>NC_090937.1:1259765634-1260390384 GCF_040938575.1 Ambystoma mexicanum | reverse complement strand
ACCCCGTACAGTCGGTAGCAAGGGAAGCCAGGCGGAACACGGTACCTTAAGCGGAAAGGGTCCTCCAGCGGTGGCAGTAGTTCCAGGCAGTGGCAGCAAGGCTCGACGTCGGTCAGGGGAGAAGAAGTTCTCACTGAGGAGCAGAAGAAGAAGGTCGTTGCACTGCCCGGGAAGAAACCAGCCGCGGAGTCCTCCGGTTAAAGGGTTGTACCGACTTTCGTGGTTGGGGTAAAAGTGGTGGGGTTCCGGTTGCCGGGGTGCTTGGCACTGGCAAGGCGGCCACGAGATACCTCGAGAAGCGAAAAGAAGGCGAAAACTGGTTGTCCCCACCAGTCAAGGGAAGGAGCCACTCCGTTAAGAGTTCTCCTCGGTCGTCGGGAAAAGTGGTGAGACGGTTCAGCAGGGCTCCACCGGGTGGTGTCGTCGAAGCAGGTCGGCTCAGTTCTTCCCTCGTCGGATTCTTGGTCCTGTGGCGACTTCTGAAGTTCTAGTCCCCAAAGCCCTGCTTTTATGCAGCAAACCCCCATTCACCCAGCCTAGCTGTCACTCAAACATGCTAAGTGGTGAGCCGGCCGGCTCACCACTTGGGCCAATCAGGACGGAGTGCGACTTGAGTTACCAAGGTAACTCAGTCCAGGGTGCCTAAATCCCCCTCCACCCCTCCTAAGTACCCCAGACAGAGTGGCACCACTTTGGAGGGCTTCTGTGGAGAAGCCCGCCAAAAGTGGGACAAAGGGCTCCACTTTGGGTCAGAGTTACAGAGGCGAACACCAACGCCATTTTAGAATCAAGTTTTGGCAAAAAGTCCCAACCGGAGTTATAAAAATAAATATATAAACCGGCGGTATGTTTAAGGCTACCGTAAATAAATAATTAAATGTGTTAGCCTAAAACAATGGGAAATCCCATAGGGAAATATTCGCGGTCGAATATAAAAAGTAGTTTCCACTGCCACCAGCCAAAACTCGATCAGGGGGGACGGAGACGTGCCCCCTCGACTAACAGACCCTGGGGCAATCGAATTGCCCCAGCCAGTACGTCCACAATATGATGGTTTGTACTGGTTCTGTTCAGGATTCAAGACTAGCAAAGTCTTTGGTGACTTTACATGCCCTGGGAGACAGTAGTCAGTCCCAGGGTATGGAGTCTATGTTGGGGAGTCCCTAGGACACCCCTGGGTCACGGCACAGAGGGTGCTGTGTAACCCACATCACAAAAATACATGAGGCCCTATGGAGTAAAAGACCCCATAGCCCATTCAACACAAGGTTTAACCAAGAAAACACACTTCAACATGTCCAAGAGTGAGGGTAAAAGAGTCTCACTCTTGGCAGGAGAAAAAAAGAAACCCCAGAAATCCAGCAAAGCTGCTGGGGGACTCACTAGGTAGGGAAATTCAGCCTAAACAGAGAATTCTCCCTAACAGTACTAATCCCCCCATTTGTTTTCAAAGAACAATCTACCGGAATGTTAAACTTTAAGATAGGGTTTTAGCTGGGTCCAGAGGCTAAACAAAGCTATGTGGACTGAATCAGAGTCGATGTTTAGGCACTAAGGCCAAAACTGATGGGACTTGATTGAGTCGTACTGGCTTACGAAATGGCCCAGAGTACACATATATTTTGTACAAAGTTCCGCACACTGTGTCAAGACGTGCTGAGGACTTTCCAGCTTATCCAGCTCTTTGCAGATGTGACAAATTCGCTGCTCCTTGGGCGTTTTTGTGTAAGCGCCCTGCGTCACAAGCAGAGGGAGTTGGTTTACTCTCAAGCGCAGTATAAAACTGTACCCCGATGGACTTGAGGACAGTTAGATAGCGTCGGGCGTCCACACGTCCCAGTGTACACAGTAATGGGCAATTGGGCATATACCTGGATTTAATGTGCAATAACCCTTGATGGGTCATTGTCTGTGCCTTCAGAGAAGTCCACCCCAACTCGAGCCGCAAATAGGCTATAGACGTGGCCGGTGGGAGAGCTAGAAATTTCCTACAGAAGATGCCTTTGAGAACATCCAGCCACGAAAGATCGCCCATGGCCAAGGCCTCCAGGCCTTAATGAATCGCCAGGACAAAGCTCTGCTTGTAAAGTTTAATGATACCTTATATTGAAAACCCAGCAGTTTGTTTGGAAAATTGGTTTATAACATGGGTCAACTAGTCCATTACATTGTGTGCACTTTTGAGGAGGGGTAACTATATGTTGTACTGGTGGCTGTCAAGGAAAGGAGCAATATCATAGCCCATAGATCTAAAATGTTCAGATTCAGATAACATATCACAAATGACCCTAGATGGAATTTCAAGAGAGACCATATCTAGTCCTTTATCATCCCTAGAATCCAACAGACCAATATCCCTCGATGAAATGAGCCTCAATTTCGGGATATCGTAGAACAAGGCCAACACATTTGATCTGTTGAGCAGGGGCCTCTGATGATCTGAAAATATACATTCAAGAATCACTCTAAGGGCCCTCTGGGTGTCTTTTGGATAACTACTTGTAGCTTTTATTACATTCCATGGTCAATGACTCCAAAACTTTCAAGTTGTTGTTTGGCACATACACAGGCACCTGATTAGTGATGCATGCTCTGTTTCAGTAAGGATACAATTTGTCTCAATCATTTGAGTTCCCACCTCTGTGTTGACAACTCATCTCCAGACTCGTCACCGTGCCCACAAGCGTGTCAGGGATCGTTTCCACAACTTCCGCTGGCTCCATACAAGATTGAAGTTGTTTTTTTCTATTTTGGCTTATTTTTACAGTGCATAATTTTCGTCTGTATCAATGCCTTAGAGGAGGTAGATTTGCCCTCTCCTTCCTTTAGGGTTAGAGCCTGTAGAAATCTAGAGGAGCTCAGATTTGGGTTGGCTTTTTTCTGGTTTTCTTTTTTTGCACAGGTTTTAGTGCCAACCGTGGTTGGAGATATTTCAGTATTAGAGCGCCTGGAGACTGCCCGTGGGTGGTAGCAGTGTTCATTATAAATCAGCATAACACAACATAACATTAGAAACACCCAGATCGATGGTATGTATAGAATCACCCTTACTCTTGGGACTTGCTCCTGCTGGCATTTGGGGCACCCCACGCTCTAATTGCCTCCTTACGACAAGTTCTTGTGCACTTAGGGACGTGGGGTGCTTGTGTAGAGTCCCAAGAGTCTAGACTAAAATGTATTGTGTTGATGAGGGCAGTTTGTTGTTTCACTTCAATACGGATGTTATTTTACAGATTAACCATGGCTGCAAGGGCTATATTAAGCGCAGATATTGAAGCTGTTGCAAGGTTGATCCAGAGATCCTATGATAGGTTGTTTGGTCTGTGAGGAAGATGATAAAAACGATGTGTCCAATGATTACTCAGCTGCATGCTCCGTAGAAATAGTGGAGTATTGAATAAAGGCCCTAATGAAACTGTTGATCCCATAGGTTATTAACAACAGTCCGAAGCTCCTGGTTAAACAGGTCAGGAACATTCTTGCTAGTTAGCGCACAGTCCATTTTGCAAGAGCCATCTTGTGCCTCACACAGTGTAACAGATGTGCTTGATTCGCTTCCATTTTCACCATTACAAAAATCTGTAATCTCTTTTCAGCAACAAGAACCATATTTGAAATGGCGTTACTCTGCGGATTATACATTTTGGGGAGTGGACGGGCAGACTGTGCTTATCATATTGAGGCAGGTAGAGATAATTTCAAAGTTAAAATATAAGTGGACATCTTTTCGGCATTCGTAAGAGCAGGAGAGCGGATGAAAAACGCAGTCCCCACAAGACCAATTGTCAAAAAAAAGTTCACAAGCTAAATAATAAATGTTTCGTGCTCTTGATTTAGTAGTGTTATTATATCTGCATGATGATACTAGTAGACAGTCATCCATGTCAAGGTTGTTAATGGGCTAACTAATAAAAGCCCATTTCTAAAAATGAAAAAAACTATAAATGTGCATGAATGAATGTGAATACAAAAATATATGTGGCAGGACGCCCCCCTTGTTTCACAGCACGTGTTATGATTTCTTGGCTAGAATATATAGCACTATTTGATGAATTGCTAACACATTTATGTAGATGCGGATGATCAATGGAAAAAGTGAAAACCATAGAGATTAGAGAAATGCAAAGCAAATTTGTAAAAATAAATTTACTATTTTTCAGATATTCACAATTTTACACAGATGAGGAATTCTGCCATTACAACATGTTCAATCATCATTTCTTTGGTGGTGAGGTGAGTGCAATGGTAATTTCCTTGGATGTTCATTTATATTATGTATAAGGTTATATATTGTATCCATTAATGAGCTGTTCAGAAATAGTTTACTATCACTCAGGCTCACAGTTTTAGGCTTACATTGTCTCTTTGCTATTTTTTTAAGTCGCTAACTAGGTTTGTGGCTGTAGAGCTCTGTGATTTTGAAGCAAAGCCACCTTTTGCATTTCAGCATCACAATTACAACCTGATTACAAGTTGGGCAAGGTGGTGAAGCATCCAGTGTTTTAGAATACCAGATGTTTTACCACTCCACGAAACTATGAAACTCATTACTGAACATCATATTTTGCGTCTGTTTTTTTGTGGAGATAGCTTCCACCAAAAGCATTACCACACGCATTAACTACCTCATGCGGTAATTGCCTCATGCAATAACAAGAACTCCCCATGGAGTCCTTTGGGACTTCAAAGTAGGGAATAACGTAAGAGCCCACGTGACTATGAATCATGCAAACCCTTAAAATGACTGCATGCTTACCGCATGCAGTAACAGTATTACCATTTGCCCTGATTTCATGTAGAAATGCCGCAAACATGTAGTCTGACCCTTAGTCTCAGGGAGAATCTAATCGGCCGGTTTTCAGTTCTCAAGAAAATACCTGTTCTCACTTCACCATAAAATCTCCCAAGAATCCCTGCTGTCATTCTTTCTTGGGCTACTTTACACAAATGACTACATTTGTGATTATATGTTATGAACAAGCTTGCCCTAAACCAAGCACTCTGCCCTCTGAAATGTTCCAAATGCCTGAACCTCCAACCCTAATAATCCTGCGCTGATCCCTCTCTTCCCAATGTACATGTCCCATCATAAAAAATGAACTCTGCCTCACATTACAATAGGACGTACAACATCTAGGCCAGCCGCAGTATTCTACTTCATCCTGCGTTGAGCTTTGTCGAGAGCTACTGGTCTCCCTGTGACACACCTCCTCGCCAAGTGCCTGAAATTGCAAACTATGCCTCATTCTGATTTAAGTTGCAATTTTACGCTGATCTGCTATCAACAGTGTCGCACTATGCTACAATATGAATTTCTTTGGGGTGTCAACACTGACCCACAACTGGCGCTAGATGTGATGCTAGAAACCTATCCTCTTTTATGCAACTTTAATTATTGACAAACTGGCTTCTCAAAATCCATCTAATCACCATCCATGCAACGTTGCACCAGCCCCCACTATTGGCTTGCCTACCATCACGCAACACAAAATCAAGTACACTCGCCAATACCATCTCAAGCATTCGCAAACATATCACCATTGTCCTGTTCTTGCAAGATCTCCGCTGGCCCCCTGTTAAGCAGGTCATCTCTTTCAAGCTACTGTGCCTCACAGTTAAAAGCCTTAATGCCAGGGGGCGCTCTGGAGCCCGAACAATATGGCTGCACCTCTATGAAGGTCCTGACTCCGACAGGATTTAATACATACGTTATATGAGGGACTTTTACATGCTGCTGTAATCACCAGAGAGAGTGCTGTGTAGGGAACGACCGGATCAGGCCACACGCCGAGGCGAGATGTCAGAGCAGAGAACTGGAGAGGAAATGGACAAGCCCTGTGGTGCCTACAGGCTGCTGGGAGACCGCTGGTCCCAGGTGAGGGTAGAGTGGGAGTCTGGAGCCAGAGACTGGAGGAGCACCGAAAGGCCAACAAAGGCTAGTGTGGTCTCAGCTGGGCGCTGATGGCTTGTTGGTTTTGTGTCTATATATATTGTGTAATATCTTTAAGCTCAGTTTTGGCCAATATTTTCTGAGCATAGTACATAACAATTTGGTGTGTGCCGATTATTCAGTGATAACTCGTTCTTTATCATTTTTCTGTCTGATTTCGTCTTTTTTTTTAGCAAAACAAATTGTCTTTTCTCTATAGTTGTCATATTTGATGTCTTTCTGTATATTCTTTCCATTATACCCTCTCTGAATCTTTCATTTATGTGCAATATTTCTATTTGTAAATCTTCTTTGATGTTGCAGTTTCTTTTTGCTCGAACTAGTTCACCTTTCAGGATATGTTTGATTGTACTTTGTGTACATCCACTGTTAGCATGTAATAATTCACCACTATATGCTTTCTGAAAGTTTTTGTTATTCTATTGCTGTCTTCTCTTCATGACTTGCTATGCAGGTGTCCATTTAAAATCTTTGACATTCTGTGAAACGTT
Organism: Ambystoma mexicanum; assembly: GCF_040938575.1. Classification (NCBI taxonomy): domain Eukaryota; kingdom Metazoa; phylum Chordata; class Amphibia; order Caudata; family Ambystomatidae; genus Ambystoma; species Ambystoma mexicanum. Next base: position 1,260,383,943 of record NC_090937.1, on the reverse strand, counting down.
GTAGCTGGTGAGCATTTCCTGTCCAGAACATGAATATCATATTATGTGCGAGCGGAGCAGGGATGCGGCTGGTCTCCCTGGTGCTGGCAATGCAGCGGCTCACTCACAAGAGGTTGTCACTGCTGCCTCTTGGCCAAGTTTGTGGATCATGCCATTTTAAAGAGGGCACTAGGATGAAATGGAGGTCTTAGCAGGGAAGCACGGGGGAAGTGGATACCTTTGATGCAGACAGATGCCCTTAACCATTAGGTGTTGGAGCGGATGCCCATTTGGAAAGAAGTGCAAGCGTAAAGTCCTATCTGATACCTTGATTTACTATGACAGCTATTGTGACTGGGAAAGGCAAGAAGAAAGATGAACCCACTTACTCTGCTTATGAAGCCATGTGGCAGAAAAAAGTCAAACAGCACGACCTGGAGAGGTCCAGACCATCCTCCCCATCGAGGGACCCGTTGATGGCTGTGCTGGGGAATATTGAAAAATCAGTGACGTGTCTGGAAAATAAATTTGAAACAATGGTGGAGAAGGTGGCACAATTGGAATCGGGAAACTCCGTTTTGGAGCAGAAAAAAACTGTTGGAAAAGTAATGTGCCCAGTTATCCCCGGTAGTGAAACAGACGACAGAAGAGCTGGAGGTCTCTGTCAGGAGGCCAAGTGCCCTGGAAAACAGACTTGAATACATTGAGAATGTTATTGGATCGGAACAAATCAGGGTTATTGGCCTCCCAACGGGTGCCGAAGTGGATGACCCAGTTGCCTTTGCAACCACCTAGATTTTGGAGATACTTCGGCTGGTTGTCGAGGAGAATCCTATATATGTGATAAGTGCTATTGGATCAAGGCACACCCCTCTGATAGGACATGAGACTCTTCAGTAGGACCAACACTCATTGTGAAGCTCTCTGATGCCCGGGATAGAGAGAGAGTGTTAAAAGCAACAAAGGAGGAGACCACCAGGGGGTGCAGACGTAATGGATGCCTGAGCCATCATCTCCCTCTAAAAGACCGAACCATCACGCTAAATGGAAAATTCTTAAAACGGTGACCATACTTCTTGAGAGCTAATAAAGCAGAGCGTGATATGGCAGAGTGAGGGATAGAACCGTGGCTGTTCTCCCAGTCAACGCGATCATAAAAGTTGAGTATCTGGCAGTGACACAGTGAGACCAAGATGGTGGATGCTGGGTGGCGGTCGTCGTGATCCTGGAGAAGTGAAGTCACTGCACCCGCGCCAGACAAAGCAAAGAGACGTGGGAGTCCTTCAATATCTTCGCAGAGTGACAGTAACCTGCGAGGGACGAGGAGTGAACCTAGTGCTTGGGAAGCAGAGATCGCTTTCTATTTTCTCTCCACACCAGATCAGAGCTCCATCTCGAACCGAGCGGCCCTTCGCATGAACTAATAGACGTCTCGGAGCGTAAGACAATAACGCTGCACTATAATGAGCAACCGGGCCGGCTTGGAAGCTCCATCCACTCGTGACCACCTGCCACCTCCCTCTGGGCCCCCATAGAGTTTGGGGGGAAACCCATAAAATTGTGGGCGGTTTAGCAGCGGTGCAGGGAGGCGCAAAAACCCCTTGCCATTTTCACGGAGTGATGGGGCTCCTCTCAGCCGCCGCGGGCAAAGCAACCCACTCGGTGGGAAGCACTTTCTCTTCATCCCCCGCACGAGACCAGGACCCCACCTCAGACCGCACAGCCCTTCGCATGAATGAACAGAGGGCATAGTTCAAAAGTGACACTCTGCACCAGATGAAGCAAACGCGCCAACGTAGAAGCATCGGCCCGTTTTAACAGCCCTATCCACATGCAGTTTTTCACGTGCCGCCAGAGAGTTTGAAGGGGCACACATAAGATTCCCGGCAGCATTGTGGCAGCACAGAGAAGCGCGCAGAGAGAAGCCACACTGCAAGCAGCACGAAAAGAGGGAACATGGTGTACAATTGACCGCAGGAGTTGCTTTAACCCGATTGACTCACCGGCAGCGCAATACTTATACCAGAGCTCTAAAGCCCTATTACGAGCACTCTCTCCTGGGGAAGGATCACCCTCGGAGCCACTAAGCTCCTGCCCAGAACAGACAGGAAGCACAAGTGAGGCGAAAACAACTCATTCTATAGCCAAACAGCCTCTCACAAGGGATACCACCAGGAAAATACAGCCACATGAGCGCCTGACTTTGCTAGCACTCATAGCAGCATACGAAGACACAGAGAGACCCAACAATTTTTTTTTTTAAACTAAACCTGCAAAAACGATAAAGAAGAAACACAGGGGTAGAGACACCTGCAGAACCCCTGGTCCCTCAGAGATCTGGAACCAAGCACTTTTTTAAAGTTTAGGTTGTTCCGCCACACTTCAAGAAACATGGAGCAGGATGAAGTGCAGAGCTCCTCAGAAATTACAGAGATAGTGCCACTAAGTCTGGTATCTGCCTCCTGTTGGGGGAAAGCCGCTCAATAAAATCCAGCCTCACAGAAACAGTGTCGGACCTGCAGGCGAGGATGGTGAAAGTTGAGGATCGGATCGAGGCTGTAGAAAGCAACCAGATGTCGGGCGACCTGGTAGTGATGAACCGCAAAGCCAGATTCCAGGACCTGGAACAATGAGAGAGAGATATAGAGCTGAAGCTGGATGACCTGGAAAACAGGGAATGGAGGACAAATATTCGAATCACGGGCCTCAGCGAAAAGCAAGGAGAAACCCCAGTAGGTTTAGAGAATAGAGTGAAAGCTCTAGTGGCATCTTTGTTTGATTCAGCTACTGCCCCTGTTTTGGAATTTGACAGACTTCCGAGAGCAGGGGGACCTCCGAATGGCCCAATGTCAGTTCTCGTGAAATGTCACTACTACAAGCAGAGGCAGGACATATTACAAAGAGCGAGAGATAAAGAACCTATAGAATTTGAGGGATCAAATGTGAAACTCTTCCAGGACCTCTCGGACCTGCAGGAACACGGGATTCGCTACCGGTGGGTGTTTCCCCTTTTCTCTAAGTTTTGAGCATGAAGGAGAGGGTTACAGGGTGACTTCAGAAGAGGAGGCCCGAGGAGTTGTGGAGGGCTTACAAGCGGGAACATTAGGATCTGACGGGGATAAATCCAGGAGGCCCAGGGGACCGCTGCATAAAGCTCTGCCCTCGTCACTGAGAAGGGACCAGACCCCAGGAACTAGACGCCCTGAAAATTCCCTCTACGGTCCTTTTTTATGCTAGTGAAAGTTTATCTCAGAGTGTTGGCAAGTGCTCTGACTGAAGGAAAAACCTCGCCCCACATGTGGGGGTAGAAAATCACTAGTGCCGTCGACGATGGAAAATTGGCTTGGTGCCTTCACCGAGCCGTAAGCGTTTGAATGTTCTTAAAGTATAGTTATGTTACGGGATGGTTACGCCATTGTATCTTAGTTCTGACATGGTTATGTATATAAGCCTGGAGAGGGGGCCCTGTAGCGTGGCCCTTCTCGCTAAAGGTCATCTCAGCTTTCAGAAGGTGCATAGGATGGCATTTTTCAAGGGGAAAGGGTGGATGGGGGGAGGGGCAGACTCAACAGATGGGCGGGAGAAGTACACTTCAACGCTTTTACAGCCTCACAAACACAGCCTTACAAATCTCTTAACCAGCAAAGCTCCAAGCATAGATTGACCATATTCATCAAGATAACTCGCCTCAGCTGGGACCTTACGCAACACCGAACACCTCAAAATGACACTACTTGACGGGATCACGTTTGGGTCCCTCAATGTCAATGGCCTCAACTCACCACAAACGCACTCCATGCAAGTGCGGGAATTCAAACTTTCGAAACTAGACCTACTATTTGTGCAGGAAACAAAATATGCCCAAGGAAACGAATACAGGATAGTAGGCAGAGAGCTAGGGGGCACAATATGGGCATCAGGAAGCCGCAAGAAAGGGAGAGTGGGAATTATGTACAGGTAATTGATAGGCCTTCAGATAGAGCAAATACACCAGGATGATGAGGGCAGATTTGTGGCCGTGAAGGGAAAGTAAAGATCACGCACAGTCACACTCTGCTCTGTTTATGCCCCCAATCAGAATCAGACGCAATTCAGTATTTCCCTTTTTGACTTCTTGGATGGCTGGAGGGAAGGCATACTGATATGTGGGGGGGATTTCAATATCGTAGCGGACCCAAGTCTAGACTGGGATTCCATGAGGCAGGGTGCGCACCTGCCAAATGGCTCCCTAGAGGAAATATTCTTAAGCCAACTGAGAGCAAACCATCTAATATACTGTTGGCGAACGGTGCACCCCAGCGAAAGGGCTTTCACTTTTTACTCCACCCCCCCTCACCTCACATATTCTCGGATAGATTATTTGTTGGTGAGAGCGGAGAGTGGGGGTTCAACCCTTAGTGCTACCATAGAGATAGTAGCCTGGACAGATCACAAAGTATGTAAATTGGAATTAGATCTTGGTCCCTCCTACAGCACAGAGCACAGCTGGATCTGTAATGACACCCTCTATAAGGACCCATTATTCAAAAACACCCTCGCAGAGACAATAAAGGACTACTTTATTAAGCACTTAAGCACTGTGTGGGAGGCAGCAAAGACAACAATTCGGGGTGTCTTGATAACGGAAGGGGCGTACAGGAATAGGATCAGGTTAAAAAGGGAGAGAGAGCTTAAATCTGAGATCACGCAAAGGGAACTAGAACTCCGGGCACAGCCAACAGATGCTGAGGCAATCTTAGCACAGACTCTGGTTCTCCGAAAGGAATTAAAGGATGTTTGGCAGGGCAAAGCATTAACACAACTGAGATACTTAAAACAAAACATTTATGAAAGAGGCGATAAAGCCCTTACCATGTTAGCCAACCGCTTGCGAAAATAAAGGGCAGACATGGCGATACCAAAAATTAAGAACAAAATGGGAATAGACCTCACAGAGGAAAAATGGCATTCCTATATTTCTAGTAAGTTTCAACTCCCTCAAAAATACATAGGGGACTGTCTTCAAGTCCCTTATAGCATCCCTCCTATCGATTATGTGTTTTCCATTCAGGAAATTGAGTGGGCAATTGGGCGATTGAAAAACTCTAAATCTGCTGGTCCTGATGGGATTCTGTCCTGTATCTTTAAATCAGACCCTACATTTTGGGCTTCTTTGTTGTATACCAAATTTGATCATATACTACGTACAAATGTTATTCCTTTTTCTTGGCGGAACGCCATTAATATACCTATCCATAAGAAGGGCAATCCGCATGACGCGGCAAATTTTTGCCCAATTGCTCTCACTGATTCTGCAGCTAAAGTATTTTCTATTTTGTTGTTGAGGCTATTGGAAAACCATATTGTTGAAAATTATTTATATTCAAGGTTTCATATAGGATTCAGAAAGTATATGAGTACTTCTCTGAATGCTATGATCATGGCGCATATGTTTGCATATACCAAAACGGCCCAGAAAGGTCCTGTTTATATGGTGGTGTTAGATCTGTCTTCTGCCTTTTGATGTGGTTATTAGAGATAGGCTTTGGTTGAAAATGTTGAACATGGGCTTCCCGCAAAGTTTGGTGCATCTTATTTCATTACTGCATACCAACACGTCGTTTCAGGTTAGAATAAATCAGGAAGGAACTGTTACGGACCTAATTCCTTCCCAGACAAACAGGGATGCTCTTTAGCAGCCATCTTGTTTAATTTATATATCAGTGGCAGAAAGAGATCATCTCGGTCTTTGTACATCCTGAAATTTCCCTGCCACAAAATTTGCAGGGTTTACATGAGATTGAAATTGAACCAGTTGCCGACACTGGAATGCGTCCAGTACAAACTTGCCCTTCCTACCGGAAATAAGAAGTGGTGTCGCTTCTTTTCTTTCGAAAATCAAGATGAAACATTAAAACATCTAGTTCTATTCTGCATGCCCATTGAACTATTTAGGCAAAATCTTCTGGGTGATTATTATCCTGAGATAACTTTTATTGCTTGTCAGTCATTTTGGGAAAGGGCTATGTTTGATGCTAGTATGCATTTTTTGTTGGCACTTGGTAAATTTCTGTTGAAACTTGAGTCTATGTTGTTGGAGAAAAATAATTAGCAATTTTTATATTACCAATCTTATTTGGTTTTCTCTTATATATTGTGTAATCACTCAAAATATTAAATATGTGGTTCTTCTATGAAATTTAAAGATTAATTGGGCTTATATAGGTTCTGTAGGGCTTGTTCTATATTAAGCTCGTTGACTTTTTCACAAATATGCGAAAGATAATCTTGCTGATTGTTTGTACATGTATACATTTGATGGAATTGCTGATGTTTTTAAGTTAACGATATGAAGACAGTACCGAAATATTTTCTATCCTTTTTCTTAATAATTTATATGTAATGATATATGTGAATTCAATTGTTAATTCATGTTTTATTTGGTTTTATGTTGTTCTTGTTTTCATTTAAAATGTATAAAGGTTGCAAGTTTTTGTAAACCATAAACAAATATCTTTTAATAAAAATACAAAAATAGACCTCACAGATCCCTGTGAAATCACAGAGTGCTTTTCGACATTTGACACCACCTTGTATTCTGCTGAAGGGGAAGGGTCGGAAGCCGAAATCGAGGGTTACCTATCAAAACTCCCCTCTGCAACAGTATCGCAAGTCCACCTGGACATGGTAAACAGCCCAATAGCGTCCAAAGAAATCATAAACCGCCATCTCCATACTGAAAGCAGGCTTGGCACCGGGACCGGATGGGTATACACCTGCTTTCTATAAAGCTAACTGCCAATTCCTAACCCCCCTTTTGACAAAGCCTTTTAATACAATCATAGAAACAGGTAAAGACGCCATGGAGTGTGCGTCCTACCGCCCAAAATCACTTATAAATGTGGACGCAAAGATCTACGCCAGCATTTTAGCCAGCCGTTTGGCTTTAGTTCTGCCCCGGTTAGTTCACACTGACCAGGTTGGCTATGTAAAAGGCAGGCAAGGAGTGGACAACACCCGCAATACCCTTGATTTTATTGCAGCCATAGACGAGAAAGAGGAATGTCCTATTCTGATGTCTGTTGACGGCGAGAAGCCATTCGACTGCGTCAAATGGCCGTTTCTGAGCACGGTCATGAAAGAGGCTGGCCTGGGTGAACAGTGGATCTCGGGCGCAACGCTTCCGCTAAAGTCCTGGTAAATGGAGTGACTTCGGGGCCCTTTCGCCAGACTCTGGGCACACGACAGGTCTGCCCATTGTCCCCCCTTTTGTACGCCCTAGTAATGGAACCCTTTGCGCAAGCTGTTAGGTCAAATGCCCAAATTGACGGAATAACATGGGGCAGGAGGAACTATAAGCTGGCATTGTTTGCGGATGACATTTTAACTTGCATCTCTCAGCCGTCGTAATCAGTCCCTGCTCTTTTTTTATTCCTGAAGAAATACGGAGTATTATCGGGATTCCGTGCTAACTTGAACAAAACGGTCCTCCTGACCCAACTGGTAGCACAGTGGGGTTTTCATGTGCAGGCAGAGGAATTGAGATACCTGGGGGTAGAAATCATGAAAAATTCAGCCAATCTGTTCAATGCAAATTATAGACCCCTTTAGAACATCATCAAGTCGGATTTAAAGAGATGGTCTAAATTAGCGCTCTCCTGGGCCGCAAGGTACACCTCAATCAAGATGTATTCTCCCGAGATTTTTATTTCTCTTCCAATCCCTCCCGGTCGCAGTTTCCAATGCATTGTTTGCAGAGGTCAAACGGTCTCTTTTAGCATATTTATAGGCAGACTCGAAGCCCCGGGTCTCATACGCGACCTTGATATTACCAAAAGACAGGGGGGGGGGTATGGGATACCCTGATCTCTTTGATTACTATAGGGCCTCTCAGCTCCCCATCCTTGCAGATCACCTATGGGAACACTCTGAGAAGCAGTGGGTCGCTTTGGAAAACGAGCTGTTCTCACCTGTCGCCCTGGGCCAATGGCTGTGGGTTCCATGCCGTACCATGCCACGTAAGATTCGAGAACACCCAGTCTTAACTGTTTTGTGGTCACTATGACGTCCCACACACACACTATGAAGGGAGTGACATTGTGGCTGTCTCTCCTTAGTTACATATGGGTCCCCCTATTCAGAACTAGTTGATCGAGGTACTCCGCTTTCAGCCCCTATATGAGGGAGGTCTGTTAAGGGCTGGGCAGATGTGGAGGGAGGGCACCTACATCTCTAAAGCGAATTTGGAGGAAGCACTACATGGCATCACGATAGCTCCCTTATTCTACTTAGTTTGAAGTGTTCTGCGAGACCCGTGCTGGAGCGACTCCCTCTGACGCTCCCTCACTGCATTCAAACGCATCCTGAGAGAGCACCAGGGTTCAAAGGGGTTGATCGCTCAATTGTATTGTGCGCTGCTCGCCAGGGGTCACCTAGCGCGACCCACTACTGAGATTAAATGGGACGCAGAGTTTGGGCTGAAAAACAAACCAGATACTTGGGCGGTAAAATACAAAGCAGTATGGAGCACCTCAATATCCATGCAATATAAAATGCATAACGGAAGACTATTAATGAAATGGCACTTCACCCCACAACGGCTGTCAAAAATGTTTTCGGGCTCAATTCCGTACTGTTGGGGGGAGTGTGATGAAATATGTGATTACTGGTATCAATGGTGGGGATGTGCAAGGTCCAGATGTTTTGGAAGGAGGTCCTGGGATGGATTCAGGCGATAGATGGTATCACTAGGAGGCTGTCACTGCTACTTGTTTTGTTTGACATTGAAACTGACAGGGATGAAACATGCACAATCCATTCCCATATGCCCTAGAAATGTGTTGCTAGCAGCAGAGTGTGCTTAGCGATTCAATGGAAATGTAGCATTTTACCGACAAAGGGGGAATGGCTTATGAAAGTGCACACTATTTATCAGATGGAAAGTATTACTGCTGCCTTATTGGAAACCCATTCTCACATTGATGTGATTTGGCTGCCCTTAATGGAACATTACACAGCATAAAGGGAAGCAGTGAAGGGAGAAGACTCGTGCTAAATAGAGGAGTACCTATTGCTGTTGAAAGCAAACCCCAATTTACAGGGGCACCCCTTAAATACAGGGGACCCATAATCACCATAAACCAGAGTAAAATGCACCCCTCTACGGAATTAAAAGCCATTAGTCTGTCTTGCAGGTGATAACAAGACTTTAATCTTTACATATCATGAGGATTGGGGAAATGGCAGAGGACTCTGCCATTTGAGGCCAGCATTCTGTCGTCGTTGCTCGCTCCCTCCCACGTCCTGAAAACTGGTGCTGTGCATGGCGCTTAAATACTTTTGACTTGGTCACTGGATACCAGCAGAGCTCCTCCAAACTTGTCTTTCTTGCCATACAAGGGATGCTGCAGTGTCTCTAGTGTTGCATGGCCAGGTTCCCTACTTAACATAATGCTGCATTAGCAGGAATAATTTGTCGCTCTTGTTTAACATAATTTACTATGTTATAAACATTCATACATAAACACATCTCCCTGCCATTCTCTCAACATTAACTCCATTAAATTATATTTGATGTGGTCCAATAACTTCTACAAAAAAACACTTGTTTTTCGAATACTCTGTGCTGAGTCTCCATTGGCCTGTGATTGACAGGAACAGTTGCTCAGCTACTTCGTTCTCTCTTCAAGCCTTAGACTCAGTGATGCAACACCGCACACAAGCTCTGCAATCTATTCTTAGCGCAAGCACATTCCTTTTTGGCAGAGAGCCTCCTCTTTACCGTGCTTTAAGATTGATTTTTAAAACTACACAGAGTAACATTTACACATGTTTTTCAACTAATTTATTTGCACATTATATTTTAAATACTACCTATCTATATTTAGTGACTGGCCATGCCTGTGTGTGATTATTCTTGCATGAAAAAGCTTTCTCAGTGCTATAGTGCTTAGAGAAGTCTTGCCTCATTTGTAAAGTGCTTGGACAGTTTAGAAATGTAGGAAAGAACTAGGCTCCTTCCCAACATTCCCCCCTTTTGTTACTTCTACAGTAACAAACTCATCCCCACCCCACATATCTACAACCCCAGAAATATTAGTTTGATTTTCGCTGTTTATTGTATGGCAAGGTGTCTTAGATCCCCCAATTGACACCATCATCTTTGCACTATAAGTGACTATAGGAACACTTCCTCTGAGACCCCATTGGCACATGCAGAAGAGAACCGAGAAGAACACAGGAACCAGTATTTTTACTGCTGCCCCCAGCCATGGCAGGACCCAATCAAAGGCAAGCGATAGCCACTCTGTGTTCTGAACTCCTCCTTATTCCTTCATTTGAACACCTGCATTGTGCACCGCGTTGATGATGTGTGATAGTGACCCATTCTTAGCATCCTCCGTGGGTAGAAAAGTGCAACAGCTGCTTGTACCCCATGAGCCAAAAAAGAAAGTCTCTGTTGAGCTAAAAAAGTCAATACTTGTCAGGTATTCCTTTGAGCAGTGCGGAACAGTCTTTTGACAGTTTGCGCTTTTCTTTCTTCCCCGCCATTGAAATCGTCCTTTTCTGGCAGCATACCAAATACTTGTGTGATCTGCAAGCTTCTTTCTGGGGTTTTTTAGATGCTAGAGTGGCTGTTGGCACCTCGACAGGCATTTCTTCTCCCTTCAGGTGTTCATCCAGGATTACTAGTAGCACTGAGTGCAGGGTGGCCAGTGAACACCTGCCCTTCCAAGATGGTAATATTTGCAAGTAGGCTTGTCGGCCACAAACCCAGTAGTAACCCATCACTGCTGCTGTACCTTTTGTCATACCAGGGATCACAAGAGTGTGGTTGCACTGTGTGTTAACGCCACCAGGAACTGTTCCTTCATTGCTAAAACAAAGTTCAATGTTTTGGCCCTATCTATTCGCACTGGCTTCTTCGTTGTTGCAATCCATGTCAGCCTTGTGATGTATTGGGACCATATTTGCGCACACATAGTCTCTGTTTGGGATATTGCTTCTCCGCTATACTCGATCAGCCCATCTGCCAGGCACACCACTGTGGTGCCCTGTCATTGCCATTTGAGTAACCTCCCAAGGAGAAATATATTCCTTGTAGACACTGGCAGTATTTCGTGTTGCCATTGCATAACGCTGGGTCTAGATCAATGCTCCTCAACTGCACACTATGTGCGTGGATTGTGCCCTTTATCCCTTATAGTGCAAGATGTACCAAGCATTGTGCCTCTGTAATTGGGGCTGGATGTGGACCTAAAAACCTTAGGAGACCTCGATGTGTGCGGAATGAATGCACACAAGTAACATCTTTCATTGATTTCCTTTCTGCAATCCGCACATCATAGTGCTAGCTATTAAATGTTTCTACATTCTGGACATCAGAAATAGTGTCAAAGCCCAACACCTTATGTAAATCTAACGTCATTCATACTCCCCGTTTCATGCGTCTAAGAAAACTTGTAGGGGTGGCCGGAAAAAGTGAGACATTTTGTATTTCCTTTTTTATAGACATATTAGCATTTTTTCCCCAACTGTACACCCCCCACCTTTATATGGCCACCCCATATAACAAACATCCCTTCATCCACTCCAACAACCACGAGTGTCATACAAAATAACATATTACTACTACATTTCTAGACTAAATAACATCTTTATCATTATCCCTACATAACAGAGAGGTCGTCAGCCATCTTTGCTTATTCCCGGAGAGGAAAAAAAAGGTTATCAAGAAAAAGAGAGAAAGAGAAAAAGAAAGAGGGAGAAAGAAAGAGAAAGTAAAAAAGAGATAGAGGCAGAGAGAGAGGGAGGTAGAGAGGGAGAGTGAGAGAAACAGAGAGAGAGAGACAGAACGACAGACAGAACGACAGACAGACAGAGAGACAGACAGAGAGAGTCAGACGGGAAAAAAGAGGCCCTTTTTCCACCAAGGCCGACCGGATCTTGGACCTTCCAAAATAAATGAAAAATAAAATAAAAAATGGACAAAAGAAAAAACAAGAAAAAATTAAAACATTTTAAAAAGGAAGAAAACAAAACCAGGCGTGTGCTAATGCACACCACCCTGCCATGGGTCCTCAAAAATGTCTCTCTATTGGCTATGCCCTCACTAAATTTTACCTGGTCTTGGGTGCTCTTAGGACATGCACCCAATATCTAACTCCTTCATACGGATGGCGAGAGGAGTGCAGAACACACTTCATATGGACCTTTAAACCTGGGTCTGATCAGTTCCCCAGATAATAATAGTCCTGTTGTAATATGGGCAATGCTGTGTATGGAACCATGGTCTCGCTTTCTACAGGGGTGGTCACTATTCCCCCCCCCCCTTTACCGTGTCCCACTACCACCCCTGTGTGCTTCCGTACCGTCCTCTGGTCAATTATTTATGACCCATCACCATGTAATATGTCTCCTTTCGTCAATTCATGAGCCGTTCATCAGAGTGGGAAAATCAGTAAAACTCCTGTAAATAATCCAGAGTTGCTAAAACAAGGGCTGTGCAAATAGTCTAGTAATTTTGTCAGTCCATTAAAATGAACTTTTAAGTCCTCTGTCCTTCCCTGAGACTTTGTAACAGTGGCCTTGTGCAGACTGGGTAGTCTAGGATCCATGCCCTACATAAATTACATAAGCCCAGAAAACTGCTACATTTCCTTCACAGTACTGGGCCTAGGGGCGGTTCATACTGCTGCCGCCCTATCTGATCATTTTTATTTTTTCCCCATTACAAAAATGAGTTGTCCCAAGAATAGTCCCTCCTGTTGGCAGTATTGTAGCTTCTTTGTATCTGCCTTGTATCTTTTGTGGGCCACCAATTACAATAATGCAACAGAATCCCTCCTGTACTGATTTTTATTTTCACTACATCCCAACCGATCATCCACATACTGGACGATTTGTGCTAAGCACCTAACTTCAGTGTAATCTGTATAGGGGTCACAGCTCTCAGTAACCCAACATTGTGTGGATTAACAGTCCATAATTGTGCTGGCACATATTGCATGTCCTCCTCAAAAATAAAAACATTGGAGTTACTACTGCCATCGGGGGGCACTGTACCTCCCTATACTGCACCTTGATATCACATGGTGATTATTCCCAAAATAATCTCCCCATTTTGGTTCACTATCCTCAAATAACTCCTTATCCGTCATTTCCTTTAAATACACTGTTGGGTCTATACATAATATTGTGCGCCACTCGCACCCGTCCTGGTATTTTCCAAACAGGTCTACTCTTTTTCTGACACTACTAGTCCTTGCTAATCTAATGATAATATTGTCCCTGCCACCATCTCGGATCAGAAAATAAAATCTGTAGGTACTTGCCAACACTTTATCACAATTTGAGGCACTGCATTTACTAATACCTTAATACCATAACAAAAATTATATCTGGGACCACAGGAACCCCATGTACTACTAACTCCCTTGCTATTGCATTGATTACTACCGTTGCTTGAGCTACACACATCCCTGGAGTGGAACACACTACCCTTTGATCTGTGACTAATACAGTTCTATTTTTGTACTGAGCAGATCCCTACCCAACCAGTTCACAGGGGAACTCTCTGAATATAACAAGGGGGCTCGTACTACCTCCCCTCCCACTTTTATATCCAGCTCCTCATTCTATGGAACTCTAGAAATCGCCCCAGAGAATCCCTGCATGTAAAGAGTTTTCACCTGATAATGGAAAGTTCCCTTCAATGATGCATGATTTGGTTGCACCTGAATTTACCATAAATATAAATGGCCTGTTTCCTATTTCCTCTTCCACCAAGGGCTCCTCCTCAGGGTCTGCGGTTATCAATAGGATTGGACATGATGCACGTGCTTTCTGTGGGCTGTCCTAATCAGAATATGTATTCATCCTGGGGATTGAAAAAGGGCCGCCCGTCATTGTAACTCCTTGGAATGGGGCACCGTTTCCCCCTGCCATTCTGTTGAAATGTGTTCCCTCACCATGCTGTAGCTGTTGCCCATGTTGCCCTTGCCTGTAAGCCCCATAAGGGGACTGATTTTGACCCCGTAGGCCAAATTTGCTGTGTTCTCCTTCCTTGAGGCCCTAGGAATCCCTGCCCTGAAGGTGAAGGCCCATAATTAAATCTCATCCCAGGCCTGTCCCTGCACTCCCTTGCAAAAGGCCTCAGTTTCCCACAACACCAGCACTGTGATGGTTCCAATCCTCCTCCCCGAGGCCCTATCCTCCCAAAGCCTCCTGCTCTTGCTCCTCGAAATCTTCCTTTTCCCCTTGGTGCTCCTTCATACTGCCACTGTGGGTTGGGGTACTGTCCCACCCACCCCATTGTCCCTGTCCTATTTCACCCCATACTGCCGCAGTTGTGGCATTCCCAATTTGAGTATCTCCTGTCCTTTCCCCCTGAGCCGGTGCCTTCACTGGTGCTTGAACGACAGCCTTATTTAGTTTCTTTTCCACTAGTTTTGCCTCGTCAATTCGCTGCTTCTGGACTGTCTCCCTGTCCTGCTCCTTGATTTTCTTACAATTGTGAACTATTATATATTTTGTATCTGTGGCCACCCTTTGGCTTCAATTCCCACAATTTTATCTAGTGCCTTCTGGACCTCTTTTGGTAATCCCCTCTTTACAATAAAGTAGAGAAATGGTACTGTCTCAACTCTCCATATTTCCTGTAACTTAAGAATAAACCTAACTGGGTCCTCATCTTCACCCATTGTGCACTGCATTAAAGAATGTAAGTCAGGGGTATCTGGGTACATCCTTCTTAGGGCAGCCCATACCCTTGCCCTTAATTCATCAAAGGCTGCTCCATCATGATCATTATCTGCAAGACTTACCCCAGCCCTTGCCCATATGTCCCCAGCCTGGTCCCTGACAATGGTGACCAGTAAACTCTTAAAGTCTCCTACTGCTAAGGCTACTCCTGCTGTTTGTTTTTCAAATTCATAGATCCATTTACTAGCTCAGTCTATAAACTGGCGGAGCGCTTTAGTCAAATTATTTTTGTCCTTTTGAGGCCATGGCACATACTGCGTTATCCCTACTTCTTTATGTGTTAGAGGCATCTGCATATCTGTTTTGTTTTCTACCCCTTTTGTATTCTTCTGATCTTGTACTACCATGATTAAATCTGGTCTATTTCCTGGCCTGTCCCTCCCCACTGCCTCTTGTGGCAGGGACAGGTTTCTCACTGCCTCCTCTCCTTGATCTGCTTCTTGCCCTGCCTCTCCATTATTGCCAAGTAAACTGGAGGGAAAACCCTAAGTATTGGGAAGGTCAGGTTAAGGGCATCAAAACTGCTGTTATACAAACAAGGAACTGACCATATCCCATCAAAAATATTACTCTTTTTACACACACTGTTTTTTCGTGTGGTGCTCTACAAACAAAGGCTGAAAACTAGTACGCCTATAAAACAGTAAATGTTGAACCCAAATGCTCTGGATATCTAATTCATTTGATATCTCAGGCTACCCCGGAGCATCGAGTGTTACTACCTTGGAGCAAAAGAAAATATATAGAGAAAACTGCTGTGATAGCTTAATGGCTATTTTTAATTATACAGTTATTGTTTAACAAATAAACATGATCTCCCAAAGGAGCATTTACAAAAAAGTGGTACTTTCAAAAATCGAAACCATGATCATTAAAATGCACAGTGGATTACATCAAATACTATGGAACATACATTCTGGTATTTGACAAGAAATAAACATTTTCAAACAAAAAACCATCCACACAATGTGTGATTAAATCCACAATCTATATGATGAGTTGAAAAAACAAAATGAGGAAAATAAAACAACAAAAAGCAGAATCCCAACACATCCTGATTTTGTGTAATAGGGCAAAGCAACCAAATGCGACCCCCACCGGAGTCTGATGTATTGGTGGCCTCGGCCAAAGGACCGATTGACAGGTCCTCGGGTTTGGAGCCCAGGGCATGTGTGGTTCCAAACTGATGCCAGAGGTCAGGTCCTCCTGATGACTTGGAGGGTCAACTGGTGGGAGTTTATCAAGAGACCAATCTGTATTTAGTGACTGGCAATGCCTGTGTGTGATTACTTTTGCATGAAAAAGGCTTTCCCAGTGCTATAGTGCTTAGAGAAGTCTTGCCTCATTTGTAAAGTGCTATAGTGCTTAGAGAAGTCTTGCCTCATTTGTAAAGTGCTTGGACAGTTTGGAAATGTAGGAAAGAACAACGCTTCTTCCTAACACTGTACACATGAGGTTCTGACCGCCCCTAAATTATAACCCCGCTAAGATGGTAAAAATTGATGAAAAGTTAATATTGGACACAGGAAGGGCCCATGCGTATGTGAGGGAAGACTGAGTGACATGTGAAGGCTAACAATATGATCTGTGTTATTGTGGTTATTGCTCTGATGGGTCGGGGGAGGGAAATAAGGGAGGAAAATGTATGTTATTTCCTTGGTTGAACACCACTCAGAGGATGACTTGGCCAGCACTGGTGGCCGATGAACGAATCGTGAAGGAAACCCAACTTGGACTTTGTAGGCGCTAGTAACAAGAGATAAGGAGTACAATAGTTTGGTACTTCATTCGCTATCAAGAAGTTATTGTTGTGTCAATTCCTAAAGTCACTGTGGAGTAACATGTGTACAGTGTCGTTTTCATACTTGTAAAACCAATAAAATATGTTTAAAAAAAAAAAGGATAAGGGCACTCTGGAATATCAGCAACATAGCATCCTCCCCTTCCCATAACTGGCTCCAACGACTGAGAGAAGAAAGGTGAAACTGAACACGCTCAAGAAAACCTTGCTTGCATGAGGGGGGAATGCAGGGTTACTCCGGCCTGCTAAATTGAGGGTCACCTGGAAGGAACGGGAATATATCTTTTGGGATGCTAAAAGGGGGCGGAAGTTCTTTTTACGGCCTATCCCCGAGAAGGAGAAGGTTGACACAGACATGGGCTGAATGCTGTGGATCTCGGACGATGGATGGGACATATGTGGCCTGACACTGAATGGTTGATCACTTGGTATTTGTTTGTTTTTTCGTCTAGTGGAATCTCGTCTAGTACCTCTTGGTACTGTGGAGGAATTGTGTTGCTGTGCGGGCGAGCAAGTGGGTGTGTTTAGCCACATGAGGGATTAGTTAAAACTGCTTATAGGGGTGTTCTCTGATTACTGTTGTTCTGTTGAATGTAAACTAGAATTACGTATTTTAGTTTTGTTTGTTTGTTTATTTATTTGATAGAGCGCACCAAACCCTCAGGTAGCTGGGCGCAAAATGACAAGTAGACTTGAAACTTAGTCACAAAAGTAAGTAGGGTACAAAGATACAGGAAATATACAAAATTACTGTCACGCTGGGTTACATGGTGACAAGTAGATGCATATAAGTATAACAGGATTAGAGTCAAGTGATGCAGTGGTAACAGATACAATAAGAATAGTAGGCCTGTCCAGCATTCGGTAACAGGTGCAGTCATGGTACAAGTTCGGACACGTAGGAGTCATTAGTTCGTATCCAGGTGAGAATTTTCCATCTCAATCTAGAGTAGGGTTGATCCGTTCTCAGATCTAGGGGGAGTGAATTCCAGGATTGTGCAGCTATGACCGGGAAGCTAGAGCCGCCAGCTGTGGTACGTTTAAATCTAGGAATCTCTAAGGTGTGGGCATTGGCAGATTTCATGGGGCGGGAGGTAAGTCTTTTGTTTATTCTTTCTACAAGATATGTTGGCGCTATATTTTTCAGGCATTTAGAGGTTAGTGAGAGTGTTTTAAGGAGGATCCTATCATTAATCTTAAGCCAGTGGGCATCTCTTCTAAATGAGGAAATGTGATCTCTGATAGGGATATTCAAGGCTGCTCTAAGGGCATTATTTTGAAGTCTTTGTAGTTTGTCAGTAATGTACTTATTAGCTCCCACGTACAAAGCATTACAATAGTCCAATCTGGATGTTATAAGTCCGTTGGCCAAGGTGATACAACTAGTTTCCGAGAGAACAGGTCTACAGGCCCGGATCAGTTTGCAGGTGTAGGCTGTTGTGGATGCAAGTGAGTTGACTTGCTTCTTAAGGGTAAGTGCAGAGTCAAGATAAAATCCCAGAGTTTTAACTGCAGGCATCACCTTGATGACGTTATTGTCAATGTTAAATGAGGCATAACTGGGGTTGAGTTTTTTAAGGGCCACCTCTGAGCCAAGGATAAGTAACTCCGTTTTGTCGTCGTTCAGACAGAGGCTGTGTGATGCCATCCATGCCTGAATGAGGAGGTATATCTTATTTACTAACGCTGACTCTTCCAGAAAGTTGCCCGAAAGGGGAATGAGGATCTGGGTGTCATCTGCGTAATTAGTGTAGATGAAGCCCAGTCTATCCAACTTGTCAAACAGGGGCTTAGTAAAGATGTTATACATGGTGGGTGAGACACATGATCCCTGAGGTACTCCACAGGAGATTTGTATGGGGTCTGCCGAGGCTTAGGGGGAGAAGGCTCTCATTGTACGGTTAGCTAGGAAGGACCGAACCCAAGTTATGGCATCACTTGAGAAATGGGCAGCTGACCTGAGGTGGTTGCATAACACTGCATGATCCACCAGGTCAAATGCTGCAGATAGATCAAGGAGGAGTAGCATAGCTAATTTCCTGTTGTATGGGAGAATTCTCTGTAAAGGCTAATTTCCCAAACCTAGTGAGTCCCCCAGCAGCTTTGCTGGATTTTTTGGGGTTTATTTTTTCTCCTGCTAAGAGTGAGACTCTTTTACTCCCACTCTTAGACATGATTTGAGGTGTTCCTTTATCTTTCCATGTGTTTTATGGGCTATGGGGTCTTTCACTCCATAGGGTCTCATGTGTTTTTGATGTGGGTTACACAGCACCCTCCGTGCCGTAACCCAGGGGTGTCATAGCGACCCCCCAACATAGACTCCATCCCCTGAGACTGACTACTGTCTCCCAGGGCATGTAAAGTCACCATTGGGTTTACTAGTCCCAAATTATGAACAGAAACCAGTAAAAACCATCATATTGTGGACATACTGGTTGGGGCAATTCGATTGCCCCAGGGTCTGTTGTTCGAGGGGGCACGTCTCCGTCCCCTCTGATCGAGTTTTGGCTGGTGGCAGTGGATACTACTTTTTATATTCGACCGTGAATATATCTCTACGGGATTTTCCCATTGTTCGAGGCTACCAACTTTAATTATTTAATTCTTATAGCCTCGAACATACCGCCGGTTTATTTATTTAATATTAATTCACCGGTTGGTATTTTTTGCCAGAACTCAATTCTAAAACAGCGTTTGTGTTCTCTTCTGTGACTCCAACCCAAGTCGAGCCCTTTGTTCCACTTTTTGGCGGGCTTCTCAGAAGAAGCCTCCAAAAGTGGTGCCACTCTGTCTGGGTACCACAGGGAGTGTGGGAGGGGGTTTAGGCACCCTGGACTGAGTTGCCTTGGCAACTCAAGTCGCACTCTTGTGTGATTGGCCCAAGTCCGGCTCACCACTTAGCATGTTTGATTGACAGCTAGGCTGAATGAATGGGGGTTTGCTGCATAAAAGCAGGGCTTTGGGGACTGGAACTTCAGAAGTCGCCACAGGACCTAAGAATCCGAGGAGGGAGAAACTGAGCCGACCTGCAACGACGACACCACCGGTGGAGCCCTGCTGAACCGTCTCACCACTTTTCCCGACGACAGAGGAGATCTCCATTCCAGAGAGTCTTCTTCCTTTGACTGGTGGGGATAACCAGTTTTGCCTTCTTTTCACCTTCCTGGAGCATCTTGTGGCCGCCTTGCCCGTGCCAAGCACCCCGGCAACCGGAATACCACGGCTTACCACTACCGCGAAGAGAAGGGTAGTACCTTTTAACCGAAAGAACTCCGCAGCTGGTTTCTTCCCTGGCAGTGCAACGACCTTCATCTTTCCTCCACGGCGAGGCCTCCTCTTCCTCTGGACGAAACACCGACTTGCACCCGCTGCCAGGAACAACTGCCCCCGCTGGAGCTTCCTTCACACTTAAGGTACTGTGTCCCGCCTGGCTTCCCTTGCGACAGATCGTTCGGGGTGACAGTAAAGCCTCGACTTTCTAACCTGGGCTGGCCTGGGACAACCTAGCTAACTTTTCCTGACTTTAATTTCATCCTTTGTGTGCGAACTATCTACAAGACTCTTTGGGCATAACCCCACTGTGTGAACCTGGACCCCTTCTGCTTGCTCTCTCCAAGAGCTGGGCCTTGCAATTGACTTCCTTGCTCTCCAGTAGAACTCTGCCTATCCTGCCTTACTGTGTTTCTTTTAAAAGTATTGAAATTTGTGTGCTTCTTTAACTCTGCCTTTTTCCCTCCCTTTTTAATAACTTATTAGAGTGCCATCTTATGTTAAGCGCTCACCTCTGTCTGAAAATAAGTGGTGTTTCTCACTAAGACTTGTCTAATAAGTAATTAGGGTTGTATATATATAATAGTGACTGTGTTCTGAATTTACTTTTCTCTTTATGCTAGTGTAATTTACAAGTGTGTCTTTAAATAAATAATTATATACTTTTACACCAAAGCTCTGGCCAGTGTTTGCTTGTGCTACTGTATCTCTGTACCTATTGTGTATACTCTATATACTGCCTAACTCTTCTTGAGGGAAGTCTGACTGCTCAGCCACAGCTACCAAGTGAATCTGTGTGGTACAGACTGCTACCAAGTGGGTTTACTGCCAAACACCTGTAGTCTTAAATCTTTTGCAGGGGTCCCTAAGGGAACTGCACAGGTTTCTGCCTAACACCTGTTGTCCTTCAACTCGTCAATTTGGGTCTTGAGAGCTATTGAGGCTGTTTTCGTGCCATGGAGAGGGCGGAAGCCGGATTGGCGAGATCCTAATAGGTGGTTAACTTCCAGGTAGTCCTGTATTTGAAGGTAAGCTACTCTATCGATAATTTTAAGTAAAAAGGGGACTGTGGTGATAGGTCTATAGTTGGTCAGGATGGCGGGATCTAGTGTTTGTTTTTTGAGCAGTGGGAGCACCCATGATTGTTTGAGATTATTGGGCACTGAGTTAGTCTTGAAGGAGGCATTAATAAGCTTCGAGATAAAAGGGGCTATGTGTCTAGCTGCATCCTTTATAATTTGGGCTGGACAATTGTCTCCTTTGCAGTTTGCGGGTTTTAGAGAGAGTATGACTTTTTATATCTCAGAGATAGACATTTTCTTAAAGCTGAAAGGTAGGGTGTTACTGTCCGGGGTGACTGGTGGGGGTTGCTGCTCAAGTAGGAGCATGGAGGCTTTCTTGTTGGCTATTTTGAGTTGGAGGGAGGCAATTTTATTCGACAGGGCATTTTGTATGTCAGTACACCAGGGCTTATCCTTAGGAATATTGTCAACCTGAGGTATAGGTGATTCCATTTCCGGAAGGATGGAGAATAGTTCCTTGGTGTCTGATTTTGCCTTTGAGATTCTGTCGTTAAATATGTTCTTTTTAGTGCTGATTATTTCCTTCTTATAGAGTTTGGAGAGGTTTGGTAGCTTGGCTTTATTCTCGCCAGTGGGAGAGTGACGCCATTGGAGCTTTCTTTTTTGGATTCTTAATTCTTTAGGTTGAGGCGTGAACCAAGTATTGAGATGGGATTTCTGCCTAACTTTGCGGAGTTTGACAGGTGCAATAGTGTCCAGTGCCTTGGTCATAGCACTGTTGAAGACTTCCACTAGTAAAGTGGGGTATGTTTTGCTGTCAAGGTTGTTAATGGCAGGGAGGAGTTGTGGGAGTAACTTTTCCACTGTTATATCCTTTTTACTTCTAGTGGGGAGCGGAGGTGCCATAACAATTTTTTTGGGGCAGAGAAGGTCTAGTGTGGCGGAGAAGGTAATTAGATGGTGGTCAGTCCAGGGTTGAGGGGCATTGTTAGCAATGGTAATATTACAGTTCAGGTCGGCAACCCAGTCAAGGGTCCTTCCTTTGGTGCGGGTAGGGGTAACGGCTTTTTGTATCAGTCCATGATCCTTCAGAAGGGCTGCTACTGATTGGGCGTGTTTATCGTCAGTGTCATTAAAGCCAAGATTGAAGTCGCCCAGCAGCAGTATTTAAGCATGGTCTTTGGTGTTATTGACTAGGAGGCAGGTTAGGTCTTCCTCGAAGGTTCCTAGTGGACCTGGCGGTCTGTACACCAGGTGGATGGTAAGTGTGTGGTTATTAGATAGGGAAAGTTTAGCTGTGAGTATCTCGCATGATTGGTAAAATGTAGATATGGCGAGCCTAATGGATAAGTTGGTTTTGGAGATGATGGCTAGACCGCCACCTCTGTCATTTGGTCTATCAACTCTAAATATCTGGTAGCTATCTGGTACGGCTACCATAAGGGCAGGTCCTGCTGCATCGTGAAGCCAGGTCTCAGTTATGGGAAGCAGGTCCAGGTTCTCGTTAGTTAGGGTATCTGCAATATCAGTGGCGTGGGCCACCAATGATCTAGCATTGATGAGAGATCCTGATAGGGATAGGGTACTTTTGGTTTTGGTTGTAGGGGGTTGTTTTGTTATGGGTATCTTACTTCTCAAGGGCGTCTTCAGGCTAGTGGAGACATGTTCAGAGGTCAAGTTGTTGGACCTATTTAGCTGTGCATGTCTTGTTGGAGATTCTGAATTTTGGGCGCGTATGGATAGTCTTTTAATACAGGTGATTTTAGTTTCATAGAGGCGGGACAATCTTGCTCTAAGTCTCAAATTTCTGTCTTTAGGAAGGCATGTTGCCGACAGAGCTAAGGCCATTATGGCAAGGAGGCTGGTTAGAAGTAGGGTAGTCTGGAGCCTCAGGATTTTACTCATGTTCGTGGTGAATCTCACAGCACATTTATAGTTTAAAGGTGTGTAGATGGAGTTACAGGTGGCTTGAGCCATCCCATGTGATCCTGGTGTTATTAGGGGTTACTCTGGCAGGTAGATTACTTGGGCAGGATTGTTATTCATGAGGTTCATTACATCCGTGGGTGCAGAAACGTAGTAAGGGCTTTCTTAATGGGTTAAATACTATGTGTATGCCCCCACCCTATGATTGCGAGGACTCTCAGAGTTATCTTAAGCTTTGCCGAATATAGTAATGTCTGTTTTCATAACGGGGTATGCATTTGTATTTTTTTACATTTCAAGAAATTGAAAAGAATTTGAAAAAAGCCATAATGCCTCTGCTCCCACTTAAGTTGAAAATAGGATCAAACATTACCTTCCTACCAGAGCTCCCTGCTTATCGCAACAGCTGAAAATAATGGGTTCTGCCTCCGGAAACGATGGGAGAGTGCAGGCACTGATCTAACACATGCATGTGCTGTTGATGTAGCGTGAGATACAGGAAGCTGCATATACAGTAAGTGAGGAGACTGGTGACTGTAAGGAAGGCATGGTATCAATAGTAAGACAGACACAAGTAACCACAGTTCAAGGGTGTTTATTGGACTTCAAAAAGGGTTTGAAAAACGCAGATCTGTTCCTAAATCTACATATGGGAGCAAGCTACGACCAACAAATAATAATAACACAGTCCTAGTGGTGTCTTGTCGAAAATAAAAGGGCTTATACTAATAAACCTATTGCCAATCCTTAGCTCTAAATACAAATAGTGTGGGAAACAGTGTTAGCAAAAAGAAAAAATTGTTCGCAAAATAATATGTCAGAATGTTCAGACCGTTGGCCTCTCTTCACCACGTTTTCAGACCCGGGACAAGGCGGTTCACTCGAGCGTAACACAATCTCTGGCTTCTTTAGCATGAGGCTACAGTTCAAGCATCAGGGCCTTCTGTGCCCAAGTCTCTTTGCCTATCAAAGACTCTTCATGCAGAAAGCCTGATGCGACAAAATAAACAATAACTTCTTTTCCTCTTTCAGACTTTCACAAGTACAGTTCTTTTCCTCTTTCAGATTTTCTTAAGTACTCAATTCAGGTGATTGACTATTCTCCCCAGATCCCCCTCAGCCGGACTCAGATCCTCTTGCACAATGTTCGTAGAATATTTATTCTTTCTCGGGTGACTCAGTTGGGCTCAGATCCCTTTTAACACACTTAGTCTCCCTCAGCCGGGCTGGGAACAATTTAAATTTTCTTCGTAGGATATTCTTTCTCGGGTGACATATGGTTCACCCTGGATTCCCGTCGGTCAGACTCAGATCACTTTTAACACAATTATTGAATTTACTTCGAGTATCGAAGACTTTCGAATGTGTACAGGGTTTGGCTTGACCCGTTGCAGGACCACTTCGATTTTACAATTTCTTCCCTTTAACATTTGTCACTTTTTGGTTGGATACCTAACAGAGACTTTCGAATGAGCACCCGCGTGGTGCCAGACCACTCTGTTTACGGTATCAAATGTTAGCTTCAAAGTTCAGTCACTCATCTGCTTTTTTAATTATATTTGCATCGTTTGCTACATACACTTCACACACTGTTCTCTTTGGTTTTCTCTGTACAGTGTTGCCACTTGCAACCTTGGATTCAACACAGGCTGGCCTGCTATCAGTCTCCCCAACTCACCGGCTGTGCTGACTTCACTGGCGCTGCTTTGTTGTAGGAGCCAAGGACAGTACTACAACATCAAATGACCCTCCCCGCCTTGGCTATCGACGCAGGAGAGCCCAGGGTATCTATGGCACACAATGCAGGTTTCTTCAGCTTTGATTCCGGGTCTTATGTTTCTTATTCTCGAAGGCTCATAAAAGTAACAGTCTTTCTCTGAAATGGTCAAGGGCACTTCCCTCCTTGAAACCCTCTTCAGTCTTGCCATTGTTCTCCTTGTATTAAACTGCCATCTCGGAACTGCTGCTTCCTTGTGTGCTTTGCCTTGCTCAGAGTGCTTTCGTGCTCCACCTTTTTTATCCATGTGGGGAAGTGTGATGGAAGTCAGCTGTGCGTAATCATCATTAATTGCCTGGCCCTGCCTGACCTTAGTATTGGGACATGTCGGGTATACGGCTCGGGTTTTAGTCCATTTTCTCTCACAGTGAGCTGTGTGTGAGAAAGTGTTAGCGTTGGAAAGGGGGGGGCGGCTGAGTTCCTGTATCCTATCTGTTATTATAGGGTAAAGGTGTTACAGGGAAAGGGATACTCCTCCCGCACTGGTCCACCCCCAGGAACAGGATCCAAAAACAATGGCCATGTCCTGGCCACCTGTATGACGATCCCAAGGGACTAGCGGGTGAGAAACCGTGAGGTTTCTCACATGACACAAAGGAAGAGAATACAGCATCCTCAGGTCAGACATCTCCTTGGAGTCTCACCTAGCCGCAACCCCTAATCCTGCATAGCCTGGACAGATACACCATCAGGTACATACTGCAATACATAGTAGCGAACCGCAAAAGTGCTATAAACTCAAGCACAGCCATTGCACCGCTCAATAAGATGGTGCCTGGGCTCCGTGTGAATGTTGTATCGCATGTCTCAGCCCAACTTCCTTGTTTCCATGGCCCCGGTGTTAATTGTTAGATGCATTTCTCGCTACCCAAGGTACTAGCTGTGGCATGAAGGACAGACCCTGTCTTCCTGAGGGTTGAACGGAGACCACATAGTATTTGTCCTTCCTCACGGAATGGAGCAGGTGTATGGGATGCAGCAGCATGCACTTAGCACACTAATGGCATGCACTAAATATCACCATCACCCGCTGCTGCTTTGGAGGAAAAGCACTATGCAGAGGTTCATGGAGAGCTATATGGGAAGACAGATGTGGCTCCTGGGTATGTCACAAGACCCCTTTCCTCGTGCCAGGATCAGAACCCACCCAAACATGGAAACCTATCCTCCAGTGAAAAGGAATGTGTGTGCACATGGATGATGTTGACAGGCAAAGATGACACCCTAGAGGAGTGTGCCAGCATTTGAACAATGAGGCTATGCTCTCTTTTACTGAAGCAGCCTCCCTCTTGAGATGTTATTTTGAAGATCAGCAAAATATGCACATGCCATATTTAAAAAAATCAGTCTTTGTATGTTATGGGGCTCCCTCGTATCTAAGAGTAAACGCCCCTACTCCCTTGTATCCAAGAGTAAACAGGAGTTTAGGAATATCAAACGCGTAGTCCTAGGACATGTCATTTATGGACCCCTTACTAGAACATCTGCTTCTTCAGCCTTCACATCACCTCAGAACCAAACGTCATGTAAAACCAGCTTTTAAAATGCTCTTGCCATTGGTTTCAACACCAGTCAACACCAGTCAATCTACAAAACCCTCCCAGATTGCATAATGCTACAGTGTGCATCTCTGCCCCCTTCAAGAAAGAATAGTTAATCTCAGGTGACACAACTGGCCAATTAAACAAACTACATGAAGTGGTGTCATTGACAGTTGGGGTGGGTCGAAAGAAGGAGGCGGAGACTTGTTGGCCATTTTGAATGGTATTTATTTATTTAAATAATAAGGATAAGGCCCATATTTAACTATTGCTAGAGGGTTATCCCTGTCTATGGAAATAACTAAAGGTGCTTGTCAGTCTTTAGAAAGTCACAAAGCAATAGGCCCACAGTCCAAAGCTAGATCTAACTGACCCTAACAGTATTTTAACTAACTTAAATTAAACTAGGAGAATGTCTACCCTCTCCTAATTTTTCTGACGAAAATGTCTCTTCTTTATTCCAAAGTTCTCTTTAAAATGAAATCTTTAAATAATGTCTTGCCACCTTCTGGATTAATTCTTGTAACTCTTTCACAATGTTCTTGTGTTTTATTTCCCCTTTTCTGGTAGCTTTTCAGCAGTCCTTTAAATCACTCTTTTCTATGTGATGAGTTTCTCCCACTTTATAACGATGTCTAGGTGGCCTCCCGGTGCTCCCTTTCTCCCTGTTACGTCTGGGCCTGCATGGGAATGCACTAGGGCTTGGCACTCGCATAGGTTGGTTTCTTCTGTTCGGCTTCTCGTCCTTCTTTACCTCTGAGCCGTCTCGATTTTTGCCCTTATTGCTACCGGGCATGGCTATGCGTAGCAGGGCATCTCGTCGACTCCCCAGCTAGGTCATTTCAGTGTTGTTTGATGGTCGCATGGCCCACCATGAAGTTGTTGTGGTCACACCACCACAGGTTTTAGCATTTCCCTCTCCTCTGCTTCTCTTGGCCAGTGAACGCCAGGCATTCAGCATTTCCCTATGCCAATCAGGAGCATTCTCAAATTCAGGGGCTCTGCTGCTCTGCTGAATAAATTCCGCCTCCTCCAGGCATCATATTGTCAGGGGGCTTCCCCTGCGTACGCCTGTCCGTCTCTCTCTGTGTTTTGCCTCTCCTTGATGTGCTCTGCTCTTTCAGTCTCCATGTCTCATTTATTTGAATGTCTTTTCTTAAAGAGACTGATCCTTTTCCTTGTTCATCAAGGTACATTTAAGTTTTGCCATCAGCCAAGTGTCTGGGGGCTATGTTCTTCAGATCGGATAGTCCCATTTAAGCCACTAGGCTGGAAGGGTCTAGGAAGTTCCTCACAGAAATGGGAGTCCTTGCCCCAAAGGGAGAGTTTCTCCCAGTGAGGTCCCGCTTGCCCAGACCCCTAGAGAGGGTCTTGCAGAGCCTTGGCGAGAAGGGACAAATACCCTTGTTTCGTCACACAGTGCAGTAGAAAGAAATATAATTAAACGTCTTAATGCAAGGTTGCAGCCCCAAAGTGAAAATAAGGATAAAAGACGGATACCAAAATACTACCCTAGCCCAAAATTTAGCAGAGGGCTAGGTAGGACACAGATGCATTAACGAAGAGAAGTCAGGCAAACCACTAAGGAGCGCGGACCCCTCCAAAGATCCATAAATAGATCCGTTCTCTCACGGTCAGCGAGGGAAGCGAGCCCGGGAACAGCCTCTGTAAAGTGGGGGGCACCCCGGGGAGGAATCCGAGAGACCAAGGCTGAGTTATGAGAGGATGCAGGAGTGCAGCTCTATAACAGAGGCACCCGGCGTGGCGAGGGAGGCCGCGAGCGAGAGCAGCAGCTTGGCACCAAGACTAGCGCCACCGGAGCCCACCCCCACCCTCTGTAAGGAAGCCACGGTATCAAAGTAAGACGGACACAAGTGATCAAAGTTCAAGGGTGTTTATTAAACTGTAAAATGGGTGAGATAAACTCCTAATCTAAACCTAAATCTAAGATGGGAGCAAGCTACGACCATCAAATAATAATAATAAAGTCCTAGTGGAGTCTAGTCAAATAAAAAGGGCCTATACTAAAAAACCTATTGCCAATCCTTACCGCCATGCTACAAAATAGTGTGGGATAATGTACACAAGAAAAGAAAGAAGTGTTCACAAAATAATAAGTCAGGATGTTATGGCCGGGGTCTCCCTTCCCTACGTTTTTAGCACGGGACAAGGCAGGACTCTTGAGCACAGCACACCCCTCGGCTTCCTTAGCACAAGATTACAGTTCCTTTTCTCAATAAAGTCTCTTTCCTGCAAAGTCTCCTTCTTCAGAGGGGCCTGACATGCCAAAACACCAAAAACAAACAGTTCCTTCTGCTATTTGCCAGATCGGGTGGTTATCCTCCACCTTTGGATCGCCCTCAGCCGGGCTCCGATCCTCCTCTCACTCTGCAGCCTCCCTCAATCGGGCTCAAACCAACTATTCACTGTGGACATCGCTCAGTCGGGTTCATATTTGTCGTCACAATGTTGTTTACTTAGCTTCTTCACAACTTCTCTATCGTCTTTCATTCAAAATTTTTGTATATGTAATATTCATGAACCTTAATGTCTTTTCAAACAACCACCGTATAGTTACGTTACCCTCATCCGGGCTCAGACCTTTCACAGCACTTGCCAACTTTAAACAAAGGCTTCCGAAGGGCGATCACGCCTCGCTGGGTCACTGTTTATGGCAAGTGTTCCATGTACCGCTGACATCCGTCACACCATTTGCTAGCTGCGTTTCCTGGTCTTATGTTTCTTTGGTCAGAGGCTTCGCGGATCTGGGTTGAAAAGGGCAAGGACAACTCCCTCCTTGACGTCCTTTCCGGTCTCGCCGCCTTTCTCCTCCATTTGAACTGCCGTCCTGGAATAGCTGCTTCCTCGTGCATTTGGCTTGCTCAAAGTGTGCTGCGCCTTTTATCCCAGTGGTGAAGGCAAAGGGAAGTCAGGTGTGTGTAGTTGTCGGTAATTGCCTAACTTTGCCTGAACCCTTGGGTTTGGCCATGTCAGGTAAACATCTCTGGTATTAGTCCGTTGTCGCTCACAATGTGAGAAAGTATTCATGTTGGAAAAGGGCGGGGTAAGAGTTTGTAAGTGTCCTACTGGGCAGAATGGGGAAAAGGTGTCATAAGGAAAGGGATACCGCGTCTCACCCTTTGGTGTCCCACTTCCACTCCCCGAAGACCCCTCATCCAGATGATTCTCCCGCACTGGTCCGCGCCCCGGGAACTGGATCCAATAGCGATGGCCGTATCCTGGCCACCAGGAGGACAGATCCCCGGGGACTAGTGAGTGAGACACCTTCAGGTTTCTCACACCTCCCACCACTGAACCAGGGAGGCAGGCATGGTGGGGACAGGTTAGGGACTTGAGGCCCGAAGTGACAACAGAAGCGGGCCGGCACTTAAGGGAGACTGACGGAAGTGCAGCCAGAACTCGCTGAGTGGAGTGAAATGCTCCACCCTGTACACAGAAGGTACGTAATCAAACCTGCTTTGGGGGTTGGCAGAGGCAGGACGCTGGCCTTGGCAGAGCAGGAGTCCTGAGGGGCGGCAAGAGCGGAGCGGCGACAGTTGAGGAACGGTGAGTGGAGCCGGTCATCGTCAACTGAACAGCGGGACCTCCTCCCATTCCAACTCACGTTGACCGCAATTGGGGCGTGCAGACATTCGTTCGGGGGGCTTGCAGGAGAAGAGGGAAAGCCTGGAAAGGGAGGAAAGCCATAGAGAATGTCCCTATTGGGGGCAAGAATAAAGGTGACATCAGGGTCGGGGACACAGGAGAGGGGAGCATGCTGAGACACAGGGAAGGCGAACCTCGCATCCAGGTCTCGAAGTGTTCAACAAACAGATAGAAGGACCCAGGAGGCGCTGGTGGGCACAGCCTGGACACAAGACCAGTACACCTGCACCAGTGACTCAGGGAGACAGTGAGTGTGGCTCCCCGGGATGCCATATACAACCAGGAGTGAACAGTGTGGAGGGAGTGCATCCCAAAGACACCTGAATGGGCACGAAAATACATGACACCTGCCTGAAACCATTGGTGCTGCTGCGAATGCACACCAGCATACCCAGACGGGAAGGAGTTTTGCAGTAGGTAGAGGGGGACGACGTGAAGAAAGGACACCCCAGAAATGGCTGCTGGGTGAGGACGAGGAGAAAAGAAGATAACCCTTCGCTCACCGGATAAGAGCTAGGGTGGGGATCATTACCCAGAAGCAGCAGCATGTAGAGACCGGTGGGGGAGAAGCACAACAGCTACAACTATGGCAAAGAGAAATCTGCCATAGCCACACAAAGTAAGATGGACAGGTACACACTGGGCACTGCAGGCAAAACACATGGGAACCCCCCGCCCCACCCTCTGCCAACCGAGTTGTAACCTGGAGGCCACCTGAAGGAGAGGAGGAAGAACCGATAATGACATAGGTTTTGATGGTGGTTACGGACTCCAGAAGGAGTGTGGAAGATGAGATGAGTGCAGGTGGGAACGGACATAACCCTTCTCAGAGCAGATCTGAGAGCAGTGTCGGAAAGAGTGGGGGAAGCCGAAGAGAGAATCAGCGAACTGGAGGACACTGTGAAATCGCTCCATACGCAGGTCCAGGTACCCTAAGCGAAGTCTCATATCTTGGAGAGGGCGGGGGACTCTGAAGGGATATCCTGAAGGGCAAACATCAGGATTGTGGGTGTCCCAGAGAGAATCGAGGGGCTGACACTTAACCTGTTCCTAGAGAAATGGAAAATGGAGGTCCTGAGGCCGAAAGGCTCAACCTGCTTTTTTCACAATCGAGAGGGCACACAGAGTCCCGGCCAGACAACCCCCATCAGGGGCTCCACCTCGACCAGTGGTGGCCAAACTATTCAACTATAGAAATAGGTAAATTATATTACAAGTTGCCAGAAGAAGAGGAGCAATAAAAATGGAGAATGCTAACGTGATCATCTTCCCAGACTATACTTTACAAGTGCAGAGAGCGAGGAGGTCCTTTTGAGGGCGTAAAGAGAATTGTACGTAACAACCAGGTGAAATATATGCTGTTGTTCCCAGCGAATCACAGAGTAATGGTTGGGGACAGATCCAGGATGTTTTAGGAACCACGTGGAGCCTTGGATTGTATGGAGAGTAGAGGGCTGCAGATGCCGGGGCCCTCAGGGAGGAAGCCCTGACCATATCGCACTGGAGAGGGGAGTGGAAAGATGATTACGGCTCAGGATAGGATAGGAAAGAGTGGAGAAGCAAATCCTCGAGAGAGCGGGAAGACACATGCAGAATGAGGTGGGGGACGATGGGACGCTCTGCAGAACTGAACCAAGGTCTATGGAGCTGGGGTGGGGAGGGTGACAAAGCAGTCCCGGACGGGGAATGCTGAAGATGATGTGGGAGGCTGAAAACATCGACCGGGACCCTAATTGATTGCTGGTTTGGTGTATCCAGGTTGGGTGGAGGGGCCTACCCACAATGTAGATGCTTTTTGCAGTTGATTTTTGGGAACGGTGGGAAGGGACTGGGATGGGGAGAAGAGAGGGACAGGGCTTGGGGCCAGAAGTGAGAATGGGGGGGAAGGGTAAGCAGTCTTAGAGGCAGACGTAGTCTCAGGAGGATAGGTCAGGGGCAACGTGCTCGCCTTGGAAGCAAGACGACAGGAAGCACCACAGGTTCGATCCCCGGGTCCGCGCTTCGAAACCTCTGGGTATTAAGCGCGTTATTTATAACATATCATATCATATCAATGTAGGCACCGGGGTAGTGGGAAGTTCTATTTGGGGGATAGTTACAAGTGGGTGTCATGCCTGCTAGAATGGCTTCTAATGTTTCTTCGAGTTAACTTTTCAGGTGTCCTAAGGCCTGGTGCTTCTGATTAGGATTAGGTTTTCAATCAAAGCTCCGGTTACTCCGCTTTTTGCTTAAGTGACTTTGTTCCAGTTTTCCCCAATCTGGTTTGGGAAAGTAAATTGCCTTTCATTTCGGCATTTAGCTCAGGTTGGTTTTGAGCCTCCTTCGCTGCTAATGCTGCAGCGTGTCTTTCGCCGATGAACTCCTGCTCAGCTGCATTCCAGCCGCACGGAGCACAAGGCTTGTTCTGCGTTCTTCCTTTCAACCGTCTGGTTCAGTGGCTGACTCCAACCCACCTGCAGACCTCAGAGGTAATCTAGCCACACGGACCACGCGGTTTGTTGTTGCAATTCTTCTTCTTTTGTGTGGTTTCCGCAACGGAATAAATTAAGTCTGCAACAACAGCTGTTCCATTACCCGCTGAAATATCATCGTTAAGGTATCTACAGCCGTAGGGTTTTCTACAAACTGCAGTCAGTTACAAGACTTCTGCTTCTACTAGCATTACATTCCTTCAAGTTTCTACACCCTTGTCTGTATTCGTGCTGGAGCACGCATATGGCAGAATCATTAACCATTACCTCCACTGCGATTGCTGCCTTCGTTCCTCATTTGGATCTTCATTTCATCTGACAAGTACAGAATACTCATTGTTTCCAATATTTGGATCTACATACATATATTGCCTGTGCACCGGACTTATAGACGCTTTGCAGAGATTGTGGTGCTGCAGCCCGGCTCTAGTGCGTCCCTCGTGCCGTTCGGGTTCTAGTCCCTCACTACCTTGCTTCCTAATTTGTTTCCTTGGATTCATCTAGTTCATCGAGGTCCTATCACTTCCATGCTTGGTTATTACCAGAAGATTGGGGTTAAGTGGTTAGAATGCATTATTAAATCAGCTCCCCTTCTTGTAGGAGAAGATCCAATTGAAGATCCATCAAGTAGGACCTGCAACATTTCAACTCTGGCTTTCCCCGTAATAGGGAATGTCACGTCCTTTCCAGTGATCCACTGCGCTAGCTTTAGATTTCTCTCAGCTGGTGGGGTTGCTCATTTGGAAGGTCTTATTACTAAAAAGAGTCAATCAGTGGTTTTCTACAAAGGCCTTTCAGAGGAGTTGAAGGATACCCTCTCCATAGTGCTGGTGGTTGCCACAGCTTTCGGTGAGTTAGTGGATCTGGTACTGCAGATTGACGTTAGAAGGTCAGCGAGAAAGGGTGAAAAGTAAACCTTACCTCCATCTGTTTCCAAGCTTGATATCCCAGTTCATACTCCTCCTGAACCAGAACCCATGCAAATTGGTACAGTCAGGTTTTTTTTGTCATCAGCCGAAAGAGAGAACCGTAGAAAGAACAATCTTTGTATGTATTGTGGTTCTGTGGAACATCTTCTGGTTTCCTGCCCTAAAAGACCCACAAGGAAGCAGGGAAATGCCAGAGCCCGGCAATAGTTGGCGCCACATTGCCGGGTTTGTGTCCCGACTCCCTTGTGTCTTCGGCTTTTTCACCCATAGTGGTACCTATTTCACTGCACTTTTCAACCATGACTAAACAGGCTGAAGCCGTCTTAGATTCAGGGGCAACTAAGAACTACATGGATCAACAATACGCCAATTTCCTCAGGATTCCTTTACAAACAAAGGACAGTTCCGAAACTGTGAATGCTGTAGACGGTACAGCTCTTGCTTCAGGCATGGTTACAGCAGAAACCATTCTGTTACCTATCGTCACCCAGGAAGGGCAAACGGAACGTATGGTTTTCGATATCATAGCCGCTCCGCAGTTCAAGGTGATATTAGGGTTAGCATGGTTAACATTACATAACCCTGTTGTGGATTGGGTGAATACGAACTTGCAGTTTCCATCCTCGTATTGCAATGATCATTGTTTCTTGGATCAGGAAGTTACCCGTAAGTCGCCTTGTCTAGCTTTGACAGCTTTTGCTCCTGTCATCGGTACTGTATCGAGTAAAGAGGCCCAGGTACCTCCTGAATACGCTCTTTTTGCAGATGTATTCGACAAGGGTATGGCTGAACAACTCCCTCCACACAGACCGTATGATTCGCCTATCAAATTGGTTCTGGGTGCCGAGATTCCTGCAGGCCGCGTATATTCTCTAACACAAAAGGAGAATTTGGTTCTTAAACAATACATTGACAAGGCATTGCAAATGGGTTTCATCAGCCCGTCTAGGTCACCTGCAGCTTCCCCTTTGTTCTTTGTTCCTAAGAAGGAAGGGGACCTGCGTCCTTGTATCGATTATAGGGCCCTGAACTCCATTACAGTAAAAAATCAATACCTTTTAACATTGATTTCAGTCCTCTTAGATCAGTTGGGTTCCTCCGCTGTGTTCACCAAGTTGGATCTTCGGGGAGCCTATAATCTAGTTTGAATTCATCAAGAGACGAATGGAAAATGGCATTTAAGACACAATATGGTCTTTTTCAATATCTTGTGATGCCATTCAGCCTTTGTAATGCTCCCGCAACATTTCATTTCTTCATGAACGATATATTCAGTGACATCCTGGATCAGTATGTCATCCTTTATTTGGATGACATATTAATGTATTCTCCCTCATATCAACAACATGTTGTTCATGTAACAACAGTGCTCCAATGGTTGCGTGATCATCACTTATATGTTAAGGCACAGACATGTGTTTTACATTCCCAAGAAGTGGAGTTCCTGGGCTACGACAACACCAATCATGGGGTGCGAATTAATCACACCAAGGTAAAAGCCATCCTGGAGTGGCCAACACCCACTTCCACTAAAGCACTACAGTCATTTTTGGGATTTGCCAAATTTTTATCGGCGTTTCATCCACTCCTTTTCAGCTGTTGCAGCTCCTCTCACAGCTTTGACCAGTACTAAGACACTCTTTTCTTGGAATGACGCTGCGCAGTCGGCTTTTACTTTTCTGAAAAAAGCATTCACAACTGCGCCAATACTGCAACATCCTAACTCCACGTTCCCATTTCTGGTCGAGGCTGATGCCTCTAGTATCGCAGTTGGAGCTATATTGTCTCAAGAATATCCGGACACTAAGATGGTACATCCAGTGGCGTATTTCTTACGTAAGCTCACGCCATACGAACAGAATTATGCAGTGCCTGAGAGGGAGTTGCTTGCTGTTAAGGACGCTTTCAAAGAATGGCAGCATCATCTTTTGGGTGCTCTTCATCCGGTGGTTGTATATTCTGATGATCGCACTCTACAGGCCTTCAAGACAAATGAAATGTTTGACGGCACATCAAGCCAGATGGCATGCCTTCTTTGCGCAGTTCAACTTTCATATCACTTATAGGCCTGCCCGTCATGAAGCCAAAGCTGATGCTCTGTCCCGTTTAGACTCGGGTATGCCTCTTGATACACCAGGCCAAGTCAATGTCCTGTCTGATCATGTAGTCTGCAGTTGTACAGTGAAACCCACATTGAAAAGAGAACTGCAAGATTGGGTATCTCAGCGACCAAAAGAAATACAAGACTACAAGCTAGACATAGGGCCTCATCACAACTTGGGCGTTACCGCCGGCGGTATTAGCCCTACCGCCGAACTCCCCGGTGCTAATAGCGCCGGATCACGAGTTTGGCGGTAATGTTAATCCCCATTCCCCATTGAGCCCATTCGGGAATGCCCCATTCCCCATTGGGCTCAATGGGGAATTTTCGCGCTCTTACCGCCGGAGGAATTCCCGCCGGCGGTAATATCGCGAATTTTCGGCGGATTTCCCCCCAGCTCAGAGCTGGGGCGAAATCTGCCAAAGCCCTGGTTTGGCGGACCCTTAAATCCGGCGGTATTAGTGCGACCGCCGGATTTAAGGGTTACCGCCAAAGTCGTGATGAGGCCCCTAGTCAACAGACTGCCCTTCTTTCAAGGAGTATTATTTTTGCCTACTGAACAAACCCGTCTTCAAGCTTTGAAGTGGGGTCATGATTCATTGGTTGCCGCACATCCTGGTCAGAAGAAAACTCTTGAATTGCTTCACAGATGGTGTTGGTGGCCTTCCATGTCTTGTGACGTAGGGCATTATGTAGGTTCTTGTTCAGTCTGTGCACAATGCAAATCCACTCCCGGAAACCAATGGGACTTTTGCATCCATTACCATTGCCTCACAAACCATGGCACATGGTATCGATGGATTTTGTTGTGGAATTGCCCAACAACCATGGTTATGATACCATTTGGGTAATTGTTGATTATTTTACTAAAATGGCTTTGTTTGTTCCATGTGCCGGTCTACCCACTGCGCCCGTATTTGCGGATATGTTCATGAGGCAGATGTTCCGATTTATTGGTCTGCCGTCCATCATCATTATTATTATTATTATTATTATTATTATTATTATTATTATTATCATAACCAATAGGGGGTCGCAATTCACGTCTCATTTCTGGAGAGCATTGAGTTCTGCTTTTTATCATAGACGGCAGACTTTCCAGTACATACCATCCACAGACTGATGGTCAAATGGAGCGCACCAATAAAACAATGGAACAATATCTCTGGGGCCTATGTTTACAACATCAATCAACATGGATGTCCGTTCTACCTTCAGCAGAGTTTGCTTACAACAATTCATTACATACAACCATTGGTACATCACCATTTTTTGCACTGTATGGTCAGCATCAACGATCCATCCAGCTTGATCCGCAGTTATCGCCTACCATTCCAGCCGCAGGCGTTTGTGCCAGGGATCTGGTTTCTTTGCATCAGAAAATCAAGGTCCAATTGCTTAGGGCTCAGGTACAAGGCAAGAAACATGCAGATTCTCACAGAGCCAATGCTCCAGTATATCAGGCTGGTATGAAGGTTTGGTTGTTCACTAAGAACCTGAGGATCCCAGGTAAGAGGGCACTATTACCTAGATTTGTGGGACCATACACGATCTCCAAGATCATTAATCCAGTGGCAGTAGGTTTATTGCTTCCAAACCGATGGAGGGTCCATCCGGTGTTTCATGTGTTGTTAAACCATGTGGTTCTTCGACACGGTTGCCTGTCCGGCGGCTCTCGTCTCGGTCAGGGGTTCGGTGAGTATGAGGTCAAGGATATATTGGACATGAGATTACGATCTGGCAAACCTTACTACCTGATTGATTGCAAGGGCTATGGCCCGTAGGCCGTACTTGGGAGCCTTTGTCAAGAATCCATGCCCCAGTTTTACTTCACCGCTTTCATGCCTCTAGAGAAGTGGCAGGCCTTTTGGGGGATGGCACTGTCATACCTGATAGAATGGCTTCTAATGTTTCTTCGAGTTCTCTTTCCAGGTAAGCCTTTATTTCTTATTCTTCATCTGGTTGTATTCTGTGTGCCCAGTTTAACAGGGGGTCAGATACTTCACAGGTGGGGAAGAAGTGTAGGGAGGGATGGGGGAGGTGGGGCAGGGAGAAAGGGAGGGAGGGCGGGAGTGGGGGCAGCTGTAGTTGGGTGTTCTATTGAATGCCAGAATGGGTTCACAAGATGGATAGGGCTGAGGAAGGTGAGGGTTAAGAAACACAGAATGAGACAAAGTCCTGGAAACTGGCAGTGCAAATATGGATAGTCAAGGCACGATAAAGTGTATGTCATGGAATGTGAACGGAATGAATGACCAGTTTAAGAGGAGTGTAGTCTTCCAAAACCTGAAGAGGCACAAACCAGATGTGCTACTACTCCAAGAGACCCACCTGATGGGAGAAACATGTAAGATACTTGGCAGGGGTCTGTACAAATGTGTAGTGCATGCAGGTTTCAAAAGGGGTTTCAGTGGTGTGCGGATACTCATGAAAGAATCGCTGGCGTTTCAAGCTACTAGAATGTTTCAGAACAGAGGGAGAAGAGTAGTGGGGATGGAGGGACACCAGGGAAAAGTGGTTATCTCCTACATTAATGTCTACTGCCTGCCATTATTGTTGCAGGATACACTGGAGGAGGTCGTCAAGAGAAGGATGTTGTCAGGGACCAGAGTGTTGGTGGTCGCAGAGTAAGATTAGAATACTTGTGTGCATTTGGGCAAATACATCTTAGCAGGGCTGGCCATGCTCAGGTAGAGAGCAACCCATGAGGTCAGGCATCTGGATGGGTGCTGAGGAGTCAGGAGATGACGTGAGTGCTAGAGGCTTGCTATGTGTTCAGTGTGCCGAATTTGTCATAGGTCTTCACTACAAACTGCTGTTAGAGGTGTTGAAGCGTAGTCTGGTGTAAGTAGGCAGAGAATTATGTGACCAGCCCAACCAAATTTGTCATAGTACTTGCTGTATTCAGATGTGTGCGGGTAGCCTTGCCAGCTGCCAGTTTCCACCGGAGTGGTGCGTTATACGTACCGAGCAGATTTGGTGGCGATTTGTTGTTTGTGCGCCCAATCAGGTATTGCCTTCTTCTGTCAATTTTTGCAGCTGCGTTAAAATGTTAGTGACAGTCTATGCTTCGATAAATTGTGACTAGAGGAGTACGGGTTATACTTACAGGCTCTTCTAAGGTGGATAGCATGGCAAATCTACCCAGGTATTGTGTTCTTACTGAACCTTCTCAATTGTTACCTTTACCATGGGGGTCCCATCCTATAGTTCATCCATGCGCGATACCTGCCCATCCCTCAAGTCCTTCCAGTGCGATTCCTGGGCTAGTTCTTGATTGCCTTCCTCGAGTAATGCACGAGAAACCCCCACCTGGCCTTCTGGCGCGAGACAGTGCAATGGCACAATTCCTTCCATGACAATTCCCTGCAGTAAGTCCCAATCTGTCTTGCGCTTATGGTAATTCCATCACAACCACTTTGAGTGTGATTTGCTTGTTTTCCTTGTACATGTCAAGTGCAGTGACTAATCAATCCTGTGACAATTCATAGTGTGAAAAACGATATGACGGGTTGTGTTTCAGCTGGTGGTGCTTGTGGGAAACCAGGGTCATCATTGGTGTTTGATAGTGTGTGTAGTCCGAGCTGCCGCGATAACGGCTGGTGCCGCCAGATTTTGCGTGGTTGGGGCTGTTACAAAAATGGCCAGCGTTGTCTGGTGCTGAGTGTTTCTATGCTCGGATTGGGACTTGGAAGGTTAGGGACGGGTTTCAGGCTAATACGGCAAATAGATAGGTTTGAGGACTTTTTTTTAAAGGAAAGGTAGTTCTCGGTGTGGCGGATGTGCAGAGGAAGAGTGTTCCAGATGGTGGGAAATAGGATGGAGAAGGCTGAGCCGCCAACTCTGGTGGAGTGGCAAGGGGGAATAGTGAGGAGGAGAGCTGAGCCCGATCAGAGGTTTCTGGGGGAGTTGGTAGTGGATGATTTTATTCTATAGGAACTCTGGTGCTCTTTAATGGAGGGCTTCGTGTGTGTGATGCACATGGCTTTGAAGGTCGCTGATAGGGAGCCAGTGTAGTACTCTGAGGGCAGGGGTGAAATGTTCTGTGGGCGAGAGGACAAGGAGCAGTCTGGCTGTTGAGTTTTGAATTAGTTGGGGTTTCCTGAGCATGCCTGTTGGGACGCCGAAATAGAGCGAGTCAGCGTAGTCTAGGCGGGAGATGATAATGGATGTATTGCAGAAACTCTTTGAGGATAGGTGAGATGTGTTCGGAGATAGGTCTGCGTCCATGGTGCATCAAAGATTTTTAACAGAGGTGGAGTCGGCAGGTGGGGATCCCAGGGCTTTTGGCCAATGTAAAGGTTGGGGAATCAGAGAAGTTTTGTTGTCTATTAGGATTTCTGATTTGCCCGTGTTGAGGATTAGTTGGTTGGTTGTCATCCATAGATCAATATCCAAGAGGTGAGGTCGGGAAGTGGGGGGGGGGGTTTGAGTCTTGGGAATTTTTAACATGATCTGGGTGTCGCCTGCGTAATTGTAATTGGTACGGTTGTGAGAGAGGATGATAGCTGGCAGGAGGCTTAGGTAGATGTTGAAGAGGAGGGGTGAAAGGGAGGCTCCTTGTGGCACCCCTTTTATGACGGGGTGAGCGGCGGAGAAAGGTGGAAGGAGAATTATTAGCAAGCAATTAGAAATAAAAGAGGTCATCCAGTTAAGGGCAGAATCTTTAATGCATAGGGTGAGGAGCCTGTTCCTGAGCATTGTGTTTTTGATGGTATCAAAGGCCGTGGATAGATCCAGGAGGATGAGTGCAGCACACCCTTCTTAGTCTGCAGTTCTTTTTAGGTCGTCCCAGATAGAGACCAGTGAGGATTCCGTTCCACTGATTGGGCTGGGTCGAAGAGTCTGTTGGTTTCTGTGAAGAGGCCAAGTTGCTTGTGTGCCACCTGTCAATTAGTTTCGCAATGAAGTGAGTGTTGGAGATTGGGCGGTACCTTGATGGGGAAAGTGGGTCGAGGCTGGGTTTTTTGAGTAACGATCTGACATGAGAGGTTTTGAAAGCCTCTACGAAGGTGCCAGATGAGAAGGGATTATTGATGATGGAGCCAGCACAGGTGGAGGTAAGGATCATTTCTAGAAGGGTGGAGGGTGGGCAAGGATCTCGAGGTGAGCCAGCGAGTTGGCTAAGTGCTAATAGGTTCCTGAAATCAGCTGGAGAAAGAGGTGTAAATGTCGAGAAAGTTGGTAGGGAGGGTGAGGAAAAGATTGGGTTTGATAGAGGGCAGGATGTGTGGGGGGGGTCAGAGCTAGTTTTGGGGTGATGGTACAATTTCTTTCAAGCACAACGTTATGAAAGTGGTTGGACAGTTATTTGCAGAGAGCTTGTGAGTTAGGGGAGGGGGGTTAGGCAACTAGGGGAATTGAATTCCCCCAGGATTTTCTGGAGTTCCTTGCATGGATTGTTGGAGTTGGAGATTCTGTTTTCTTCTGGCTTTCTTGACTGCGGACAGATATGCCCTGTTCAGTCTTGCGAAGGCCATTTTGTTTTGTGGGGTAGGGCTGGTCCCCCAACCTCACTCTAGGCAGTGCTGGAGGGTTTTAAGATATATGATGGAAGGGGCGTAACACTTTTGGTTTGGGCTTGATCGATGGGAGAGGCGACAGGTTGGTGTGAGGGAGGTTGATAGCTTTGGAGAGCCATTGGTTTAAGAGGTCAATGGAGGGGTGTCCTTCCTTGCGAGAGAGAGATCTGGGAATGTGTGAAGTAGGGAAGTGGCCAAGTCTGGATTGATGATGATTTTATTCCAGAGAGGGTGGCTGGGTGGTTGAGGAGAGGTTTGCTGGAAGTGTTGGGGTGGGGGAGTGATGCTGAAGTGAGAAGGGTATAGCATGGTGATCAGTCCAGATGAGGGGGCAAGGTGGGAGCGGAGAGACTAGGCCTGATGTGCAGAATAGTGTGTCAAGGGTGTGTCCTGAAATGTGGGTCTGTTGGGAAATCAGTTGCGTTAAGCTGAGAGCATCCAGATTATTGGTGAGGGAGTGGGTCATGGGGTTTGGCGGAACATCAAACCAGATTTTGGAATCTCCTAGCAAAGTGAGCACGCGGTGTTGGATCACCAAGGTTGAGAGGTGAGTCACACAGAGAGTTGGCAAAATTTCTGTCGTAGCCGTGAGGCTTATATAGGATATGGACCACTGTGGACGGAATTGTAAGACCACGAACAATAGCCAGTGTGTGTTGAAGCAGATGTCAACAGTACAGAGAGCACGCCTACACTGATAATCAAACCAGGGAGAGACGCTTGCTACTGTGGTACAGGTCTTGACACTAGAGACAAGAAAAGCCAAGTTGATCATCACAGCTGGTGAGTCGAGGGGAGAGCCGATAAGAAAGCGAACTGTGTTGAATGAAAACCACAAATAGCAAATTAAGGGAAGTGCAAAGAGCTGTTAACATTAAGGGAAAACCAACTGCAGAGGGGTCCGGCACCACGTGGGTGCTCATTTGAGAGACTCTGGTTAATCCCACGTTTGTTGAAACTGCTGATACCAGAATGCCCTAGGAGAGCTGCAAAGAAAAGGTAAAAGTGGTCATACAGGGGTCTTGCAAAACCCCCTTACAGTAGAAAGTCTTTGACCTGCATGGAATTCGAAAAGCAAGGGAGATGCATCCCGCATGGTGAGAAAAGAGAAAACTGTGCGATTAGCAAAAGTTGGCAAGAGTGAACCAGACGGAGGGATGCCGATAGAACGGGGCGAAGCATGAAGTCCCAATGAACAGTGTGTTGACGAGAGTTAACCCGACAGAGGGATGTCCACAGTGAACTGTTTAAAAAGACATCAAGACTTGTGAATTCCACAGGTGAAGTTGTTTTGAGAAAAAGCCGTAATGAACCAGACGGAGGGAGGCTGATATATTCGAGAGGGGTCCGAGCCCGGAAGAGGGGGACCCAGGGGTGAAGCCATCACCCAACGTACATTGGAAAGGAACTTTCTGTTTATTATTTTGAAAACATCAGGTCCACGGAGGCAAGAGAATTTTTATAGAAAACAGACTTAACCACCAAAGGTCATGATAGTTGAAATTGGAACTGTCGTCTCGTGCTTGGAAAGCTTGAAAGTTTGCTGTGCTCAGGAGTCCCGCCTTGTCCCATGCTCAAAATGTGGGGAAGGGAGACCCTGCTCCACATCCTGATTTATCATTTGTGAACACTTCTTTCTTTCTTGTGAACCCTATCCCACATTTGTGTATTTAGTGGTAAGGATTGGCAATAGGTTTTTTAGTATAGGCCTTTTTATTTGAGAAGTCGCCACTAGGACTGCCTTATTATTATTTGATGGTTGTAGCTTGCTCCCATTTTAGATTTAGGTTTAGATTAGGCATTTTTCCAACCTGCATATACAGTTTAATAAACACCGTTGAACTGTGATCACTTGTGTCTGTCTTTACTGTTGCCACCATGAGTTCCTTACAACACATAAATCGGGGTAGTGTAACCTACTGCAGGGTGAGCTGTCAGTGGGTATATTCCCCCACGCTCTGCTGGTGCCTTGCCCTCCTTTCCTGTTTAGTCACCCATGTTATCTTTTTGCGCTTCTCCTCCCTCAGAATCTTCTGTATCTTCGAACATTTTCCAGAGTTCTAACATTTCTCTTCTCTTTTGTAACTGTTTTCCTTTATATTTGGCAGTCATAAATATGGACATGTGTTCCAGAATGCCCTTATTATGGGAGCCCTGCTGTGGCCACGAGCGGGGCATCCCCTCTCCTCAGCTCCACCACCAATTATTTGTGATACTTCTCTATTCTGTCACGATATAGTGGTAGGGCTTTATACATATACTCCATGGGCGTTTCTCTTCCCATTATATGGTCCATGCGCCTCACTGCCTTTATGCC
Source organism: Ambystoma mexicanum (assembly GCF_040938575.1). Taxonomy (NCBI): domain Eukaryota; kingdom Metazoa; phylum Chordata; class Amphibia; order Caudata; family Ambystomatidae; genus Ambystoma; species Ambystoma mexicanum. Next base: position 1,260,340,879 of record NC_090937.1, on the reverse strand, counting down.
TTTGCTGGCGTGCTGTGCAAGCTTCCGCTGCCTGTCTAAAAAGTCAGTCCTTCTCCCCTCCCTTCCGTCAAAAAGACCTTTCCCTCACCCTCTTCTTTTCCTTCTCCACACACCCCACTCTCACACTCCACACATTCAAAACACACGACTACTTGCACAGTGCCCCTCCGTGGGCCTCCACTCTACACAATAAAAACACAAACAAAACATGCTAAAATAACAAGCTAAAATTAAAACGACTATCTCCAAGCCCACTAATTATGCAGTGCTTCTACTTGTTTCCTTTTTTCCTCTGTTACACAATATATATGTGTAACCACCTTCTCCCCTCACTCAGTAGGGTTCCCTACCATTCAATTTTCCTTTCCTTAATATTCTCCTTGAAAGATTAATAATACTAACAAATAAAACAAACCACATCCACACTACACCAGCCACCTCACTTTCCACATGCTCACACCCTTCGCACTTTCCAGTATATACACGTCCCTTACTTGTTATCACTTGCAAGTTTATACTTGCGTGCGCATGTTCACCCAAACTCCTCTGTCACAGGGTCCCAATAACACCAGTCTGCACTCTCCTTTGAGCCGCGCCCCACTCCAAAGAGCAGGCAGGAACTCTGCAAAGACAACTCCTGTAAAACCACTCAGGAATTTGCGTTTTTCGGGACTTGTTGCTGTAGGTGGCCGCAGCCCCTGCGGAGAAGTGGCCTGGACACCTCCGCAGGCACATGGCACTGGGTTCATGTCTGGGTCATCAATAAAAGGCATGCTCCTAAATGCTCACACCAGAAAAAATACAACTTGCTAGGGAAAAAGGCCCAAGAAACTCTTGCAAGGATAATAAGTAAATAGGTGCATCAGCAAAGAACTCTGCTGCCATGGAATGTTTTCCCCAAAAAGCGCATACGCAGAAGTTTAAAAGGAGACGCAGCATCATAGCTCACGTCATTGTATACTGTGGAAACCCACATGGCTGGTTGGTGCAACCCTATCCATGGTCGGCCTGCTCCATAGGGGATGCCAGGTCATTGGTCCCAGTCAGTCCATCTTATTATTATATATTATGTCATTATGAAATAAAGGTGGGACGACCATGCTCTTATTTCTTTTGTGGTTGATTGGTTTATGGTTGTGGTCTGGGGCCAACTAGTATCTTGGAATTCAGGGGTCTCGTTCCTAGGACAGTTGTAGGGGCTGTAAGTCGTAGTTAGTTGGGTGTGGGTCAGAGGCCTGCTCTGGCTTGTTTGTGATAAACATGTACACCAAGGAACCCAGTACTGTCTCGTGGCCTTGCAGGGCACATTATTTCTCGAACAAAACTTTAGAACAAAGAAGGGTTTCTGTGGAGGTTGGCAGTGTGGGCCTCTCTCATCATCGCTTGGGTCTATTCAGATGTCCCCTTCAAGCTTGCGGCCTGTGTCTAACACACTAAATACTGCATGGCCGTGCAGGCCCTGCGCTTCAACTATGGTTACTTAATATCTGCTTATATGCGCGCACTATGTCTGAGTGTCTAAATTGCGTACAATATTATGATCGTTTGGGGACCTTTAGGACGCCCCCCATGTCTATTAAAGTTCTTCCAATGGGGCTCGCCTCACCCTCGAGCACCTTGGCAGGGTAGGATGGGTTTGCTCCCTTCCCAACACCACCTGTGCATCTTGACAAAAATGTGAGGGTGAGTTTTGCGAGGGGACATAGCTGGCAGATGTGCTGCACCTAATGAAGTTTAGCAGAGTTTAATTATAACTAAGGCTCCCCGTTTTCCTTTTTACCGATTTCTTTCCACATAAATACACACAGAAAACGCTCTGGTTTGCTTTCCGTATCTATTTGTGAAAAACTAAAAAAGCAGAAGTGGAAAGACTTGTCCAGTGACCACAAGCTGCTTACATTTGGTGCCGCTGCACGCCATTCAGCGCTGGGAGTTTCTCCAAAACTCGCGCTCGCCAGACGCTTTGCTTCCAGGAGGAGGCGGAGCATCGCGCCGGTCACGTGACCGCTCACGTGACACTGTCAGCCCATAAACAGAGGGCCAGTGCAGCTGAGCGGCGTGAACCGCTTTTCAGAAGTGGAAAGACTTGTCCAGTGACCACAAGCTGCTTACATTTGGTGCCGCTGCACGCCATTCAGCGCTGGGAGTTTCTCCAAAACTCGCGCTCGCCCGACGCTTTGCTTCCAGGAGGAGGCGGAGCATCGCGCCGGTCACGTGACCGCTCACGTGACACTGTCAGCCCATAAACAGAGGGCCAGTTCACCCTTGCGGCGTTAAGCCCGAACGCGGAGTAAAGGGCAACGCATCTGACCACACTGTTTTCGCTGTTTGCGCTGAGAGCGCGTGAGGGAGGACATTACCTGCACCAGACCGCTGCAAACTCGAAGCCAATCCCAAATGGAACCAGAGGTTCGTCCCGTTCAAGCCATGGCTAGTACCTTGAAAGTTCCGCATCCGCTAAAAACGGCAAAACAAGGGAAGAAAGGGAGCCCGGATAAAAGGAGGAGCAAATCGGATTCGTCACAAAGATCAAAAGAAACCCCCTCTATCTTAGACCTCCTGTTGTTAACCCAGGGCTCACCACACGATTCAGCCTCAATATCACGCTTGGGAAGCACACATAGAACACAAATTAATACTGTGGCTGATCTACAAGGCAAAGCGCAGGATGCTATGCCTCCGTCACTCTTTGTGATGGCTTCCCAGTCGTCGATGCAACCTTCCACTTCAAGGGAAGAAGTGGCCGAAGTGCCGCAAGTCCGTACCGTATTAGAGGACAGTGTGACCGAAAATGACCCAATCGATTCACCTGCTTACCCCCACATTCAAGGGTGGCAAAACGAGTTCTAACCCACAGATGGGTCCCACGCCGCAAATGGTCGAAGTAGTGTTTCCTTTCGACCTAAATCACAAAGCCGACACTGAGTTCGAAAATGATCTAGCCTTGGAACAGGAGCAAGATGTGACTAGTTTAGAGCCTGTCGATCCAGCTAACACAGAAACCCATAGTAAAATCCAGCAAAGTGGGGCCAAATTGCAAACTTCGAACAGCATAGGATCACGGAGATCAAAAAAAACAGAAAATCTCACTAAGGCAAGGGATTTAACTGAAATAATTGAGCTATCCCCACCACGACCTATTCAGGAGGAGGAGCGAAACTGTTCAATTAAAGAAGGTGTAATGGCGAAGGGAGCAGCACCGTTCACGGAAAATGACAAGCAGGGCCCAAAAGCAATTCAGGTCCAAGTCATGCTGCACGATTCAGAATATGAGCGGGCTGAATACAGGAAAGCGATGGGCATAAGTAACATAAGGCTCCATTCGCCCCGTAGAGAGTATATCAACAGAAAACTAGTACCTGATCCCGGCAAAGAGACGGACTCCGAAGAAGACGGCGTGATGAGTGAAAATCAAACGGAGGGTGAGCTGGAGGATTCAAACAAGGAAACTGATGGGGAGCAACTTAGAAATGGAGATGGAGTAAAGAGAAAAAGGAGAAACAAAACCAATACCCCAACCAAAGTTCAGGGACCGAATAAAACGGTAAAATCGAGACCACAATTAAAATTCCATAAGGCAGAACAAAAATCAAGAGAACGCACCAGACAGAGCGGCCAAACGTCAAAAGGTCTTCCAAATCCTCTGCTGTCAGCCTCGCTAAAAAGTTTCTTTACCCAACAATACAAAAGAAAACAAAGTCTAGATACAGAAATATCAGATGCTGAAATGTTGGAAATAACAGTAGACACCCAGCCTGTGCAAAAACATAGGAAAACAGACACACCCACAAGAGACACCCAAGGGCCGGGGAAAGACACCGTGCAAGAAAAAGCATATATACCCGCAACAACACCTGATATGTCCACAGAAAAAGCAAAGACCATGGAACCTTTATTAGCAGGGCTACAAAACGTAAGGAGCCTCCCAAGAGAAAAGGCCCCCTTATCCCAGACCCCTAATCACCCTAAAGGGGTTCCAGTTACCATAGATGAGATACTGGTGCTGGAAGATGAGAAAAGAGAGGAGGAGGCAAAGCAAACGACACAGCCCTATCCAGAGGCAGAAGAGCGGCTGGCCTGGTCAAAGTCCCATCTGACCAGCTGCCTCCCCTTCTCACCCTCGACAAAAGGAGACTCGTTTAAATCGTACAAGGAAACCCAGCAGACGAAGTTGGGCTCTCCGAAAACGTCGACAAATTTTGATAGAAACTTACGATCAACAGGGGACCCTCAAGGGATGAATTCGTCAGCCTCATCGAGAAAAACCGAAAAAAATCAAGTCTCGCCAAAAAAGAGACGTTTGAGCGACATCGCTGTGGCCCTACAAAATGAGTCTCCCAATAAAAAACCGGAAATGATTGCTATTATGTCCGCTATGACCATCGTCTTGGCCCCTTTTTGTAAATTATACGAAGCGATCAAAGAAAACGTTCAGGACAACTCCGCACTGTTATCGAATATGATGGAGAAATTAGTCCAGGTGGAAAGCCTCATACATGGCTCAGCGTACAAAGCTCCAAATAAGAACAAGCAATTGGAATCCACTATCCAGGCTCTGGAGAAAAAGATCGAGACTATGGAATCTAAGACAAGCTCCTTTAAAACAAGTCAAACGACCCTGGAAGACCAACCGACGATATCAAATCAGAAATCACACTGGGAGAAGAAACTGGAAGCTCTCGAAAAAAAGATTGAGTCCATCGCAACTGTGCACAGTTCTTTGCCCTCGTACCCTTTAACGCCTATAGGGGGGATGAATGAGGCAGTACAAACTTCAAAGGGAAAAGAACCAACCGTACTCCGACTGGTCCATGAAAAACCAGAAGGTGAAAAATTGTCCAAACCTCAAAGAACGCATTTACAAAATACCGTTCATACTGGACAGGTTGCCCCAGGCACGTTGGCTGAAGTAGCCGCGAAGGGACCCAGACAGGGCAAAAAGCATACAACCGCAAATAGATCCGACCAAAAGTCCCATCCAAAAGAAATCGATCTCACGATGTCACCAAGAACAGTAGAGGACTTTCAAACTTGTGCTGACCTCATGGACATTTCCACCTATTCAGAAGATGGCCAGCAGGAACCAACGAATCCGCGCCCTCAAGTGACCGGGAGTGAAAAGAGTCTCGCAGAGCACGTGGAAAGGCAAAACGACAGGCCCCTAACGGAAAAGGTGGAAATTGGAGAAGTCCAAAGAAAGAAGTTTGCAATACATCGGGCAGAGGAAAAGAGTCCATCACCCAAATCGTCTCCTGAAGACGTAAACCTCGCAAACTCAGTTTCCAGTACAAGAAGAAGTCCCCCCAACCTGCGCAGTTTCAAAGCCTCTCCTAGAAATCAAAGAAGCCCAAGAAATTATGGCACGTCAAAAAGTGACATCACAACCAGGAAAAAACTCAAAGAAGGATCCCGGCTGTTCAAGCTTGAACAAATCGAAGCGGATAAAAACTCCCTAATTCTAAACAGACCGACGGTGCTCCAGATAACAAAGAAAATGAAAACTCTGAAAAAGATCCGATCAGACGACCTCGTGCTCGTGGAACCCTATCATAGGGAAAAAAGGGCCAAAGCTTTCCTACATTTAAAAACAATCGCAACTAAGGATCTTGACGAATCGGTTTACAAAGAATTTGCCCAACTGGGCTTCCGTTTGACGGAACAAGAAAGGGGACGGAGCGCCCAAGACACGGAAGAGAAAGAGGCGGTAAATCCGAAATATCAGAACCACTATCGATCCAGAACGGACGACTTAACCCAACAAACTCGATGGCGTAATCACCAGGAGCGACAGGAAATTTACAAGCGACCTCAGAGGTCCGGTTGGGCAGGGACCAGGTCGAATGAACTACCATCAAGAGACGACTCCAATTATAGACATCGTCAAACTAGGAAGGTTCATTCTGACGGGACCTGGAGTGAGAGCAAAAAAAATAGTGAGGCTAAATATCAAACTATGGACACTCGTGATGAAGCCCGAGAAAAGCAAGAGGACTCAAAAATTAAACAAGAAAAGTCCCGAGCGACCACAGGAAACGAAAGACAACCAAGAGGCCCCTGGCAATGGCTAACAAGAAACTGGTCCAATAAGAAGGGCAAATAGCAACGACCAGGGTCAGCTTGCCTGAAAGCACCATTTGGCAAAGAAACTCGTGAGCGACCCACAAATGAAAGCTACTCCCTGGCATCTTGGAACACGAGAGGCCATGCCCACCTGACAATACCCGGCGACGTCGACTTAGGTCACTATGAAATATTATGCCTGCAAGAAACCTGGCTGGTTAACAAACCAGTCTTGGATGGTTTCACAGTGACATTCTCTCCGGCAGTGAAAGGCCTCCTGGGCAGACCATCGTCTGGTTTGATAACCGCAATTAAAACCGGAGTGGGTTTCAGGGAGCCAACAACGTGGAAACAGTCCTACGAAATGCTGGTCACCTTGACCTCCAAAATTGATCATGGGGTACAGAAGACCAAAGGGCGACCGAACCATCTGGCTATCCTAAACTGCTATTGGAACCCCCAGAGAACGTCTATAAAATCTTTCTGCTCCTCCGTTGGAACCACGATTGATCAGCTTTACCTGGATTTTGAGAAAATCGAGCTTATCATCTGTGGCGATTTTAACGCCAAATACATGTCCGCCTCAAATGACCGCCAATGTTCGCCCCCGAAACGGGGTGGCCATGACCTCACAATTAAAAGAGGCAAAGCCTTGAAGGAAGTCCTTAAACTAAGAAACCTTCAAAACGCCACCGCTTTGTTCCCTAAACAACTAAACATCCCCACGTGGGAGCGAAACGGCTCGAACGCGACGCTCGACTATATTTTCATAACAAACGGCCTGATCCAAGACCTCTCTGACTTCAAGGTGACTAAAACGGTTAACAGTGATCACAATCTACTGTCCTGCACGTGGTCAACCATTAACCGGAAAGCAAGCTCTTACGATTGGACAATCGAAACCAATTTACAACAGACCCGCCTACGTTTGAACGAACAAAACATCAGGAAAATCAGGCAGGCCTGGGCAAACAAAGTCACCCAGGATGGAAATGAAGTAACGATCGAAAGACCAAACTACCTACCACTACTTCTAGAATTCCGGGTGAAAGGGCAAAAGAAAACGAGACATCGTCCTCTTAACCATCACAGTTACGATAAGACCCTGGTTGAAAAAAGGAAACTGGGCCGTAGACTGCTAAGAAGAGCAAAGAAGTCCAACGCAGAGGTCGACTGGTTGGCTTGGCGCCAAGAAGTCAAAACCTAAAAATCAAATGAATTTTGGACCCTTATAAAAGAGTCAAACAACACACAGACCTCCACACTTTCCAACGCAGTGGCCGAAGACACCTGGTGTAAATATTTCACGGCTGAATTTGACGGTCGATTGATAGAATCAGAATTTAAAAGTCAGGGCCCTAAATCATCTTGGGTCGACTTAACGAACAAGGACGACATCGAACTAGCCATACGAAAACTGAAGATCTCGAGAGCCCCGGGTCCGGACGGCCTTACCAACATGGACCTAAAAATGTTACCCAAGGAATGGGCGGAAACGATCAGTAAGATCTTTGCCGAATGCGGCAAAACAAAGATGGTGCCCGAATCATGGCAGAAGGCTGTAATAGTTCCCCTCTACAAAAAAGGACCGAGAAATGAACCAGCGAGCTATAGGCCAATCGCCCTTCTTGATATAATAGGCAAAATATACGCCACAGGCCTCCTAAAACATCTACACGCATGGAGTAAAAACAGTCCGTCCTTCGACATATTGCAAACGGGATTCCAAGAAAATGGATCCACCTCGATTAACTTAATGGTCCTAAACATTCTAAAAGCGAAAGTGAAAGAAGGCGCCCCTAAGGTCCACCTGGCCTTTGTGGACCTGTCAAAGGCCTTTGACAGAATTGACCGTCCTACTCTTTGGTCGAAACTTCAAGGGTGGAATTGCCCAGCCACGATCCTGGAGCCCATAAAAGCCCTCCACTCGCTCACTAAAATCAGAATCAAACTCAACTATCAGGGATCCTTGTCGGACGAAATCAGAGTAAATCGAGGTGTGAAACAAGGGTGCCCACTGGCACCAGCATTGTTTACCGCATTCCTAGGCGACTATCAATCATCTGAAAGCAGTATTAGATCATTCCCACCAGAAATTGGGAAATGTGAGATTCCTCGTCTGTTGTACGCTGATGACGTCATATTAATTGACCAAACCAAAGTGGGATTACAAAGAAAACTAAGGAACCTGGAGAGCTACATTGCTGACAATTATCTGGAGATCAACAAATCTAAGACCAAAATCTTAGTGATAGAAAAAGCTCAAACCAAAACAGTAAAAAAGCTTAGTGTTTTCCTAAATAACACCAAGATTGACGTAGTGTCAAACTTCAAATATCTAGGGATTCAATTGGACAGTTCCAGGACAGAAAGGACCCTTCAAAAACAAATATGGGAAAAAACAAAATGTCTGACCTCCCAAATGAGGGCAGTCGACCGAAAGTTCGGCAAATTTTCGGTAACACCGGCCCTATCCTTCTACAAAGCCAAAGTGGTTCCGGCCTTGATCTATGGAATGGAGGCGTCGCTGTACCTCCCACGCAGCCTTTGGTCCAAAGTCGAAGGGTACGTGTGGAAAACAGTTTTGTGTTTACCTAAATCATCGCCCATCCCAGCCATTAGAAGAGAACTTGGTCTGGTGTCTCTGGCATCAATGATAGACCAAAGCGCGATGCGCTTATACAGAAAAATAATCATGTCAGACACTCTACCCATTTTTAACATCTTACGGGAGAAAATCGAAACAGGAAATTGCGAGGCTTTGGCCAAATGGACCAAGCTTCGAAAAGACGATCTGGCAAAAATAGAGTGCTCGGAAAACGACCTGAAAGAAAATCCGGACCGTATCAAAAAGAAAATGGTAGAAATGGACTGGATCTGCACTACGGAAAAAGCTACTAGCTACAAACTCTTAAATCACTTACCTCCATCATTTAATAAAGTGAAACAACCCCTAAAATACTGCATTAAGTTTCCAGATAAGAAATTAAGAATGTCAATCATGAGAGCAAGACTAAACCTGATGCCAACCAGGGAAATTTTAACAATCAGAGGAGATTTATCCAACAAAAGGTGTCGTCTATGTAAAAAAGATTCCTCCATCGAGACGCTGAAACATCTGGTGATGGATTGCGATATCACAAAGAAAAACAGAACTACCTACCTCAACCCATTGGGGGAAAATTTGTGGATTTTTGAACCAGACGAATTATGGAAGAGACTGATCTCCGGTGAAAACACGAGATGGACGCAAGCCCTGGCTAAACTCATCGAACTCGCATTCAATCTGATAAACAGTAATCAGATCAGAGGTTAACCCGTAACGGTTTAACGCGAGAAGAAAGTAAAGGGCCGCTGAGAGTCCTGATTCGGTGTGTTAGGCAGGGGGGGGACTCTGGACTCCGAACCTCAAAGCTCCACTGTCGGTTTACAAACAGGTTGGAAAATGTACGTGTTGCCTTAATGGCAGCACTCTGAAGGAGATCAAAACACTTTCTTTTTGACAAAACTTAGTTCACTGAGTAAAGTTCAAAAAAAAAAAAAAAAAAAAAAGCAGAGTTGTGTGTGTCCTGATTAGTACTTCATGTTGTCAATATGCCTTGCAGGCCAATAACTGTGCAAAGTACCATAAATGTGAAACTAAAAAAGTGATTTATATTCCTTCAAATTGTTTAAAGAGTTGCAGAAATGTGTATCACATCAGCAAACGAAACAACTCTTTTTAATATGAAAATGTATCTTGGGTTGATGTGCAAACACCCAGCTCTATAAACTTCCCATTCTAGGCATCAAAGTACTACATTTTTTATTTGAATAAATGCAGGAAAGGACTAGTTGCAACTTATTTTTTTTACACAGCAAATATTAATGTGGATAAATACAGATAACATTACTTACTGTAAATATGGAAAAATACAGACGGAAATGTTGAACAAACAAATACTATAAAACCAGAAGCTTTTATTCTAATTTAAATTAATCAAAAGCTAGAAAGACCTTGGGAAACCATGGGAAACCCGGAATACTCGCTTCCGCATAGGTGTTAATGGCTGTACTGAGAAATCCAAAAAGTGCAAATCTTTCTTGTTTTGATTTCATTGAACAAGTGAAACTTTTACAAGTAGGAGGAGGAATTATGTATTCCTAATCATAAGAAGAATGATCTAGTTTTATTTAAAGAGTGCTTTTATTTAAAGCGATAACATTAAACATTTGTATATACATTTATTATTTCCCAAGGTTTATAACGTTTGAGAGGGGCTTGGATTTAGAGATTGGTTAATGAATCAGATGTCAGCCAAAAGTCACTTTTTAACAGTATTTCTTTCTCACGATAAATTTATTTGCGTCAATAAAAACAAAAATGTCCCCCCAGAACGGTTGAAGTTCTAAGGCGGTATAGAGTGTACCTAACCCCTCCCCGGATCTCAGTTTGACACACGTCAACCTTCTTCCAGCCTTCCCTTTGTCAGAAAATCCCTCCTTACATGCACAGACGGAAATTGTCTAATTGGGTCTATTTGGTTGGAAAGACAGACAAATGGCTATATTCATTGAATCATGTGGCATGACGTTATACTTGTAGGCCACACCCATGAATACATATTCTTTAATGACAACTCACATTTCAACTTGTCATAACTTTCTGCACACAACGAAAATCTTTATTTTCTTATACCTAAACTCTTTGGTGAAATAATGTTACCATGTGTACATATCTGTATAATTGTATTTGTTCTATGCTTGTGTCGTTTGCAAGGACTTTTCATAAATGCACTGTACACATAATTTCATAAATCTAGCAATGTAAATATGTAGATCCCTCCTCCCTGTATAACCCAGTACAAGACCTGTTATATGACAAGAACAGAGAGGTTTCAAGACACCCCAGCTTTGTTAACCATGCTTACTGTAGGTTAACAATGGGCTTTCTTCCTCATGCCGTGATGACATGCAAAGTTCTAAAGTACTAGCTTTTGGGGCATGTTTCTGAAAACTACATCTCTGTCTCTTGCAGGAAGCACGTGAAATCTGCAGAAGTTTCTTGCAGCTGGATAATGGCGAAGGGGTATTAATGGTGACAGACCCCCCATTTGGCGGTTTGGTGGAGCCACTGGCTCACAATTTCAAAAAGTTGATTGCCATGTGGAAGCCGGCTCCAGAAAAAGGTGTGATTGATGGATGACAAACATGCTTGTGATATCTGATAATCAGCGAACAGACATTACATGCAAGAATGTGAATCAAGGCCAGAGGACAAATAAGATTGTTTGGAATAGCTGTCCATGCAAGTGTTTTATTTATGTTTTACAGTTGCTGTCTATCTTTGTTATGCTATGTTGTTTTGTTATAGAATTTGTAAAGCGCGCATTTGCCAGAGGCAGCTTGGCGCTCATGGTTCAATTCATATAACGGAGTGTGCGGGTAGGGACATAAAGCTGAAATTTAACCCAAAGGTGTGCAGCTTCCACTCCATGTATGGCACGATGAACAACACAGAATGATTTGAATTCAATGCGTTTAGCCACCAGGAGCCAATGGAGGTTACTCAGAATAGGGGTGGCATGCGTATCATAAGGTGAACCAATAGCCACCCTGTAAAGACTGGAGGGACTATCTGTCAATCTACCCTCTATACGGTAGGGTAAAGGCACAGAACAACCCAGCCAGGGCTCTCAATTTGGTAGCCAGGGACGAGCAGGAAGGCTTAAACTTTCAGGAGGTGATGCTGGCAGGTTAAGTAGTGTTTCCCCATAACCCCCACCAAGCAATGTAAACACTATGTTAGGTGATAACACAGCTTCTTTATATAAAATAAGATCCAGTAATATATATATATTTAAATAACACTTTCTACTTGGAAATACTTTTTCAAAGAATGGCAAATGCATACACTCTATGTGGTACCACACAGTACTTAAATCAAGTAAGAAATGCACCAACTGAAGACAGTTTTAAATAGGCATGTGAATTCTTAAGTGAGGTGTATCAGCATAGAATAGGGTAGAAAAGCAGGTTAGTTGTGAACAGTGACAGAATGCTTACTTTACACTAGATATACAAATCTGTGTGAAGATTCCCCCCACCTGGGCAACCTTTATGGTCAAACTTAAGGAGTAACTTATCTTGTCTTATACATCCCAGTCCAATATTGTTCAATAACCTTCTGCTTTCTTTTAAAAGGTTCTGCCACCCCAAGGTACCTGACAGGCCACAGGAGAATAGGATCCAAGATGAATCTGGGACCCCTGGACGACTCTGAGGCTAGACAATGCTCTTCCTTGTCACAGTACCTTTGGTGCCTTGGCAGGCGAAGTGGCAGAGTTTCTCGGTTTCATTTGACGATTCCCTACGAGGATGGATCCCGTTGGAAGAAAGAGTCACTGGGATGCTGAGTCCACGAGAAAAATGGAACCAAAGTCTTTCTGAAGTGCAGCAGTTTTACTCTTCGCAGTGTTCTCCTTTGGTCGACGATTTCTCCGACTGTAGTAGTCCTGTGAAGATAAAACTTGCTGTAGGCTCCTTAAAGACTTAGCAGATGAGAGTAAGACATCTGGGACCCTTCGATGACTTAAGGCAGCGATGGGTGCTTAGGTCCTTTTTTGGTGTCGGGATTTGGAATATCACAGTTTTCCGACTTTCGGTTCTTCAGTGCTGCAGCCGCAGCATGGACCTCTGGACGACTTCTGACGACCTGGACTTGGAAGTGGACCTCGGACATTCACCAAGCAGGACCGTCGGGACGTCTTCATTAGCTTCTGGTGGCGGGAGACCCACCAACGGACCTTCCTCTGCACTCAGCGACTCTGGACTCTCTCCGGCAGGAAAAAGTAGTCACTGATGATGGCGAGGATGTCCTTTGAAATATTCTTAGGCAGTTTAGAAATTTCGCAGCGGTGGGTGTCCAGCAGCATTATGATAGGGTACCCCCTCTTCTGGGTAGTAGATGACAATGGCTTGCAGTGGTCACAAAACGCACCTCCGGACCCTCAGTGACACCAATGGACTTCTTCGACTCTGGATGTCCGGGCACTCCTCTTCAGGACTTCGAAGGCCCCTTCTCTGGACGGCAGGCACACCGGACCGGCTTCCAGGATACTTCAGTGAAGTGTAGCAGCTTGCACGATGGTCCCTCGTAGCTCGGGGAGAGCTCACTTTGCAGGTCCTCTCTGGAATAGTCTTGGAAGACACAACAGCTTTCAGATTACATTGAAAAATCTGTAGCAGCAGACTTCTCCTCCAGCTGGACTTCAAGAAGCAGCTTCTTCTTCCTTCAGGTTAAAGTGTCTGAGAAATTATCCTATAATAGGAGGTGCGCACAAAAGCAATTTACATCTGATTCCCGTATATTACTTTGTATGCGTCAGCAGTGAGGACCAGAAGGGTAAATTCTCAGAAACCCCTTCGATCAATAAGGTAGCAAGAGATTTGGAAAACCTCACTATCTGCGCTGCCAACCTATGTCAGAAAGAAACCTGTAACAGGGCCTCTGATAGTTATGTGTTATTAGACAATTGTGTCGTGAAGAAAACACCAATTCCTTCCTAAGGAATTATACAAGTTATCAGATGTATGGTTTAAGCAAAAAGATATTTTTTTTTTGTGTAAATTTGGTTTTATTAGTTTTACAAATACAAGTTATGCAGGAAAAGTATACAATAGGTACACAATTAAGAATTTCACTATAATAAAGCAAACCCCCCGAATCCCTTGTGTTTTGCGTCCGTCACATGTAAGCTTTCTGCGTGCATAATGTTCGCGCAACATCATAACTTTTTCCCACTTCCCAATCCCCACCCCCCACCCCCATGGTCAGAGCCTTTATCACAGATCGTGCAGCATTCATCGTACAACAATCAGAATCAGAATCAGAGTTTATTGTCGGGTTCACGTTATTCGTAAGAGTGTCCGTCGAAGAGTTCAACTTAAACGTCGTTTAGTTTGTTCCTTGCTCCTCCGCCATCAGAGTAAGGGCTGTGTTACGGGACAGACCGTCTGGTAGATATATGCTTTTGTATTCCATCCACAAGGTCTCAGTCTGTGAGAGTTTACCATGCAGCGATGCTGTTATGTGTTCCATTATACAAATGTTGGTGGATCCATGGATCCATTCATTTTTCATGGGGCTTGTGGCAGCCTTCCACCTCATAACCAGTGTTGCCCTAGCAGCCAGGAGCAGTTGCGGGGCTATGTCTTTGATCTTGACCCAGTGGTCTTCATCTTTCTCGAGGCCGAACAGTATGAGGTAGGTCGTGGGTGTTCTGGCAATGCCATCGACCTCTTTGATCCAGCCTAGAACTTCTGACCAAAATACCTGTATCCGGGGACATCCCCACCACATGTGCCAGTAGTCTGCCCTCTGTCCGCATCCACGCCAGCAGTCCGGACTTGCGGTCTGAAACATTTTGGATAATCTGATGGGGTCATACTGCCATCTGTGTAATAATTTGATTGCATGTAGTTTGTACTGATTTGAAATGGATATCCGTGTGGCTGCTTGGCATACAGTGTCCCAAAGTTCGGGTGTGAACTGTTCAGCGAAATCTTTTTCCCATCTGTTTTTTAGTGCGTCAGTGTTCACACCTTCTCCCTCTATCAATGCCCTGTACATGTCTGATATTAGCCCCTTCATTACAGTTCTTGAGTCCAGTATTTTCTCAAAGGGGGTGAGTTCTCATCAGTTTGGGTCTCCACATGGTTCTTGTCAAAACCCCTTTGAGTTGTAGATATTGAAATGTGGATAATGAGCCTATTCCCAGGGCCTCGGTCAGCTCAGGGAGTGAAATAAAGGCGTCTTTCCTTTGTAGTTGGCCTACTCTCTCTCTAAGCCCGCCTCGTACCAGCTTTGGTACCTTCCTACATCCGGAATGTGGTCGTTGATTCCTGGGGACCATAAATGGCTCAAGGGGCTCAGCCAGGTGGCAATGCCTTGCATATTCGTGCCATGCGTCCAGATGTCCCAGATGGTCATAAGTATCGGGTGATCTTTGAGTTTTCGACATATACGTTTCTTGGGTGCCCAGAGCCATTCAGATACTGCGGCCGGCGAAAAGTAATGGTTATCCATATTGACCCACTGGATGTTTGTCTGGTCGTGCAGGTGTGGGATCAATACTCTGAGTTGTGAGGCTTCATAGTATTTTTGGAGGTTGGGCAGACCAACCCCTCCCTTGTCTTTGGGAAGTATTAAAGTCTTATATGGGATTCTCGCTTTCTTCCCCTGCCATAGAAAGTGGAGCATGGCCTTTTTGATTTCAGTAAAGAAGCTTTTCGGAATCCTAACGGGTAATGTCTGGAAGGGGTACAAGAAGCGGGGAAGTGATACCGTCTTTATTGCGTTTAGCCAACCTAGCCAGGAGATTGTGAGTTCATCCCACCTCGTTAAATCAAGTTTGAATTGTTTCAGTAGGGGGGGAAAGTTAGCTTCAAATAGGTCCTCTAAATTTCTCGTTATTTGTATCCCCAGATATTGCAGTTTTGAATGCTCAATATGTAGGCCGAGTGAGGAAAATTTGATGGTGTTGTCATCCTCTTGGCCCTGTAGAGGAAAGAGTGTCGACTTTGTTCTGTTTACTTTAAACCCAGAGAGTTTGCCGTATTCCTCTATTAAGGATAGAGCTTGGGGGACGGAAGAGGAGGGGTTCGTGATATGAAGGAGGATGTCGTCAGCATAGAGGGCAATTTTATATTCCGTTGTCCCCAGTCGGATACCCTTGAGCGTGGGGTCCGCTCTCATCGTTATTGCCAGGGGCTCAAGAGAGAGGGCAAAGAGAATCGCAGAGAGGGGGCACCCCGTCGGGTCCCACGTTGGAGATTAAACCACCGTGAGTATTCACCATTCTCAAATATAGATGCTTTGGGGTCTGTATACACCGCATGTATTGCCTGTCTGAATTTATCGCCCAATCCCACCTTTCGTAGTACCGCCTTTAGGAACTCCCACTCCACCCTGTCGAAAGCCTTTTCTGCACCAACAGAGAGTAAGATCGGGTCATTCTCCAGATGCTGGGACGCGTGGATTAGGTGGAGGGTTTTGCGGATTGTGTCTGCCCCCTGTCTTCCTAATGAACCCAACTTGATCAGAGTGTATGAGTTGTGGGACAAGGGATTCGAGTCTCGCCGCCAAAACTCTAGTATAAATCTTTGCATTGAGGTTGAGTAGCGAGATGGGGCGATATGAAGCGCAATTCGTGGGGTCCCTCCCAGCCTTGGGGATGACAGTAATCAGTGCCCTGGTGAAAAAGTCTGGGGGTTTCCCTGTTTCCATTATGTCATTGAAGAGGAGTGTCAGAAAGGGAGCTAATATGGGCATGAAGGTTTTATAAAAGCCGGCTGTATAGCCGTCTTCCCCCCTGGGGACTTGCCCAAAGTCAGCCTCTTTATAGCAGCCTGGACCTCCATTTCCGTGATTGGCGATTCTAGGGATTCGGCATCTGTGCCAGGAATGCAGGGTACATCTATTGAGGACAGGTATGACTCAATCTCTGATGGCCCTATGTCCACGTCGGAGGAGTATAATGTTTCATAAAAGTTGGCAAAGCATTCTGGAATAGTGGTGTGGGCGTATGGTGTAGGGGAGGAATCGTCTTTATTCTCTATTACTTTACGGTCAACTCTTTGTTCACGCAGCCTGGCAGCAAGAAGTGCATCAGCCTTATCGCCTTTTTCGTAAAATTTGTGTTTTAAAATTCTCAGTTTGCGCACAACCTGTTCATACTCAAGGAGTTTCAATTCGCTTCTTTTTTCTTTGGCCCTATTCATTTTCTGTGGGTCTAATTCTTCATCCACTTTGGATTTGCTTTCTAACTGGCAGATTTCGGCTGGTAGCCTTTGTTCAACGAGGGCACGTTCCCTCTTTTTCAATGCGCCTTCCCTTATCAGAATCCCTCTCCAGGTAGCCTTCCCAGCCTCCCACACCGTTTGTCTGGACACTTCACCATTGTCGTTCGCTTTGAAAAATTCAGAGATCTCTGTCTCCATTTCTGTTCTGAAGACAACATCTCTCCAGAGGCTCTCATTACAACGCCATTTTCCATTGTTTTTTGGCAAATCAGCCCACTGGATGTCCGTGAGGACCATGTCATGGTCAGACCAAGCGATCGATATTATCTGTGCTTGTGATATCACCTCGGAGAGCTCCCTGGAGAGATATATATAATCGATACGGGTGAACGTATTGTGGGGAGCTGAATAGAAGGTGTAGCCCAGTTCTTCCGGATGGCGGACCCTCCATGCATCTATCATATTGTACAGTTCCATCATATGAGCCAGCTCGGAGAGTTCGGGCCTGTCTTGCTGCACCATATCGGGGTTCCCAGGTTTGCGATCTTTCGCCGGATACGCCCTTTGGTTGAAATCCCCTCCCAAGATAATGTGCCCTGTGGCTTCAAGTAGTATCTTAGGGATTGTTCTGGAAAGAAATCTAGATTGGGCTGTGTTTGGGGAATAAAGAGTAGCAATGGTGACACTCAGCTTACCCAACTGACCGTTCACCAGCATTGCACGTCCTTCTACATCCGACCATGTCTTGGTTAGTGTGAAGCCTGTACCTTTCTTGATGAGGATTCCCACCCCTCCCCTCCTGAACGGGCCCGACCCCCAAAACTCGAACCCAACTCGTTTCCCCAGGACCTGTCGTTCCTCTCCTTTTATGTATTTTGTTTCCTGTAATAGTAGGATGTCTAGACCACTTCTACGAAATTCCCTGGCCACAAGGGACCGTTTTGTCAGTGAGCTGAGCCCTTTGACATTGAGTGTCCCGACTCTTAGGGAGGCGAGCTCCCTTATGTTAATGTTTGCCATGTGATCGATAACGTTCTTTTATCTCAGATTGTGAGCTGCATCGGTTGTTCTGAGGTGCATTTGATATTACTCTGACCCGTTTCCCTTCTTTCGGCCCCTCCCGACTCTCCCCACTCCCCTCCCTTCTCCCCTGTCGAAGGCGTTCAAGTGAGCCCGGTTGACAGCACCGAGTCGGCATCGAACCACCTGTGGGGGTCGTTACTTCACGCCCCTCATTTTCATACTACTCCTCTTAACTGAGTTGAGCCCTTCCTTGGTTCCCCCCTAAATTTCTCCATTCTCATCTTGGAACGATATACATGTTAACGTCTTATTGTAGCATTGGTAGGTGAAACATGTGTGTTCGTCTTACCAGAGTCGATCAATTTCAGTTTTCCCCCTCCGGAGAGAGGTTACCTCTTCGGAACATTCGAGATCCTTTTACTTTCTTCCTCCTGGGTCCCTGAATCAGCCATTCGCGGTCTCCTTTTTTCACCTCTCGCAGGCTTTCCCCGTCTAGTCGGGGCTCAAGAAGGTCTGAGATGCATTTCTGTATTTCTTTTTCAGATCGCAATCTAAATTTGGTTCCCTCATATTCGAACATGAGAGAGAAAGGGTAACCCCATCTATATCGAACATTCTTCTCCTTGAGTTTCCTTTTGAGGGGGCCACACCTTTTCCTTAGGGCCAATGTTAAGGGGGAGAGGTCCTGATATATCGAGATCCGGGCCCCTCCCAGCGTCATCTCATCGCTTTCCCACGCTTTCTCGAGGATTCGGGCTTTGTCTCTGAACCGGTGGAACCGGGCGAGGACTGATCGTGGACCCCCTGGAGGGCCACCGGCTCTGTGAATTCTTTCCGTCATTGGTCCATCCACCGCGTCATCAGCTACAAGAAGTTTGATGATATTGTGGAGAGTTTCCCTCAGGTCCGCTTCTGTTTCGCCCTCCCTTTCCGGGATTCCAAAAATGCATAGATTGTTACGGCGCTCTCTGTTTTCCAAATCATCGAGTTTGAGTTTAAACTCTTCTTCTTTGTGCTCCAGTTCTGATAGTCTCTGATCGAGTTGGATCTCAAGGGTGTCAATGGAGGCCTGATTGTTCTCTACCCCTTCGAGCCTGTCTTCCATATTGTCCAGCCTTTGGGTGATTTTATCTATCTCCCCCCCTATGTTGGCGCCCAGATTTTTAATTTCTCCTAGCAGGGCAGCGATGTCGCCTTTTGTTGCTGCGGCCAGGTCATTCGCTGTGGTAACGTTGTTTGCCAGTGTAGACCTTGTTGGTGTATGTGGGGTGGCGGTGTAGGCAAAAGGAGCCAACTTGTGCCTAATGTCCATGTAATCTCCTGGCAGTGTGGTCAGCCTGCCGGTCTTGCTGGTCAGTGTCGTGGGCTCTTTGTCCCGACAGGCTAGGCAGAGGAGGCACACGCCCCTGCGTTGGGGGCCTTACCCTCTGCGCTAGTTCGTCGTGAGTTTTGGCAGATTTGTACCTCTTCAGCGGTGGCGGGACAACTTCAGCGCCAGGCTAGAGTGTTGAGGATATGTTGCCGAGGTGTCGAGGGCAGTGGTGGTCTTGGTCCGTATAGTCGGAGGAGGCACTCGCCCTGTTTCCAGGGGCCGTACCCTCCTTTTGGTATGGCTTCTATTGCAACAGGTGGGGTGCCTTTCCAGAGACTTCACAGACATTCCTTGCGTGTTCTCGGGGGGTGCAGCGTCGTTCAATTATTGATTTGCCGCCTGTGCAGGGTAGGCGTACACCCCCTGGTTTACCTCGGGTGTTGCAGGGGGCCCCCCTTTTTCCAAAATCCGCGTGTGCTGTCGGGGTGTCTCTTGAGGGGTACTTCGTGCCAGGCTGTAGTGGGGGGCCTCTATTGTGCGCAGAATTAGGGCACTGTCTGGCTTTCCAGTCCTCCTTGATCACCGTTGCCGTGTGGATGTTCTCTACTGATGGGCCCTCTGAATGTGCCAGGGGGTCTCTGGGGCCTCGTAGGTACCACTTTCGCAGGTCCGTGAGGGGAGGTGTTGATGAGGCACAAGATCTGGACAAATGGTGTCGCGTTCCCAGCCGCTGCGGGCCTGCTTTGTGTCCAGGGCGGGATTGCGCGTAATATACGCGGGTGTCCCCTACGTGGCCCACTGAGTGCCCGTGCGGGTGGCCTCCTCTCGAATCCGCGCAGCGTCCCCTGCTATGTCTTCACCACCACACCGGGGGCTCTGCGCCACAATCAAGGCAAGTCACGCCGCAGGGTCGAGCCGCGACAGTGTGCCGGGGGTCTGGATTGGGCCCAGGGAATAGGCCCGTGATTTGGCTCCAACACGGTCTGAGGGCTGCGGGGGGCGGTTGTCTGATCGCGTGCTGCCTCTCACCTTATTTCAACAAACGTGCCCCCATGTCGAGCTGACAACAGGTCTTTAAATTGGAAACCTGACTCAGGATTTTATGCCTGTTTGAAAATACCTCGCGCAACTGTGAATATATTGAAAATGTTATATTTGTTTACGCCCTGAAGACAGCCCGGTTAGGTATTTTCCCCCTTTTTTCTCCACCCTAACGTCGAGCCACCGAAATTCGACACTCGACGCCGAACCGGAGAAGAAGGCGACCATTGAGAGCTTCACGACGGAGTGGGCCTAGGAAGGCCTCTGGCCTCGGCCCGGGCCTTGGAAGGCCTCTGGCCTCGGCCCTACAAGTAGGGAGAGCGGGGGGTGGACACACTCTACACTCTTATATATTCACTTATATATATATATATATTCCTACATTTAACAGCCCGCTGCCTCAAGCTGCATATGGAGGGTACCCCTTTCCAATTTTGCCCAAAGTGCAACCGCAAGTATCCTTGGGTTGACGGACACGCCACGTGCAATCTCTGCTTGCCAAGGGATCACCGCGAGGCAAATTGCAGAGCGTGTAGTAGGTTCAAGCCTAAAACACTAAAAGACCGTTCCACCAAGCGTTGGGCCCATCACACCAGGCGTCAAGAGGCCATGGCCGCGGAGGGTGCCTTCAGCGACGGCAGCGATGCCGTTTTTTCAGACGGCGAGGGCAACACAGCGTCGAAAGACAGCCAGGCGCAGGTCCCCGACCTCGGAAGGTCGTCCGGCAGGGCGGCTATGGGGAATACCCCCGGCGACGTAAGCGCATCCCACAGCACTTCCAAACGCACAAAGTCCCACCGAGACTCGACGTGCACGTGGAGCTCCCGGAAAGAGGCACATAGGGAACGGTCCAAATCGGCGTCCTCTGGGCGTTCGCGATCTAGATCGCCGCATGACGCCAGGCAATCATCCACTATTGTCAAAAGTGCCTCGCTCCCCAAGGCAACCGAGGTTCGATCGTCGGAAGATGAAACCGACCTCTACCCCCAGACCGCACTCCAGGAGTCGGCGTCAGTACAAGTAACGCCCATTCCTGAATCCCAACCTACACGGTTGAAGGATAGTACCGAAGCTCGACGCCAGGTGTCGAAAAGCTCCGAAGGCCCAAAGAACCAGGGCAAACACTCTTCCAGCCACGGGGAGGGGGGAAAACAACAGAGGAAGCAGTCTCAGCCTACTTCCACACCGCAGAAACATTCCACTCCACTCAAACAGACAGACGGGTCTCACACCTCTATTATAGATGAGTCAGGGAAACTCCCCCCAGGCAAAGTCATTCCCAGTTCAAGAGAGTGGTCCAGTGAGGACATAGATAGAGTCATGTCAAGAATGTCATCATTGGCAGATTTCTATTATAAAAATCCCGAACATTTTCTCACTTACAACCCCGACGGGTCAGCACCCTCAGGCTCCAAGGATTCTATCGCCCCAAGTAAAAAGTCCAGGTTCGAAACAACACAGTCTTCAGATCCCTTCCACATTCACCCTTATTCTCAGGAACAAGAAGATCCTTCCCTTTGTGAGGATACAGATTTGGGCATGTTGGAAGAACAGACTGGGACAGACTAGTATGGGGATGATGAGGATCAAGAGGAGGAAGAGGATGACCCAGAAATATACAGGGTAGATTCCCCGGTAGATAAAGAACCACCGGTTACCGACTCCCCTGTCGACAACCAGCCCCTCCTAAATGAGGTCCTATCTAGAGCAGCAAACCACTTCCACATTGAGACCCAGGGTGCTCAAGAGGAAAGAGATTTTACCCAAGAGTTGGTGGGAGAAAGGGGACCTGTTGTGCAGGCCATCCCTATCCTTAAGTCCATCAAAAGAAGAATAGACCCTTCATTGGTAAACCCCAATCTCACCAGGGCAGTCAATCCCAGGATTGAAAAGCAATTCTGGGCAGCCCAATCAGACCCACTGGATATAAGAGGGCATCTGAAACCGGACTCCCTAATCGTTAAAAACACCCGCAAGAGGGCAGGAACACCCTTGTCATCATCAGAAGCTCCTCCCGACAAGGAGAGCAAGAAGATCTATGGGTTCGGCAGAAAGGTTGCCTCCACTTCCGCCTACCAAGCAAGAATCGCCAACTCCACCACCCTACTGGCGAGTTATAACTGCCACCAGTGGGAGGAAGTCGCGGCACTCATAGATTCCGCCCCAGAGCTCCTAAACAGCCAATTGGCACGAGTCTCAGCGGAAGGGAGAGCCGTATCTGGTTGCATTTTAAAGGCAACATTTGATGCCGCAGATAATGCCGGTAGATTGATAGCAGAGGGTACTGTTATCAAGAGACACGCTTGGTTACGGCAGTCTGGAATCAAAGCCGAAACACAAGCATCATTGTTAGACAAACCGGTGGAGCCAGATCTATTGTTCGGTATGGCGGTTGAGGACGCGCTGAAAAATGCCAAGGACGAGTATGAAACACTCAAGTCCCTAGGCCAACTAACCACCAAACCCCCTAATCAAAGGGGTAATGGCAATTTTCGCCGCACACGCGGACAAAATTCCCAAAGAGGGTCAAGCTATTCCCAGGGCCAGGGTACGCAGTAGAACAATAACCAACAGTCTACCCAAGGTTATAGTAGAGGGAATAAGAGAGGACAGGGTAAGGGTAGAGGCAGCCCCAGTAGACGCGGCGGCACGCCTCCACCAAAACAGTGACGCTCCGTTCAGGGTCCCTTCTCACGCATCCCCAGTAGGAGGACGCATTTCCAACTTCACCCAAGCGTGGGAAGGGATCACATTAGACAGATGGGTGCTGTCTACAATGTCCGCAGGATACTGCATAGTACTTTTAGAGCGTCCCCGAAACCACCCTCCATGACAAAGAACACATTCTCTAGACCACCAAAGAATCCTCCTCGAGGAGATCGTCAATCTGCTAGCAAAGGACGCAATCAAACTCGTCCCGGGACACCAGGGTATTTATTCAACTTACTTCCTTGGTATTTCCATGTTCCCAGCGCACAGAAAGTACTTGCGCTTCAAGGTGGACAGTCGGCACTACCAGTTCAAAGTACTGCCCTTCGGTATAGCCTCGGCTCCAAGGATATTCACCAAGGTACTGGCGGTGGCGGCAGCACACCTACGCAGGGAGGCTATCCCGGTGTACCCTCACCTGGACGACTGGCTCATCACGGGGGAAACCCCAGCGATTTGCAGAACGAACATTCAAAGAACTATCGACTTCCTCTTCGAATTGGGTTTGTCAATAAACGAGAAAAAGTCAAGTCTGGTGCCAAGCACCTCCAAACAGTTCCTAGGAGCTATCCTAGACACACAAGAGGGGTTGACCTTTCCATCAGAGGAAAGAATTCGGAATATACTACTGCAAATTCCTCAATATCAGGCCGGTCGTCAGATAACGGTACGCAAAGCAATGAGTTTGCTAGGCATGGTGGCGTCATGCATTTACCTGGTCCCCCACGTGCGCCTGCGCATGCGTCCCATGCAGGAATGGTTGGCGAAACAGTGGTCTCAGGCAAGTGGTCAATGGGACGATCTAGTGGTCGTTTCGCCAACACTGGTACAAAGTCTTCACTGGTGGACAAGAGAAAATCTGTCCAAGGGGAAACCCTTTTACGATCCCGAGATACAGGCGGTAGTCACAACCGATGCATGCTTGACAGGGTGGGGAGCTCACCTCCTCCACAACACAGCTCAGGGGCTCTGGTCTCACTCACATCAACCTGCTAGAGCTTCTGGCAGTATTCAGAGCGCTTCAAGCGTTCGAACCCTACCTGCTGAATCTGTCAGTGCAGATCCGGACGGACAGCATTACAGCCATGTTTTACATAAATAAGCAGGGAGGGACTCGTTCGCCAAATCTGTCCAAACTTGCACAGAAAATGTGGACATGGGCACTCAAACGGAACATCTTCCTGTCATCGCAACATGTTCCAGGGGATCTCAATTCTCTAGCAGATGTACTAAGCAGAGATCCCCTCCCAGAGGAGCACGAATGGTGCCTACACAGAGAAATCGTAGAAGATCTCTTCTCTCAGTGAGGTTCCCCCACCATAGACCTATTCGCAACAAGTGAAAACAGTCAATGCCCATGATTCGCGTCCAGATTCCCACAACCAGGATCCCAGGGGAACGCTCTGTGGATGAACTGGTCAGGAATGTTTGCATACGCTTTTCCACCAACTCCTCTCATCAGGAAGGTGGTGAACAAGATGAACAGGGAATCGATGACGCTCGTCCTAGTTGCTCCCATGTGGGCGAGACAACCGTGGTTCCCACACTTACGCAGTCTAGCGACATGCGACCCCATCAAACTCCCGGCCTGGTACAACCTACTGTCCCAGCATCAAGGTCAAGCAGTACATCCTCTACCCAGCTCAATGAACCTAGCAGCATAGCTCCTGAGGTCATAGAGTTTGGACATCTAAATTTGCCTCAAAGATGTATGGACATCCTAAAAGAATCTAGGAAGCCTAACACGAGGCACTGCTACTTTGACAAGTGGAAGAGATTCGTTATCTGGTGCCAGAATAGACAAATCAACTCAGTTGATTGCACTCCTTCAACTATTGTTACATACATGCTCCACCTGCTGGATGCAGGACTGGTTTTTAACTCACTGAAGGTGCATCTGGCAGCTCTGTCAGCATACACCACCTCCCATAACAAGGTGTTGTGGTGGAAAGTCCCAGTGGTTAAAGCCTTCATGGAACGAGTAAAGAGACTTCACCCTCCTATTTCAAACCCACCACCAGGGTGGGACCTTAATGTGGTGCTAGCTAAACTCATGGGCCCCCCATTCGAACCCATGCATAAAAGCAGTCTCGAACACCTGACTTATAAAACAGCCTTCTTAGTAGCTATTACATCAATAAGAAGGGTTAGTGAAATTCAGGCTCTGTCAGTGCAGGATCCTTTCTTTACAGTTCACAAGGATAAACTGGTTTTGCATACACACCCTAGGTTCTCACCTAAGTTTATTTCCAAATTCCACGTGAACCAGTCCATCGAGCTTCCGGCTTTCTTCCAAAACCTACAAAGCTCGGCTGAGGTGAAACTTCACACCCTAGATGTGCGTAGGGCGGTCCTCTACTATGTAAACAAGACCAGACCGCTAAGGAAAACAGACCAACTGTTTGTCTCCGTAGCTACAGGCAGAGAGGGGGATCGCGTCTCTAAAGGTGCCATCTCTAAGTGGATTATTAATTGTATCCAGCTGTGTTACTCCCTTTCTGGAAAAACTCTGCCTTTCACGCCAAGAGCCCACTCTACAAGAGGCATTGGGGCCACTCTGGCTTTCATTGCAAATGTTCCCCTTGATACCATTTGCAAAGCAGCTACTTGGAGCTCTATTCACACTTTTACTCAGCACTACTGCATTGACACACATTCCAAGACAGATACACAAGTGGGACAAGCGGTTCTAAGTCATTTATTTGCTCATGACCCTTCTCACATCCCACCTCCTTCTTCAGGTACTGCTCGCTAATATATGCACAGCATGTGATCTAAGCAGATTCCACAAGCCTCAGAAGTGATACATTACTCACCGTAATCGTATTTCAGATGCTTGTATCTGCTTAGATTCACATGTGACCCACCCTTCCTCCCCTCTGAGAGAAGGCGCATGGATGCTCGTAGTCTTACCTTTCTTTCTATCTGCTTGGATTATCTGTACTCGCGCTACTCCTCATGCTACCTCATGTCAGACAAAATACAATCTGAGGGTCCTACACGCGTGAGGGTTCATGGGTACATTGGACGTCACACTAGGGATAGTATTACTGGCATGCCCTGTGTCGACGCCCATTTTCGAGTTTCGAAAAACAAACTGTAATACTCTGCAACTTCCACTAGATGTCGGCCTATGCACAGCATGTGATTCTAAGCAGATACAAGCATCAGAAATACGATTACGGTGAGTAATGTATCCCATATATATATAAGGATAGGGGATAGGGGACAGGGCTGAGCCCTGCAGAACCCCACAAGAGAGAGGAACGGATGCTGAGCGAAAAAAAGGAGAGCGAGATAGGGTTTGTGCCCTTTCTGAGAAGGAGGAGGAAAGCCATGTCAGTACTGGGACGGAGATACCAGCTAGGGCGAGGCGATCCAGTTGGATGGAGTGGTCAACTGTATCAAATGCTGCTGAGAGATCTAATAATACCAGCGCCAGATCGTCCATAGCTGAGACGAGAAAACCAGACTAAAAGGAGCAGAAGAAACCGCACTCCTCCAGGAACTGGCTTAGCATAGGGGAGGGGACTCAAAAAGTTTCATTGAAAAAAGAAGAAAAATAGGTCGGAAATTAGCCAGATTAGAAGGGTCCATTGGAATCATTGGAATCAGCCCGGTGGTGCACGACACACATTCACCGCTTCAGTGACCCGAGGAGCGAATTTAGGCATGATTTCTTTTCCAGATATCCAAGAGCACAGGGTCCAAAGGTGATGCCGACTTAAGTTTAGAGGTTGCCTGTAGGATGTCTTCTTCAGAGATCACAGGGAAGGAAGACCAGGAGTGGACAGAAGTTTCCTGAATAGGGGTATCCTCAGAATGGCCAATGGCAGATATACTTGCCCGGATGTCGATCATTTTCTAAACAAAAAAGGACGAGAGGGAATCACAGAAAACCTGTGATGGAACTACCCTGGATGAATAATTAGAAGAAGATGTAACTGAACGTACCAGGTAAAAATGTCCTTGGGTTGGTTCAAAACTGCTTCAACTCTCTCCTGAAAGAAAGAGCATGTGGCCCTGCTGATAGTGCTCGAATGGACTGTAGAGGCAGCTAGAAATGCCTGCCTATCACTAAACAATTAGCCTGCCCACCACTTGCGCTCAGCCTGTCTGCGTTTTAACTGCAAGAATGTAAGATCTTCCGTAAACCAAGGTTGTGTCGGGCGATTGCGGGTCTTAACCAAGCATTTTGGGACCATCTCATCAGCGCATATGGTAGTTGCTTGTATAAAGGTCTGTTATCTGGACACTGCCACACTTTTCTGTCAAGCAGGAGACAATGTGTTTCTTGTTCATTGAGTGCCAGCTACAGCTCATCTCATGTTGGCAATCGTGCTTTTCATGCAAGATAAACATGAGTAATATAAACCATGATTGTTTAAAAATAACTGACAAAAAATAACTTGAAAAAGCACAGAAAAACTCTGATAAATACAGGGATCAAAATAAGGGTTTGATAAGCAGGAACTAAAAGCAGCCACTGGGTTGGGTGTCCGGCATCCCCAGTAAGCTGCAGCTACCTGTGAGGGGTCAGACACAAGGTATTTGTATTCTCAAGTGAAGACATTTTTTGAAACAAAAACGGGTTGGGAAACCACCTAACTAGCTCTATTCTAAGAGGAATTTCCCTACCTAGAAATCAAAACTAAGGATCAGTCTGTCACGAAGTCAGTTAACTGAAAAGCCATCTTTGTGTCCAAAACATCCTATTCTGACCCTCACGCTATCACAAAGCAAACAAAGGGTGCAAAGAAATGTCTTTTTTCTTGATGTTAGCAAAAAGTGTTCAAAACCAAAACGTAATAATGAGTCCAACAGAAATGTTCTCCAAGGTAGAGACCCTTGGATCCATGGGCTGGTTCCCTTCCCCTTGTGTCTTGAATAAGATGACAAAAGTTCCACTTTAAACAACCGTTCCTTTCTTCCCTCACTGGACTCACAAAGTGCATGTTTAAATCACAGGTTTTGAAACAGTCTTTCTGCAAGATTTCCTTCACCTCTGCAGATTGCCTGGTGTACTTCCCTGCCAGAAATCTTCACTCAGTCTCATCCATCTGGTATACTCGCCTGCCAGTCTTTCTTTTATAATTCCTTCAATCACTCTCAATTACCTGGTATATTTGCCTGCCAGGATTTCTTTTATAGTTCCTTTCAGATTCACTGGTATACTCTCCTGCCAGGAATCATTACATAACTTCAACTGCCTGGTGTACTTGCCTGCCAGGACTTATCTTAATTGATACACAGTTCCTTGGTTATACACAAATGGCCTGTACCATGAGGAGCTTGGTATATTTGCCTATGGTAGCATTTGCTCAAACTTCTCCCTCACACTGGCATTTTATACAGCTGTACTGCATTGGGGTTTCTCTTGGTACTGTGTCTTGTCTGCATACAAACATTCTTCTCATTGGGTGTTGCGTTAATACTTTGTCTTGGCTGCATTCAAATATTCTTTTTATGCTCTTTACATCGTTAACAATCTTATATTTATCAAATACGGGCTGGCGCACTTGTCACAATGCCCGAGGCCCCCAGCTACTTTGGGCAGACTCACCAGTCTCTTCCTGTTTCTCTGACTCTGCCTGCGCTTTTGTGGAGCAGGCTTCTTCATTTGCTTTCCACCCTGGAGTCAGCTGAGGTGCCTCCAGCGTTCTGTGTGGCTCTGCAGTCACAAGTTGGCTTACTCTCTCGGTCTGGACTGACAAACGCTGCTTCCAAAAGTGTCACTTTCTTGCATTTGGCTTGGGAGTGCGCACCAGTGGCGAAGTTTTGCAAGCGATCTTGGGGGATTCACAGGAGGTTTCTCTTTAGGTGGTACTTCTTGGATACATGCAGGATACACGAGGGAAATACCAGGGCATCTGAGACGTCTGGCGGGGTTACTACTTGCTCTTGCTAAGCAACTTGTTGCAATGGTGTGGGGTATGGGTCCTCCACCTACGAGGGGCTGCTGGATGCGGATAATGGCATACTGTTAAGAATTGGAAGCAGACTACAAGGGCATGGTGCCAGCAAATACCAGACCCAAAGATATTTGGGCCCATATAAAAACAACTTAATCAATAGACCCCAAATACTCACTGAATGGCTTGCAGAGTGGAGAAACTGTTAAACTATTTGATGGGGCGGGGTAGGACATGGAAGGGAAGAAGGTATGTTAACAGTTGACTGAGCTTGTGGAGGATAACATATGCCACCTATTCTGGTATTGTCACAGTTCTTTAATGTCATGGTTGCTGTCATTGTTCTTTTGTCTTACAAAAACAATAAAGAGAATGTTAAAAAATAAAATAAAGGTGTTACAGGCACAGCCCAACAGGTATACCTATATCACCTCTTTTGGTAGCAGGGGTAGAGGGCAGGCTATCCTCTTAAGGAGGGGTGTGAGCTGGCACTGATGCAATACAAACAACAATAGTACGGTGGTTCAAAAATTAAAGAAAATCCAATCAAGGTTCTATCAAAATAGAATCTTTAATGAAACTAACAAAAATGCACACAACTATTCAAAACCCTACTGGTCCATCCCTTTAAGAGAAAACAAAGAGCACTAAATCAGTTCGTAGACAGTGGTGATCAGGCACAGATTTCAATAAAATGTCAACGATTATGAAGATGACTTTAAAAAACGTTGAGAAGGAAGTTTGAAAGTCAATAGAGTACTTTAGGGTGGACCGGGGGACACCGCCACTTAAAATACCTTTCAGTTCTTGTCTTCCAGGGATCAACCGTGTGAAAGCTCTGTATTGCAGCGTCAAGTTGTTCATTGAACCAGGAGTCTGGGCACTTTTGGAGCCTGCCGAGGTTGAGCCAGGAAATGTCAATGATGGGTTCCAGTGATGTAGTGCTGTTCAGCAGTGCCAACAGCTTGCAGGTTGAAGGTGCTGTAGATGGCAGGCGTTGTTGAGTTTGCGACGGTGGAAACCTCTGCGTCCTCAGATTCAGAAAAACAGACTAGCCGCTGTTGAATGGGGTTGGCTGGTTCAACATGGTTTACGGGGTACTGCAGCAGTGACGGCTTGTAGAGGGAACTTAGGGGATCTTGTCTGAACAGCAGGTACACCCCAAATGTGCCTTTAAAATAGGTGGGAGAATAGCTTTCCTGTTCCTTGGAGCTCTTGACCTCACCTCTCTGGCAGAGGACTTTTGATTAGACTGTACTGCCAATTAGGTTCTGTGAATCCTCCTTCAAAAGTATTACAAAGATGAATCATCTAAGTAAAGGGTCTGCCCCGCCAAACTATAGAGGCAGAATGCTACATTGGATTGCTGCAGAGTAAGCCTTCTATCAAGGGTGCAATCCAGGATGCTATAACAAGTGTCCTTTGCCTACTGATGTAATTTCCCAGAGTGCCTTGTCTGCAGGAATTTGGGAGGGGGACCGAAGATTTAGGAAACCAAGATTGTGATACCCCACTGTCGTGCAAACTCTATTCTCTAGGCGTCTCAAACTCTGCCCCCTTACTATTTCTGCACACGTCAAAAGGTCTCCAGTAATCTGCACCCTGGTGTGAGGTGGCCATTGTGATAACGGGACTTTCCTTTGAAGCACCCTTTCCCCTGGACCTACCGTGAAAAATTCCTGTTCCCTCGAGAAAGGTGTTGACCCCTCCTCAAGGGGATCAAAGGGAAGCTTCCTGTGTGGGATTCAACATGCTTTGTGTGGGAACACCCAGGCCAGATAGCTAATACACACCAGACATCATCATATGTGTCCCTACTCACCAAGCTGGCAATAATATGACATTCAATGGTTGTGGATATATAATTGTGTAACCTGAGTAGCCATTATGTCACAACTAGACATGATTAGAAAACCGCTTTTGAAACTTTGAGTTCCAGCAGCTGTGTTCAGGAATGCACATATGACCTTTGAACCTGTCCTGCTGCCAATGCAGTGCAGCTGCTGGGGATGTCAGCAGACAGTCCCAACAAGGTACAAGTGTGCATTATAATTATTAGCATGCAGCATTATGACAATTGGATCTGATTAGCAGATTTCCCCTTTCAGAAACAAAATTTGCCTTATCAAAATTCAAAAAAGCATTCACACGCTCACTAGATGGCCTTTTGTCACACTGGGAATCAGTGCACATGTGTTCTGGCCATGCAACACACTGTAGCGCTTTTGTGATGAAGCCAGAAACAGGATTAACTGTATCCTTGGGATGAGTATGCATCTACACCACATCAAAATACTTCTAGGGACCTCAGACATGTATAAAGACTTGGAACTGGAAGATACGCTCTGGTTGCTTAGGGTGGTTACATGTGCAAAACGTGAGGTGCTCAGAAAATGTAAAGATCCTGTTTTCCCTTCACTTGAAACTGAACTGGAGGATATGGGTGTACTGGTTAGCCAAGTGACAATGGGCCTCATTACACGGAAGGCGGTGAGCCATGGCGCTATTAGCGCCATGGCTCATGCCGGTAAAATACCGGCACCGCCTTGGCGGAAAGGGGATTTACCGCCCCATTCCAAGGTTGGCGGGGCGGTAAATCCCCCTTCCGCCATTGCCCTTCCCCATTCCCATTTCTGCCCCATAGGGCTCTATGGGAATGGGGAAGGCGCTAATTACGGCACCGCAATTTTGCGGTGCCGTAATTAGCTCCGAGGTCCCTTAGCGGGTTGGTTTTTAACGCCTGCAAAAAGCAGGCGTTAGAGCACCAACCCGCTAAGGGACCTCGTAGTATGGCGGTAAGGGTTAACGGTCACCGTTACCATTAACGGTGGCCGTTAACCATTACCGCCTTCCGTGTAATGAGGCCCAATGTCTGTTGAGAAGAAACATATTTAAAAATTCGAACAAATCGTGTCTAGATATCCCGACTGGTACCCAGAATGATATGCATCCTACAATGTGGGCTGGGTATCAAAAAGGCACTGGAGGAACATGGGACCGCACATACATTGTGCCTTTTCTATTTTCTGTGGCATTACCACTGATCTTAAAAGGTGCCCATTGGCATTGTTTGCCAATTGGCTTGGCTTGTTTTCCATAAACCCAATGGTTCTTTTGGAGCAAAGCTTGGATACATGAACTCGAAGATGTCCTTCTAATTACCTCTCGTGGTACTTGAAGCACACACATCTTTTAGGCACTCTTGACATGTTGTCTGACCCATATAGTGAACCTTACCCCTGGATCGGTGCATCCACGGTCTTTCTGGCCCCACAGGAATTTTCCTGATGTATGTTACTGTATGAACGCTCCTGTAGTTGGGGCCCAGTAAAAAAAAAAATGATTTGCAAAGGCACATTTTAAAAGATTTGAATTACAAGCCTTCTATTTGACCTGCTCAGTGCAGATGAATGGATTTTGTTTGTCCCGCTTCTTTTCCAAAACATTGTACCTCCAAATGTATGCCCATCTCACAAAATCAAAAACAAGACCACCTTTTTCACTGTGCCCCCTTGACGTTCTGCTAACAAGCATACATTTAGGGTTATTGCTGCAGGCATCAAATAAAGATGTCATCATTAGCTCCCAAGTATCAGGCATGTCCCAGTATGCAGGGTTACCTGGGGAACGAGGAAAGGATAGATATATGGCACTGCACAAATCTAATTTAACATAACATTTTGCCGATTTTAGAAGACCGAATATACTTTAAATGACCCAATATGCTTTAAATGCCCTCTGGATATGCTCCATTGCTACTTTATACACAGTCCCAAACACGCACAGTTAATGTCCCATAGATGTATTTTTTAAAACACTTTTATTAACAAGGTGCATGGCCTGATGGGAGTCGTAAGTTCTATGCGCTCCTCAGCCCTGCCGTTCTATATGACGTCGCGGGGTGCCCTGAGGCCCCCCGCGACATCCTTGTAAGCTGACTGATCCTGCACTTTAAATGTCCCGGTGCTAATTCGGGGAATGTTTAATGAAGATTGTGTGTCGCTCGCTGGGTGTTTTCGCGGCGGAATCATCCTCGCCGCGGAGGCGGCCTTGGAATGAAAATGGCCGCGCTCCTTTAACGAACGGCATCGCAGGGGGTTTATTTGGTGAAGTGCTTAAACCTGGGGATGAGGGGCGCACACCCTACCCACCTGAGGAACTGCTTTTTGTTTGCCCGGAGGAGCTCGGATCACTAGCCGAGGCATAGACCGTCGGAGGACAGGCTGAGCTGAACTTCATATGCAGAGGTGAGGCGATCGAGCTACAGGCTGGGCCCCAGAGCATGGAAACAAGTAATGTGCATCTGAGTGTGGGCCTATACATATGTGGATGAGCTTGCGGCTGTGGAGTTCAGCATTGCCAAAGTTTTGCTGCTCATGTGTCTGCTGCCTCGACCTGGCATTTGAAACTGGGAATCGAATCCTTTGTCTGTTTGCTGGTCCCTATAGTCTGGCCACTTCGACCACAGCTTTGGGGGACCTATACTTCTGGCCATGCAGGCATTATCTGCATAGTGCAGTTTCTAGGAGCTGGAGAAAACCTGCTGGGGTGTACTCTAATCGAGGCTTGGATCTGGGTCCTTGAACCCCCCACCAATGAACATGAAGTCCATCAAGTCGAAAAAAAAATTCTGCAACCTCCATTAAAGACCTATTACAGTCGTCCAAGTCGGGACCATCAGGGTCATCGGGCATAGATCTGCAGCAGGATCTGCACCCTAAGTGGCTGCAGCAGCTGCCACTAAGGGTGATATTGCGCAGGTAGTGCAGACTATCCAAAAGGCGATGGCGTCCACCGTGCAGGAGCTGAAGAGCTCATTCCAGGAGGTGTCTCACAACGTCCAGCAGGCTGAGCATCAATTGGGAGACGGCTTTCTGCGATCAGGCTAACTCTCAGGACCAGTTGGAGCAGCAGGTGGTGGCACTGCAGCGGCATAAAGTGATAACAGAAGAGCGCCTCGAGGATGCCGAAAACGTGTCCAGGAGAAATAATATTCGGATCTGTGGTATCCCCCAAGAAGTTCCGGACCAGGACCTGGAGGCATATTCGAGGGATCTCTTCCATGCTATTCTGGACGAGGAGGAGCAGGCATACCTGACTCTGGACCGGACATACCTGACTCTGGACCGGACTCAGAGTATTCTCAAATTTCCAAGAACACCAAAACCTTCTCCCCGACGTGCTGACCAGAGTTCACTTTTTCCAGACTAAGGAGCTCATTTTTCTTAAGGTGCAAGGTGGCATTCAGTTCTGAGCAGCAGACCTCCAGATATTTCAAGACTTGGTGCAGGGGACAATTTCACAACGCCGGCAAATGAAACCACTCAAACAATGGCTAATGAAAAAGGGTATTCTATACAAATGGGGGTATCCATAACTGAATGGAATGTGAAATGAAGGTACCCAGCATCAATCTGTATCTTTAGCCGCTGCCCTGAAAGTGTTGAAGATTCCCCGTACAGAGCTTCAACTCCCAGAGGCCCCAGATCATGGTGCACCTCAGAAGAATTGGTCCACAGTGCGCTCCCGGAAGAACAGGTGAGGCTCAGATTAGCCGACATGACTAACTGGTCAGGTCCTTTTCCCTGTTGTTGTCTTATCCTCCTTCCTCCCTTTTCCCTTCCCTGTAATGTATAGTTATTTGTAATGTTTATTCATGTTTGAAAATCAAATAAAGTTTTTTATTTAAAAAAAAACATGTTACCGGCCAGAGATTGTTATTTGGGACCAGTTTCCATAGTAATCTTTTCCTGTTGCACATTGCTGGGGCCACCTATGTGACTGCTCGAAATTATGGCACAATAGTATGGGCAGGGCGGCCAGAGTACCTGCCCCTATTGGGTTTTCTTTTCATTGACCCAATGATCGTCCCACAGGGGATGTTGTTTTCTGATCTTTTTGTTTTGGTTTTGTGCGTTTATTATCTTTTCTTTTCTGCAGGACTGGGGCTTTGTTTTTTGTGATCCCTTCTGTCCGGTTGGAGCTCACCGTTTTGGAATTGCTCTCTGTGTTTGGGGGAGTTGGAATACTTGGAGTTGATCTGTGGGGTTAAGAGGGAGTGAAGAAGGTATTGCACAGACACATGGGTGATCTCAAGATAGTATCGTTGAATGTGCAGGGCCTCAATTCTCCCAGGAAAAGAAAATGTGTGCTTGCCAAGCTGCTGGAATTGAAGGCTGATGTTGTCCTGCTACATTAGACTCATCGTTTGCAAGCAGATTGGCAAAGACTTCGCTCTAGTTGGTTTCCAAGACAGTATTTTGCATCCCCCAAGCTAAATGAGGTGGAGTGGCTATATTACTTGCTCACTCCTTAAACTTTACTTTGGTTAAATCTACTAAAGATCCACACAGGAGATACTTGGGTCTGCATATCCTGATTGGGGAGGTGGACCTCACTTTGTTCACGATTTATTGTCCCAATCAGTTTCAGGACACGTTTTATGCCCAGACACCATCATATGTCGCTCAGTTTCAGAAGGGCGACCTTGTAGTGGGGGAACTTTTAACTTAGTGCTTGATGAGAGCTGGATAGATCGGCCGTGATGGGGGTGTCTATTGCAACCAGGTCTTACTCTCTTAGGGGAGCTATCCGAGACCTTCGACTGGTGGATGTTTGTAGATGGCAGCACCCCCAGGAAAGAGATTATACCTACTTTTCTCATGTCGACCGCAGTCATTCCCGGATTGATTTCTTTTTGGTTTCCCACTGTTAGGGAGATTTCTCTTATAAGGCTAATTTCCCAAACCTAGTGAGTCCCCCAGCAGCTTTGCTGGATTTTTGGGGTTTGTTTTTTTCTCCTGCTAAGTGTAGACTCTTTTCCTCCCACTCTTAGGCATGATTTGAGGTATGTCTTTGACTTTTTGTGTGCTATGTTTTTTTTTTACTCCATAGGGTATCATCTGTTTTTGTGTATGTGTTACACAGCACCCTCAGTGCAGTAACACAGGGGTGTTATAGTGACTCCCAAACATAGACTCCATACCCTGGGGCCGACTACTGTCTCCCAGGGCATGTAAAGTCACCATTGACTTTACTAGTCCAAAATTGTGAACAGAACCAGTACAAACCATCATATTGTGGAAGTACTGGAAGGGGTTAATTCAATTGCCCCTGGGTCTGTTTTCAAGGGGGCACTGTCCAGTCCCCCCTTGTCGATTTTCTGGCTGGTGGCAGTGGGTACCACGCAAAATATCCCACTGGAATATTTCCTATGGGATTTTCCCATTGATTTTAAACGCACCACTTTTTGGTGCAATGTTAAAGATACCGCCGGTTTATTTATTTAATATTAAATCAACGGTTGGGTCTTTTTGCCAGAACTCTCTTCTAAAATGGCGTTCGTGTCCGTCTCTGTAACTCCAACTAAGGTCGGGCCCTTTGTTCCACTTTTTGGTGGGCTTCTCCACAGAAGCCCTCCAACTGGTGCCCCTCTGTCTGGGTTCGACAGGATGTGTGGGTGGGGGAATTGGCACCCTGGACTGCGTTGCCTTAGCAACCCAAGTCGCACTCTGTTCTGATTGGGCCAGTGGTGAGCCGCCCGGCTCACCACTTAGCATGTTTCAGTGACAGCTAGGCTGTTGAATGGGGGTTTTTCTGCATAAATGCAGGGCTTTTGGGACTGGAACTTCAGAAGTCGCCACAGGAGCTAAGAAATCCGAAGAGGGGAGAAGCTGAGCCATCTGCAACGACGACACCACCGGTGGAGCCCTGCTACAACGACCTCACCACTTTCCAGACGACAAGAGAAGATCTTCTGCTGAAAGAGTCTTCTTCCTCTGAGCTGGTGGGATTTCACCTTCCAGGACGTCTCTTGGTCGAATCACCCGTGCCAAGCACCCCGGCGGCCGGATAGCCAAGCTGCACCACTGTGACCGCGAATACCAGGAACACACCTTTTCACCGATGAACTCTGCGGCTGGTTTCTTCCCTGGGCAGTGCAACGACTCCAAGTTTCCTCCTCGACGAGATCCTCTCTTCCCCTGGTCGAAACCACGAACTGCACCTGCTGCCAGGAACAACTGCCTCCGCTGGAGCTTCCTCACTCTTTAAGATACTGTGTTCTACCTGGCCTCCCTTTCTTCGGTTTGGCCAAGGTGACCCTTAAATCCTTGGCTTTCCAACTGGGTTGGCCCCCAGACCTTCTAACTTTGTCTTTTGAACCACCCCAACCTCTTTTGAACATTTCTACAAAGACTTGAATGCATTGCTAAGCTGTGTGATCTTGGGCACATTTCGCCTTGCTCCATTTAAAGTGGGCCTGGCCTATGAACTTTGGCTCTACAGTATACCCTGCCTTCAGTAACTTGATTTTGTCTCTTAAAAAGTGTTGGGAACTGTTTTATTTTTATGACCTGCCTTTTTCTCTCCCTTTACCTAATTATTGGAGTGCCATCTAAGTTACGCGCTCACCTCGGTTTTGACAAAAAGTGGTGTTTTAACTTAGACTTGTCTAGTAATTGCTAAGGGAGGTGTAAATACTTTTCTGATTGTGTTGGAACTTGCTTCTGATTAATAGTGCTAGTGTATTTTCTAAAGTGTGTGTTAAATAATTATATACTTTTGATACAAAGCTCTGGTCAGTGTTTGCTTGTTCTACTGTGTTTTTGGCCCTATTGTGTATCCTCTGTATACTGCCTAACTCTTCTTGAGAGAAGTCGGACTGCTCAGCCACAGCTACCAGGTAAATATGGGTGGTACAGACTGCTACCAATTGGGTTTACTGCTTACTCCTGTAGTCTTAATCTTCTTGCAGTGGTCCCCAGAGGAACTGCACAGGATTCTGCCTAACACTCACTCCTTAATTCCAAAGGTGGCCGCTCCTTAAAATTGGCGGTGGTCTTGGATTATACTCCGATTGTGCTCCGGATAGAAGGGCTCGCACAGGGGGCTAGGAAGACTTCCCTTTGGAAATTAAATGATCCTTTGCTCACTGACGCGGCCTTTAGTGCCTCCATTTCGGAAACGCATTGCTCTGTATTTTCAAGAACATCTTACAGGGGATGTGTCCATTGCGACCGTTTGGGACGCTTTAAAGCCTACTCTGCGAGGGGAAATTATTAGCCTGGCTTCTGCTAGGAAGCGACTTTTACGTTCCTGGATGGAGATGGTGGAGGAACGCGTGGCTGAGTTGGATTCACTGTACAAAATAGGTGGTGCCCGCAAGGTCTATAGATAACTTCAAGTGGCCAGGGCTGAACTTAAAGCATTATGGGCATCGGATATTTCCTAGAAGTTGCTCTGGACGAGGCAGTTCTACTTCAGCACTTCCAAGAAGGCCTATTTCCTTCTTGCATATAAATGAAAGTCTGAGAAAGCTAAAAACACTATTATTAAACTCTATGATCGCGCTGGTCAATTGAAAGATGATGAAGGCTCTAAGCTGCGCATCCTAGTGGAATATTATAAGTCCCTCTTTACTGCAGATAGCTGAGATGTGGTAGCTCAAAGAGCCTTTATCAGAGAGAGAAGCGCGCTTACCCTCTCTTTCCAACGAAGCTTGTCAAAATCTTGGAAACCCGATCATGTTGAATGAGGTTACCCAGGTTATACGCTCTCTCCCTAATAATAAGGCCCCAGGGCCTGATGGCTATTCAGCCCTCTTTTATAAGAAATGTATTGACCTACTTGCCCCCCAACTAGTCACCTTATTTAATAGCTTTGCTGACTCCGGTGCGGTTTCGCCTTCCATGGGGGAATCCTTGCTTTCACTTATTGGCAAGCCGGATAAAGACCGCACCCCATCCCATCCCATCGCCCTATTGCAGTTCTAAATTATGACTCCCGAATCTACTCTAAAGTTCTTGCGGGCCGTTTGGCGGACATCCTCCCAAGTATAATTCAGATGGACCAGGCAGGTTTTATTCCTGGGCGCCATACCTTTGATAATGTCCGCAGAACCTTAGATGTGATTGAATATACAACGAGGCACAGCCATGATTTGGCAGTACTATCTATTGATGCTGAAAAGGCGTTTGATCGCATAGATTGGATGTACCTTTTGGAGGTGCTGAGGGGATTTGGTTTTGGGACGCTATTCATTAAAATGATACTGGGCAACTTTGTTCACCCAACCACTCCTATAAAATTTAATGGGGCTCTGTCTGAATTACTTGCTTTGTCTAGGGGAACTCGCCAAGGGAGCCCATTATCTCCCCAATTATTTGCGTTATCAATGGAGCCATTAGCAAATAAGGTCCGGTTAGTGGACGGCATTCGCAGCATCACTATTTTAGGGTGTCCGCATAAGGTTGCCCTCTATGCCGACGACTTACTTTTCTACATGCGTAGGTCTCGGACTACTCTACCCTCGATAACTCTTTTTTTGGAATCATTTCACTAAGTCTCTGGCTTTAAAATGAATTACTCCAAATCCACCATCCTTAACGTGTCTATAAGCCCGAAAGGAAACGGGAGCTTCAGAGAGCCTTTGAATTTCAGTGGTCAGTCGTCCCTTAGGTACCTGGGGGTTCAGTTCTCCTCTTCACATTCCCAACTGTACACGGGTAATAACCCTAAACTCTTTTCCTTACCCAAAGCAGACTTGGCCCGCTGGGGTCTATCAGATATCTCCTGGCTCGGTTGAGTCACAGCCCTCAAAATGGCGTTATTGCCTAGATTATTGTTTGTATTCCAAGCCCTCCCGATTTGGGTTCCCAAACAGGCACTAGGGGATTTGAAATCATCTATCTTCAACTTCATCTGGGCTAAGAAATCCCAGAGGGTTCTCTGTCGCATGCTGCTGACGGCAAGGGATAAGGGGGACCTGGGAGTTCCTGGATATAGAAAGTTATCTTTACACAGCGCAATTAGCCCCCTTGTTCGAGAGCATGAATGCTGCTCAGAACCCTAAGCATTGGTTAAATATAGAGCAGTCTAAGATCCATGTTCCTCTACATGACTGGTGTTGGAGATCACCTGTAGTTTGTAAGAAAAGAGGCTGATATCCTCCCATCGACTAGGGTCTTGATCAAATATTGTTACAAAGCGGCACGTAAGTATCGAGAGACTACATTCCCCCCCCCCCTTACTCGTGTTTGGGGCACCCCAAAATTTCCGCCAGGCTGTCTGCAGACTCGGTTCAGCAGGTGGGTTGAGGGAGGTTTGGAGCGCTTAGGGCAACTCTTCGAATCCGGAGAACCCCTGACCTTTGATAAATTTAAACAGTTCTTCTTGGTCCGGGAAATTGATAAGTACACCTATATTCAACTGCGTCACTGGATCTCCAACGCTAGAAATCCCAGGGTGCCAAACAGGATACTACGCCATTTGAAGACTTGTTTATAGGGGATCCCCCAATTGTAGGGTTTCTGCATTGTATCGTATCCTTAATGCATGGCACTTTAAGCCCCCACATGCTTACATGTTGCGCTGGGAGGATGAGATGAATACCCCTATTGTCGATCTCTCGTGGTATAATGTGTGGACCAGGGCTCCTAAATCCTCCAGGTGTGTGCTCCTGGAAGAAAACCGTTATAAATTATTATTTTGCTGGTATCTAACTCCCTCGCGACTCCACAGAATGAATCCTGCCGTTTCCAATTGCTGTTGGCGCTGTACGCAAGCTCCTGGGTGTCTCTATCATATTTGGTGGTCCTGTAAAATAATTCAGGTATATTGGAAGGAGGTTTTCGCCCAAATTAAAAAGATCACCGTTGTGGAGATTCCCCTTGAATTCTTGGTGCTGCTTCTCTGGGAGACGTGGATCTCGGGGTGGGGAGATGGAGGGGTGCACTGCAGGCTGTCCACCGTAATTTCCTGATTACTTACGCACTTTTTAGTAGCTGCTAGAATCGTGGTAGCGTGTAATTGGAAATCACCTATGGCCCCAGACATCCGAGAATGGTGGGCTAAATTGTGGTTTATTGTAGCCATATGTAAAATTGAAGCCGCCCAAAAAAGCGAGATGCCTACATTTCTTGCAGAAGTGGGCGCCCTTACTGAAAATGATAATCCTGCTCTCCATTATAAACCTCGCGACATGATGTTCTTCACAGTACTCTGATGCTTTTGTTCTATGAACTGTATGCCTGATGGACAGAAATGCTTACTGGGTTATTGTATGCCCTATGTTCAGTGCTCTGGGACAGTATGGTTTATTAGCATTTTGTATACATAATTCTTTTTGTGTTTGTTTGTTTCGAATATGCCTTCATGATCTTTGTTGTACGTAGCTTCTTGCAGGAGCCTTTTATCTGTTATAGAATTTTTGCCTCTACTGTATTGTTGATGCTTTATATATGATCAATAAAATCTGAATTATAAAAAAAAGACAATAAGGGTGCATAATATTGCAACAAAAAATCAATGAATAACATCCGTACCTATAGATAAGTTATTCTTGGATAGTCTCAAGGCTTAAGTGTAACACCACGCAATACAGTTAAGTTTCTCCCCTGTCTTCGAGTGTACATCAGGCATCTTCCCAAAACACTTCAGTTCTAACTTGCAACCGCTCCAGTCACAGTAAGCTTAAAATATCTTATTAATCTCGGTCTACCGTGAGTATGGGATAATATTTTGTGTATTCAACAAAACGTAGCCATCCATTCACATATTTTGGAGAGCGTCCTGTAATTATCGCATTGTTTTTTATGCTAATATGTCCCAAATTTCATACCACCACATCTGTAAGATTGGTCCTTTAAGGTGTTTCCAGTTCCATGCAAAAGTGATCTTGGCTGCTACTAACAGGTGAGTAATAAGGTTTGCTATGTTTGGACCATGGGATAGGCACCTTCGCCTGTGTCACCAAACAGCACCACTTGTTGATACGTAGGCAGTTGCATTCTGGTTATTTATTTAATTTGCGTGAAGCCTTCCTTTCAGAAATACTTTGCCTTAGGTCATGTCCACCACATGTGAATCTGGGTACCTTCTCCCCACATCCTCTTCAGCATGTGTGGGACAAGCTGGATTAATTTTGTGAAGTCTGGTCGGGGGTGTATACCACCTATAACATCATA
Organism: Ambystoma mexicanum; assembly: GCF_040938575.1. Classification (NCBI taxonomy): domain Eukaryota; kingdom Metazoa; phylum Chordata; class Amphibia; order Caudata; family Ambystomatidae; genus Ambystoma; species Ambystoma mexicanum. The sequence continues at coordinate 1,260,299,075 of NC_090937.1, read as the reverse complement.
AATAAGCATTCTTTATTACTGGTGTATCTAGATAACCCTTGTATGCGTGACCAGATTCAGCCCCATGATTCCACATCTAGGTCTGTTCCAATGTCTTGTTCTCTCTTTGCCATATAAGGTAGTTTCTCGTTGGGGCCGAAGCAATATAGTAGCTTATATTGGGTAGATGTTTTTGCTTTAGTCATTCCTGATAAGAGAATGAGCTCAAGTGTGTTAAGGGTTCTGATTTTTCTGGATTGTGATTATTGGTTGGCGATCCACTGTCGCAGTTGCAAATAACGGAACCGGTCTTTCTTGTTTAATTGAAATGTAATTATACATTTTACAAAAGTTAGCGGGGGTCCCTCTTCTTGTAGTTGTTTCAAGTTTTCCACTGCCTCTGATTTCCACCCCCTGGAATCCCAGATCGGAGTGCAGGATTATTCAGTACTGGTGAATGAGGGCATAAGCCTAGTGAAGTACCCCATCTTTTGGTTGCTTTATTCCAATAATATATTGTGTTTTTGTTTGATGTCAGTAATGGGAGCTCTTTAGGGTAGGTCTTTCAGCTCAAGAAGGGAAATTGGGAGAGAGGGATAAGGGACAGTGTCTGTTTTATTTGTCTACATTTAGTAAGAGAAAGATCCCCACCCCCAAGATAGAACATGTGAAATTTGCACTGCCAGGTTATTTCTGTAACTAGTAGGGACTCCCATGCCTCGGTATTGCTTACATCTCAGTAATAATTGTTTAGGTATTCAGGCTTGTTTAACTTCCCAAATAAATGACATCTTATTTTTCAAGACATGAATGATCAGTTTGGGGATCTTAATTTGGAGGGCTAGGCACAAAATTAGGAGTTTAGATTTTAAATTAATTTTGATTGCCGTAATTCGGCCTACTCATCAGATTTCTTGAATTCTCCGCCTGTCAATGTTCTCAGTTAGATGTTTCATTAATGGCAATATTTTAAGTTGGTAAAGGTTACTGGGGTTGGATGGAATCCGATCTAACGCCCAAATAGTATATGACTTCATCCTCCCATTTCTTAGGGCATGTCTTGTCAGTATTGGTTCGGTGCATTGTACCATCACATGGCAAGTTTATAATTATGCAGTTCTTCCATCATGGTTGCTAGCGAGTTGGGTACATCTGTCAAGAGTTGACATTTGGTCATCGACATAAAGAGATGCTTTATACTCTGCCCTGTGTGTGTTATCCCTTAAATCATTGCGTTTAACCTAATCCTCACCGCTAGAGGTTCGATATCAGTCCAAAGATCAGGGGCAACAGAGGACAACCTTGTCAGTTCCCCGTAGAAATTAGTATCATTGCTGTGGTTGGTGTATGGTCGTTAAGAAATATCAAACGCATGAACATTGTGCCAAAATTAAGTACATCTAGGAGTAGAGTAATATAGTTACAGTTGGCCTTATCGAAGGCCTTGTGAGCATCCAGAAAAAGCAACCCTACCTCCATCCAGTCTTTCTTTTTTTCCAAACTGAATTAAATGTAAGGTTCTTCTGATGTTATTGTGGCTATTTCTATCGGTAATGAAACCAGTCGGATCAGCTTCAACCAAAGTGGGTAAAACTCTCCATAGCCTGTTAGCTAATAATTTAGTATACATTTTTTCATCAATATGCATTATCGTAACGGGCCTGTCGGGCTCACAGTAAGTGAGGTCTTTATTATGTTTAATATTGAGGTGGTAATAGATTCTTCCATTGAAGGGATTGCGGAACCAGTGTAGAGGAATTCATTAATCATTTTAGTCAGAATTGGGACCAGTTGGGATTGATGGGTCTTGTAAAATCCAAACTTGTCTGGCTCAGGTGTTTCATCTATTAGAGTTTTCATAACTGCTCGGGTCTATTCTTCTTACACAGGAGATTCTAGTTCCTGTCTGTGATGGATAGATGGGGCAGGTTAGCTGACAAAATGGGTCTCATTACGGGTGTGGCGGTCAAGAAACAAGGGTGCAGGTAATCTTACTGGCACCCTTGTTTCCTGTCCGCCACACCTCAAGTCTGCATGCCGGGACCGCTGCACCTGGTAGGTCTGACCCTGCCAGGTGCAGCGGCCCCAGTAGTCAGATTTGTCATGGAATCACAGGCACCGTTAACAACGGTGCCGGTGCTTCCGAGTACCCATTCAACCGCTCTATTTCTTTGCGGCCCAGTCGATTCCCCTAATGGCAGCCATTCGCTGAGAGAAAAACAGCTGAGGCGGATAAATGTCGATAGAGGTAATGCTCAAACATATTAATGGGGTTCATATGACTCCAACTTACTTGAGGGAGATAGAGATGGCCAGGTCCCCATATATTTAAGCAAAGCTAAAGCTTGGAGACCTATTCTTCTTCATACATGGATGATGGTCTGCTGATTGATTCCGTGAGTACAAGTTGCATTTCTACACATCCTGACAGGCTTCATAAGAGACATAAGCCACATTACAACCAATAGGCCCTTGGTACTAGAGCCATTCGACCGCTGCACTTAACAGAAGTGAGAATACTCACAACAATATTGCAAAAACCATAAAACCTGCAATAAATCCTAATAGTGCTATGATGTTACAGGAAAAGGCATAGAAAAACGGAATCACTGCAATAATGGTAGACAAAGATCCTTCGTTATCTGGAGAAATAGCCAAACCATCAACGAAAATGGACCTGCAACACCTCGTTGTGGAAATAGAAAAAGAAATTCAAAATAGCCTGGCAGTGATATCACATAAGATTTCCGAAAGAAAATTGAAGAATCACAAAGGCACTTAGAAGAGGTAGAGACTATGATGTGTCATCAATCTTATGAAACTAATGAGTGTACTCACCGGATTGAAGTGCTGGAAGCTCAATACAAAACTTTGGAAGCCGAACAAGAAGTTGCAGAGAAACGATTTCAACGCAATACTAAATGGGTGAGAGATTTAAAATCAAGCATGAGACGATCCCTCAGGTTTCGTTCAAGACATCACCACACATGCTCTATGACTCGACTACGCAACAGCTTCACCCAAGACATACTCACTCGAGTACACTTTTACACTGTTAAAGATCACATACCGAACGCAGCAACAAACCTCTCTCAAATATAATTTAGAGATGCCACAATCTCATTGTTTCAGGAACTTGCCTCCACAACCTTGACTAAAAGCAAAACTCTTTGGACTATGACTGAAAACAGACAGGCTTACAAAAGTACTTTTCCTTTTACCATCAAAGGTAACAATCTTCTACAAAGACAATTGTAGAAGGGGAACTACAAATAACATGCACTGGATCAAAAGACACGGAATCCCCTAGACCCATGGACAACTCTACACCATGATTCACCCCTCAGAACATCTCCTGGTCTAAGGTAGGATAACTAGGAAGCCTAAAGTTAATACTGCCTCCCTGGTTGACAGGAGACATCAGTTATACCGGATCAGATATTGTTTCACCATTAGAGCTTCCAAAGTGAAACCGCAGAAACTAACGCCAACTCTGAGGGACACATCCAATGACATAAATAGAGCATTGGGCCCAGCCAGCCACGGCATATCCTGATTTCTTGTTTAAGTTATTTAATATGTAATAATTGAGAATCTTACCAGGGAGGAGAAGCAGGAGGGGGAATTGGGGATCGTTATTAAAAAATGGCTGCAATGTTACATCAACGAACTAGGCTTTAAGTATCCTGGGCATGTGGCATTAAGAGGTATAGGACAGACACTTCAAAATAAATTGCCTTCAGTATGAATTCCCCCGATAACCCTCCAGAAGAACCACTTAATATTGTAATGTGGAAAATAAGAGGAATGCAGTTCTACAACTATCTTGAGCACATCGATGGTGTTGTTGCCAGAGACCCACTTAAACCCAGGCGATGAACACAGGCCATTTTAAAAACCATGTGTTCACCAATTCTCCGCTTCAAGTGGTGAAAGGAAAAGAGGGGTCGATTCTATTGGCTAACAATACCCCACTTGTAAAGATAACCAATTTGCGTGACCTTCAAGAAAGATATGTTTGCGTTTAACGATGCCCAATGCATCACCTATTTACATGAACTTCCCTGTATTCACACAATGACAAACAGGACCAGTTACTGGTGAGAATTCTCCCGCATATCATGCATTTGTGGAGGGTCAGGTGATTATTGGGGTAGGCTTTAACATAGCTCCTACTCTGGATTTAGACAACACTTTACCACCCGCTAGGTCTAATTAAACAAACTCAAATCACATTCACTAGACTACTAAGGTAACTAGAAGTCAGACACATGGAGAGTACTGAATGATTAAGACAGAAAGAGGTTGAGTGGATTGAAAGATTGGACTCTCTCGAGCCAAAAGGCATGAATAATGATTTTGATTTAACATGCTATATTTGAATGGATTTAATTCATGGTTTTGGTAGTCCCCTTTGATTTTCTTTTGGATTTTTCTTATAATTTCGATGTCTGTTCTACAAATTTTAGACATTTGAAATATATTCTTTTTTCTTTTTCAGTTGAGGATACTGTGTATTAGTAATATTGCACTGCTCTGTTGTTGAATGAACTTGTTTACCTTTCCAAATTAACACCCATGGCACTTATTGCAACCAGCTTAAATCATCCAGTTAACTGACCGAGAACTCTACATGACCCCCATACCACATACATTTTTGGTGTTATCATCCAGCAGACAGTAATATTCTATCTGGGATTATATCACAGAGTGCTGTCTACATCTATTTAACTATAACGAGAATCATTAGTTATTTAATGTCAGCCGATGAACTCCATTATGAGGCTTTAGATTCAAGTATCTGGGTGTAATCATTCTCTTTTGAGTGTCTCTTTGGCTGAAGATAGTGTTCCATCACGGATTTTAGTAGATTTCACTTAACCATAATAGTATACAGCCTGTACTATACTTAGTTTTCACAACATGGACCTTTGAGTCTAGCTATAATGCAGCTTTTGAGTTTAACCAATGATAGCGGTTCGGAGTGATCAGGTGACCGCCACATTCGTGACTAGTTGACGTTCTTGGACAGTATTGAGGCCATCCCCTATTAGGACATTCTGCATTTTTGTTTAGTTTTATTTAGCACCTTACCTTGGCTAAAAACGCTTGTTAAATAAGGTCCATCGCGTTAAATGCAGTTTTGACTATACAAATGGAATCTACTCACTACCGGGTACCACATACGGGAAGGGAGGCTGTATCATCAGCTAACTTCCCGTTCACGCATCGCTTCCGTGAAACTGACAAAGAGTTAAGCACTTTCGTATCTAAACGCTGAATTTGGGAACTTATCAGACTGCACTATTCTGAACGGTCTATTGACAGTTTCTTTAGACATTAGACTGATGGCAGGTGTTGCTCCTGTATATTTCAGATTTGGCCTAGCACTCTTACAGCCTTCTTGGGAAACGAAAGTCATGGTTGCCTTTCAAGCCACATATGATTAACACCAGCACAGAAGGATGTCGGCAATACATCTTGTGCCTTTTTAGAGCGTTGAAGTTGAAGACTGACCTTGTTCTCACAAAGGTTAGTCAAATAAGTTATTTTTGCCATAACTAAGACATGGGTGTTCACATGGAAAATGAGACAGTACAGTGATTTTTGCCTCTTTATAATGTTTTTTTAGAATGTGAAGAATATACAATCAACATCTACACCTGAAGAAGGGGTCATGGACACCCCGAAACGCGTAGTGTACATAAATCTGTGATTGTATTAACATATTGTGACGAATCTCTAAATAGACAAAAAATTCAGCGATTTGATCGGTTGCACTCTTTGACTTATTATTTTTGAAAATCATTTTTTGTATGAATCAATTTGGGTAATGTTATTATTTGTTGTATTAATGAATGATGTAATTCATTTTACTCTATATCCTTTGTGGAAAACTGAATGACTTCATAATACAGTTTACCTAAAGCATACAAATTGTGTATTTTTCTTTATTGTACATCTATTCATGTAATCATCAGTAATCACAACTAAGTGATAAGGAAGAGACTTTGATCTCGAATAGAGTGACCAGGCCTTTACCGTAGAGGTTTCTGTGGCAATTAATGTGCAGGAATGTTTAGCTCTCTCTTGGGAGTAGCGAGAGCCTAGCCTGGAGCACCGATACATGATTTACCATTTATGTACTAATCTCTTTAACCATAGTAAATAATTGACTTGAAGTTTTCAAAAGTTGTGCACCGATATCTGTCTTTTGAGTACTGAATGATGACATGAGAGATTACACTCATTGCTCCCATGCAAACTGTTTGTTTTGGAACATACATCATACTAGCATCCACTACCTAATACATATTAGGCCTGAGTACTTTCCAACCACGCTCTAGTGATAATGACTACAATCGTAATATGCTCTTCCGCACAAAACAAACCTCCCTGTATGTTATATGACACAATCATGAAAAACCTAGACATACAGCAGATAATTGGGACTACAGTACACTACTACCTCAATGAAAACATTTCTAGGGATGACTCCATGGGTCTGATCTGGGACGCCATGAAAGCAGCAATCCTGGGGTAAATTATAGACTATGTGGCAGCATATACAAGGGCCTGGATCTTACATACAAACCAGTTGGAAGAGATCAAAACTAGGGATAACAAATATGAAAAATGGGGATCCTGAAGACAGTAAGAGATCTGAGTAACTCTAGAGCTAAAGTTGAGGCCCACATAACCAAAAGGACTTCTCGAGCTATCCTGAATCCAAAACAATTTTACTATGCAAAAGGTGGATACAGCAAATGGAATCCGGGCTTATAAACTATCGAAACTAAAAACCTGAAGAAATATTTCCAGGCTACGAGATAGCACAGGAAAGCTATACAATGAGGAAGAAAAACAATCTGAACGGATTCAACATTGCTATACCTCCCTTATAACACACACACAATTGGACCCAGGAAAACAAACACGATACATTGGGCTTCATTACGAGTACGGCGGTAACCCGCCGGTGCTACGGGCGGGTTGCTGTCGTACCCGTAAAACCGGAGCCACCTCCAGACTTCCCGGTGCCGCCAGGACATTACAAGTCCTGGCTGAGTGGGAAGTCAGGCGAGGGATTCGGTGAGTCCCTATTCCCGTGGAGGACCATAGGACTCCACAGGAACCACAGGAATGGGGACTCGGTAGCTTTTGGTGTCAAGCTAACCTGAATTTTATAGACTAGAAATGATTTAAATAGATCCTTTACCTGTTGCTGCTCTTAAGTGGAATTAAGGCTATTAAACATTTGCTCCATCTGTGGTGTAACAGGTGGCACTGCAAACTAATTACCCGTATTTTATCTGAAAATTAAATAGTAGTACTTGAGACCGACTAATTTTCTTTCAGAAAGCTGGCTCCTCTGAAAGCTGGTGCCTTAGCTAACTGACTTAATGTATGAAAGAAAGAAGACCAGCGTAGCTCTTGCATCTAGCATGCCATAAACTATCTCCTTTGGGTTTGAACTCTCACAAATCCCTGGGTAATATATATTCTTTTCATAGCTGACCTTGGCTAAGGTATCCCCTTCTGACCGCGAAGACTGGCTTATCTTTTCCCTAAAGTATTTTCCAAATTGTGCCCTGTTTCCTAAGTCTGCAACTAGATCGTTCATCCTTTGGCCCTATACTGTTGGAATCCTTCTTCTGGAATGCCTAACGCATGCTTAACTCTTTAACAAAGTTATTTTCTTTTGATTCAGATCAGATTCTTCTCTGTCTTTGACCTTGCTATAGTTCTATTTTTAGGCCTGTGAGCCAATGGTCCTAGCTTTTATCTATCTGCCAATAATGTTTCTATTTATTTATATACATTTTTATAACGCGCCACTAACCCGGAGCCTCCAAGCACTATAAGACAGACAGAGATAATGAGAAAGAAAGATGAGGGGAACGCTTAACCTACTATTTTATCAAATAGAAAGGTTTTTAGATCTTTTTTTAATCTTAAAGGGCAAGACAGGTCCCGCAGAGCAATTGGTAAACCATTCCAGGCTTTGGGTCCCCAGACATCAAAACATGTAGCCCCAATTTTATTCAATTTGAATCGAGGCTGATCAAGAAAATGTTCTACAAAGTAGTACATTTCTTAGTTGCTTCTAAACAACTCAGAACTCTCAAGTTACTTGTGGTCATGTGTCGAGAATGTCATCCAGTCCTGTTTTTGCCTCGAATTATGGGACTTGCATTTTCCTAAATTTTAAATGGGATAGAAAAAATACAACTCACAGAATACAAAGGAAAGAAACAGGAACAGTGGCATTCTCATCCATGCCATTGCAAAACGTGAAAGCTTTTGAAAACTATTGACGTAAAAGTACAATGAATGTATTTTCTGGTGATTATTAAAATGTATGTATTGATGCAAGTGTTAAAATGGTAGAACGAAGATAACATTTTTTTTAAATTGCCCATCATGTTTTAACTGCTTCATTATCATAAGTTGCATATCACAAAGCAATAAAGCACCACAAACTCTAACAAACCTGCAAAATTGATGAATATGAGATACCTAGCTGCATCACAGTAAAGTTAATCATGTCAGTATTCTCCATTTGGTGAATGTAATAAATTTAATAAAACGTTCAGAGCTGAATTGGATGACCTTTTGGCAAATCTTGTAAGTGTTAAAACAATTTAGAGTCAGTCATAGTTGTGCTCAGCTTTCCCATAGACCTTTGTGTGGGACTGCATTTATATTCTGCTTTCTTTCTTGTCTTGTTTCATTAGGCGCCTTCAACGAGTTGCCCATTTTCTGGATCTTTCCATACTTCTTTGAGTCACGCATTCTCAATGCCTTTCCCAACTTCTCGATGCTGGATTACCAGGTACATGTTGTGCTTTATTAAACGTAGAAGCTATTTTAATTTTGCAACATCAAACATGTGTTTTGTTAATATTAATGCATTAAGAACACCAGAGCATGCCTAAAGCAATGCTTTTCTGCCATTTACCACCAATGCAATACGAAACGTAAAAGGTGATTGGCATCATAATACTGGCATCATAATACTTTGCTTCTGCATCTTGGGTTATGTGATGAATCTAATGGTGTCATCACTTCTTACCTGGCGGTGCAGTCTCCCCATGTGGCCAGGTGACGGCAGCCGCTACCTGACCCTGGGGGGGGGGGTGGCTATATGAGCGAGGATCACATGGGGTAGACTACCTGCGGGGAAGTGGCAATGCACCATCGGACAAAGCGTGATATTGCCCTTCCTCTCTTAAGGATATCCCATCCATGCCCGATGCCGCAATGGCTTACTTTAACACCTCCCCCCTCATAGGGAAGATGCTGAAGACCTTCTACTGGGACCTGTATATAAGTCATCACAATCCAACGCACCCTCTAAGATTAAGGGAAACACCTTTTCCGCTTCTACCTATAAGTCCTTAACAACTGATTTACCTGCAAGGGACAATTATCCAGACTTTATAGACTTTACTCATAAGAATTCAAGAATGGACTTACATTCCCGTAACCACCATAAAACTGCAACGAGGAAGATGAATGGAGGCATGCAGATCAAGGAAAGCCTGGAACACAGGTTACGCTCTAGTTGTTGCGAGTGAATACCTGTGCCTGGGAGATTGAAACCAGGTGAGCAACTGACATAAGAGAGCTGCTGGAGAAAGGAAGCTGTCTCTCTCGGAACAAGTTTAGAGAACATGAGGCAACAAAGAAGGCCATGGAGCAGACTGGCTCGAGAACCGAAAGCAGTGAAGCTGACCGCAAGGAGGAACACTCTACGGGAATGCCAGGAGCTAACCTATAGCTTGCCAGTGTTCACAGGTGTTTGGAGGCAGTTTTGCCTTATATGAGCCTGAAGACATGGAGCAGAAGTGCCCAGCAGAGACTGCGAGAACACCAGAAGCCAGCAGAGAGCTTACTAGCGATCGCAGGCGATTGGAAGTAGCCTTCACCTTAATGGAGCCTGAAGATACGAAGCAGAAGAGCCCAAAGGGTACTGCAGGACTTTGAGAAGCCAGTTAGCAAATACGGCAACCAAAGAGGAGACGCCGAACAAGCACTGCTTGCTTACTATGAGAGAAGGAGAATATGCCAGCCAGAGCCAGTGAGTCCACCCAGGGGAAGCAGGTACGACAGGGCGTACTGGCAGTTATGTTAGAACCAAGTAAACCTTAATAAAGTGCATAAAAGAGAGAGAACGAGAATTTTGTACCAAGAGCGAACAGAAGAGAAATGGAGAGTGTTCAAGGTTAAACGTGTTTACCATACACTGATAAAAAAAGCCCTGGCAGGATAAGAATACCAGGCAAATAAACTGTTAGGAAAAACAGAGAAAAGAGACTATTGACTTTTGGAGAGGTGTGTAGAACACATTCAAGAAAGTCCTGGCAGGAGAGTATACTTGTCAATTGCACATGAGCGCATCCCAGAAAGTCCTGGCAGGAGAGTATACCAGGCAATTGCAAGAGAGTGCATCAAAGGAATCCCTGGCAGGATAATATACCTGCAATTGCAAGTGTGCTAAGAAAAGTCCTTGTAGGAGAGTATACCAGGCGATTTCAAAAGTGTAAAGAAAAGCTCTGGCAGGATAGTATACCAGGCAATTGCAAGTATGCTAAAGAAAGCCTTGGCAAGAGAGTATACCAGGCAAGTGCAAGAGTGTTTCCATGGGAAAGTCCTGGTAGGAAGATACACCAGACAAAGACAAACTGAATAGTATACAAGAAGTGTATCCGCAACAGTGATCCTGAGAAGGATATAGAAGGCCCGGCCCGAGGCTGTGTGAAATCAAGGATATAAGAACTGAAAATCTGACAGCAGAGTATACCAGGTATTACGCAGGCCTCAGAGCGCTACAAAGAAAACATAATTTACAGACAATACATAAATAACAAAGAATACACAAAAACGGGAGGGCAAAAATGAAAAAGAACCGAAGTATAAACAAACAATCCAAAAAAACAATCAGATCAAATATTTCAGGCGACGAATCAAGGAAACTACAAGTCCAAGATTTGGCTGGTCTGGGATTCATGGGCTCATGGGGGCCATCCGAACATAATTTAATGAGTGCATCAGCGTGCCCTGGTGGGGCAGAACTATGGTTCTGTGGTTGCTTGTTTCCTGAAGAGGAAGGAGATGGTGGTACTAATTTCATGGGTAACATATGCTCAGGACTAAACCGACTCGACAAACCCCTGTGGTTTGTGAATAGTTATCAACTTGTTTTGGAGACAAGTTGGTTTGAGAAGAACAGTTTACTTTATCAGTGGTCAGATGTCTTACTGATGGGGCATGGGCTGTTTGATGACTTTTTCCAATAATGTGAGACTGGTGTTTCTGGGCAAATATGTCTTGAGATGCCAGCTATGCATCAAGATCCGTACGGGAGTCACAACTATTCAACTCTTTGAGAGTAGCCTTCAAGCACCTCCAGAATTCAGAGATAATGGGCCTCATTACGGGTCGGGCGGTCCGGAATTAACAGTGGCGGTAAACCCGCCACCACTGTTAATTCCGGACCGCCCGATCCCGAGTCCTGCAGGCGGGAGGTGATCTTCCCGCCAGGTCTGACCTGGCGGGTTGAACACCTCCCGCCTGCAGGCGGACGTGGAAACACCAGCACCATCACGAGATGGTGCCGGTGTTTCCACTTCCACATTCCCATTGAGTCCTATGGGACTCAATGGGAATGGGGATTAACACCATTCCGCCTCCGTGACTCCCGGGACACCGGGGCTGTAATGCCCTGGTAATTCCGGGAGTCACGAAGGTGGAATGGTAATACGAGTCCGGCGGTAACCAGGCGGTTTTACCTCCGGACTCGTAATGAGGCCCACTGTTTCTCTCAAGACCTCCTAGAGAATATAAGGAGGGAACATAGTTGGATTTAAAAACCCCATCCACCCGAAGAGAAGTTGCCAGTGGAAAAGGAATTGGCAGTTCCCCACTGTTTCTGGGATAGTTTTCAAATCTGGCAGCCCCATGGGCTGTGGGTGTTTTTATTAGTGTACCCTTAGTTCCTGAGCTCATTAGTTTTAGGTATCCTAACAAAATAAGGATTTGTGGAACAATTGTATGAATACTATACAAGAAGGATACGTCAGGACCAGCCAAAGTGAATCCAAGGAAATAAGAAGTACACCAGGAGAGTACAACAGGCATCCTGACAAGACGAAGAGAGAGAAAGTCAAGTGGTTTTGTATATTTGATCAGGAGAGATCCAAGGAACTGATATTGTTCAATAAGCAATCAAGGGAAGAGAAACCCAGGTGAAGGGAACCACCCTCTGGAATAACGAACTTTATCCTGTGTTGGAACTTTTATGTTGGAGTTACAAACTTTCCTTTTTGAACATTTATGAACCACTTGAGGCCAAAGATTTTACCCTTTTCACTTAGTTTAGGTTGTTAGAATGTGAGGACCAGAATAATTCTTTGGACACTGGACAGTTTTGCTTTGGACATTCTGACTTTGACAGACCCTTAGTTTTGGTTTTAGGTAGGGAAACATCTCTTAGGATAGGGATAGAGAGGCATTTCACCACCCCCTTCTTTCCATTAATACAAGTCTTTGACCAAAACTGTGATCCTCTTGTGTCTGAGTTTCATTCCTGACTCCTCACAGATTCTACGGGACAAAATAGAATAATTGAGGGTGGTGACAGACAAAGAAGAGTAGGCTAATGTAGTCTCGCTGTTGTGCTACATATTTTAAATTGTAGTCGATTGTCTGTTTTCAATTTACTTTTGTGTTTCTGTGGAGAAGTTTATCTTATGTTTTACAGTAAAATTAACAATTAAGGGCAGAGGCAATAGGTTTCTGTTCAAAGATAAAGGCAGTTGCATGTTGGGCATACAGTACACTTCACAACATCACCTTTTTAACCAGTGAAAGTGATGAGCACAGGGACTGATCCTACCACAAATGGCCTCTTTATCCAGAAAAATGGATCGCATTAGGGACGGATACAACTCTAAATCACCTCTTTGTGCAAATTGGCTCACACGTTTCTCTGAGGTCATCCTTAAAAATAAACCATTTGACTGGGATCCCTATATTTCTTTTTAAACAATACAATACCACAACCTATATTACAAAAATATTTAGAAAATCTCTGCTTAAGTTAAGTTACAATAAAACATAGTCTGAATAGCAATTGCATAGACTTGAGCCCCTTTACCCTTTATCAATTGTTCATTTGTCTGGAGGTATTTTATGAGCCCCAAAATCAACACCCTGACGTAGAAAAGTTGTTACTTAGGCAGCTCCTATTTACGTGGGTGGTTGCACAAGCCAGGCATACCTATCAGAAGGGGGTGAGCCAACATAAATATAAAGTATAAATATACATTGTGTTGGTAAAAGCTGGTGCACATACTTTTCTTATGTTGCTTCTAGTTAATTAGAAATGTAACTTTACTAGCCGTGATGAATCCATTGGAGTCATCACAGATTCCCCAGTGGGGCTCTCCTCCCATGTGGCCAGGGGAAGGCAGCCGCTACCTGATCCTGACCCTGGGGGTGGCTTTATAAGGGAGGATCACGTGGGAGGAGATGACTTCCAGAGAGATAATATGGCTTCACTGGGTGAAGCGGAGTGTTCCCCCCCCCCCTTTTCCCTAAGGAGGACCCTCTGACACCCAACACATTGATGGCATATTGTCATTTAACAGTTACCGTTTTAGAGGAAATAAAGGAACCTTGTCTTTAGTCTACAAGTCAGGCTGCCACCTTTAAACCAAACACCCATAGCTCACACATACAACCTTCTGTTTCTAATATGCCTTATTGTAAATATCCTGAGAAAAACTATTTGAAAAGTAGAAAACCAATAACATCTATGGACTCCAACTCCCATAATTACTCAGGTACTGAGATGAGGAAGAGTATGAGAGAGTTTGTGCAACGTGACCAGTGCCCAAAGTACAATGCGCAGGCTAGTTGTTTTCCAAAGCCTACATTGCACAAGACATTTAAAGGTGGTGTTTGCGCTCAGGAGCATGGCAGTGCAGGAGGGAATGGTACACTCCAGGCAGAGGCCTGCAAATATGACACACAGAAAAGGTTACCGTAACAGAAGGAGGGGTGCCTCAGATGAGCAGAAAAAGTTGTGGAGATGCACAGAAGCTCCTGGGTCTCAGGTTGCTCGAGGAGGTTGCGTTCAATCGTCCAGAGCGAGAGAGGAAACCGGCGTGTGACCGCAGGCTGTACAGAACGCTGGAGAGACGTCCGCTGACTCCAGGGTGAAAAGCGAATGAAGCAGCTGTTCTGCGAAGGCACGGGCAGAGTCGGAGATGCAGGAAGAGACCAATGGTCTCTAGGCCGGGCAGACTCGGGACCCACATCTGGGCATACCCGTCCCACTCGGGGTGTCCTTCCAGCCATCACCTCTTTGTTTTTGCTTTGTCACCCCGTGTGGGATGGGTATACCCAGACGTGGGTCTCGTGCCTGCTGGGCCTAAAGACCCAAGCCACTCCTCACTGATGAGTCCCAACAAGGCCGAAACATGTTTGGGGATGCTTGTGGTCTTCTGCAGAAGGGAGGTGACCTAGCAGTTGGGGCCGGACTGCCCCTTTTGGGGTAGGACCAAGCTCGATTTATATGTGGTCTTTCCCCTTTTGTAATGGCTTGGCAGGTGAAGAACGATGGTCTGGAGGGTTGCCCACAGCAATGCCAGAGGTTAAGATTCATTCTAAACCTTCCAGCCATCACCTCTTTGTTTTTGCAATGTCCTTCAATCACAGGGACAAGTCCCGGCCACGTCCTACCTGCGCCTTCTTGGCCTCATGGCCGCCTGCATCCTAGTGGTGCCAGAGGTGAGGCTGTGCATGACATCGATTTAGTGGCTTCTCTGTTGCCAATCGTCACTGTTTCAGGGCCACATGACGGACCCCTTGCAGGTTTCGGATCGGGTGTCTCAAGATCACCTGGTCGCCGCTACCCAACCCTATGCCAAAGGCGGGCTGGCCTTGCTGGACTTTGAGCGCTACCGTTTGGCGGCGCAGGCTCAATTTCTGTCCTTCTGGTAAACCACACACTTTAACAGGCCACATGTACAGGTTGTAAGGGCCCTTTCAGCTCCCGGCTTACAACCAGGATGGGGAATATCATTATGCACACATGTGCCATCTGGTTTAAGATTGTCGATAAACAGAATGTGCAGACTCTGTACACGCCACTGATACCGTCCAGAAACGTGGCTGGAATGGAGATCACAAATAAGTGAGCCTACCTTCAATGGGCCACTAAGGTCAGTGTGGGCATGCTATTACCCTGATTGGAAATGTATGTCTGTAGACCAGCTCAGGGACAGGGGGGACTCTTTCAACTCCCTTGATGTTTTCATGTATTTCTTGGCATGTAACGAGTTTAAAGCAAAATTCTCCACCTTCCCAGAACAACCGCCTCAATGTTCTTCGTTGAATGGGATCATTCCGGCACAGGGTGAGGGTCGCCTGGACTCCCAACTGGATAGTAGCTTGATATCAGACATTCCATGGGAAGGGGAGGCTCCCAGGCAGAGCTCAGGGAATGGTCTGGGGGAAGAGATTGGTGACGAAGACTGGGGAATACACACAGCTTAAAACTAAGAAGGTCTTACTCAACACTAGATTCAGACTGATACACTTCATATTTGTACATCAAATGCATCCCACTCCGGCCATACTGCATACATACTACCCTAAAACTCCGGACGAATGTGTACGGTGTAAGGCCAGTCTCATTGATTTCCTACATCTGCCATGGAAGTGCCCACTAATTGTCAAATTTTGGGAGGATGTCCTTCCAAAAATCACCCTCATTATAGGTGAGCAGGTGGGAATGGAGTCGCTGCTTGGTCTGCTGGGACGTACTAGAGCCTTGCCCAAACTTGTGCGTAGACTGGCCGGGCTCTTTCTAGTGCTGACTCCTAGGAGGGTGGCCATGGCATGGTGGAAAGGTACCCCACCGAGCCTTCAAAATGGCTGGAAGATATAGCCTACTGCTACGACCACGAGATGGTGTTAAAACGCATTGTGCCCCCTACATGTCTGGCCTCCTGATGTTTTGGGGCCCTTCGTTCAATACCTGTTGTCGAACCTGGACTCGACCCCTGATGGTGCATGTTGATAGAAAATCATGTATATGATATAGCTGACCATGATACTATCTACTGCGATTCATGTAAGAGAGATTATTTATTTATTTATTTATTTAGATTTAGATTTATAATTATTTACATTATGCTGATTTACTCCAGATGCTTCAGAGTTGTTGTATTTGTGTTTGATGAAAATGCAATAAAGTTTTAAAACAAATCTGGCTCAGGGTCTAGAGTGGTGGGCTATACAGCACAACTTGCTGAAAGGCGCGTTGTTTCACCAACCTTGGTTCCAGGTGACAGTTGTCACAGACGCATCTCAGAATGGTTAGGGTACTCACCTGTCAGACATTATGAGCGAACTGTGGTCTACCGTGGAGTCTCGGGAGCACATCAACTTGCTGGAGCCTAGGGCCATCAGGCTGGCCCTGGTCGCTTTCCTCCACTCTGAAACGCAAGTCTGTGCTGATCCTGATGGACAACACTGTGACCATGACCTACCTCAAACGAGGGGTTGTGGGGTCATTGCCTCTGTGCAGAGAAGCAATGCGACTGTGGTTCTGGGCTTTGGAGAACAGTGTCTCTGACGGTGGCTCATCTGGCTGGACAAGAGAATGTCACAGTGGATGCCTTGAGCAGACAGACTTCGGTCTCCCACAAGTGGGAGCTCTATCAGAAAGTTCTAGAGGAGTGTGAGTTGTTTTGTTCCAGAGAATATCCTCGTCAGGGAGCTCTGGGGGACGCACTTGAGTAGACTTTCGACCTCCTATATCCGCTCCCACCGATCCCTGTCATTCCGCTGGTTCTCAGGAGATTGCGCCTGTTCGGAACCACGATGATCCTGATTGCCCCAGACTTCGCCCGGAGAACATGTCATCCAGAGTTACTGGACATGTCCATCTGCCCTCCCTGGCGTTTCCCGAGGAGAGTAGACTTGTTCTCCGAATTCGGAGTGGTGGGTCCACCACCTGAACCTCAGCAGTCTGAACGTTCATGTTTGGCTACTGAGAGGCTGAAAAACAAGGAGTGGGACTTGTCGGACAACGTCCTCAATGTGCTTCTTTCAGCTGGGCCTACTATGAAATCTATTTATGCCTGCAGGTGGTATACATTTTCAATTTGGTGCCGGGAGATGGACCTGGATCCTTTATCCTGTCCACTATCCCCTGTATTGGATTTTCTGCTATCTTTGGCCCAGGCAGGCCTGCAGATTGGCAGTGTAAAGGGTTACCTTTTCAGTATTTCAGTACTCAAGACATCCCTGGAACAGGAATCTTTTTCACACTCCCCACTGTTATGCAGTTCTTGCTGGGTTTGTGTAACCAGTTTCCTCCTGGCCAGTTTGTGGTTCCGTTGTGTGGGATTTGAATTTAGAATGTAGTTTTAACATTTTTTATGGGCCCTCCATTTGAGCTCCTTCATTCCTGTTTTATTAAATTGCTTCCCCTTAAGGTGATTTTCCTGGTTGCTATAATTTCCGCCGCAAGATGTGTAAGTGCGCTCCAGCAGTGGCGTAATACCAAATTTGGGGCCCCCCCTGTGAGCCATGCTGAGGGACCCTGGCCCCTCCTCATCCCTCCCCCAACTCAGCACCAAATCACGGGTCGCGCCACACTCTGGGCCGGCCTAGATTACAACGCTTGTGCAATACGCAGGAACGTGCTGCTGCACGTGTATACAGCACACTGCTCTAGGAGAAAGATGTGTTTTAATGCAATATACAGCACACTTTCAGAGAAAAATTGGCTAAAAAGCCAGATAGTTTGCAATTGTTTTGTAGGGTAACACCAATCCAAAAGTCCAATACATGTAAGTCACCAACAGTGCACAGGAACATTACTGCTTTGCTATTAAAAATTCCTTGCCACAATGAACACATGTTTAACTGGCTGCACAGTGTAGACCCGTAATAACATATTACAGTAAAGCATGCCAGGCCACATTTAAACATACCAAGACTGGTTGCACAAAAATGCCAGTCGAAGCAATAACACTTCTCATGGTTATTTTATCACAGATGCCCAAAAAAAGATACAATGCCGCAGTAAGAAACGGCTAGACTGGCAGCACCCAAATGCCAGTCTAGCCAGTTAAATTACACTTAGCAGGACTGCTTTATCAGAAATGCTCAGTTAAAAAAAAAGTCAAGCCAAACTAAGAAATGACTAGATTAGTTACACCAAAATGCTTCTCTAGCCACTAATACCACATACCATGCCTGCTTAGCCTGAACGTGGACAACCATTATGATTTATCGCACATTCCAGCACCCCACACATCCCCTCTCCCTCCCACCCTCTACTCCAACCTCCATAATCAGCACCTTGGCCCAGAATTACCCCCACGCTCCTCTTCCTTGTCCCAGTGCTTACGTATGAGGCTCCTTGCCTCATAGGTAAGTACTGAGATGAGGAAGAGTGGGACTAGGAGTAATGAAGATTACAGGTAGCTAAGTCAGGTATTAACTCCATGTACCTCTACCTCATCCCAGTAATTGTGTATGACGCAGACTGCAGACTGCCTCATACACAAGTACTGGATGAGGAAAAATAGGGCTAGGAATAATAGTAATGAAGATTACCAATAAGTGATCAAGGCATTAAACACAAGTAGTGGTGCAACACTATTGAGCTGACTGGGCTTCAGCACTCCACCCTCCCACCCCCTGAAATGTTGGGTTATGTTGACTCGACCTGGCTGACCTATAGAGCAGTTGCCGGTCAAAACAGGACACAGATATTAAACAGCACCTGGGTTTCGCTGTTAACAAAGGCCCAGCAATTACTAATGTAAAGCATTTCATTGTTATTACCTGCATTCAAATGCATAATTTTTTAGGCAATTGAAATCGTGATGTGGGTTTAGTACTTGCATGCCAGGGGAGTGATTAGAACGGTGTAGAGGGAACAGGAGACCGCTCATTCTCACAGCGCTCATTCTCACACCAGTCCATAAGTGGGTGCTTTCAGACTTAAAGGAGAGACTGCTTGTACCATTGAAGCTGCACTAGAATAGTCTTATTAAAATGCGTAAAGAAGTTAGATTTCCCCACACAAATATGTTTGCCCCTCCCCTACCGCCTGTGAAGTTAGAGCATGTCCCAACATTTGTAGGGTTAGCCCCCCCGAAATTTAGGTTTTGTTTTGCCCCTGAACACAAGCACACACCCATTCACCATATACACAAACGCACACCCAGCCATCCATACATTTAAGTGTGTACCCTTTCACCATACAGGCACAGGCAGCCACCCATACATTTAAGTGTGCACCCTTTCACCATACACTCACAGAGGTGAGGCAGCCACATTTAACTATCTAGGAATCTCAAATCTAGGTGTGCTTTCCCATTGCCTGCTAACTGCGAATCCTAGGCCCGCCCTCCACCCAGGAAAACCCAGCAACCAATGAAAGCAAGTAACTATAGCCAGATCACTGCCCAAGTTAACTAGGAACCTGTCACTCACTTCCCATATCCAATTACGCAGCCTTCTTCCAAGGCGTAGTATCCCGCCAGCGCCCCGCTTAGACTGTCAATCCATAGAAACAGGAACATCAGAACCTAACCCACTAATTGGACAACCACCCATGTAGGGCTTCCAGCTATCACATCGCAAGAAGATAAGAGTCAAAACCAACCAACCACACAATGTCCTACTGGCGGGCTACCGCCCCTGTAGTTTCAGTACCCTAACCACCCTATGACCAAGGACCACAAAATGCACTGACAGAGTTGAACGCCACCAAAGAGAATCGGAACAAGGAACAAACCGAACAGATCCGCACCCTCATCCTCCAGTAGAAACCATCACAAATACAAAACCCCAACAAACACTACAGCCAACAGAACAACATCATTAGAAGAGAAAAATCCCTATATCTTACTCCGTACCTCGCCTCAACCGCAGCACCTCGACACTCCAACGCCCCCGACAGGTCCAGACACGCTGAGAACCAACTGGAACCCTGCAAAAAAACAGAAGAGGATCCAAGAAGAGAAAGGTACGAAACAGAGGCCCTCACTCTGTACATCACAAAAACACAAGAGCTTCGCCAGCAACCCCATCAAAACATAGAAGACAACGAAGCAGAAGAATTTGTCAACTCAATCATCAATCTAATCACAAAAACACAAGAGCTCCTCCAGCAACCCCATCAAAACATAGAAGACAACGAAGCAGAAGAATTTGTCAACTGAATCAACAATCTAACAGACCTCCTCAACGACGAAACAGACTTCACGGATTACCATCCAATCTACGGCAACAACACAGAAGCACTGTTACGCTCACCTGGTTCCACGGGGACGCCACCCAGCAGTTGGGACTCAGGTATCCTTCTCTGCGGTTTCCGGGTTGACCAGCAGGAGGGTTCTGCCTGGAATACAGGTGGGCAATGTTCAAGACTGGGCAACTGGGCTAAACAGCCCCCCACCGCCCCGTATACCCGCAGCCTCTCTGGACCTCTCCTCACCTTGTTTTTAATGCAGGGGTGCTCTCCATCTTGCCTTCTTGGCAGGGGCGCGTTGTGCTTGGTGGGCGATTGTGATCAAGTTACTTCACTGATGCTGGCACGCTTTGAGTCTTTCAGGTAAGTCTTATTGCTGTGGTATATTGTTGTCCTTGCATGCCTTTTTTGGTCTAACTAATGTCTTTTTCTCTTCCTTAGGTGCGCGGAAGTCCAATATGTGGCATAGACTGAATTGGGTCTCGCCGGTTAGTAATGGCGTATTTAGAGCGCCTTGATGTGGTGAGTTGGCGCTATGCGCAGCGCTATGATGCCTTGCCTTTTGCTAACCTGTTGTCTTTTCTTCCCCACAGGTCGCGGTGCTCACCGGTGCATGGAATTCCTGAGGCGATGCTGGTCGAGGAGCGGCTTGCGAGGTAAGTTTTTCGGCACCGTTTGTTAAATTGTAAAATGTCTAATGCCTTGTTTCTTCCTTTTTTGCAGATTGGACGGTCCGGGAGGAGCGCTGTTTCCAGGATGCTGATCGCAAGAGCTGTAGACAGCTAACTATGAAATTACAGGTAAACTGCTGCTGCTAACGATGTCCTTTTCCTTCTTAACAGATCTTCCGAGGTTCGCGGGTGCAGCTGAACACGGTGAGCGTCACGTTGCAGAATTGCAAAGTAACGCGAAGCGTGTTATCCCATTCGGGTGTGGTTTAAATAGTTTCAAGAAAGTAGTCCCGGTTAAATAGTTCCTATGGTACCACACCCAAAAATACTATACCGCATAGCTTGGTTCCAAGGAGCCAAGCTATGTGGATGCCTCCATGTTGACTGGCACTGAAATAAAGTAGTTCCCAACACAAGTCTTTTATCAAGTATGAGCCTGGCGCCAAAGGCACCAGGACTGGCCCCGAGAAGGCCTAGGCCAAGAATGCCTGGGCTTAGTGGAGACCCGAGTCAAGACCCTTCCTGGCCCATGGGCTTGCCAGGGTGTCTTCTGGATGTGGGTCGTGACAGCACACCCCCCCGTCCCCCCAAGGCCCCTCTCAAGGTGTTCCTTCTGTCCAGCGCAGGTTTAGTTGGGAAGTTTCGATGATAGTTTTTGATCAGACGTGGCGCATGAACGTTTTCACAGGGATCCCAGGATCTATCTCGGGGTCCAAATCCTTTCCAATCAATTAGATAGTATAGCTTCCCCCTTGAGTACTTAGAATCCAGTATGCCTTTAACTTCGAATTCTGGTTCTCCGTCAACAAGTATGGGTTTCGGTGTACCAGGCTGCATTGGTTTTAAAAGGGACACATGAAATACCGGGTGGATGTGTAGATTTGATGGTAAATCTAATTTGACGGCCGCTGGATTAATAATCGCCTTGATGGTGTAGGGCCCTAAGTACCTGGGTTGAAAGGTTGAAAGGTCCGGGTTCCTTTGATGGGTATAAACCTGGCGGCCAGCCAAACCTTGTCCCCTACTTGATAGTCTGGGGCCTTTTTCCTGTGTTGGTCAGCAAATTGTTTTTGCTTGTCTTTGGCGCAAATTAGATGTTCTTTGGCCTTTTTGAAAGCCTGAGTGATGGTGTGAAGGGTTTTTACTGCTGGCATTTCCAAGCTGGTTGGGAGATCCAGTTCTGAGGTACGTGGGTGTCTACCATATAGGGTGTAAAAGGGTGTTTGTCCGGTACTGGAATGCAAGGAGTTGTTATATGCGTACTCGGCCATCCATAGTAAGTCCTTCCAGTCTCTTAGTTCATGGTGCAACATGCATCTTAGGTATTGCTCAATGGTCTGGTTGGTCCTCTCGGTCTGACCGTCCGTTTGGGGGTGATGGCTAGTGGATAGCCGGACGTCAATTTGCGCCATTGCACAACACTTTCTCCAAATGTTGGAGACGAACTGGCTACCTCGATCGAAGATCAGGACTGATGGGAAGCGATGTAGTTTAACAATACCGTCCAGAAATACCTTGGCTAGAGTGGATGCGTCAGGGAGGCCTTTGAGCGGAATAAAGTGTGCCATCTTTGAGAATAGGTCTACGACTACAAGAATGGTGTTAAACCCTTGACTGGAAGGTAGGTCAGTGATGAAGTCGAGGGAAAGAGTGTGCTATGGTGCAGGAGGTATGTCCAAAGGTTTCAGAAGGCCAGATGGTTTTTGTTTTTGCGACTTATTTTGTGCGCAAACTCCACAAGACTGAATGTATTGGATGACATCTCTATGCCAGGTAGGCCACCAGAAGTTCTGTTTCACCTTGCCTAAGGTCTTGGTAATTCCAGGGTGCCCTTCGATCAGAGAATCGTGATAACCTGAAATGACTTGTTGTTGTAAGTCCTTGGTGGGTATGTACAGACGACCCTTAAAAAAGGGTAAGTGATCTTCGATGGAATATTGTTCCCCCGGCGCTTGCCATGCAAGAAGGGTATCCGGATTCATGGTTTGTTGAATTTCTTTTCTCAGATCCATTTGGGTTAAGGCCGTAGTGAGGCCTAAGAGTTTGTCTTCGGGTATGATGGGGACTGGGTCTGGGACCGTATAAACTATGTCATCAGTGCCAGTACGAGAGAGTGCGTCAGCTTTTCCATTCTTGACCCCTGGCCGAAATGTAATGACATAATCATATTCGGCGAAGAAAAGAGCCCATCGCAACTGGCGTGAAGACTGGGCTTTAGCTGTTTTTGGTGGTCCGTGATAACTGTAATGGTGTGTCTGGCCCCAAGAAGGTAGTGTCGCCAGGCTTTAAAGGTGGATTTGATTGCCAAGAGTTCTTTGTCCGTGATGGCGTAATTTATTTCTGGAGGTGAGAACTTCTTCGACCAGAAGGCTACTGGATGTAGCTGGCCGGTTTCAGGATCTCTTTGTGAGAGGACAGCTCCCATTGCTATACTGGAAGCGTCCGTTTCCACGATATAAGGAAGATCTGGACGTGGATGTCGCAGGATTGGTGCTGAGGTGAACCTTTTCTTGAGTTCCTGAAAAGCTTTTTCTGCTTCTTCGTCCAGGCACATTTTTTGTTATTTCTTCGTAGCAATACAGTGATCGGGTGTACAACTTGGGAGAAGTCTGGTATGAACCGGCTATAGAAGTTCGCAAAGCCCAACATACTCTGTACTCCTTTTACTGACGTTGGTGATGGCCACTTCAGAACAGCGTCAACTTTGTGCAGGTCCATCCTGATGCCTCCGGGAGTAAGGATAAAGCCTAGAAACTCTACTTCGGTTACGTGAAAAAAACACTTTTCAAGCTTTGCATATAAACGATGTTCACGGAACTTGGCGAAGACTGAACGGACATGCTTGATATGATCCTGTTTTAAGGTTGAGTACACTAGGATATCATCTATGTACACTAGGGCGCAGACATCAATTAACTCTCTCAAGACGTCATTCATGAAATATTGGAATGCTGCTGGAGTGTTGCATAACCCAAATGGCATGACTTGATATTCGAATAAACCATATTTGGTACGGAAAGCAGTTTTCCATTCGTCTCTGCTTCTGACCTGGACCAAGTGGTACGCTCCTCGAAGATCCAATTTGGTGTAAATCTGAGCATCTTTGACCTGGTCCAGCATTTCCGGGATAAGTGGCAAGGGGTAACGGTTCTTTACAGTGATCTGGTTCAATGCGCGGTAGTCAATACAGGTCCTTAAGTCCCCCTCTTTTTTCGGCACGAAGAACAAAGGACTGGCTGCAGGGGATTTCGATGGACGGATGAATCCGTTTGCAAGGTATTGGTCTAAATAAGACTTCAGATGAAGATTTTCAGGTTCCGTAAGAGCATAGATTCTACCACAAGGGACTTGAGCACCAGGAACAAGGTCGATTTGACAGTCATAGGGCCTGTGCGTCGGCAGGGTGTTTGCTTGGTCCTTCTGGAATACATCCTGGAAATCGCGGTATTCCTCTGGCAAGGTATTAGTTACACCCAGGGTTGATGTTGTTGTTCCGGGAGTTGTAGAAATACTGAAAGCTGGTTTCTGTTCTTGATAATAACAGGCTGGAGAGCAGTCACTGGGGAAGTTTAATTCCCTGGCCCGCCAGTCAATCAAAGGGTTGTGAGCGACTAACCATGGAATTGAGGTGCCTTGATGAGATCGAACGAAATGAGTTCCCGATGCCCGTCCTGGCACAGCAAGATTATCTCGGCTGGGTGGCTAACCAGCCATGGACAAGGACGTGCTTGCGAGAGCTGCTCTGATGATCCGACTCTGATCCTTATGGAAACGCATTCAAATCCATCAAATTGCTCCAAAAATAGAAACGCGTGCGTGGGAATGTATGCCCTACCAGGACTATGGAAACTGAAGCCCACTGTGCAGCCATTAGAAGGATAAAAGACTTTGAAGCACCCGGCTGCACTGATACAATGTATCCAAGATGGTGGTGAACAAAGGAGGAACGGCCATACGGATTCGAGCGTGGTGCGAACAGCGAGACCTTGTCCCTGAGAAGACCTGCTGATCCCTGCCCCCTAAACAGTGTGCAGTGGGTGTACGGAAGACACGGTGTGTGAGGGGCAGGGAGATGAGCAGACAGAGAGTATGGACAATAGCCGCGTGTAAGGCTGGGGGAAACAGAGTTTGGAGGCAAGGCAGCCCCCAGCCACACCAGACGAGCGAGCGGCTCCCGCTGCCTGCGGGAGACGATACAGTTGCAGCGCGGGGCTGCACACGACAAGTGAAGGAGAGGCGGAGGACCCGCTTGCAGGCGGTCGCCAGGCACGGGCCGGATCGAAGGTCCTGCGTGTGCGCGTCCGGCGCCTCAACATATGGGCAGGCACCCGGGCAGGGAGAACTATTGGCAGCAGGCTCACGGCCCTGCAGTAAGCATCAGGAAGCTGATCATTGTAGCGGTGGATCAGCACGGCCAGCTCAGCATTGTACCCGTGCTGTGGGCCATCATAACGCCAGCAAATATATAAAGCACGGGCATTCCCACAGGGTGCCCACAGCCATACAAGTCCGATGTGGGAGTGAATCAGCTGGGGCTAATGAGCTCTTGAGCCAAGCACTGGTTAGGTGCAGGAGCGGCTAGAAGGCGGTGCAGCCTTGAACTATCACTGTGCATTCACTAAGTGCATGGATGCAGCTGCCTGAGGAACACTGATACGCAGACCACTGTCTTGTTGTAATTTAATGCCTGGCATGCTGCACTTGGAGCTGAATATGTGAGCCTGGCACAGCGTAGTTTCAAAACCAACAACAAGTCTCAGGAACACCGTTACACAGTCCACAGTCCTGGTGAATAACTAATGACTGGCGAGCTGTGCTGAGGGAAGAATGGGTGAGACTGGCACAAAGTAATTTAAAGTAAGCGACCAAATTTATGGAACACTGTAAAGCAGATCAGTGCCTGGGAAGCCGCGCTGTGATGGGTATGGATGAGACTGGCACAGCGCAACTGTAGAATAATCAATAAAGTCTACTCGACACGTGGGAGGACATAACCCACTCAAAGACAAAGCACATCGCACATGTGCCATACGGGCACTCCAAGGGTACCAATCTGAACCTGGGGGGACTCACTGGAGAAAAGGAGGGACATAGAATCAGTACTGCCAAACTAACGACAAAGCTATATCGGACATCAGACTAATATTGCAGGTACTGAGGGAGCTACCAAAAACATTGCTTAAAGGAGGAACGTGGGAGGACACAGCCCACTCTGAGATTGACCTTGTGCGCTGCCTTGCAGTCGGCCCACGGGGATCACCCGAAGACTGATTGATATTGGTGAAGCCACAGCGGCACAGGGAAGCTGATAGAAGACGTAGCGAGATTGCAAGATGTCGGTGAAAGGACTGAAGTCCAGAAGTAAGCAACCCACTATGGACGCCTTTGCAAAAGCGCAGTGAACCCCTTCGTCCCCAGTACAAAAGACGGGGGAGGCATCGGGGAATGACCCCCCTGGAGGAGAAAACCAGCAAGTCCTAGCGGCCATAACGGACTTGAGTACTAAATGGGGCGCGGCGATGGCGGAGCTGCGGACGGCCCTAGAAAATAAAATAGATGCCGTGGGTATTGAAGTTACTTTGCTCCGGCAGGGCGTTAGAGCGCTAGCAGAAAGAACTAGCAGCTTGGAAAGCGCAGTGAAGACCAACACGGATGTAAGCACGAATAATGCGAAGGAGGTCCATGTGCTCAAACAGCAGGTTGCCAACCTCGAAAACAGGGTGGAGGAAACAGAAGGACGGGCGAGACGGAACAACATCCGAGTGGCCGCCCTGCCAGAAGGAGAAGAAGGCCAGGGCCCCACAGATTACGTGGAGAATATGATCCTGTAAGAAGTGGGAGCGGACAACCTCTCGCAGGGATTCACGGTGGAGCAGGCACATCGGGCCCTCATGAGGAAACCACGGCCTGGAGCTCCGCCGCGGCCGATCATTGCGAAAATCCTGAATTACAAAGACAGGGAAAAGATCCTGGAGTATTTCCGTAAGGGTGGAACGATAGAAAGAGCCTCCTCCAGCGCTACGGCATACCCCGACTATACTATGTTAGTGCAAAGGCAACAATATAGTTATGTTGCGGTTAAGAGAAGACTGCGTGCGGCGGACATCAGGTACATGTTGCTATACCCAGCAAAGTTGAAAGTTCTGCACAAAGGCAGAGCGCTGTTCTTTGACAACGCAGAGGATGTGGCGTCATGGATGGATTTACACGGCTGCCCGGCGCAGAATGAGGAGCAAGATCCCCAGGAGCACGATAAGTGAAGACACTATGTCATGTACCCTGCGAGGGTGGGGAAAGTGGGGAATCCGGGTATAGCGCCTTGAATTACTTGATAGACATGGCGTAGCCCTTGAACTTTATGACTCTATGGGACTGGAATATAGTGTGTTAAAACGCGAATGAAAATGGAAGCATTGGGTGTAGCAACTCTAAGCAAATAGGAGCGGCAGGACCGCGCTTGCCTACCCCCGAGATCTAGTAAAAAAGCGGCCAATAGGGCGGCCTCACCCTGCTGAGCCGCGAGTACGGGTTTAACCAGAAAGGGCTAGATGCGGGGGTGCCTGAGATCCAGGGATGGAGCTGGGCAACAGTTGGGAAGGGTGAAGTTGGGGAAGGAAAGGGAGGAGGGTGGGAGGGGGCAGAGGGAGTTTGGGGTGTTTGTAGTTAGGGGGAGTTTGAATTGGGAAACAAGCCTATATAGATTAAGATAGAAGTGGGATCTGGACTGCACCGGTGTGAGGGGGAGGGGGATTCTAATGGGTCATGGGGGACCTTAAAATAATTACTTGGAATGTCAGGGGACTTAATAGTTACCTAAAAAGGAATAAGGTTATGTTGTACTTGCGCAGACAAAAGATAGATATTGCACTGTTGTAGGAGACACACCTGACACGGGAAAAGATGGAGATGGTGGTGAAGAAATGGAAAGGGGTTGCGGTGGGCTCCACATACTCTGCCTATGCTAGAGGAGTACTCATCTGGGTGGCGCCACACGTCCCGTTTCAGCAGTTGCAGGAAGTGGCGGAAAGGGATGGGAGGACGGTTATACTGAGGGGATTAGTGGAGAATAAAGAGGTAAGCATTGTGAATACATACGCTCCCAACGAAAACACGGCAGCATATTTCAGAACTCTGTGCCATAACCTCAGTATATGCATGGGTGGGGTGGTGATTTGGGGGGGGGATTTTAACTGCGTATTAGACCCCAAGGTAGACAGATCGGATGGGAAGATTGATAGACCTGCCCCGGCGGCTAAAGCATTGCAGACTCTGCTGGACGACTTTGGTCTAGCGGATGTGTGGAGGACAAGACATCCCCATGATAAGCAATACTCGCACTATTCTGCCCCGCAGCAATTGCATACGAGGCTGGACTATGTCTTTGCTACGTCGGACGTGGTGATGGAGTGTACTCAAGTAGAATATAAAGCAAGGGTCCTCTCGGACCACTTACCCCTGGTCATTGGGTGGCAATATTACCCCCCGAGGGCAAGGATACCGACATGGCACCTTCGGGCAGAAGCACTTAAGGATCCCGTCTTCAAGGAAGACATAAGAGAGGAGATTATAAATTACTTTGAGACAAATACGGGTAGTGTTGACTCGGCTAGTACATTATGGGAAGCCTTCAAGGTAGTGATGAGAGGGGTAGCCATAGCAAAATCTAAAGGCCTACAAGGTGGGATACTGGCTGATATACACGGAACCGAAAGGGAACTGGAAAAGGCATTGAAGGAGGGAGGTGCAGACATGGAATTGATACTGAAACTGCAGGAGAAATGTGCGGAGCAATGGGAAAGATTATGTAACCTCAAGTATAAAAAATACATAGAGAGACAGCACGAGGTGGGGGGGATAAAACAGGAAGACTTCTAGCGTGGCTATGCAAGAGCGAAACTCCCAGACCCATGATTAGAACAATTGCGAGGGAAGATGGTAGTGTAGCTGACACCCAGGAAGGTGTTAATCAGGAGTTTGCAGAATATTATAAGTTACTACATGGGGATGAGGGGGGTAGTAGTCTTGGGGAGATCACAGAAACACTGGAGGACATAGGACTGCCCAGGATAAGTGCAGAGGAAAGAGAGGAGCTGGATGCACAGATTACCTTGGAGGAAGTGGTGAGGCAGCTGCCTACCAGTAAGACCCCAGGGTCAGATGGGTTCCCAAGTGAATTTTACAAAGTATATAAGGAGGAAGTGCGCCTCCCAATTATAGAAATGTTAAATGAAGCGTTTGAGGTAGGATGGCTGCCGGAGTCACTCAGAGAGGCGATCATAATACCGCTTCCCAAACCCAACAAGCCTGGGCATAGTTGTGGCTCGTATAGACCTTTGTCAATGTTTTTTTTTTAATAACACATTTTATTGATTTTATAACATACAACCGCCAGGCTCCCCGTGGCCAGCATTTAGACAATGACAAAAATAACGATAATAGAAATAAAAGTAACATTGGATGGAAAAAACATTCATATGGAACACATACTACATGCTTTCATTTGGATTTCGATACACGACGCAATGGGGTTTGGCTCAGTAACAGGATTCCCGCTGCAGCATCCACAACCCTTGGTTCATGATATCCTGGTATGGAAAGTTCAGTAGTTCACATCGTGTCTTCCCAGCGCTGCCATACCTTATCTGCTTTTTCAGGGCAGCCCCTGGCTCTGTAGACCCTCCTTTCTATCGCGATGCAGATTTCTACATCATTTATCCACTGCTCCACTTGCGGGGGTTCCGCTGCTCCCCATAGGCGTGCTATGTTCCTTTTGCATATTGCTGTTGTAGTCATGAGGCAGAGTTTCTCATATTTTGACAAATCTATCTCGCTGTTCACTCCCAGTATCAAGAGTTTGGGCTCTCTGGGAATCGTCTGGTGCAGCACCCTCGATAGTACATCGCAGCATTGCTGCCAGTATTGACAGATCATCGGGCATTCCCACAGTATATGGAAGAAGGTTCCACCCTCCTCCCGGCATCGTAGACAGTTGGGTTCAGCTATTTTGCCCCACTGGTACAGGGCTACTCTCGGATAATAGATCCTGTGTAGTATCTTCAGTTGTACTAGGCGTAGTCTAGCTGATATGGTGACCTCCCTGGGGTACATTAGGATCTGGACCCAGTCCTCAGACATAATTTCTCCTACGTCAGTCTCCCATCTCAACTTTAGTCGCTCCAGCTCTGGCATGGCAAAGGAGGTGATGACACTATACATGACAGTAGTGACTTTGGCTGGGATATGGTCTACCACTATATTTCTCTCCAGTGGGGTAGAATCTGCCATGTCCGAGAGGGCGGGGAGGTACTGCTGCAGAGCATGCCGAAGTTGTGTGTAGTGGTATCTCTCTGTTTCTGGAAGGCCGAAGGTCAAGACTAGTTCATCAAACGGTGTTCTGGCTCCCTCCTCTATAATGTCCTGTACTTTTTCTATACCGTGTCTCTTCCACGCTGGCCATTTCGGTAGTTTAGTCACTTCAGAGAGGTTCCTATTATTCCACAATGGCTGTAGTGGAGTGATTTTGTCCCCCCAGCCTATAAAGGTATGTGATTCTGCCCAGATGCGTGGTATGTGTGAGGCCATGTCGCCAGGGGTTGCTCTACGTGTTCCTGCGTACAGTTCCATGGGGCGGGACGTTCTCACATGTGGTAGTGTTGGGTTGACGTGTAGAGCATCGTTGATTATCGCCATCTGGCTGGCCCAATAGTACGTCTGCAATCTTGGTAGACCGATGCCTCCTTCCCAAATTGACCTTTGTAATGTTTGAAGAGCTATTCTTGGGTGTCCGCCTCCCCACAGTAGTTGCCTAAGCACACGATCTATCTCCTGGAACGTCCTGGTCGGTATGTGCAGTGGAGCAGCCTGTAGTACGTACAAGTACCGTGGAATTGTTAGCATCTTGAACAGTGCGGCGCGCCCTAAAAGGGTCAAGGGTAGGGACTTCCAATGTTGCACATCCCTCGTGAACCTTTCCGTGATGGGTTGTAGATTGTTCATTGTGTAGTCATCGAGATTTCTTGTGATCTGGAGACCCAGATATCGAAACTGTTCATGCGCGACTTTGTATGGGCAGGGCTCCGGGGTCTCGTTTCCTAGGCGATTCAAAGCGAACAATGTAGATTTGGATCAGTTCACCCTCAGGCCACTGAATGTTCCTTATTCCTGCAGTAGCTGTGTTACTATTGGGCATGCTGTTTTAGGATGTTGGAAGTTTATCAGCAGGTCGTCTGCGTATAGTGAGACTCTGTCTTCCCATTCTGTTCCTCCAGGGATGCCATCCCAAGTTCGTGTGTCTCGCAGCCATTGGGCCAGTGGTTCCATGGCCAGTGCGAAAAGGAGGGCCGATAGTGGACAGCCTTGTCGCGTCCCTTTCCCTAGTGTGAAGGATCGCGATGTCCAGCCATTCACCTTCACTTCTGCTATCGGTGCCTCATACAGCCGTTGGACCCGGTTTAGGAAACCTTCGCCAATCCCCATTTTACGCATAATCGCCCAGAGCGCCTCCCAGTGGACCGAATCGAAGGCCTTCTCAAAGTCCACTGCAAGTACACCCACAGGGGCATGCAGGGTCTGGGCACGCTCAATGGCCAGGTGAAGTCTGCGTATGTTCATCCTCGTGGATCTACCGGGCATAAAACCACATTGATCTGGGTGTATTAGGGATGTTATGACCTGTTGTAGTCGTGTGGCCAGTAGTTTCGCCAGTATCTTTGTTTCGCTGTTGATCAGAGATATTGGCCGATAAGAGCCGCAATCGTCCGGAGGTTTGTCTGCTTTGGGCAAACAATTATTGTCGCCTTCCTTAGATCTGCTGGTAAACTGCCTACGTCTCGGGCATGCAGATACAGCTTAAGTAAATGTGGGGCCACTTCGGTCCCGCCTATCTTCTTCCAAGTTTCAATGGAGAAGCCGTTTGGACCAGGGGTCTTACCAGATTGCAGGTGCGTCATAGCTGCCACTATCTCGTCTTCTGTGATTTCCATTTCCAGCATGGCCGTTTGTTCTGCAGTGAGAGAAGGGAGGACAATCCCCTCCAACACAGAAGTTTTGGTGGGGAGCTGAGGTGCGCTGTATAATTTCTCATAATATTTAGCAAATTCCTCTGCGATGTCTGCATCTGTTGACCTTGTTTCGGCGTTTTGTGTTCTGATCGCTCTTACATGATTGTGGTCCTCGTCCCTCCGCTCGAGCCACGCTAGCATCTTTCCAGCTTTATCCCCAGTTTCGTCAATTCTGGCTCTCATCGCTCCATGTGCCTCTTTAGCATTGTCCAGCGCAATGTTCTGCAGTTTTTTTTGAGCTAGGATCAGGGCTCCATTCGTGTCGGGGTTGTCCTGGGTTAGGTGCGTTTCCTCCGCTGATCTGACGTTCGATTCTGCTTCCCTTATCGATTGCAAGTGTGCTTTCTTTTGTGCCGATGTCCAGGAGATAATCTCCCCACGAATCACAGTTTTATAAGCTTCCCACAGAGTGATGGGAGAGTCCACAGTACCTTCGTTTAATTTGAAGTATGTTGTGCTAGCGTTCTGTAGTCGTTCTACCAGTTCTGGGGATCCCAGATGGTAATTGTTCAATCTCCATACTGGAGGTGGGAGTGGTTTGTATGTTGCAATGGACATGAGCAGGGGGGAGTGATCCGAGATACCTCTTGGGAGGTATTCTGCTTGTGTCGCTGTGTGTATAATTGATGCTGGTATAAAAAAATAGTCCAGGCGTGACAAGGACGCATGCACCCCAGAGTGGTAGGAGTATTCCCTGCCTTCCGGGTGGAGATCCCGCCACACGTCTCTAATTCCAAAGGCTTTCACAAAGCTAGCTAGGTTGGTCCGGCGGTTTGGGCCTCTACTGCGCAGGTGTGTGCGGTCTTGAACATTATCCATTACGTCGTTGAAATCTCCTCCCAGGATCAGGATGTCTGCCGTGTCCATCGTAAGCAGTGGTGTTATGTCTTCTATCAGCGGAGCTTGCAGTGCGGGTGGTGCATAGATCGCCAGTAGGGAGATCGTTTTGTTCCATAGCGTGCCCGTGACATACGTGTACCTGCCACCAGTGTCTTGAGTCGTGCTCGTGAGTGTGAAAGGAATCCTTTTATGTATTAGGATTATTACCCCTCTGGCTCCCATCGTGAATCCTGCCTGTATTGCTGTGCGGTAGTTGGATCGTTTAAATAGTGCGTTGCTTGTGCCGGCTAGGTGGGTTTCAGTTAAGAAAGCTATGTCTGGGCTGTGTCTGTTGAGAAGTTGCCGCACTAATCGTCTTTTCAGACTGCTTCCTAGACCATTTAAATTCCAGGTGAGGAGTTTCAACGTCCGGGTTTTAGTGATTTGTGAGCTCATTTAAGCGTTTGTGGATAGAGTGACAACGGTGTTCCATGGATACTGACCATTGTGTGCATGCACACTGCGGCAGAGAACAGCAGCCCATTTCGCTCCACATTCTTTGTCTTGAGCATTTGATGTTCCATCGAGTTTGTCCATCCTTTAAACATAAACACACATACCCAACTCCCCCCTCCCTATACTTCACCCCCAACTGAAGCATCTGTCGCCCCATAGTAACTCAAACTCAAACTAGCTTGTAAGCAAGTTTCAAGAAAGGGTCCTTCTCGGGGGGGGGCCCTGTTTCTTGCGCCGAATGTTAGTGTTTTGCATGGTGGGGTGGTTCTCATGCTGCAGCCGGTGGTGTAGCAACAGTGCGTTCCTTTAGTTTAGTAGGGCATTCCGTTTCTTCACTGCAGGATGTTACTTTATTCAGTGCCCAACCGGTTCCGCAGCAGGTTCTGGAGCCTCTTGTTTGTTTCGTTCCGGGTTTCTCCTTGGGGAGGCCCGCTGTGGTCTAGGCCTGGGTCTTCCTCTTTGTACTCCTGGTCTTGTGGACCAATCCCCATCAATATGAGCCTCGGCCCATCTCCAGGCTTCCTGTGGGTCTGTAAAATGAACTGTCGATCCCTTGTGATAAATCTTGAGCTGGGCTGGGAAGAGAAGGCCGTATTTCACTTTCATCTGCGCCAGTTGCCTCTTAAGTGGCTCAAAGGATTGTCTTGCGCATTGCACCTCCCGAGTATAGTCTAGGAAGAAGGCTATTCGCGACCCATTATGTGTGACTGACCCATGTGAGCGTGACATTTGCAGGAGAGCGTCTCTGTCGTGATAGTTTAATAATCTAGCTATTATTGTCCGAGGGGGAGCACCTGGGGTCGGTTTGCCCGATGGCATTCTGTGGGCCCTCTCTACGGAGAAAAATTTCGAAAAAGAATGGGGTTCAAAAATGTCAGTCAGCCACTGTTCGAGGAACAACTCCAGGCACTGCCACTCCTCGCCCTCCGGCAGGCCCAGGATGCGGACGTTGTTGCGACGAGACCTTCCCTCTCCTTCATCCACTCTGGTCTCCAGGGTTTTCAAGCGGGACAGAGCTTGGGACAGCTGTCTGTTTATCCCACTGATGTTGTCTTCCGCTTCTGAGATACAGTGCTCGGCTTCACCGGTTCTAGATGTTAGCTTCTGTAAGTCATGCCGGAGGAAGGAGACATCCGCTGCAATGCTATCCATCTTGATTTCCATGGCAAAGCGGGAGCTAGTGATGGCAGCCATGACGTCTCGTAAGGAGAGGGGTACTTCGTCCGGCGGAGAGGTCGGTTGTGCAACCACTCCAATCTGAGACGGGGTGGCAGCGACTGCAAATTGGTCCATGCTGCTTTGGGCTGATGCTTTCTTTTGGCTGTCTTTTCCCATCTCGATGTGCGTTTGGCGTTGCGGTGGAGGGATCAGTACGGCATGAGCAGTCCCAGTGCAACCGCTGGCCCCCAGCTGGGGTCGGTGTCCTCACTGTCACCCCTTCCCCGTGGCCTCTCCTCCGCTGTGCGGTGCGTTTGTGGCTTGTCTTTCACCGGGAGCAGCCGGCGGGTGTGGTTTGTACTACAGAGCCCCGTTCATCTGGGACTATGTGTCCTCCGTAATAGGTCTGCTATCTGCACCTTCATGAGACCCCGAGAAGGGCCCACGTTGTATCACCAGTCTCCAGCCGGGCCCGGCCCCCACTGCTGTGCTGTAACGTTTCCCACACCTCCTCCTGCGTAGGGAGAAATCACCCCCTTACTTTGGGTAGTGTCCCCCAATGGTTGATTCTTCAGGGAGGTCGGGAGGGTCTGAAGGGGGGAGGAGGGCCCACTTACTTGTCGTGCTTCTGGGTTGCTTCCAGAGTAGTCACCGGTCCCCCTCCGCAAACCGTTCTCCACGTGGTAGCGCAGGGAGGAGGGTAGGGCATGCCACGGGATCTTCACCAGGCTTCGGCTGCCATCCCGGATACAAATCGTGGGCCAGCGGCCCACAGCGTGTGCTCCTCCGCGCCTTCTGTTCCCACAGTGAGTTACATAGGATTACTCAGGCAGTCAATGGCGCCAGTTTTGGGGGGGGGGCAGATACACAAAGCCTGTGGGTCCCGCAAGTGTCAGCGGGTGGATTCGTCGCTGTGTTCCAGCAGCAGTGCCGACACCCAGCCGGGACCCGCCTCCCTGCGAGGATCTCCCATGCAGGGAAGGGAGAAAGCACAAGCCGCCACAGTCGAAGTTCAGCAGGAGGACCTCTCTCTCCTCCGGTCTCCGCCCCTGGCCCCGGCTACCAGGGCTGTAGTCCTCAGTTATCGCGGCCGACGCCGCACTTCACCGCCAGCGCCCGCGGTGCGAAAGGCAGCACCGGTTCCCTGCCGGCGAGGATGAGGCTGCACCCCCCGGCCTCACCTCCACTCCTCGGGCGCACAGCTCCTCCGGTCTCTCAGGACGCCGCCGGAGGTCCCCGCTCTCCGGGTCCAGGGAGGCTCCGGCCGTGTCAACAGCGCACCTCCCCCCCCAGCAGCCAGGCACGGGGAGTCGGCTCTGCACTGCGCGCAACAGCCGCCGTGCACAGGCAGCAGTTGTCGTTCGTCCGCTTCACTGCGACACAGCGCAGATATCATCCCCCACTGCAGGCGCCAAGTGGTTCTGTCCGTTAGAAAAGACGAGTCACGGCGGCCATCTTGGAGGCGCTTCTCGCTTCTTACGCGCCGAAACTACTTTCTCGTCTTAAGACCACAAGGCAGAGGATTTGCGAGTCGAAACTTGACACGGAGCTGCTTCACACAGTTATCCAGTTGTACTTCAAAATTCAGGTCGCTACGACCCACCAAACAGGATAATATTATCGGGATGTTGTCGGCGGCAAGAGGAGCTCACGGGACTCACGTCTTCTGAGCTCGCATGTTGGCCACGCCCCTCCGACCTTTGTCAATGTTGAACCAGGACAGTAAGATATTGACTGCTGTCCTGGCGAACAGACTGCGCAGAGTTATTGGCAAACTAATACACCCTGACAAGATGGGCTATGTCCCGAATAGAAATATAACTCATAACCATAGACGACCCCATCGGGTGGTTGAGTGGCGGAGCAAGAACGAGAGCGAAATGGCAATTGTGTCTTTAGACGCGGTTAAGGCCTTTGATTCAGTCAAGTGGCCATGGCTGCTGGCCGCCTTAGCGAGTTACGGAATGGGGCCTGGATACATAAGGTGGGCAAAGATGCTATATAGTGAACCGTTAGCAAGGGTCAGAACAGGATTGGTGATATCTGAAAGATGGCAATTAAGTAGAGGCACCAGACAAGGGTGCCCATGGTCCCCAATGCTCCATATACTAGCCTTGGAGCCCCTAGCGATATGCCTTAGGCAACAATATGATACCATAGGTATCGAGGTGGGAGGAGAACGACACCTGATTTTGTTGTATGCCGATGACTTGCTGCTGTACCTGAGGTATCCGGAGGAAAATCTCCCGTACATACTAGAAGTGATGGATAAATATGCCGGGCTATCTGGCATAGCGGTGAATCCCCAAAAATCTAGTATCTTCCGCTGGGTAGTTATAGGGGAATCCCTATGGGGAGGTTACCGGTGCTACAAACACCATGGGCGGTTAGCACATTCAGGAATCTTGGGATAGACGTGTACCATACGGTGGAAGAGGAGCACAGACACAATACCGTAAGAGCCGTTGCGAGAATTGAGAAGTGCATGAAGTTCTGGGAGAAGTTGCCCCTAGCGATGATGGGTCGAGGGGCGATGCTTAAGATGGTGGTCCTGGCCAGGCTCCTACACTATTTCGGAAATATTCCATATCTGATACCCAAGACATTTTTCACCAAACTGAACAGCATGTGTAGGGATTTCCTTTGGCATGGTACCCGGAACATAATGGCATTATGGAAACTGCAGAACTTTTATGAAAAAGGAGGAATAAAACTGCCCAATTATGAGGTCTATTATGTAGCGAGCCAGTTGCAATATATAGCTAAATGGCTCGCAGATGAACTGACCCCCGAATCGAGGTTGTTTGGACATGATTGTGCCCCATTTTATCTGAAAGAATTGATCTGGCTGCCCAAGACCGAAATGGAAGGGCGCCCCAAGATGATGAAGCTCGGGTGGGAGATGTGGCGCCGAGCGTGCCAGATGATTGATAACCCATTCCCATGCTCCCCGCAGGTACCAATAGTCGCACTGGCGGGGGGAGATGAGCAGCTGAGGATGATACTTAGAAACCACTGGGAGGCGGTTGGGGTAGTGATAATGGGGGATATTTGGTGGGAGGGGACCATCATAGAGTTTGAAGTGCTGGGGGAAGAGATGGGGATACACACGGGCCAGTATATTACATATCACAGGATGGTCCAGAGAATCAGAAGAACATGGCCTGAAACTGTACTGGAGGGAGAACCAGATGCTACTGTAGACATGATATATGATATGACAGGGGGGGGGGGCATGAGATCTCCAGACTGCATGAGATGATGTCCAAGGTCGGGAAGGAGTTAATACAACTGTGACTAGACTGGGAAGCGGAAGTGGGCGCCCCACTAGAGGACGGGATGTGGGAACGTGCTTTGGGATACCACCAGAAGGTGTCAAGGAATGCTAGACTGAAACAGATACAGCTATATATTGCGCATAGAGCATACATGACACCAGGTAGGATATCCAAGTTCAAGGACGCTGGGAGACAAGCATGCCCCAAATGCGATGAGGAAAAGGCTGGCATGGTGCACATGTTCTGGGCATGTCCGGTGATTGAGCGCTTCTGGGGTGAAGTAGCACAAAAACTAGAGGAAAAGGGGGGTCACGATGGTCGTAAATACAGCTTGGGCTTGCTTGCTGGGGGAGTTCCCCAGATCGCAGAAACTTAAGCATGTTAGCAAATTGAAGGATTTAGCATATGTGATTGCAAAAAGAAATATTGCCATGGGATGGAAGACATGTCATAAACCACGGGTGGAGGTGTGGTGGAAGGATTTGCATAAGTGGGCAGAGGCAGAAGACCATTGTATGGCAGGAGGCGAGCGATGTAGGGGGGAGAGGAGAGGAGGAGGCGGGAAGCCTGATAGCATAGAGATCCTTAATAACGAAGTTGTTTGGAACGGCACAAGATCTGACAAGATCCACGGGGGGTGAGAACCCACCACGCGATGCAGATACAGAGTGCGTGGAACAAATAGGCTCGTAAGAGGGGGTGGGATGGGGAAAGCAGTGGCCAGAATAACTTGATGAACATTTGTGTGGTTGTATTGTTTTTGTTTGAATAAATCAATAAAAAAAAATGTTTTAAAAAAGAAAAAGGTTATCTCGGCTGTGCATTGGGTTACGGGTCCGGAAGCGATTTCTGTCCCATCCACCGTAGTCACTTTGTCTGTAGTCGGCTTAAAACATAAGGGAAGCCCCATCTCTGCAGCCAGGTCTTGATCTATATAATTCCCGACTGCCCCGCTGTCGATGTACGCCTCAACGGCATGCATTCTTGACGACCGTTGGTTATTTATTAAGATCACTGGTATTGCAAAGTGTGAGGTCGGCAGCTCTTTCCTCTCACTCAACAAACTGACCTCTACGTTTGCCGAGCTGGGTAGTTTTCTGATTTCGATTCCTTCTCTTCATCTTTTTCCGTGGCCCCGACGATCTTCCTTGGGGGTTTCACCGGGCAGTCCTTCAGGAAATGCCCAGGTTTTCCGTAATACAGACATAGTTGTTGTTGCCTTCTTTTATCTCGCTCTTGTTTTGTTAATGGAGGTCGCACCCCCCCAATTTGCATGGGCTCCACAGTGCTTTCTTGTGCTCGAGTTACATTGTCTCTAGACCGAACATACACAGCCCGAGGATCCATTTTGGATCGATCTGCTTTTCGGTCTTGCAACTGGTGGTCTAGTTGTACGACCAGATTTATGAACTCAGAACAGTCTCGAGGAGGATCAACTACTTGAGCTAGAACGTCTTTTAATTCACCTCGTAAGCCCCGATGAAACAACGTGGTTCTTTTATTTTCAGGCCACCTAGCTTCAGCAACCAATCTGTTGAAAGTAGAAATGTACGTTAACACGTCCTGATTCCCCTGTCGGAGGGAAAGGAGTTCATTGTTCACTGCTTGCTCTCGGGTATGGCGAGCAAAACGTTTCTCCATTTCCCTTTGAAATCCCCCAAAGTCGTGTAATAAAGGATAATCATGAATCACCAATGGTACAGACCAATCTGCTGCGCTACCGCTCAGGTATGATAAAACAAAGGCTACCCGAGCTTGGTCGCTTGGAAATGCTCCTGGCCTGCAAAGAAAGTGAAGGCGACACTGATTCATGAAAGCTGCATATTTCCGTGGGTCACCTGTAAACCGCTCCGGTGGTGCCAAAGGAACTGTTCCTGGTAGCATAATTTGTACCGGAGTAGAGGAAGTGGATGGCAGGGTAGGATTCTGCATTGTTGGGTTGCTTCCAGGTAGAGGTGTCTGTCCTGCTTGTGATTGCACGTATTGTCTGCTAATGTCTTCAGTGCGCTCCTTAGTCACTATTAAATCTCTTCGGAGAGCGTTAGTCTCCTGTCGGGCAGAATGAACCTCGGCGCGCAGTTCTCCTATTAATTGGGCCAATTGGTCTAATTCTGAGGTCTCCATGGCGCCCAGGTGGATTGGTTTGGCAGGCTTTGCGTTCTGTTACGCTCACCTGGTTCCACGGGGACGCCACCCAGCAGTTGGGACTCGGGTATCCTTCTCTGCGGTTCCCGGGTTGACCAGCGGGAGGGTTCTGTCTGGAATACAGGTGGGCAATTTTCAAGACTGGGCAACTGGGGTAAACAGCCCCCCACTACCTCGTATACCTGCGGCCTCTCTGGACCTCTCCTCACCTTGTTTTTAATGCAGGGGTGCTCTCTGTCCTGCCTTCAGGGGCGCTTTGTGCTTGGTGGGCGATTGCGATCAATTTACTTCACTGATGCAGGCCCGCTTTGAGTTCTTCAGGTAGGTCTTATTGCTGTGGTATATTGTTGTCCTTGCATGCCTTTTTTGGTCTAACTAATGTCTTTTTCTCTTCCTTGGGTGCGCGGAAGTCAAAATGTGGCATAGACTGAATTGGGTCTCGCCGGTAAGTAATGGTGTATTTAGAGTGCCTTGATGCGGTGAGTTGGCGCCATGCGCAGCGCTATGATGCCTTGCCTTTTGCTAACCTGTTGTCTTTTCTTCCCCACAGGTTGCGGTGCTCACCCGGTGTATGGAATTCCTGAGGTGATGCTGGTCGAGGAGCAGCTAGCGAATGGTAAGCTTTTCGGCACCGTTTGTTAAATTGTAAAATGTCTAATGCCTTGTTTTTTCCTTTTTTGCAGATCCGACGGTCCGGGAGGAGCGCTGGTTCCGGGATACTGATCAATACTGATCGATGAAATTACAGGTAAGCTGCTGCTGCTAACGATGTCCTTTTCCTTCTTAACAGAGGCTGTTCTTCCGAGGTTCGCGGGTGCAGCTGAACACGGTGAGCGTCACGTTGCAGAATTGCAAAGTAACACGAAGCGTGTTATCCCAATCGGGTGTGGTTTAAATAGTTTCAAGAAAGTAGTCCCGGTGAAATAGTTCCTATGGTACCATACCCAAAAATACTATACCGCATAGCTTGGTTCCAAGGAGCCCAAGCTATCTGGATGCCTCCATGTTGACTGGCACTGAAATAAAGTAGTTCCCAACACAAGTCCTTTATCAAGTATGAGCCTGGCCCCAAGAAGGCCTAAGCCAAGGATGCCTGGGTTTAGTAGAGACCCGAGTCAAGACCCTTCCTGGCCCGTGGGCTTGCCAGGGGGTCTTCTGGGTGAGGGTCGTGACAAGCACTCCAACTAAACAACAGCAAGACAAAACAAGGATCAGAAAACAAACTTAACCAAGTCTAAAAGATCCATTGCAACCTAATCAATGCTAGATCAATGTCCAAGCATGCCACAGAAATGTACAACCTCCTGTGCGACGGAGGTATCGACATCTTATTCATAACCGAAACATGGCTAGACGAAAATTACACTCCATAACTGCCTCCCTGACAACTTCAAGTGCTCACAAGCAAACCGGAAAAAAGAAAAGAGGAGGAGGACCGATGATAGCATACAAGGAACACCTGAAAAGTGAAACTGAAGAACCAAAAGGCATCGAAAACTGCGAATCCCTAATGCTTCGCCTAACAGCAAACCCAAAAACAAACCTCAAATTCATTCTGGTATACAGACCACCAACATACAATGCAAGCTTCGTGGACGCCTTCAATG
Organism: Ambystoma mexicanum; assembly: GCF_040938575.1. NCBI lineage: Eukaryota > Metazoa > Chordata > Amphibia > Caudata > Ambystomatidae > Ambystoma > Ambystoma mexicanum. The sequence continues at coordinate 1,260,257,552 of NC_090937.1, read as the reverse complement.
AAGCCGTCACCAGCCTAGCCATAGAGCAGGAACACCTGATAATCCTTGGAGACTTAAACATCTGGTTTGACGAAGAAACCGCTAACACACAAAAATCATTAGCCAAACAACTGAAGACAATGAAACTACATCAACTAGTCCAAGGAGCAACTCACGCGGCGGGACATACACTAGATGCAATATTCACCAACAAAATCCTTATCACCACAGTGCCACCAATTCAGATCCTCTGGAGCAACCACCTCACCATCCCCTTCGTGATCACGCTAGCCACATCAACAGCCAAACAACCCGACAACTGCCGATTATCATGAAAAGAAACTGGAGGACCATCAGAAATCGCAACTTAGTAGAACTACTTGAAATCAACAAACCACCGGCAACGACTCTGGATGAAGTTGACCTTGACAGCAAAACAGAACTACTGCGCAAATGGATCACCAGAACAATAGACGAGATCTCCAAGGAAAAACCTTTCACCCCATCACGCAAAGAGCAACAGCAAAATGGTTTACCCCATTACTCAGCGCCATAAAAACAGGATGCTTGAATTAGAATGGAGGAAAAATAACGACCTGGTGAAGAAATTACAATTCCAACGACAAATACAAAAAGGAAATCCATAAGGCCAAAAAGAAATACTATGACAACAGAATCACCAAAGCCGCAAATACCCAAAAAGAACTGTTTAAAATCATAAAGTAAATGAGAAACCCCCATGGCTGCAACAACACACAAATACCTTCACTAAAAGTATGCAATGTCCTTGCAGACCACTTCAAAAACAAAATCGGCACCATCCAACAGATCATACATAGCAGACCAAGCAACTACAACATACAACCTACCCAGCCATCCAAGGATCGCCAGAACAAACTCCAAAGCTTCCCCCAAATATCAGCGGAGACATTCGTCATGCTGGTAAGCAATAGCAACAAAACTGGCTCCCCCATGGATCGCTCCCTCATGGATCCCTACCCCCCCAGACATACACAAACTAATCCTCCCACAAGGAACACCCATGAAATACTACAGAAACCTTTTCAACCAATCTCTTTCAACAGGGAAAGTAAAGAGATCATTCAAATCGGCATACATCAAGCCACTCCTCAAGGACACAGCAGGAAATGTGGAGGACCTCTCCAACTACTGACCCATCTCAAACATCCCGTACCCAGCGAACCTACTCGAAACATACGTCTTTAGAATAACACAAGAATTCATAGAACAACACCTACTGCTGGTTCAAGCACAAGTATGCTTCAGACCAATGAGAGGAACGGAAATGGCACTGCTCTCAATCTGGTACGATCTAAAGGCTAATGCAGACTCCGACAATATCACAGCTCTAATACTTCTGGATCTCTCTGCAGCATTTGACATAGTCAACCATGATATCCTCATCGGGAGATCGGAAGAAATGGGAATCACCGGCCTAGCCCTACCATGGATTAAATCCTTCCTAACAAACAGAACAGAAACCATATGGATCAAACCTTTCAAATCCACTCCAAGGGAATCCACCTGCAATCCACCGGTGGAATACCTCAAGGATCCTCCTTATCGAGCCTAGAGGCTTCCATGTCATGGGGTGGCGGGGGACCTCAGATTTCAAAACGAAATGTAATTTTTATAGTCACTCTGCCTTCATAAATAAATAAAGAAATCATTTCTGTTACAGAAATAATTTCCTCATGAAGATAGAGTGAATTTAAAAAAAACATGTTTGTTTTTTTAGTCCAGAGGGGCCCCCTCCCAGGACATGTCCTGGCGGGGCCCCCCACAACGCGGGGGCTGCAGGACCCCCATTGCGCCAATGCGCTACAGGCGTTGTCTATTTTACCTCCCTTTTTTTCCCCAAAGATAAGGTGACCTTGAGAGTGAGACCCTCCTTCCTGACAAAGGTAGTCTCGGATTTCCCTATATCTAAGCAGATCCATCTTCCTGTACTTTTTCCTCCACCTCACCCTTCAGAGGCAAAGGAACAATTCCATCTGCTGGACCCAGTACGAGCCCTTAAGTTCTATGTCTCGTAATAGAGAGGCTGGAAAAAGATGACCAGCTGTTCATTGGTTATGCTGGTGCTCGTGCTGGCAGGGCTGTGACTAAACAAACCCTGTCCAGGTGGATCATTCTCTGCATCTCAGAATGCTACAATATGGCTGGGAAGGATGTGTGTTCCAGGGGAGTGGCTGCCACCATTGTTCTGCAAAGGGGAGCCCCAGTCCTGGATATTTGCCAGGCAGTGATGTGAGGATCCTTGCACACATTTGCTAAGCATTACTGCTTGAATTCCCTTGCGGGCCAGGATGCCTGTTTTGGTGGGGCAGTCCTTCAGGTTTCTAGTTTAAGAGGTGTTCTTGCTTCCCTGCTCCTCCAGGTTTACATACTGCTTTAGTAGTCTATCATAGATGAGGAATCCGTGGGAGGAAAGAATCCATTAGAAGAACAAATGACTTACCACTCGGTTATGTTCTTTCTGGTATATGTTTCTCCCACGTATTCCACATCGCCCTCTTTACCTGCTCCTCTTGCAGGAAGCTAGTACATGATCGGTTCTACAGTCTCTCAGCTTCATAGTGCTAGGTAAAAAGGGTGGAACTGAGGTCACGGGGCACGCTGCTAGTATATATACTGGACCTTATGTCCTATCTGCCTTGGGCACGTAGAGGGCTCGACAGAGCCAACGCAGCGCCACGCTGCACCCCTTGGGGGTGGAAATGTTTCCAGATAGCCATACTTGTGTAAACCCTTCGTTTATGAGGCAAATGAATCCAAGGTTGGGTTAGGGGCGGTATTGTTTCAGATTTACGATGATAAAGCGCATCCCACATTTTCCACCAGTCGTAAGGTCTTTCCAAGAGAGGAAAATGATGCTGCCATTGAACTAGATGCCCTGGCTTTCAGATTGGCCGTAGAGACCGTACAATACTATTTGGAAGGAAGGAAGTTCACCTTCATTGTGGATTAAATGCTGCTAGTATGGCTAGCTTGTCATAAAGCCATAAAAGCCATAAATATTTGTAGTAGGACACCAAGGGGTGAAAGAACAAGGCAATCAGTTCTTCCTTACGAATAGAAAGGAAGGCCAGAAAGCAAGGGAAGGGGAATGTGGTGATTTGGAGAGCTTTGCAAAGCTTGAATATGGGAGGACGGAGTTACAGGGGAGTAGGTTGGTCCGACCACTTCCCGATGTGCCTCCCAGAGGGTGGCTACACATTATAAGTATATGGATTGTTGATTAGTCATTAAGGGATTTGCAACTCACAATGTCATCAAGTTCCTGACTTCATCCTTGACCGCTAGGGAATACCAGGCATTCTTACACTACCTATCAGTGAACGGACTAGTAGAAGGAATAAACTGTTTTCTCAAGAATAGTATACAGCTCGAACTAATAAGTCCACTTGGAATGGAAAGAAGTGCTCAGGGAGACACCATTTTTTAATAGACTTAGGCTGCACTCAGTCACTGGGATCAAGCCTGTCGTGATGTGGTGACACAGGCCGGGCTGGCAAGCAGGTTAAACCCACCTCGGTTGCCTAAAGGAGGCGTGGGGGAGGTTGACTTGAGGGCTGTCCAAGACAGAGTTCAGCAACAGCAGGTTCAGTATATGACTTAAAGAGACAAGCGTAGAACCTAGAGGTTAAACCTGGAGACTGTGTACAAGTGAAATAGCCCCGGCATGTGTTCAAGGGTTCTTTGAAGTTCGGCACCCCCACAGTTGATGACAAGAAAGGGAAAGAGTATTGCCAGCCTCAGTATCAGGGAACGCTGGCTTTACAACAATGTAGTCCAGTCATCTGCTAGGAGCATGCCGACTGAGGGGCTGCAGATGCAAGCAGGTTATGATGGCGACGGTGGATTGAGGAAGAGTCAACGGTAGGTGTCCCCACCTGTCCATTGTCAATGAAGATCTTGTTGATTACTAATTGCATAGGTTGAACATTTGCTGCTGGTGAAGTGCTGCATTATTTTTATGTACTTTTAATTTGAGGAGCATCTTCATTTTACTTTGCCGCATTTTGGAAGGGCTGCACTGCGAGCATTTTACTCTTGCCGCCCAGACCCCGTCCACAGCTGCTAGAGAGGGGAGGAACTTCAGCGTGTCACGTGACGGATCACGTGACCGTGAAGGAAGGATATCTTCCCGACACGGACACCCTTGCGGCGTAAGCCCTGGTGGCAGAAGGGCTGGTGCTTTTTGGCTGTTCGGCATGGTCGGCTGCCGGATGCTGTAGTTCAGTAAGCTTCTTACCTTTTGTGTACACTCGATTCCATTGTTCTGATAATCAGCTTATTAATCTGGGCCACACTGACAGCTAAGCTGCTGCACTCGCTGTGCATTGCCGGAGACTGCATAGCTGCAGATTAATTTAAATAACTGCAATCTCTTTGATCTGGTTATACGCACCCTCAGTATAAGGTCTGCTATTAATACTATCTCTAAATATGAGATCTGGCTTCTGGAGTCAAAAAGGCTCCTCTGTTTCATGATGTTATCTCAGTGGACCCTGTTGGCTGCAGCCAACAATTCCTTGCATTGCCTAAGTGTTGGCCACTATCGAGTGGTCAACAAACTGCTTCGAATTCACTCTGTGCTGTACCTTTCCCTGTGAAAACTACATTAACCCTAAAAGATGGCTTATCATCTAGCCTTTTTACTGCAAAAACTATAAGTTCAAATCTTAAGGAACCTCCTCTTGCTATATCTAGCCATAAAGCTTTGATTCACAACCCTGAGGCGGTGGATGCTCTTATTATTCTGCCTACTCCTACCAACAAATTACAGCATAAAACTCCTAGACAATTAAAATTATATCAGCCTATATTAGGCCAAACTTTTATGGACAAATATACTTGAAAGCAAGCACCGAAATTAAACTCCCCAAAACTTTTAGAGGCAATGCTATGCTGGACCATTCAGCAATGTATACACAGGTGTTTTCTGGCGGGTATAATAATATTACTGACATTAGTATTATCGAATGCGCGGATAAAGCGTTGAATCTGCCCTCTGCTGTTGAAATCCCAGTCAATTCTACGTCACCACCTCAAGAGGCTCTGTCCCAGAACACCCCAACTGCCTTAACTAATATCATTGAAAGTATTGATTCAAAAAATATTGACTTTGGTGAAGAAATAAGCTTAAGGGCTGGAAATCAGAGCGATGCAAATTCCCCACGTCTACATCATACCTTGAAAGATTTGGACGAACGGATCCGTTTGACCCATCCGACAGTTTCAGCCTTAAACGTTGTACTCAGCTTATTTGTTGAGCTGTATGATAACGTTTGGGCTGAACTTAAGTCTGTCTAAAAGGTCAATGACGGAACCCAATCTGAAAATTGACTGCAGAGGCGCTGAAATATTGGTAGATTTAACTAATAAAGTGGATTTGATTGGATCAGAATTATCTCAGAAGCTGGCTGTGCAAGTTCCCTTACTGGTATCACAGGATGAAATGATTGCCCCAGTATCTGTGCAAGTACACTTAGTACCATCACTAATAATAGAGATATCCGAAAATCTTCCTACTCTGGATGCCTCTAACAATGCTTTACCTCAAGGACAAGCAAAGATGGCTTTATCTGCTGGTGCAGGCACTACTGTTGCCCCCTCACCCTGTGTAATTAACCCTACTCAGAATAATTCCAATCCGATCTCTAATCTAAGCCAGCTTCCACCTATTGTTATTCCAACTACACTAGAAAGTGCTCCTAAGCATATGGTGCATAACATTTTTTTTGCTCCGCGCAAACCGCATCTTATTAAGTGGAAAATGGCTACAAAACAATCTAATTTAGTATTTGCTAAAATTCTCACACTTACTTCATTGAATTTGAATTTAGGGTCCATTCCTGAGGGGCAGAGTTCTTGTGCTACCGGTTTAATTAAGAACAATTTGGCTGATTCTACTGTTCCAACTGACAGTTGTATTACATCTAATATCCAGGCACCCGGCATGTTAGAAAAAACCTCCACTACAGAACTCCTTGGCCCTTCTAGAAATGGCTGGCCCTGAGGTTCTACTACCCTCCTCAAGTGTGAATTTGGGCTCTACAACTGCTCTACATTAAGGATGCGGATCCGGCAAATTTAGGACTTATGAAGAACTTCCTATGCCACTCATTGTGCCTCAGAGTAATAATCCGATCGAGGCTCAAGGATTTTCAGACACTAAGACTGATCAATTTTCGTCTATTTGGGGGCCTATTCAACCCCAAATCCCTATGAATAATTATTCCACCAGTCCATGATTCCTGTACTTCCATTGAATTTAGGAGAGGATTGGGGTTTGCTTGCGGGGGTTAACATTCCAGCAGCCCCTACTCATCCATCTATTTCGGCAGGTATTTGTGATGTGGTGGCACGTCTGCATAAACCAACTGTTAAACCTCAGTATTTAGACTCTGTTGAAATGCAAAGCATTAACCCAAAGAAGTTTCAAAATCTACCTGCAGGCTTTCTACGTCGACAAGAAGGCACTAATAAACCTAATCAGAAATCGCTGCATCTGGTAAAAATACAGAGTTTGCTGGAACTGGAAGTTCCAATTTGTCTCAACAGATGCAATGTTCTGACCATCTTCTCAGAAATTCCAGCACTCTCTCTAATATCTTCAAAGGACATTGCTAAAGTGGCTTTTCCAGATAGAAATCTGCAAGATAGTTTGATTCTTCTTGCCTCTCCATTAGTTAAGGAACTTATCCTTACTCAGACGGATTCACTGCGGGAATTGGGCTTTACAGTTGAATCTGCATCAACGTGGGAAATGCTACCTTTAAGGCCTTCTACTATACAACCACCAGTTAAACCATTGGTGGCCAACCCGGGTGGCCCCGAAGCCAGGTCTAATCAAAGAATTCTACCTAAACAGCAGGCTAAGGACGTTGATTGGGCCTCTATCATCTCCACCTTGTGGCAAAAACTTGTACCCTAGGCCAACTTTCCTAAAGACATCTCTAAGCTCTTTCTCTGATCTATGCCTGAAATCCTGGAATTCTAGAGGCAATCAGCACCTATTTACAAATTTGGAATGCCTACAGTTTCTGAGAGATGCCAATATTATTGGTATCCAGGAGACTTGGATGACCTCGACTCCATTATTAGATGGCTATCAAATCTTCGATCAACTTAATTGTCTAATTGTCGCGTTGATAATTGTTTTGGTCTACATGGCTGTGCCCTTTTGGACCTCCCATATGGGGCTCTGGGTGTTGACCTTACCTCTAGTAGTGGTCATCTGAAATTACAAATTATTAATATCTACTGGCATAGTGGTGTGGGCGAAGTTGAACGGTTTGTGTCTATTATCACCCAGACTATTCTTGATTGGATGCTTGCTAATGATTCAGGCCATGTTCTATTGGCTGGGGATTTAAACTGTGACTGTATATTTGACTACTCATCTTGGGATATCTGCGAGAAGCATACCTCTAACTTGTGTCATACGATGAAGAAACAGGATGGTTACACTTGGTATACTGGGTTAGGCAATATAGGCTTACAACCTTTGTTGGGCCTTCCACACTCTTCACTTGAAAACCCTACTTGGCATACCTGGCGGCGTGGGCATTCTTCCCCTATGCTTGATTACATCTTTGTGGATGAATATTTTTGTACAAGTTATTGGCAGTTTGAAATTCATATGAATACCTGGAGTGACCATGGTATCCTAACTGCAATATTTATAATTTGCCATCCCCAGGGCTCCTATCGGGCCGATCTACTGGTTTCATCTAACTCATCTGGTTCTGCGATTCAGTGGTTACCTAAAAACATCGATGCCTGAACCTTAATTTAAGGGCTATGCTCAACCAGACTACCTATGACTGGAAGATGGCAACCTTTAATACTGCAATGGTTACATCTCTTGTACGAGTAGCAGTAGATGAACTGGGCACTCGTTCCGCTTGTCGAACTCCAGCTAGTAGGCATACCCATTGTTCTAACTCCGACCTGGCATCAGCAAAATCTATTAAGAACAAAAGCCTTAGGAATCTTTGTTTAGCAAACCTTGATATGACTGTACGTCTAGGTCTTATTAGAAAGATCAAACAAGGTTATAAAAATGATTGTAAAACAATCAAACACCAGCTACTGCAACGGGACTCAGAATTAATGCTCCAGGTCATTATGAAGGCGAATGTGGGAGCCTTCTGGTCAATTGTTAATGGACAAGATAGCCACTCAGCTGCTGCTCTATTAAATCCAATTGCGGAACAAGGCTGGTTGGACTTCTATTCCAATAGATTTGCTCCCAATTTATTGCAGGAAATTAATAACTCTGGGCACTACGATTCCTTGAGTCCTTTCCCTAAATGGGAACCCCCCATTGAGATTGATATGGTTCTAGACTTAATCTTAAAGTGCAAAAGATCTAGAGCCCCTGGTCCAAATGGGCTTACCAATAACACCTTTAAAGCTGACCCTAATCTTTGGGCCAATCTTTTGTGCCTTGAGTTTCGAGAGATTCTTCAATCTGGTGTCTGTCCAATTTCTTGGTCTTCGGCAGATGTGATCCCAATTTTTAAATGTGGCAGTAGGTCCGACCCAAAGAATTATCGGCCTATTGCGCTAATTGACGCTGATTGTAAAATCTTCTCGACTTTACTTCTTTTGCATTTTAAGGATTGGGAATAAACTAGCCATCCGTTGAGTCCCTTCCAAATGGGCTTTCACAAATCTCATTCCACAAACATTAATGGCATTGTGGTTAAGTGCATTCAGGAGGCTGCCTGGACATCTGATAGAGGCCCCTACTTTTATGGCCTCTGTGGATCTCTCGGCAGCCTTTGACTGCGTTGACCGACATAGGCTATGGCGCAAACCTGCTTCTTGGGGCCTACCGAGGAGATTATTGAGCCTTTTGGAGGGGGTTTATAATATTTTGAGTGTAAGAATACGGCTAAACCAAAAGGGGGACATGTCAGCTGTGGTCTGCACATTCCGGGGGGGGTGAGACCGGGGAGTGTCTTAGCCCCATGGGTGTTTAATCAATATGTCTCTGATGCAGCAGAACAATTATCTAAGGAGGGTCTCACCAAGACTTGGCTCTGTGAAGTTCATTTGGTTGGCCTATGCGGACGACTTCTTATTATTTGACCTCACTAAAGTGGGGCTACAGCGCCTGCTAGATGTGTTTGCCAATTATGCCAAGCTTAATGGTTTGAACATTAAACCTGTGAAAACTAAAATCCTCATTCTGTCGAAAGGTCTTTCCAGGAAGAAAGTTAACTTCTGGAGTTTGGGGGGGCATAAAAGTAACTAGCTCCTCCTGTTTTACTTACCTTGACTGTTATGTCGGGGCCAGATTAACCTACTTCTGAATAAAGCTAAGGTCCTTGCTAGGCAGATCCTTAAAATCGATCGTAAATATGGCCTATTTTCTATTAGACTGCTCTTTTTTTTTTCGAGGGCAAAATAGCCCCAAAATCGATAGATGGCTTGGAGCTATGTACAGGGTTATCTATCGCCAAGCTCAATGTGATTGAAGGGGCTATCTGGAGAGGGTTTCGAGCTATCCCGAACGCGGTACCTTTAGCTACGATCCGGTATGAGCTAGGCTACATCTGCTTAAAATCTCGAGTTTATTGGAGAATGCTTATGCTCTACGCTAAACTTAAGGCTGCTACACCCAACACTTTATACGAACTTGTTGGGAATAATATCAATCGATCGGGCTTTCTATATAAATTTGCCAAGATGTGTGAAACTATTCTTTGTAATATTGGCTCAGATCTAGAACAGCTATCAACTAATCCTACAAAAACTAAAATGAAACTGTGGGACTATGATTGGTGCCTTACAGTGGACTCTTTTCTTTTCACTCATACAGCTCTATGTCCCATCTGGCACATGAACATAAGAAAAGTGGTACCCTCTCTCCACGTCTCACGATTGACAAGTTCTACTCAAATTGCGTTGTCATATCCTTCCAACTCTGGACACCAAATTGAGGTGGAAACAGATTTTGGAGGCAGGCAGTTTTTGCAGATTTTGCCACTTAGTCCCTGAAACGGCCAAACATCTCATTCTGTTCTGCACACAACTTAAGGCCCTTAGAGATTCCTGTCTGAGTGCATCTTGGGCCTATCCACTGATCTGGTTTGGCAACGGTGCTTGTGCATTCATACTATGTCTGAGGGTTTGGCCTTGTCTGGGTTTATTCGCAATCTCTATTTGGAACGGATGTGATCAATTGTTTGCTGTTTGTTTTTGTGTATTAGTGTAAAGACTCCCTCTAATTATTAATTGCTAGTACTTTAAGCAATCTTAATCTTTATATTGTCTGCTAATACACCAATTGCATATGAATTATTTGTATGCATTATTAACCTGCTTCTTGATTGACTGTTCTTACTGTTTGTACTATTTTTGTAAAGGTTTAATAAAACCATATACAATTATAACAACAACAAAAATAAAACATAGGTTTTTCTTTTCCATTTCCGTCACCTCTCATCCTTCCCCTTGCAACTGATTGCGGGGTAGCAGGGGCATAGGTATGATGTCCACACATTCCAGTGGTGGAACCCTGGGAAATTCCTGAATGCCACTGGTTCAGCTCAGAATGTGTATACTTGAGCAGTTGTCAGAGCAGTTTCACCTAACAGCTGGCCATGTCTCCTAAGAGTGTGGGTAGTTGCCTGCAGATAAACACCTCAAAATACAATAGTGCCTCAAGTGAGCCTTGACACTCGTATTCAACAATTTGATAGCCATTTGTCCTCTGTGAATCCACCCTTAAACTGGTACACTCTTTTTAACAGCCGCATGTATTTAAGCCAACTCAATGCAATCTTTATACTTGAGTGTGCTTTGAATTTTTCCTTATCTCTATTTTGCTTCACCCACGGGGCAATGTCATCCTCTTTCATCATAGTCACCAAACACATCTCAGAAGTCCTCAATTTTAAGAATAGTACATTTGGTGTATGGATCAGCCAACACTCTTTTGGGTGCGTTATTGATTACAGTAGTACACAATGGCTTGGACCATTAACAGACAGTAATCTCCATTCATAGCACTTCCTACATACTCGCAATCTCAACCCTGTTTCATTCCTTCCAATAGCAGAAATTCCCCTGTTTTCTACAGCAGACAAATTTTAAAATGTGTCAACTAGTCTGGACTACTACCCCTAAAGTAGTTTCCTCTAGAGGCCTGTGGTAATTCATGCTAAGGTTGAGGGTTCACCATCAAAAAACAAAGAACAAAACGGGGCACAGCACAGGACAAAAACAACTTGTTTTGCAAATAAATTCAAAGACTCGGATAAAGTTATTCATGTATAGTAAATCACAGAGATACAGACCATTTGAATGTGTTTCTTTCGTGTATTATAGACTCTCATACACAAGTGTTATTCACGCATGAATTTCATCGAAAAATACATACATTTAACAGCATATGATTCTGTTAACATATTCATTCCATATGTACAGACATGTCAATACATTTTTGAAAAAAAGGAGTCCCAATAACTTCAAGGAGTCACTCAGTCTTTTCATATGGCTGATTATTAGAGTGATGTCCCATTACTAACCACGCGTTTCGGGCGTTGTGGTGCCCTTCTTATGGTTTATATATTTGGCTTGTGCTTTGGTTCATGTTCTGGAATATAAATGAAATCAACATTGAATTACTCATCAATGTCCCCTTATTTATGGTCAGGTTAAATAAAGTCATAAATTTACTCTAACATATTGGGCCTCATTACGACCCAGGCGGTAAGTTACGGCCTGGGTCGTACCCTTACCACCATGGTGTAAACTATGTTTACACCATGGTGGATGGCGGATTTACCGCCCCATTCCAAGGTGAGTGGGGCGGTAAATCCCCATTTCCCATTTTACCCTTCCCCATTCCCATTTTTGCCCCATAGGGCATAATGGGAGTGGGGAAGGCGCTAATTACGCCACCGTAAATTACGGTGGCGTAATTAGCACCATGGTCCCTTAGCGCCATGGATTTTAACGCTTGCAAAAAGCAGGCGTTAATATCACCATGGCGCTAAGGGACCTTGTAATCAGGCGTTAAGGGTCGGCGCCGTTTACGGCGCCGTTAACCCCTTAACGCCTGATTCGTAATGAGGCCCATTGTGACTAACCTTATGATAGATCATACGTATTCAGAAGTCAGTTCTCAATTGGTTTGGTCTGAATGGGTCCCTGAAAGACATATTAAAAGAAGACATGAGTCTTTAGTGTGACATGGTGGTGGCATGTAGAGGGAAGAAGGCGCTCATATAGCGATGGGTCCCCCTACATGTCGTCTGTATTCTAGGGGATTATGGAAACATGGTTAGAACAGTCAGAGCTGTATTCATACCTCACTCGTGAAGGCTCTTGGTTAGTGCCACGTTAGTTACACCTCATTGTGTGTTTGATTGCAGAGATATTGAGGTAATCCTAAAATAATGTTTAGGATACCTCTGTTAGTGTTCGAGTCTCATCTTAATCACATAATGATTGTTACTCTAATGGTAAATCCGCATTCTTACCTTCAATCTGATACTGTTGAGAGTTATGTTGTGTGTTCGCGTGGACCGCCGTCGGTGAGAAAAAGAGGCTCGCCGTCACGTTGGTCCCCACCAGGTAACGTGAGAATGGGTTTCTGTGTGAATTCTAAAAACAAATAACAGAATGAATACACGCAGTTGGCTCAAGGGGACTGCTATAGTTCCACTAGCGGAACAAGGTACCGGCGATGTTTACCTCACTCGAGTACGAAGGGGAGAAAAACTCTCTGTGCACAGATTCTGCGTTGCCGCTCGCAGAGTGCCTGTCGCTAAGCAACGGGATAGCTCTGCTATATGAAGTACATTTTCTATTTCTATGTCATCTTGTTTAAACTTAAACAATACTCTGATTTACATTAGTGTGCACCTCCACACCCACCCTGTTCTTCACTACCCCTTGTTGCTACACCAACTCTGGAGGCTGCACCTGCATAAGGTAAAGGATGTCATTTTTGAAAATTGGATCTCTTGCAACTAATAAAGCAGAAACACTAAACTTCACTGAGGAAGAAGCCGCTAAGATTCTTAAACTCTTCAAAACCATTGATCTAGAACTCAGCTTCACCTCCAAACCAGAAGAATTGGTCTATCAACTTGAAAGACTCATTAGACGTGAAATCAGCCAAAGATTGCACGCTACGACATTATTGCAATATTCTAAATCCCAACGCATCCCCAGAGGTTTACGCATTGATTTGGAACTATCATTATGCAAAGAAAATCCCAAATTTGTTAGAAGATGGAGACTCATTCTCAACAAATGTTCATTAGACCTTATAATTCTCACTATTGAAGAATTATCCAAATCACTGATCTCGATAGAAATAGATTTAGATAATACCAAAAAGACTATATCTTCATTCATGACAAAAGAAGAACTAACTTCTCTACTAACAGAAATAGACACGAATCCCAAAAAATCAGAAGATTCAGGAGAGATACTTTGGACTACAAGTTAGATATCATGTATACATGGAAGGAATATTACCAACAGAAGGATACTCAAAAAAGTAATAGACCATTATTCAGCAAAAATAAGAAAACTCCAAACTCAGCTCCGACATCATCAGATGCTTCTAGTGGAGAAATTGACAATACGGAAACTGCCACAGAAACTGAACTAGAAGATAGGAGAGAAACAAGAGGAAACAGTCAGATACCTACTACCTCTAAGACAGTCACAGACACAACACCAACCACTTATTCTTTTTTAGACAGAATAAGACACGAAGAGGGCAAAAGAAAAAACCCAACAAGGAAAGTAAACTATCCTCCATTAAAACCTAGTTGTTAACATCTCTAGTTATAAGCTTTCTAAGTTTGAATGTCAAAAGCTTCAGAAAGGGATTTCATTTGTCCCTCAGTATAATACCACACTCCTGAAGGAGAAAATAGCATTCTTTAAGCTAACAAGGAAAATGAAATTAAAACTATATTTTTGATATGGTAGACATCTCCGAAAATACACAACAGATGGAATACCTTGAAATAAAACCAAAGAGTACATTCTCTCCACCAGTACAGAATTCAGTACTGGATGCATTCCAAAAATTGGTTTTGAAGGACTTGCAGACAATTAAATTTCAAAACAGAACAAGAGGCAATTTATCACACAGGGAAAGGCAAGCACTGGAGCGACTATGGCAGAATCCAGATATCATTCTAAAACCTGCAAATAAAGGGGGCGCCCTAGTAATAATGGATACGGTCAAATATAAGAATGAAATAACGAGACAACTCAATGAGGAAGACACTTATGTAGGGATCTTTCAAGACCCCACAGATCAGGTAAGAAGTATCATCCAACAAGTACGAGAGGAAGCTGAAGATTCGGAAATCATTATTCACAAAACCAGAATGTTCTTAACAAAAAAACATCCAGTGATGCCAGTCATATATGTGTTACCGAAGATTCACAAACATTTGACCGAACCTTCAGGACGGCACATAAAATCGGCTATCAATAGTCTTTTGGAACCAATAGCACAGTACATAGATCAAATCATACAACCATTGACTCACCAATGTACGACTTACATCAAAGATACTAATGATTTTTTGCGGAGGCTTGAAAATGTCACCTTCAATCCGGATACTGACTTTCTGTTTACCATGGATGTGACAAGTCTATATACCAATATTACTCATCAAGCAGGACTAGAAGCTATGGAATGGATGCTGTTAAATACTGAACAAACAGTGAAAAGTGGTAACCTCTTCATCATGAAACTCTTGAGCATTGTGTTAAACAATAACTTTTTCTCATTCCAAGATCGATACTTCCTACATATTTCTGGGACATCAATGGGGGCCGCTATGGCCCCGGCTATGCCAATATTTATATGGCATACTTAGAAGAGATAAATGTCATCTCCAACCCCAGATGGAATTCCAAACTGAAATATTTTACAAGGTTCATCGATGATCTATTTGGAGTTTGGACAGGTACGGAAGATGAACTTAAAGAATTTATCAGTTATATGAACAACCTGGCACCACGGATTAAGTTCACACATAAACACAGCAAGACTAACATTGAGTTTTTAAATGTCCAAATATATTTGAAACCCTCAAATTAGAAACAACCATTTTCACAAAAGACACTGACAGGAATAGTTTACTTCTAGCGAACAGTTTTCACACTAAAAAATGATATTGAATATCCCTTTGAGACAATTTTTTTTTAAAAAACTTTATTTAAGTTTTTGAGCATCATGGGCATGTAAATATTGATAAATATTTGGTGCCAGGCATGTAACAGCTTTCCTGTATATGTCAAATCAATGTTGCCCCTATTGGGGTTCCAGTACATGAAACAGTAAAAGAAAAAGGGACAACAGAAACTCTCCTTTGCTCATATATGAAAGAGAATGAATAAAATAGAGAAACAAAACATATATAATAAATAACAACTTAGTCCCCCTCCCCCCCAGAACGAATCCCCAACTTATGGGTGAGAAGGTGTACCATATATAATTAGAAGAACAATAGGTTGGATCGCTTTCAGCGTAAAGTTCTGATTTGTCAAAGTATAGCTTAAAGTAGCCTTGGTTTAAAGAGCCTTTGTATCGTTCAGCAGGTTGAGTCATTTCCCCGGTTTGAAGCTCTGGGTTATTAAACAATGGATATTGCACGGAGCAACCTTGCTTTAAAGAACATCTGCTCTTTGTCCACCATAAATTTGTGTAATGGAAGTGTTCAGTTACCTTGAATAGGAGCCGTGGGCCAATGCCGTCACCTTTTCCATGGCCATTACTCCCCACAGTCTTACCCACCACATGGCCGTTATTGGGCCGTCCTTGGTTTTCCATGAATGTGCTAATGTGATCCTGGTCGCACTCAGCATGTGGGTTATGAGCGCGGAGGTAGGCCCTGAGCTTGCATAACATCCCTCCACCGCCTCTCCCAGGAGTACCAACAACAGGTCAAAGGGTAGCCCCATACCAGTGATGTCTTTGATATGGCTCAGGATCTCCTTCCAATAAGTCTCTGCTAGTTGACAGGTCCACCACATGTGGATAAGGTCCCCAGGTTGTCCGCAGTTTCTCCAACATGCTGCGGGGTATTCTGGGTTGATGGAGTGTAAGCGTACGGGTGTCATGTACCACCGGAGGCAAAGTTTATATGCTGCCTCTTTAATGGAGGTGCATTTGGACCCTTTAGCAGTTCTGTGCCAGATGCAAACCCAGGTTTCTTCAGAAATTGGTTTCCTGAGGTCTGTTTCCCATTTTTGTATATATGAGATTTTTATTTCCGAGTCCACCCCTCCCAATAGGCGATATAGTCTAGTTATGCCTTTATCAGGCAGACCTTCCTGTATGGTTAGCTCTATTCCTGTTGGAACCCTATTTGCCCTTTCCTTGACTTTTGCATTGGAAGCCCAGTGCCTAAGCTGAACGTAAAGATATCGCTCTCGCTCTGGTATGTGGAACCTGGATTTATAGTCCTCGAACACCAAGGGAGTCCCCTCTGTGTAAAGGTCTTTTAGAGTCAGGTTGTTTTCCCTGCCCCCCCAATTTTTCCAGAAGTTGACCTGCATTCCCAGGGTAAAATCTGGGTTGTAGGCGATCGGAGCAAGCAGGCCCCCTCCCACCTTAATCTTCTTATTTCTCAATACTTTATCGACAATACCATAGAGTGGTATTAGTTGCTACTAATAACATACCTCCTCCTCCGCTGTGACGTGTGGCGAGGAAGCCCAGTTTCCCCAAGGGTATCTTTGACGCTGCTCTTTCTAGCATTACCCATTGATTGGGATCTTCCTCGGATGACCATTGTAGTATCGGGGCTATTTGTGCTGCCCACAGATACCTGTGAAATTCCGGGAACCCCAGCCCCCCGTACACTTGTGGTCTAAAAAGTACCTTTTTTGGGATTCTCGGTCTCTTCCCTCCCCAGATAAAGGACATCACTTCTTTCTGTAATGCTTGGATAGCTGGGCTCAGGAATTTTATCGGGAGAGGGTGTAACGCTCACCTGATTCCCGCAGAGGCGCCGGTCTTGACTGGGCGAATACCGTATCTTCAAAGGTGATGTGTAACACACGGTTGGCTCTTTGGGCTGGACCTCTGTGCACTGTATGTCTGACTCGAAGAGTACGATGTCTGCAGATAGAAAATATGGGATTAATGAACTGGGGTTATTGGGTGTCTCTCTTCTTCCCCTTCTCTTCTCCTGTAGAACCCCAAAGGTTAACGCTCTCACCTTAGGTAAGTGAACGCTGAGCTCTCCATCTGCCTCGGGGCAGGGTGCCGTAACCAGTTTCTTCACTGGATAAGGGTGCAGGCCTCTTGACCTCAGAGGACTGCTGTCCGTCGTTTACTGCACGAACGGTAAATTCCGAGTATTTCAAATGTCTTTAAAAGTCTTTTGTAATGATGTCTCTTGTATTGCAGGGTTCCGGCGATGGCGGATGACGGGCTGAAGTGAGTTGAGGATGGAACCCGTGTGAGGAATAGAAGCGCCTGGAAGCACGTAAGTAAGCGCTTGTTGCCTGCTTCACGATGCGCACTAACTGTCCTTTTATCTTGCAGGTACAAGTTCGGAGCTGCTGAAGGGTGCCAGAATACCCACTGGGTTCGGCGTGGGAAGGAGTACTGGCACGTGAGTAATAAAGTTACCCAATGTCTTTAAACGCACCTTCTTTTGTCTTTCAGATGCGGGATGCAGCGCCGAAGGCCTCCGGAGCGTGCGAAGAGTTGGTAAGCTTTTGTCTTTCAGATGCCAGAATGCAGTGCGAAGACCTCCGGAGCATGCGAAGAGTAGGTAAGCCTTTGTCTTTCAGATGCCGGAATGCAGCGCGAGGCGTTGGTGACAGCCGATGGACCAGGTAAGAGAAGCGCTGTCACTGAAGACCGTAATGCTAACCTGTTCTTTCTTGTCTTTATAGGTGTTGCTGAAGACTGGATTCAGGATGGTAAGCCTTTTTCCCTTAGGCCCAGGATCAGATGCAGAAGACACGATGAGCGTTCTGCTGCAGAGGATGCAGAATAACGCAAAGCAAGATTCATCCATCGGGTGTGGTTTAAATAGCCTCCTGTAGTGCTTAGGTGTCTCCTTCCACAGCCTCGCCTAGGTAAGAAAAGAGTTCCTGCTTTCCAGAAGAGTTCCAGTGTTCTGAACCTAGGGAGTGGCTCCTGCCCCACCCAACAGGAAATGTAGTCCCAAACAGAAGAGGATTAGAGGCTCAACTGGCAGGTAAGTAAGCAGCATGGTCTGCTGCAGGTAAGTCCACCCAAGCATTATGAGCCCGGCGCTTCCAGCACTGGGACTGGGCATATTTATGAGCCTGGTGCCACTGGCGCCAGGACAGGGTCCAAACGGTCCCAATTGGGACTGGTTGGCACTCGGAACCTGGGTTATGGGTCTGCTTCCAAGGGAGTTGGGTAAATCCTGACCTTTTGGAAGCAGAGATCATGACAGCGGGCCTAACACATATAAACCTTTTCGAAGTAGAGTAATTTTAACCGCTGTAATGCGTGCCAGCCAAGACAATTCCTGCAATTCCCACCGTTTTAAGTCATTTGTTAAGGTCTTGATGAGATCGGGGATGTTAGTCCCATATAGCCTGTCGTATCTGGGGGTTAGTTGCACCCCAAGGTATTTGACTGATTTGCGTTCCCATATCAGGGGGTATTGGTTCTCCCAATCCGAAATTCGGGCCACATCTTCAGTGATATTAAGGGCTTTGGATTTTGGGTAATTGATGTGGAAGCCTGAGACTTGTGCAAACTCTTCCAATAATTGTATGGTCACTGGCAGGGAATTTGCTCTGTCCCTTAGGAACAGAAGAATATCATCTGCATAGAGTGTCACTTTCTGCGGACCCATATCTCCCACCTCGACCCCTAGAATCCCCTGGTGACCACGGACCTTGTATGCAAATGGCCCCATAGCCATGGCAAAGATCAGGCGTGATAGTGGGCACCCCTGTCTTGTGCCTCTCTGGATGGGGTGTCATTCGTGAGTTTCCCATTGATCATTAACTTAGTGGAAGGGTATGCAAAGTTAGCCATTACCATGCGAGTAAAGATTGGCCCACATCCAAATTTTCCCAAGGTTAGCTGAAGGAATTCCCAGTGGAGGCTATCAAAGGCTCTGGAAGCGTCCAGAGCTGCTATTGAAAGTTTTTGGCCCGTCCTCTGCCCCCAATCAATCGTGTCTATGGCTCTGCGGATGTTGTCGTATGTGTGTCGCCCTTTCACAAAGCCAGCCTGGTCTGAATGAATTATCTCGGGGAGTATCGCTGCCAATCTTCTCGCCAGTACCATGGAATAGAGCTTAGGGTCCCCATTTAATAAGGAGATCAGGCGATAGCTTGCGCAATCAATTGGGTCCCTGCCTGGCTTCAACAGTAATATTGTGGTTGCTGGACACATATCCTGAGAGACTTGCCCTTTATCCCTGATGAAATTAAATAGCTGTGTTAGGGGGCCAGTTAGGACAGTTCTAAATGTTTTATAATATGCGTTGCTTAGCCCGTCTAGGCCCGGGGTTTTTTGACCTTTTAGTGCCCCTATCGCCTCCCCTACTTCTTCCTCCGTTATGGGGGCTTCCAGCAGTTGCCTATCCGCCTTCCTAAATTGCGGTAGTTCCATTTGGCTTAGGTAGGTAGTCTGTGCTTCCCCCTCTAGATTCTCTCTTCCCAAATTATTGGAATAATATGTGGACATTACCTCTTCTATTTCCTTTTCTCTCCTCTTTATTTCCCCATTCTCATTACGAAGTTGTGTTATATGATTCCGAAGTTTCTAATGTCTCAATTTGGCGGTGAGGATTCGATTGGCTTGCCCCCCCTGAATATAGTAAAACTGTTTTGTTTGTACCACAAGACGTGCTGCATCATCTGTTAGATGGGTTTCTAGGATCGCTCTAGCCTTTTTAAGATCCCGCCATGCCTTTTGAGAGCCCCTTTTTTGGTATTCCACCTCTGCTCTTTGTATATTGGCCTCCATGTTGCGTCTTGCCCTTGCTCGAGTCTTGATGTAATTTGATGTTTGCGCAATGAACTCCCCTCTTACCACTGCTTTGCTTGCATCCCAAATGGTCGACCAGTTGACCAGGGTGTTATATTTTCCTGGAAGTAATTCCTTAAGGTCTGTTCTATGCCAGTACAGACTGTTAGGTCCTTCAATATTACTTGTTTAAGCACCAGGGTTTACAGGATTGTTGATGGGGCAACTTGGTTCTATCTTTAAAACTACCAGGGCATGATCCGATAGGCAACACACTCCAATTTCGAGGCTTGTAACATGTTGGACCATTGTTTATGAGATAAGTACCATGTCAATACAGGAGTAACCTCTTTGTACAGCGGAGTAGTGGGTATAAGTTCTGTCTTGTGGTTTAAAGAATCGCCACGTTTCAAGCAGGTGTAAGTCCCTTCGAAATTTGGCTAAGGCTTGTCTGAATATTTGATCATGAGAAGTGGCTGGGAGGGTTTTATCCATAGCTTGGTCCATCACCCATTAAAATCGCCCCCAATTAGAATTTTCCCTATTCCCCATTGTGCAGTCCTAGGCACTAGGCTCAGCAGAAAATGGTCTTGTTTTGCATTTGGAGCATAAATTGAGATCAACGTGACCAATTGCCCCATCAGTTCCCCCCCCCAACATTAAGTAGCGACCTTCTGGATCCTTCTTAACAAAGCGTTTCTCGAAGTGAATACCAGTAGAATGCCCACTCCTCATTTTTTAGTCCCGCTAGAGGCCAGGTATTGTATTGGGAAAGCCCTGTGTTTCAGCCTCGGTTCATCTTCTGGGAGTAGATGTGTCTCTTGTAACCATACCACTGAGGCATGCATTTCCCTCAGCCTATTTAATATAGATTTCCGTTTAATTGGGGAGTTAAGCCCCTGAATGTTCAATGAAACGAAGGTTAAATCAGACATTTTTATACTCTAAGCCATTTGTCCCCTTCATTGAGTTCCAACTCGTGTGTATTTTTAGGTATTGTGTTTATATATTGTACCCTTCCACCCGGAAGAATCAAAACACCCCCCTCCCTCCCACCCCCCAACTTTTGGATTATAACTTCCAAATTGCATTACTGACATAATACGTGTATAACGTGTCACCGGGTACTTTACTCACCCGGGATATTTAGGGTCCGGTCTACCTCTACCTTCCCTTCCCTGTCCTCCCCCTGCCCCCCTCCCCCTCACACCTTCTTTGTCACATGACAGCTTTTATGAGTACCCCTTATGTTCCGATTTGACTTAAGAATTGTTCCAGGTGTGGAACTCTTCCTTTCTCCTCCTCCCTCCGTCTGATGGCATTATACTCTTACTCTAAAGAGACAGCCCCAAGGTTCTAGATGCTCAGTGACCTTTCAGGTAGGATCCGTGGGTTGTAATTCTTTGTTGCGCCTTCCCCATCCGTAAGGTTGCCTCCTTCATCTTCCTGCATGAGATCCGCCATTTCTTCTCTTTTGGCAACCGAAAACCTCTGGCCCTTCCATTCGAAATGGATACATGTTGGGTATCCCCACCGATACCGCACCTTTCTCGCTCTCAACCAGTCCGTGACCACCCTCAGTTTCTTCCTTCTGGCGAGTGTAGCTTGGGCTAAATCTTGGAACAACTGGAGTGGTGTGGAACGAAAGCTGATAGGTTCTTTCTTGCGGGCAGCTTGCATTATGTCTTCCTTCAACTGATATAGGTGAACCCGGGTCAAGACGTCTGGAGTCAGGTTCTTATTGATTTAATATGTCGAGTATGTTCTATGCGTTCGATCTAGCATAATTTCTTTGTTCTTTTCCACACTCAGAATGTGTCAAAACAGGTCCGTCACATATTGCTTCAGGTCTGAGTCCATGATTGATTTTGGAATTCCCCGGATTCTAATACTATTACGCCTGGACCTGTTTTCAGCATCTTCTTGTCTGTTTTGCACACGTTCCATTTGTTCCAGTTCGTAAACTCTGTTCGCCAGGACATCATGTTCGTGGCTCTGCTCTGTTACTACCGTTTCAACCTCGTCAATCCTTTTTTCCGCCGCTACGATTCCTTTATTAAGGTCTGAGATGGATTTGGCCAGGTCATTTGCACTTTCTTTGATATCTTTCTTGAGTTCCTGTAACATTTCCAGCACATCCCATTTTCTAATAAGTGGGTCATCCGGAGTGTATGTTCTTTCTGGGGGAGGAGTATGTACCTGGGCTAACGCTTGTACCTGGTTGCGTTTCTGTGCGTCAGTTGTTTGTAACAGGGCTTTAATGTCGCCAGACCCTTGGCCTTTAGCTTTCGTTGCTTGCTTAGACATTGTGGTCGATACGCAGTGGCCCTGTCGCTTTAGTGCAAGTTTGGTGAATCAAGGTCAACGTTATTCTCCTCCACAGAGCCTCAGGTGGGCACAATGTCCTAGTGCTTTGGATAAAGGTGTCTCCTGAACTCTCAGGAACCACTAACCGGGGGCCACCTCTCCCCCCTACGGCCCTTTCTGAGTTGTGCGCTTCGGTCTAAAGTATTATGGGAGGGTGCTTGTGCTGTCCGACGCCGCGTGAAAGTAGCTGCTTGTGTTAGCTCATGCCTAGTTGTTTGTAGGCCCACCACCCGGAGCCACTCTACCGTTAAGTGGCGAAACATGACTCTTACATTCGAGTCCGGCACTTAGATATTGCTGAGAGCACCAGTCTTTTAGAATTGTGCAAAGCATTCTGGCGAATCAGCCAGGATTTGCGTGTCGGCTTAAGTCCTTATGCCCCGTATGATAGCGGTCTCGGGTGACACTATGTGCATACGACCCTTGCTGTGTCCGGCTTCCTCTGCTTCTGCACCTCTCCAGCCGTTATATGTATGACATGGGTGGGCCCGTAGGAGCACCCCACCCAGAAGCAGCGCCGCAGTCACACCCGGAGCCCACACCGCCTCCAACTCCTCACCTCCTCTTCAATTCAGCAGCGATCCAACGGGGACGCAGGGGTGGGGGGGGTGAATGCCAAGAGCCGGCCATCATGGCACAGCCCACCAGCTGTAGGACCATTTAAGGATAGGTCCGCCACTAGTCGTGCCCAGGGGTGCTGCCCTAGATCCAGCAGCGCTCTCTAGCGTTTGATGTTCCCCACAGTTTGACCACCACATCCAGAGGCTCATCTCCAAGAGACTCTGCAGGATCGGAGCGGGGCTGTAAGGCACAGGGAGGGACAGCTCCTCCCAAGCCCCGATCAGCAGACTCGCCGATGTGCGCGTGTGTGTCCGGCTGGTTGCGTCGCGGCTCCAACCGCGACCCCATTGAAGTCTGGTGTCTCTGCGGCCCCTCCGCCTCCAGATCGGGGCCTCCTACACCCGTGTGCCGGCACCCGACCTGCTCTCGGGCGGACCCCAGCAGCGCAGGAGGCTGGGGCCGCCTCCCTCGTCGTGGCTCCTCCCGTCCCTGCGCCCCGGGCTGCGGGCGGACAGATCAGCCTCCCTGCCCTCGGAGGCGGAGCCGCAGTCACCGCAGCAGCCCCCCCGGGTCCCGGAACCTTGCAGCCACACACTCCGGGAGCCCCGCACAAGGCCGATAGCGTCCATGCCACACTCCAGTGAAGCTCCGGAGCACAAAGAGGGGGAGGGGTCGGCCGTCACGGCACGGCTCACATAAAGTAGAATTTCGCCATTGTTGTCCTTTGCTGACGCTTCTGGTGTAAGCGGGAGGATTTATCCAGATATAATCAGGCTGCGGGTCCCTTAGAGGAGGAACACAGCCCTGGCCGCCATCTTGACTGCGGGAGGGCCGCTGCGGAGGAGGTCACGAAAATCCATTCTCCGGTCTCCAGGAGTCATCCACAGCTCCTATTTTATTCTCTCAGCCTTCCGACACCTATTGAGGGGCTCCACTGGCGCCGATGCATTTTTTATGGGGCTCAGGGAGTACGGGAAGGGATAGGGAGCTTGGAGCTCACCAAGGAGGCATCCAATGGCGTCCTCGGATGACCACGCCCCACCTTTTTGAGCCAATTTTTAAGATATCGACGAATAATTTCAGAAGAAGATGAATATGTGAGGAAATTAACAGAACTCAAGGATAAATTCCTCAAAAGAGGGTACAGTGCAGAAATTATCTCACAACATTCAGCAACAGTGAGTAACACACCAAGAATGGAAGCATTAAAACCCAAAGAAAAAACAGATACTGATCGTCTATGTGACCACTTTTTCTGAACAAAGTGGTAAAATCAAACAAATTATGAAAAAAATTGGAGAATCTTATCTCTAAACCCTACACTGGCCAATTTGTTTCCGACACCCCCACTATTTGCATATAACAAAAGCAGATCATTGATAGATCATCTGATTAAATCCGACTTTGTTCAAAAAACCAAAACGAAGAAACAACATAGAGGGACCTTACCATGCAATAAGTGCAATTGTTGTAATGATGTACTAAAAGGTACCACCCATATAATGGACAGAAGATCTCACTGATGCACACCTCAACGTGCGATACAACGAATGTGATATATGGCATCAAATGCCCCTGTGGCTTGTATTATGTGGGATTGACAAGTAGGAAAGCCAAGGTAGGATGGGGAGAGTACAAATCTAATATACACAATCTATCAGTCAAATCCCCAGTAGCTCAACACTTCATCGCCCAAAGAAACACCATTGCTCAGATCCAGTTTGTAATTCTGGAAGTAGTTAAACTACCAAGGAGAGGTGGTGATCTCGCCAAATTACCTCTGTTAACGGCTTCAATTCAACACTACAGCTAAGTCAATGCCTAGTCTGGGATGCTGATGGAAACCCTTATTGATGTATTTTTATGTCCAATTTGTTTACTCTGGATGACAACCCTTATATAACACCCCTCTCTTAGAATCCCCCTGACCCCACTGAGCCAAGAAGTAGGTTTGTTTTGCAAATTAAAAGGTTTATTTGAAAAATTAAACAATATATATATATATATCACACTTTTATAAATACATTGATAATTGATAGCACACTTGTGAATATGAGCAGTAATCAGCAATAGGTAATCCTACAGTAGCACAGTTCTTGGTTACTTATGAATAAGAACAGATTACTAAGGTAGCAGAGAATACTTTATATGGTTCAAGGAAATGCAAGGTGGGACAGAATGCAACACAGAAATAATTTGATATGATTTCAACAAGAGATAATGTGATCACTTTTTCTTTTGACAATTTACTCCCCCCCCTTTATGCAATATAAGGAAATGGACGGAGAGCACACAGTCTTCAAGAATACCAACAAAAATCCAATACAATGTTCCAATTCCCCCCCAGCAAGCTGAGAGCACCAGGGATGATCTTTAAACACAGGCCCAAAATACTTTAATGTGGTGGCAATGAAGTGAAAAATATGCTAAAAATGCTTTTAATTCCCTCTAGGTTCAGGGTGAGTGAGAGATACTTCAAATCAGTTCAGGCCAGCCCTATCAATGATTCAGGGATGGTTATCAGGTTGAAAACGGAATTCCGTAATGGAAGCAAAAGACGAATATTTTTACACGTGGCTGAAATGAAGCAAAATGTCAAATCGCGGCAATTTAGTTGCGTGCGCCGAGTGCAATTATGGAGGAACTATAAGGAGTAGCCGCTGAGGGAGTCGCAGTCCTTGCAGTCTACCCTCCACTCTGGTCCTGTTTCCAGTCTTTCTACACCCTCTACTGAAGGGGGGAGTGCTACAAAACCACCCTCCAGCCGCGGAGCGGGCGCGGAGCCAGTCGCTGAGGGAGTCGCAGTCCTTGCAGTCTACCCTCCACTCTGGTCCTGTTTCCAGTCTTTCTACACCCTCTACTGAAGGGGGGAGTGCTACAAAACCACCCTCCAGCCGCGGAGCGGCCGCGGAGCCAGTCGCTGAGGGAGTCGCAGTCCTTGCAGTCTACCCTCCACTCTGGTCCTGTTTCCAGTCTTTCTACACCCTCTACTGAAGGGAGGAGTGCTACAAAACCACCCTCCAGCCGCGGAGCGGCCGCGGAGCCAGTCGCTGAGGGAGTCGCAGTCCTTGCAGTCTACCCTCCACTCTGGTCCTGTTTCCAGTCTTTCTACACCCTCTACTGAAGGGGGGAGTGCTACAAAACCACCCTCCAGCCGCGGAGCGGGCGCGGAGCCAGTCGCTGAGGGAGTCGCAGTCCTTGCAGTCTACCCTCCACTCTGGTCCTGTTTCCAGTCTTTCTACACCCTCTACTGAAGGGGGGAGTGCTACAAAACCACCCTCCAGCCGCGGAGCGGCCGCGGAGCCAGTCGCTGAGGGAGTCGCAGTCCTTGCAGTCTACCCTCCACTCTGGTCCTGTTTCCAGTCTTTCTACACCCTCTACTGAAGGGGGGAGTGCTACAAAACCACCCTCCAGCCGCAGAGCGGCCGCGGAGCCAGTCGCGGAGGGAGTCGCAGTCCTTGCAGTCCCTGCAAGTCCCGGCAATCCCACAGGGAAGGGATGGATCCTGCTACACAGCGGCCAGTCGACCCTCAACAGACCTACCCCAGGGCGGGAGAGGGGATGAAGAGACTCTTACGAAGCTCTAAACCACTAATCACCACATAAGGCGAACTCAGCCCAGTATCTGGGGGGCCAAGCGCCCAATCCCCCTTCATTTTCCCAAGACCGCTTGCCCAAAATAGAGCCAACCCCTCAGGGGGGACCACAGTTTGGAAACCCACTTCTGAGCATGCTCCCCCTCTTCGAGCAGCGGAACTCTCAGAGGGGGGCTTCGGACACATGTTCTTAGCTGGAACGGACTCCGCCGATCTCCAACCAACCATTTCCACAGCCCTAAAGGGACGTGACAGCATCGGACTCTCAGGGAGCAACCTAAACTCTGTGCCCTTTCACGCCCAAATCAGGGTGGCAATCCACAGACCCAATGCAGACTGCAAGCCTCTTCCATCGGGCTCTCTCGAGCAGCAGAATCCGCAGATTCCGCCAGCTCTCCCCGCGACCGTGGCCCGCCCCCCACTGCCGGCCGAAGGGCGGACAGAGGAGGCGGAAGATGAAGAAGGGGAGAGTGGCGCATGTAGCCGCGGGAGCCCTAAACAGGGCGGCCACCTGGATCACAGAATCTCGCCCACCGCACCAGACACAGCACCAGACAAGGCAGCTCCTACCTGCCTTCCGGAAAGCCCTTCCGTGGGTCTACCAGTGGGGGCTAGGGGTCCCGGGGTCGAGGAGCCGTACGAGCGCCGCGTTAGTCTTGCAGTGTGCGAGGAGGAGCGCCCGCTCCAACGTCCGCCCCCGGTGGAGTGTGGACTAGAGCGGGCTGCCAAGGGAACGTTCGGGGAGCCTCTCGACGAGGCTCCACCTGTGGTGAGACTCGGAACTACATCGGAGAGCCACAGCTTCGAAGAGCCGTGGGAAGCAGGTGGCTCGCCCCTTTCAACACCGGCCGAGGAATGGGCAGACACGGAGACACATAACTGCCCGTTCCACCCACAACACCCTCGGCAGGAGTGATCTCACCTCGCATGCAGAAAAATGGTCCGTTGCGCACTAATAAAATCCCTAAGAAGAAACAAAAAAAAAGAAGTGCAACATCAAAAAATAAAGAAACATCTCCAAGTGCACAACTGCACGAACTTAACATGAAAAGCCCACAACAACACCAAAGAAAAAATTCCATTATCTTTAACAAAGCAAGAAAGAGGGGACTAGCAAAAACTACGACGTGCAAAAATAACCTGGGTATGTCGGTAAAAGACTTCTTCAACCGCCTGGGCAAAAAAAAACTCGTCACAGATGACGAAATCTCTGACGCAGAAATTCTAGAAGCACTCATCGACCTTGCTCCAACTCCCAAGACGAGAACAACCGAAGAAGACTCGGCAAGTGGGAAACCCGTAGGGCGAGAAAACCCCCCGGCCTCCCTTCACTTTGAAACCCGGCATCCTATTCCGACACCCACCAGCCACGAAACTGGGCAGGGAACTATCCTGAAGGGTCCTACGGTAGCAAGTGCACCAGGCAGCTCTGCCACTCCGGAGCAGCAAATCAGCGAAATGGAGGGGCTGCATCGGAATAGCACCCTCGTCCTCATAACTCCTCGAAAAATGAAGAAGGCTTTGCCGATTGAGAGCCATGACAATACAAGCGACACACCAGCAGATGACTTGGGAACAGAACTACGGAGCGACAAAACCGCCCGGACTTTAAACCCATTGAAAATAATACAAAGCCCGGACATCTCTGAGCAGACATTCCCGGGAAACATGAGTCCAACTATCAGACTCACTACAAACTCAAAATGGCCAGAACCAGTGAACAGCAACAAACTTGGAACTGAGCCACAGAAGGAAGTAACGCCCCCAAGCCCAGTGGCCGTTCGGTCGCAGACTAAGGGAGCAAACTCCTTCACACAGACTTCACCAAAAGATAAACAAAAGAAGGCCGCTCCTCAGAATTTGTCAAATCCAAGCCCACATAAGGCATACAACCTGCCTCAACAATTTTCATTGGACGAGACCCTCGCAACCCCAAACAAAGTCAGAAGGAGCAGTGAGGCTTCCGCCCCCAGTAAAATCGAGACTCCTGGGAAAAAACACGACACTCTGGCTTTCATGTCAGCAATAACAATAGCGCTCGCCCCCTTTTGTAAACTTTATGAAGCACTGAGCGACTCGCTGAAAGACCAGACTACGCTTTTAGCAATGACACACACTAAGCTGCTATTCCTTGAAGGATATATTACAGCACTAGGAACACGCCCACTCGAAAAGCCAACGGGCTCAACAGGTAGCTTTCCTGCATCAAGGGGACAGGAAAAGGAGGGACAAATCCTAGAACCCGCAGCACTCATCTCAAGAAGAAACAGAGATACCCAAACTGAACCATGCTGTCATCCGATGTCCACGGGAGAAAACTTGTCTTCTGCCCTTAATCGAACCCGGGAGGGCCACTTTCCGCTCTTCTCCGCTTTTCCCTCTAAACCAAAACCTTGCCCGTCTCGGACATCTGCATTAAGAGCCCCCAAAGGGTGAGCAGAAGGCACTAACATCTCAAGGGCCCCAAAGCTGGATACTCCACCAAAGTCTACGTCTACAAACATAACATCCCTTAGAGCGGACCAAGAAGTAACAGTCCTAACACTCGGAGCCCCGCCGAGACCAATTCGAGAAAAGAGACGGAAAAACCAAGAGGAGAACGCTCTGCTACAAACTCCAGACAGTGGAAAAAGTCTCAAATCTTCCCTGGCCAATGAAAAAATGTATGACACTCAGCCACTACCAATCTCACCGAAATCAGTGGACGACTTTCTAAGGGACAAGTCCGCTATGAACATTTCTCAGCATCTTGACACACCGGATGTAAGCATTCAAATTGACTTAACTTCAGACAAAAGAATCCTGCCCCCAAAGCGACAGGCAGGGGAAAGTGGTCAAATAACACCCAGGCACCATCTGCCCTTGAGCAAAGCACTGATAACAGAGAGAAGGACCCAGGGAGGATCAAAGGAACTGAGTCATTGGAAACAGCCATTAGGAAAAAAAGAAGTTCTCCCAGTGGAGGAAATAAAAATAACTCGAGGAGTGGGAAATAGCCCAAGGTTACGCGAACGCCCAGGAGTCCAGAGAAGGCTGACCGAATTCAATTCACTCAAAAGACGGAAAAAACATAGACAAGAGTCAAAAACAACAATTTACAAACTGGAACAGAAATCTAGGAACACAGAGCACATAACTTTGAACAGAAACACGATACTCAGAATCTTCGGCAAAACAATCACGCTAAAAAGTTTGAGGTCTGATGACCTGGCACTGGTTGAACCGTATCATAAAAAATCAACAGCAAAAGCTTACCTACATCTAAAAGCGTCATTCGTGATTAAAGACCTTGAAGACACCCGGCGAGAACTACATAAATCAGGATACTAAACTGGTCGGAGACCAACACTGAAGCATCAAGGGAGAGAGAAACAATTAGAAGCCCGCACCCGAAATCCCCAGACCTCCCAGAACCGAAGAGACGGAACTACGAGACCTTGACTCGCACCCCGTGCTGGAGAAAACAGAAGCGAGTGTCTCCGTTAAATCGACATCAAACCTCAAACTACGAAAGAACCAACTTGGAAAACCGAAGGGAGTACGCACTGCACGAAACACCTAGGCAAAATCTGAGGAGAGAACGAGACCGTGAACCTACTACCCATGCGGAGGGAAGAGAAATTGAAATAAGAGAGGGAAAAGAAAAGATGAAGGAGCAAAAGTGGCAGATAACCTCCCTTACTCCTCCCCCCGACTCGAATGCGTCAGGGAAACCGACGACTCAGAATTCCATCCAACAAAGAACCAGGAAGCAACTGTGGTCCTGGCTACCGAAAGCCCTTCTCAAACCATCACAAAAATAGCAACCAGCAGGGCCTAAACAGCTGCCTCGAGACACCATGGACAATGTTGACGAAATTACCCTAAAACTGGGTTCTTGGAATACGTGTGGGTTCAAACACTTAACACAAAAAGGAGGAATCAACTTAGGGCAGTTTGACATCTTGGCCCTACAAGAAACTTGGCTCACGGAGGTGTACCGTCTTTAGACGGTTTTGAAATTGTTCTCTCCCCGGCAGTAAAAAGCCGCTTGGGCAGGCCATCGTGTGGAATTCTATTAGCGGTTCGTGCAGGGAGAGGAATCAGCATTACGAAAGTCCTGGAATCATCCAAACACCATCTGGTAGCGTCCTTGGAATGGGCAAGCCCCCGCGCGTCAAAAATACAAGCAAAAGAAGAACCCCAGAAGGCCAAGCTTGCAGTGATTGTTGTATACTGGAATTCTCTAGTAATCTCTGACGCAAAGTTCCTCAAACTGATTGAAAAATCTATAGACACCCTATTTGTGGAGGAAAACACAGTTCACATAATAATCTGTGGAGACTTAAACGCCAACTGTCAGACCCGAAGGGAATGGTCGAGAGAGTCTATAAGGAAGAGCACAAAGGAAGAAAGAGGAGCCCAATGGAACGATCTAATGGCTTCAAGAGGATTCAGCAACATGGCTAAGGACTTTCCTGCCACAAATAGACCTCCGACGTGGGAAAGAATGAAAAAGTCTGCGACAATAGACTACATCTTCACATCTGCAGAAATGCAGAAAGTGATGTCCTCATTTGAGCTGATTAAAACAGAAGCAAGCGACCACAACTTACTACAAGCGACGTGGAACTCCAGCTGCAAAGACAAAAGCAGGATGAGGCATATGGTCGAAAGTAACAATCAAGGAACTCGCCTAAGGCTAACTGAAGAAAGAATCGACCAACTAACTTCGAAATACGCTTTCTGCAACTCAATAATAGATTACCAACCCCTGCTAAGCCCTTTCAAAATCATCCTGAACAAGAACCGGGGGACTGACTCGGCCAAATCGCACCAATTTGACAAACAGGTGGTGGCTAGAAGGGCCATAATACGAAAGTTAAAAAGGTGGACGAAAAGGAACAACTCGAAAGCACTGCAAGAAGAACTGAAAGCAGAAACGAAAAAATATAAAGCCTGGATAAAAAACCATCGAATAAATTTGTATCAAAAAGACTCTGAAACAATACTGAAAAAAGGGGCGGGAAAGATGCCAGAGATTTTTGGAAACTGCTAAACCAAGTGTGCACGGCAAACTCAAATACCCCTTGTAACGCAGTAAGCGAAGAAAATTGGATAACGCACTTCACCGATCTGTTTCGAGCACCATCAAAGGCTAACCCCACAAACCATGAGGAAACCGAAACAGAGTGGATTGACGTGTCCGATAAAGAAGACATCCATGACTTGCTGAGAAAACTCAAAGCTTCCAGAGCACCTGGACCAGACGGGATCACAAACACCGATCTGAAAACATATTCCGAAAACTGGGAGCCTTTTATAAGCCAGGTGCTCAGCAAATGTGCAAACACCAGATCCATCCCGAGGTCTTGGACCTCAGCTATTGTGGTCCCCATCTACAAAAAAGGCGCAAAGTCGGATCCACACAACTACAGGCCAATTGCCCTGTTGGACACAATCGGGAAAATATACGGCTCCCTGCTCCTAAAGAGATTTCAAAACTGGGCAAAGAGCGCCCCCTGCGCTGATCCATTTCAAGCAGGATTAAAAAAAAAACTAACGGCCACAGTTAACATCATGCTACTTAGCATAACCAAAAGTAAGACTCTGCAAGGATCCTCGAGAACTTTTCTCGCTTTCATTGACCTATCACAAGCATTCGACATGGTGGACAGAGAAATGCTATGGGAGAAGTTAAAAACATGGGACTGTCCCCCGAACATCCTTGCTCCAATAAAAGCTCTCCACAAAGGAACAACCATGAGGGTCAAACTAGATCAACAGGGCCTACTCTCGGAAGAGATCTCAACCAACCGAGGAGTGAAACAGGGGTGCCCGCTGGCCCCCGAATTATTCATTGCTTTCCTGGGTGACATAAAAGAAGCAAGCAAGAAAACTCGATCGTTTCCTCCGAAAATTGGCAACACACCAGTCTCGCGAATGCTATACGCTGATGACATCACCCTGTTGGACAGAACAGAAATTGGTCTCCAGAGACAAATAAACGATCTAGCAGAGTTTATCAACCAGGCCAACTTAATCATAAACAAAGCAAAAACAAAAGTGCTTATACTGGGAAAAAAAAACAAAAGAGCGAAAGATTTCAACTGGAACCTTGAAAAAGTCAATGTGGAAACAGTAAAAAACTTTAGATACCTGGGTGTAATAATAGACAGTACTCCCACAGAATCAGCGATGCAAAAAGAACTCTGGAAGAAAGTGCGATCTCTGACCTCCCAAGCCAGAGTGCTGGATAAGAAATTTGGCCGCTTCTCTCTGATTCCGACAATAACATTCTATAAAGCCACAGTTGTCCCGGCCCTGACATATGGAGCAGCTGCAATGCCATCGGTTCCAAACACAATATCGAAAAAACTCGAGGGCTACTTTTGGAAATCAGTACTAAATCTGCCAAAATCAACCCAGATGGAGGCAATCAGACGAGAACTAGGCCTCGTCTCACTAAGCACGACAGTGGAATTGGCAAGTGTATCCTTGTTCAGAAAAACAATTCTTCCCGACGCGCCACCTCTTTACAAACTAATTGACTTGGAGATCAAGTCCGGCGCAAGCAGTATGATTTTGAATTGGGCTGAACAAATAAAATCAAAGCTGATCCAAATTGCGTGTACAAACGAAGACCTCATCACGAATCCAAATAAGATAAAAAAATAATTGGAAGAGGCTGACTGGATCAACACCGAAGAGATAGCCAAAAGAAACAAGACCTTGACCACGTTCCCTCAAGAACCAAAGAAGCTAAATGAGACAACCCAGTTACACAGAAGATTCCCAAATAAAACAATGAGACACTTTCTTCTAAGAGCTCGTTTAAACCTGCTACACACAAACGAGATTCTGTTTGCAAGAGGTTACTCGACCTCCAAAAGCTGCCGTCTATGTAAAGCTGACTCTGAAACAGTAAGACATTTGTTACTGCTATGCCCAGCGATGCACCAGTTTCGTTTACTATATCTTCACCCGCTCCTCGAACTATACACTGAAAGCGAAGAGGAAACATGGTGGAACCGCCTAATTAGCGGACGAAAAACAAACTCGTCGATCGCAACAGCAAATATTTTACAGAATGCCCTACAGCAGTGCACACAGAGTACACCATCGATCGCAATCATCTAACCAGAGGAAACTGAGATCTTTTTGTTAAATCCAGATTTTGGATAAATACAAAAAAAAAAAAAAAAAAAAATGAGTAGCAAGTCGGTTTAGAGCTTGTTGGAAAGCCTAGAATCTCAGCTTTAAAAAGTTAAATCTTGCTTCTATCACCAACGGTTCAAGAGATACGGACGATTTTGTGAAGGTAGATTCTCAAAATAAAAGTGAAGCTCAGAATGACAGATGAGTTTTGCAGCTTTGAAATGACAGAATGAACACACGATTCCTATGATGCAGTTCTCAATAGGTTAAAATAGTTTGAATTAGATTATTTTAAACTAAGAGATTGGTTCTGCACAGTTCTGGCGAGATACTCACACTATAAATTTAAACAGAATGACCTTGTCACGGATCTGGTCAATAGGTTTAGCTGCGGTTCTCTCTGCTCGGCGGGTCAATCAGGCACCGGTTCTGCTCACAGCGGTCTGGGTCTGGTCTGCGGTTCTGGATACAGCGGTCTGGTCTGGCACTCGGCACTGCACGGATCTCTGGTTCAGCTGGTCTGGATCAAATGGATTCTGGATATAGCACTGCTTTCTGGGTCTGGCACAGGGTTCTAGGCCAGAATCAAACAACTCAGCCCGGCTGTTTGAATAATTTGCAAATGATTTTGAGGCCTGCTGAGAATACTTTTGCTTGCAGTAGGCCTTCTTGGTTCAAAGTTCTGTAGTCTATCTGGTGTCAGTCTGGATCTCTGGAGTTCTGGAGTCTGGATGTGAAGTCGTCCGTCAAATGCTCCGCAGAAATGGAAAATGAATGTCCCTACCTGTCCTGCACAGTCTCCTTTTATGTGTTTTGGGAAGTGGGTGTGAAGGCTATCTTCTATGCCCAACCCACTAAGGGTTCCGATAGGTTGAAGATTTCTCTTTGACCTGATTTGAGAAGGGAGCAGTGAGTCATCCTATGTCATCAGGTGTCATGTTTATGGCTCCAAAGAAAGAACACTCCCCTTTGCTTTTGCCTTAGAAAATCATTTTCATAACCAAACATATTTCCCAAATACACAAGTGGTTGACATTACATGTACATATCATATATTACTTCGGGTAGGTCTCTGTTCCAACTCTGATGTTTCTAAGAGCCAGGGTTAAAAAATGGCAACTTATTTTCGTTTTTAGTTGGTTTACCAATATTGGATTTTTACCAAAAATGACACAGATGTACACCGCCTTTCTACACATATTCCAGTAAATTTTCATTTTTCTAGTGTGAACCCCGTGTCTGCAATCTCCATAATTCATGGGGTTTTGCCTCAGAACATGGTACAGAGTCCTAACACCTCTTAAAATGTGCACAGAAAAATCACAAGAATAATGATATTAATTATATAATGTTGACAAGTCCGTACTATGAATTATCCATCTTTTTAAAATTATGCTCTGACCCATAGGGGTGTGGTTTCCCAAAGCACATGGTGGAATTTCTGGTTTGTCCACTTCCTCCAACTCAAGTTGCTCACAGAGGCACTGCCCCTCCCCGTTTCTCTCAAGAGGAAGCCATTTACGACCCCCCCCTAATTTAACATTTGCCTGAGCCAAGGAAGGCTCATTGTTCTGTTTCCCTCCAGTCCTAGGTGCTCCTCCCCTGATGATTCAATCAGGGAGGTGTCATCTCCTTTTGGTGTGGGCAGCAGAATGCAGCCAGGCCTGGGAAGAGTGGCTGAGCAAGTTTCAACTCCTGTCGGGGGTAGCTGCCGGGCAGAATTCACTCTCTTCAAGCCAGGCTTCAGCTAAATGTCACTTTTGTTCCCAGTTTTTCTTCATCCAAATCAAATTTACAATTTTTACACATGCAGCTAGAACGCTGATTCTAAGTTTAAAACTATGACATTTAACAGTTGCAAACTGTGTGACACTCAACAGTAGGTCACTAATTTATTTTAAACATTTAGATTTTAGTGTCTTTCAGTCCAATTTAACTTAGGCTGCTGACATCCACAGCTCAGCCAGTTTTGTTATAAACATTGTTTTGGGCTCTTCATCTTTCCAGATTTTGTATGCACACAAGGCTACATTCTGCCAAATGTCTGCTGGTGTTCATTGAGATTTTTGAATATCTTGCAATGTTTAAAATAGGCATTTTTAGCTTGCATTCCAGAGAAACAAAGGCGATTTCAAAGCGCTTTTTGAGCTAACAGGCACTGCTGTTTTTTTCCTTTGGCACCACGTTTCACTCATGGCGCTTCTAGCCCATCACGCTCGCACTGGTGGGTGGCAGGTTTGGCGACCATTTTGGTGTGCGCAAAAACTGTACGGTTTTCCTGGATCCTGGGCCAAATGTGGGCTTTTCCGCCATCTTGGATTTCCTAAGCCCACAGCACCAAATGTTGCAGCATAATCGTCCAAACGTGGGTCAGGACACCCAACACTTCAACAAAGAGAAATTCACTGGATTGAGAGACAAGATACAATGCACCCTCGGGGGATGAACCCCGATTGGGATTTAAGTTGCTTTTTATAACTGGCAGCACAGCACACAGATGAGACATGGTGCTTTTTGATTGATTTGGAACCTGGTCTATGACCAAAATGTCGCTATGTCAGTGATGGACAATGTGGAAACCTCTAGTTGAACCTTTAACTACGTGTAGGAGGGTGGCAACCTACCATAGTCGAATGTTACATTCTCTCAAGAAATAGGAGCTAATCATTGTCTGTCTGGTCGCAACATGATTCCCAACAAATGATTGTCTTCAATATGTGTTTGATATCTGACTAAGCATGGACTCTAGACCTGCAAATTGAAGAGCAATGTTTGTGTATTTAATGTTTGGGAATATAATGACGTTTTTATCATTGGTTATCTAGTACTAAGAACACCTGACTAATCAAGTTATCTAATAGTCATTTGTTAACTCAGATAATTAATCTTCTGAATTCCGCATTAACAGCATCCGATTGGTCACGAGGGTGACACAAATGAGCCTAACCGGTACAAATAATGCCTTTAACGGCCCTGAGGCAATTTTTCAATATGGTGCTGCGCGCTGTGCTAACTTGAAATAGAAAACGCACTCCTTATTTCAGAGTTATCTCGTGTGAACATTTCAACATGGCGCCTTATGCCCAATTCACATGAAATAGAAAATGTACTTCATAAAGCAGAGCTATCCCGTTGCTTAGCAACGGGCACTCTGCAAGCGGCAACGCGGAATCTATGTTATGGTACCTTGTTCCGTTAGTGGAACTATAGGAGTCCCCTTGAGCCAACTGCATGTATTCATTCCGTTATTCGTTTTTAGAATTCACACGGAAGCCCATTCTCATGTTACCTGGTGGTGACCAACGTGACGGCGAGCCTCTTTTTCTCACCGACGGTGGTCCACGCGAACACACAACATAACTCTCAACAGTATCAGATTGAAGGTAAGAATGCGGACTTACCAGGAGAATAACAATCATTATGTGATTAAGATGAGACTCGAACACTAACACAGGTATCTTACAAATTTTTTTAGGATTACCTCAATATCTCTGCAATCGAACACATGCTGAGGTGTAACTAACGTGGCACTGACCAAGAGCCTTCAAGAGTGAGGTATGAATACAGCTCTGACTGTTCTAACCATGTTTCCATAATCCCCTAGAACAAAGATGACATGCAGGGGGTCCCAGCGGTATATGAGCGCCGCCTTCCGTCTACATGCCGCCACACTAAAGACTCATGTCTTCTTTTAATATGTCTTTCAGGGACCCATTCAGACCAAGCCAGTTGAGAACTGACTTCTGAATACGTATGATCTATTATAAGGTTAGTCACAATATGTTAGAGTTAATTTATGACTTTATTTAACCTGACCATAAATAAGGGGACATCGATGAGTAATTCAATGTTTATTTCATTTATATTCCAGAACATGAACCAAAGAACAAGCCCTTTATATTAACCTGAAGAAGGGCACCACAACGCCCGAAACGCGTAGTTAGTGATAGGACATCACTCTAATAATCAGACATATGAAAAGACTGAGTGACTCCTTGAAGTTATTGGGACTCCTTTTTTTCAAAAATTTATTGACATGTCTGTACATATGGAATGAATATGTTAACAGAATCATATGCTGTTAAATGTATGTATTTTTCGATGAAATTCATGTGTGAATAACATTTGTGTATGAAAGTCTATAATACATGAAAGAAACACATTCAAATGATCTGTATCTCTGTGATTTACTATACATGAATAACTACATGAATAACATTATCAGAGTCTTTGAATTAATTTGCAAAACAAGTTGTTTTTGTCCTGTGCTGTGCTCCGGTTTGTTCTTCGTTTTTTGACGGTGAACCCTCAACCATAGCATTTATTGCAGTAAATGTAGCACTTTACTAACCGGGAGCACCTTTAACTCTCTTTAATCTTGTTTAAACTTAAACAATACTCTGATTTACATTAGTGTGCATCTCCACACCCACCCGTTCTTCGCCTGTGGTAATTCACCCATATTCGCATTTACATTTCTCTTATGCCTCATGTGATAAATCCATAGGAATTCCCCCCAAAACCTCGACCTGGGACCTTGCTCATGTGGTCAGGGAAAAGCAGACGCTCCCTGATCCCGATCCTGGAGGTGTTGTGCTGGAGGATCACATGGGGGAGGGAACAGGTCGAGAGGAAGGTGAACATTTCCTGTTTAACTTTCCACTGAGACCCTAGTCTATTGATGACTTATTGTAAAGAGGAAAAAGTTAAGAAAACAAACTTTTTCATTAGGGACTTCAAGTCCCATAATTCCCTCAGTACTGGGACGAGCAAGAGGGATGTAGAGTAACGAAGATGTAGAATCGGTCAGCTAATTAACAATAATGACCGAAACCTGAGGCAACTGGGGGGCTTAAAATTCCCCATCAGGGGCGGGTAATTGAGAAGCAGGAGAAGCAGAAGAAATGCAGGCCATGTATGCGGTGGGAGAAAGAAGTAGAGGAGCCATAAGACACTGGGACCGTTGCAAATCCTGAGAGGGTCTGTGCCATTATCATCCCAAACTGCAGAGATTGTGCAATGGGAAGCATGGTGATGAAATGCTTACCCAGGAAGACAACGGTGTGCAGGAAGCAGACTTATTGTGAGCAGTCGAGAGGTCTCAGGTGGCAGGGTTGCACCAAAGACTCTCGGGTGTCAGAGCAACTCCAAAGCAGTGCGGCAGAGGTGGTGGCGACTGGAGAGAGGGGGTGCGCCTGGTCAGGAGAAGCCATGGTTACTGTAGTCCTGCGAACATGGAGAGGAACACCTGGAAGCGATTTACCCTGTGATTCTGAGCCAAGCGAGTGACTCTGTGGTGCTCCGGTGCAGGCAGCGTGATCAAAGCAGACAGGATCAGTTGCAAGAGGGTGAAAGGCAGATAAATCATCTTTACGAATACTGAATTGTTGTTAACATACAAAACCAAGCTAATAAGCAGCACAAATACCGAACCATTGAAATGATAAAAAAGTATTAAAAAAGTATAAGAAATCCGATACCCTCTAGCGCTCCGAGTCTAGATGGCCTACCAAATGTTATATTTAAAGCTCATCCACAAATATGGGCCCAAATTTTGTTTATTATCTTTACGAATATTTTGGTAACCGGTCAAATTTCAGACTCTTGGATGCAGTCACAGTTAATCCCGATATATAAAAAAGGTCCTAGATCTTCCAGGTAACTATAGAGTACTGTCCATAATTAATTAAAGTGCTAAGATCTTCTGTAAGCTATTGCCGGAATATATTAATGCATGGCTAGAGAAAGAGAACTTCCTCAGTATACTACAATCTGGTTTTAGAAAGGGTTTTAGTACTATTACAAATGTATGGATTTTAATGTATTTTATCCGTAGTACTTTGAGTGATAGAAGCAAGACTCTTTATATTTGTTTTATTAATTTTATGAAAGCTTTTGATACTGTTGATTGTCACATTTTACGGGAAACAATGAGGTTGGGGAAATTGCATCACCAGATTTTATTCTTTTCTAAAGCACTTTATATGGATAATAGAGTGAACGTTAGAATGAATCAGGCGGGGCACTTACTTGAGTGAGGTTATTAGAGTGAATCATGGTTTGAAACAAGGTTGCACCTTGGCTCCCACCTTTTTCAATATCTATTTAGCTGACTTGGGAAATCACTTGTTGAATTGCAATAACAATCCGCCATGGATTGGGCAATGTCCGGTGGCTTGGCTTTCGTATGCAGACGATAGCCATTTTTTACCAAACCGCACTGGGCTGTCAGAATAGTTTAAAGGCCATCGAAAGGTTCGCCCTGGAAAATGGTCTGATCATTAACTTGAGGAAAACCCAGATTATTACGATTAAATCAAATAGAAGAAAAATAAAAAGGTAGAATTGGTCCATACAAGGCGAATGAATTGAGGAGGTATCAAGATATGTATACCTTGGTATACTTGTGACTAATAACATGAATAAGGAGACCTTCTCTACATCCATTTCTTCTCTACAAAGAACTGGAGGTCAATTCATTGAGGGATTGGCAGAGTTGTATAAAACATGTGTATTTCCAACCATTCTCTATGATTTGGAGATATACACCTCTAAAGAAACTGCTTGGCTCGGAACTTTGATGGGAAATTTATTGCGTACGGCATTAGGTTTGTCACAATGTGTTCCTGTAGAAGCTATATGTAGTGAGCTAGGTATTATTTCATTAACTACCAGGAAAATATTAATTAACGTGTAACCTATATATTAGAATCCTGATGAGTCAAGATAAAACTAAATCATTATATTCATACTTCCTAAATCAACAGGTCACTTTCATAAGTGTAAACAGCCTTGAAAGAATGGAGGAACGATATCAACAGCTTCCTGATTAATATAAGATGTACCTGTGAAATTAATGATAATTTGGCCAGGAAATTTAAAGAGATAAAAAGCAAGGCTATAACTTGGGATAGTAATGAAAGATGGACCTACCTTTCTAAGAAACGTAGTTATGTGGAATTATCAAGACAGACTTTCCCTGTTAACACACCATGCACACACATACAAAATTTGCAAAACCAGGCTGTTAGACGCCTTTTGATGCTGCTAAGGTTTAATCAACTTTGTACCTTTGCAAACTTTGGTGTTCGGAAGAATGTACCATATGTGGAACGTAGATGCAGATTATGTGAACCAGAGGTGAAACCCCACGGCATATGCTCACTAATTGCCATACATTGCTTGCCTTATATGAAAAAGCATATGGGACTAGGGTACATAAAGTGCACTTTATTCGCCTTGACCAATTCTGGTCTTATGTTTATATGGGAGATAACTTGGTAATGAACTATACTTTATATTATTTGTGGAAGGAAATTGTTAAGACATTAGAGGTTCTAGATATTAATTGATTGTTTGCCTTTATGATGACTTTTTTATGACTTGAATTTTATGAAATGGTTATTGTGTAAAAGGTTTTAGTTGATTGATTTTCTTTCTGTTTTTGAAATGTACTTACTATGATGAATTATATTATATCAATTTCTTGAAGTGTTTTTATAAAGTTTAAATGGTTTTATTTAACCAATAAACACAAAAGAAATAATGCAAACTTACAAAGGCAAGCTAATAAATCTTAAGAATTCCAAACTATTGCCAATTTCCAAAGGCCAGCTAACAAATCTTACGAATACCGAACGTTGCAGACTTACAAAATTGGCAGATATTAAACCAGCAAAGCCTAGAAGTGTGAGTTTGTGCGAAAACCAACAACCTGGTATGGAGGTCTTATTAGAAAAACTGGCATGCCACCAATACCCACGCCAAGATATCTTGAGAAACAGGCAACATCAGTCTAATAATGCTTGCCTAACACAATAGGGGAATGTTGAAAAGCCTCAGGGTTATAAATGTTGCAACTCAGGTTCTGGGACACCTATCATTGTGGTCAACCAATGTAGACTCACATTGCTACAGCCAAGGTAGAAGCAGGAAAATACTTTATCCTGAACATTATTTTTTGTATTGATGCAGAAGGGAAAGGAAGATGGCAAACAGGCTGCCCTTCTGGAGGTGGTTATCCAGAGGGAGATGAGCACTGTTTGTGGAGAGGTCCTGATAAGTATCAATTTGAATGTTCTATTCCCTGAAAGTGATGCAGAAGGGAAAGAAAGGTAGAAAGGTGGCAAACAGGCTGCCCTTCTGGAGGTGGTTATCCAGAGGGAGATGAGCACTGTTTGTGGAGAGGTCCTGATAAGTATCAATTTGAATGTTCTATTCCCTGAAAGTGATGCAGAAGGGAAAGAAAGGTAGAAAGGTGGCAATCAGGCTGCCCTTCTGGAGGTGGTTATCCATAGGGAGATGAGCATCGCTTGTGGAGAGGTCCTGATAAGTATCAAATTGAATTTTCTATTCCCCGAAACCTGATTTTTATTTGTTAAAGAAGACCATTGAAGTATTTATTATTCTACTGTGAAAGTTACCATTGTTTTGGTTCTAAAGAAGTAGACGGGCACGCGAGTATAGCCATAGGGCAAGAAGAGATTGCAGAGAAGAAACCTGGTAAAAGGTTACGTCATGTAATAGAAGGTATAAGTGCTGAAGAGTGGTATTGTTGGAAAACAACATATTGCGTTGTGACATTTGGGGAAGAATTGTGAAAACTGACTGTGGAAAAGTGACAATTCTTCCTGAAGTTATTCTTGAAGCAGACCATTCTGACTAAACTATTTGTTGTTGCCAAGGATGTGAAAGAGTTCTTATTCCAGGAGGAGTGAGAGCTTATGACCTTTCTT
The DNA here is from genome assembly GCF_040938575.1 of Ambystoma mexicanum. Taxonomy (NCBI): domain Eukaryota; kingdom Metazoa; phylum Chordata; class Amphibia; order Caudata; family Ambystomatidae; genus Ambystoma; species Ambystoma mexicanum. Next base: position 1,260,215,175 of record NC_090937.1, on the reverse strand, counting down.
TCAAGATACTTTGGAAGAGTTTTTATTCCAGGAGGGTTGATAACCTTTGACCTTGACAAAATACTACCTTGAAACAACAGAACTTTGTGTTAAATCGGATTCCTTGTTTTCCTTTGAGCTGTGGAGAAAACCCTTGTTTGGATCTGGGAAAGGGAAGTTCGCCCAGTCCATGATAAGAGACTTTGATCATACTGTGAACCAGGTTATATGTTGTATATATTTGTTGAATTGATTTGCCATATAACACATTTTTGCTTTGATTATTGTATAAGTGTGAGGGTTAGATATCCCTTGGTTAGCGTGTTCCCTTTTAGTTTATTATAGACAGAGAAATCCTTTTTAGGGTAGGGATAGTGAGGCGTTCACTCAACCTATTTAAAAAAAATAAAAAGGCAGAAGTCAAAAAACTCTTTACAAAGTTGTCCGCCGCACATTTCTGACCCCTCACATTAGGCTCATTTGTTACCTTTTGCACAATCCTAGACACAGAAACCTTGCTTTAACTTTCTATGGCCTTGGTGTTAATAATAATTTTGCATTTATATAGCGCTATGAACCCTCAGGTATCTGAGCGCTGCTTATTATTACACACAGTATGTGGTGCTCATTTATCAACCTCGGAAGGATGAAAGGCTGAGTCTGGCCCTGCCGGAACTCAAACCTGCATCAGCAGGCTCTGCACAGATGTCAAAACGAGCACTCTACTCGCTGATCGGACCGGTTAGCCTGTGAGGTCTCCATGCCTGGAACAATGTTGGTTATAGTGTCCAAATCTGGAATGGGACCAGCCCAAAGGCTGAACTTGAGTTATGTGCTCAGTCACACCTAAATGACAATCCTCTCAGGGCTCCTATATAATCTTCTATATACTCTATCCTGGTTGTTTACTTTGTCTTAGAATCTATCTTCTAAACATTCCATCAAGATGTTGAAAGGACGCTTTCTTTCATCTTGTTCACATGCAAGTAGATGCTTCATCACATGCACAGCTTCTATACTAATACGTGGTATGGACACTAACTGTCCCTTCACGGTTTCCTGGAATGATTCAAGAGTTGATGCCAGATGACAAAAGGAAAGCAAGTGGCAGAACTACTGCTAAAGTGGAAACCTGCTGAGGTTTTATTTCTGGGAGCTCCTCCACAAAACCTAAGGAGAGTGATACATAGAGAAGACAGTGTCAAAAGTGATACTGGGTTGTCACATTGAAAGTGGAGAAAGCAGTAAAAGGGAAGCTGCTTTAATAGGCAAAGGACGATAACTTTACTTTAAATGACAAATTGTCCCAGGTGAAGGACAAAATAGATATGCAAGGTATATATATTTTTTTTTTGATGTTTGGTTTGCGCTTTAAACCTTTTTTCATCTGACTTTCATTGTGTTTATTGCTCAAATTGCAGAGTGTGGGCCAATGAAATTTTGTCCTTATTCTTGTTCTTTCTTCTTGTTTTGATCCCGCGTGCTTATATTTTACACTGTTCCTTTATTATACATGATGTTGTTCCAGAACGATGTTAGTGCGAATACTAGTTTTTTTTCATTTCCAGAGAGCATTCTTGCCCAACGATCTTCTGGTGTTAGAACAGTTTGTGTGTTCATGAACCATTCTCTCGATTGTTTTCGTTTTTCATTCAGTGCCGGGCATATCATAATTATATGATGAAGGCTCTTGGTCATCTGAGGGTTCTTGCAAAATCGGCAGTATTGTTTGCATTCGGGTATTTGTTTTCTGGCTGCCATTATTTCTCGGGTAGGGAGGATATTTAGCCGCAATCTCATAAATGTGTCTCTTGTTTTAGACAATGGAAATATTTGTAAGTATGAAGGGAGTTGATTGAGTCTTCTGTTGTCAGATGGATTTTGTATGTTGTGCCGGTATTTGTTTTTCTCTCGGTTGGTTTTCATCCAATCGTTTTCTTTTAATTTTGTTTTCGCTTTTTTCTGGTCTCTCTGTTAGCATTTCCATCGATATTTCTTGCTCTTTTCTTTTCACTTCTGTCGCTGTTTTCCATTTTTCCAAGACATGATCGCAGTTGCAGCTGTTTTCTGTTCTGAATATTTCCAAAGGTGGGGTGTTGGTTTTAGTCATTATTTTCCTGTATAAGTCAAGTTGTTTCCATAAAACAATGGACTCAAGCGATTGAAGTGCAAATTCAGCTCGGATTTGTATGGTAGGTAATGAAGCTGGCAAATTTAGCACTTTTTTCCAGAAGCTCCCTTCTAGTTTATCCCAGATGTCATTGTTGATGTTTATCATGCATTCTGCTCCATATGTTAAGATGGCCATGACTTTTTGTTTGTAAAATGTAGCTACTGGGGTCATGGAGAATTTTCCATACTTTCGATTTATTGTTTATGCTTGTCGGGCTAGGGACAAGGTTTTTTCTTTAAAATGTGCTGCCCATTCTTCTTCTGTTGTTGATTGGGATATCCATATTCCAAGATATTTTATGGTTTTTACTGTTTCAATTTTTTCCTTGCCTATATAAAAGGAGGTGAGCTGACGATTGATATTGTTTTCTTTTTTTAGAGTCATGATTTTTGTTTTTTTCGTATTTATTTGCAGTTTGTTCTTTGTCATGTATATTTCTAATTTTTCAAGTGCAATCTGTAAGCCTCTCGGAGTTTTAGCCAGGAGTACTATGTCGTCAGCATATATAATGCAAGGTATCGCTGTGTTATTGATTTTTGGGGGGTTTGTTTGAGGTGTATAGATGTTTTGTTCGAGATCTGCCATATAGAGATGAAATAAAGTGGCAGCCAATGGGCATCCTTGTTTTAGTCCATTCCATGTTCTGATTTGATCCGTGAGTGCCCCTTCTTTCGATAAGCTGACTCTAACGCTGGTGTCCGCGTATAAGAGTTTCATCGGTTCGATGATGTATGTTGGACACTTCCAAGCGGTCAGTTTGTCCCATAGTATGTCTCTGTTGACAGAGTCAAAGTCGACAAAAGCGGCATAGATTTGGATTTTGTTTCTTATGGCTTCATGCTTTAATATGTTTAGTAGAAATAAGTTGATATTGGTGCCCAGTGTTTTAATGAAGCCAGTTTGTCTTGTAGCATATTTTTTTCTTTTTTTGCCCATCTGTCTAGTTTATCAAGTAATATTTTAGCAAAAATGTTGCCCAAAGGGTCTAGGAGCGCCAGCGGTCGGTAGTTTCGTGGATCTTTTGTGTCGCCCTGCTTATATATGGGTACGATGGTGGCTTGCTTCCATGTAATTGGAATTGTTTTAGTGTTTTGTATCATTTGGAAGATGCTTTCGCATATTTCTGTCCATACTGCTGCATTCTGCTTGATTATCATGTTGGACAGGTCGTCCGGGCCTGGGGCTCTGGAAGCGTTTAGAGTATTAATCGCCCTTTTTAGATCTTCACGGTCCCATTCCCATTGCCATATGTGTTGCTGTATATTGTTTGCTTCTTTCGTTGGATATTTGCCCCCGTAGATCTCTGTGACATATTCGGTCCAACTTGCTTCTGGTACATCAGTTACCATGCTGCTTTGTGTGTGGGTTTTGTCGTGTGGTAATGCCCATAGTTGTTTTGTGTTTCTGTTCTTTAGTGTCAGCAGCATCTTTTCTGCATCTTGTAATATCAAGGCTTTGTTGTTCTTTCACCAATTTCTGTAATGTTGTTTTGCTGTTTTGATTTCTTTATATTTATCCGGTAAGTTTTGTTTCATTAGTAAATTTATTTTTGTTCTCAATTCTCTTTTCTTGTTCATTATATTGTTGTTGTATGCGTGGATGTGGTTTTTAGCTGTTGATTTTCCATTTTGTGTATTATTGCATCTGTAAGGTAACAGTAACCATCCATAGTTGATCTTTTCTAGATCACCTAGTGTTGAGTTGGTCATTATTTTTGGCAATTCTTCCATTCTTTTCCTCCCAATTCTTAATCTGTTGTTGCTGATATGTATTTCGATTTTTGTTGAATCAGCTTTATCTTTCACCATTTTTCTAGTATTCAGCGTTCTTTCCAGTATGTAATGATCACTTTCTTCCGTTTTGATATTTCTTGATTCCCGCAAATCTTTGTGTAAATTTTCGGTCATGTATATGTAATCAATTATGGAGGTGGATTTGCCTGTTGCCCAGGTTTCCTTTTGTTTTCCAGTGGTTGTGTCGATACTGTCAGATCTCCTAATATTTCTGCAATATAATTCTTTAGTCCAGCATTTGGCTCGGGGTGATAGGTTAGATTTTTCTATTTCTTCTCCTTTTGCATTGAATATATGGATGTTTAAATCGCCGCATAATATAAATTCTATCTCGTTGTATTTTCCTTTGGTGTTATCTATTGCTGATGTTACTATGTCTATAAATTTCTCGTCCGTTATTCCTGCTGGGTTCCAATATAGGTTCATTAGGGCCCATAAGCATTCCTTCTTGTGATCCTTAGTTGTGGGTTCTTTCTCTTTATTGTCCGACCGTTGCTTAAGTATGGTAATTTGAGTCCATGGGTTTAAATTGTTGTGTTCTAGTATGTCAGTGTTTTGTCCATTTTTGATTAAAGTTAGGAGTCCGGCAGACGGTCTGCCTTTTTGCTTTTGGATTGCAGTGTTCATTAGTATGGTGTATCCATCTGCTATTGGTTGTTGCGTTATCCATGACTCTTGGATGCAGATTATGTCAGCCATTATGAGATTTGAATTTGTTGTATTGAATAAATGGCTGTGTCCCCGCGTGTTCCATGAGCAGATCCTGGTTGGATGTAGACTTTCTTCCTTTAATTGTTATCTTCTTTGGTTGTGTATATCTTCTGTATTTGTGAGTAGGTTCTCTGATTGCCTCCATATTCCATATTTTCTATAGAGGTCATGACGACTTTGATTATCTTTGTTGTCGTTTGCTCTACTCTCATACATGTCGCCATCGTTCTTGTGTTCTGGTGCTGTATTTCTATAGGCATCGTCCAGTTCGTATTTGCTTTAGTTCTCCAGCATGGGGTCTGGCATGGATTCACATGCTCATGAATATTCCCCGTCATCAGGCTGGGAATCCTCGGTAAAGAAAAAACCAGTATCAGTTTCGTTTCTGATCTGTCTTTCGCAGTAACAACCAATCACTGGTCTCTGCGTCATACTGACCACAGCCAATGACTGCCCTCCACCTAAGCACCGCCTCTGGCAGCCATCTTCAGATTTTTACCGCACGTTCATGTGTTGGGATCCTCGTGCTATTGCTCTCGAGCGTTAGTGCTATTTTTTCACGTTTTTTCTCAAAAACTTTGTTTTTTCGGTTAAAAGAGCCTCAAGCTCCACCGACTCTCCATCCGATCAACGGGGACCCGTGTCGGATTCGTCTGCGCCCCTCAAGGGTGAAGATTTCGTCGAGCTACGCTTTTGGAGGACTCCAGAAGTTTCTCAGGCCCGGACATGGCCCAGGAGAAGGGATGCTCGACGCCCGGAAAGCTGTTTAGGGTCTGCCCTGGATGCCAGCTGCAGAACGTCTTTAAGGAGGACGAACACTCCTTTTGTCTCTACTGCTTACATGAGGACAAGACGCACGTGGAGAAGGACTGTGCGTTTTGCGGCAACATGTCGGAGCAGACCATGAAGGACCGCCATCAACGTCTCGCCAACTGGCTGGAAGGGAAGAGCCCGTCAGGCGAGAAGAAGAGGAAGAAATCCGAGCGGTCTTCTAAGACCTTTGAGGACGCCCCGGCGACGGGGGTCCAACACAAGGCAAAGCACCGCGAGTCCGCTGGCACCGGGAGCGCCGAACGGTCGGGCTCTACGGGCGCCAGGCAGGGCGCACCCTCCCCGGCACCATCAACCACGAGCCAACGCTCTGGGTCGGGTAAGAGGAAGGCCGAGCACCCGGCGAAGCTCCTGGAGAGGCCCCGGTCGAGCTCGAAGGCCCCATCGGAGGGGGAGCGAGGCAGTGTCCCCCCCCTCAAGGATAAGGCGGTGAGCGCACCTAAGGTGGTGAAGGCCTTAATCCATCCGGCCAAGCCCTCTATCGAAACTGTCGCGGCGGCCCTGGCTCAGCCTGTGGGGGCTACACCAGTGGTGGCGACCTCGGGGCTCAGAGTCTCCCTGCCACCTCGGAGGGAGTCCTCTTTTGTGCCCATCGATAGGACCCCCGTGAAATCCCCCGTGGGGAAGAAAAAGGGGGGGCAGGGCGTCGTCGTAGATTCGGCCTCAACCTCGGAGGAGGAGCTGGTCGAAGTCTTAAGCCACGGCCTCGGCGTGGAAGAAGACCGGCCCGTCGGGATGGATCCCGACGCAGGTGACGACTACATCATCGAGGGTACCGACGGGGCCCCTGATCGCCCGTCGGATTCCCCTCTGCCAGCGCCGCGAGACAACTCGGCGGCCATTTTGTTGGCTATACAGTCCTTATGCTCAGAGATAAGGACGAGACTACCGTTGCCGACGGAACCTCTCCCGTCGGGGGACCCAGAACCGGGACCTTCTGGTGTTCCCCCTACCAAGAAAAGAAGGATCCACCCTCCGCCTCCTTTTCAGCCGTCGCGCCCCTTCCAGCCCTCCTCCCCGTCCACCCGAGGGGATGATACGGGGACTGACACGGCAGCGACGAATACGGACGACGAGGTATACGACGAGGATGTACCGTCGTCGCCTCCCACCAGGGCTTCTCCGCCCGACGAGATTGGATCGTTCCACTCCATGATCACCAGGGCATCCGAGCTTTTCCAACTCTGCCCTGAGGAGAAGAAGAAGGAAGGTTTCCTTTATCAGCGGCGCGAGGCCAAGAGGAAGACGGTCCTCTCAGTGCCTCTATTGGACGACACTTGGGATGAGGGCCTCACCCTCCTCAAGAACCCTTCCACGACGCCAGCTAGAAGGGACCGGTACGAGAAGAAGTACCGGGTCCCGGACACGGCCCCCCTGTGCCTCCGGGCGCAGCCTACCCCGGACTCCGTCGTCTCCGCGGCAGCCAGGAAAAAAGCGGGGAAGCGGGGGGGGGGGTGCGGCCTCCACATCGACTTCCCCACCGGACGGCGAGGGAAAGAAATTGGACGCTATGGGACGCAGAGTCATCTCGTCTGCGGCGACGACGATTAATGCGGCCAACGCCTTGGCTATCGTGGCCCGCTACGACAGGGAGCTCTGGTACAAACTGGCTCCCCTACTGGACTTCTTGCCGGACGACAAGAGGGCAGAGGCCCTGGAGATCCTGCAGGAAGGTGAGGTGGCTTCGGACCACGCCATTACCGTTGCGACGGACATCGCCGACACTGGGTTCCGCCAGTTGGGCAACGGCGTTTGCCTTAGGCGGCGTGGATGGCTCAAGGCTACGGACTTCCGTCAAGACGTTCAGACCAGAGTCCTGGACATGCCCTTCGATGGGAACAACCTGTTTGGGAAAACAGTGGACGATTCCCTTCAGGCCATTAAAGCGGACACAGAGACGGCCCGGGCCCTTGGAGTTCTGCAACAACGGCGGACGCCCTTTCGGAGCAGCGGAGGCAAGGGCGCCTCCAAAAGTTCAGGCGGCGGTTTCTCCACCTACCGTCAAGCGGCCCGCTCGTCGGCTCAGGAGGCCTACAGAGGACGAGGCAAGTCTGGCGGACCCCGCCGTCGTCGTCAAGGAGGTCAAGGCGGCAAAGCCTCGTCGAAGCAGGATTGAACCGACCGTGGGGTCGGGCCCCCACCGAAGCACCCCGGTGGGAGGCCGGCTGGCGAGCTTCGTCAGCGTGTGGGAGTCCATCTCCACCGACCGTTGGGTGCTGGACGCCTTGGCCCGGGGCCACGCGCTCGAGTTTCAAAGAAGGTGTCCGCGCGTCCCCCCCGTGGCCAGGAAAGAACTTCACGTCCCTCAACTTCTCCTGGAGGTAAAGGCGATGCTGAGGAAGGGCGCCATCGAACTCGTCCCAAAGAGACTTCGGGGCTCCGGAGTTTACTCGAGATACTTCCTCGTGAAGAAGAAGACGGGGGGGATGGCGCCCCATCCTGGACCTGCGACGTCTGAACAAGTTCATCAAGGCGCAAAAGTTCCGGATGGTCACCCTCCAGCACGTCCTGGGTCAGCTGGAGGAAGGAGACTTCCTGTCGTCGTTGGATTTGGAGGATGCCTACTTCCATATTCCCATCCTAAAGGGGCACCGAAAATTCCTCAGGTTTGTGGTCCAAGGGCGTCACTACCAGTTCAAAGCCCTCCCCTTCGGACTACGGTCGGCCCCCAGGGTATTCACCAAGTGCCTTGCACCGGTGGCGGCGCAGCTGCGCCGCGAGGGGATCCACGTCTACCCCTACCTGGACGACTGGCTCATCCGAGCCAAGACGAGGGAGCTCGCCCTGGATCACACGGCAAGGACCGTCCGACTTCTCACGGACCTGGGATTCTCTGTGAACTACGCCAAGTCTCACCTGGTACCCGCGCAAAACGCACTGTTTCTGGGAGCGAAGCTCGACACAGTGTCTCTTCTGGCCTCCCCGTCGGAGGAAAGGACCAGGTCCATCCTGTGCAAGGTACAGCGGACGTTGGTTTCCGACGCGGCCAAGGTGAGGTCCATCAAGTCCCTCCTCGGAATGATGTCTTCCTGCATCTACCTCATTCCCATGTGCAGGCTCCGGATGCGCCCGTTGCAGGAGTTCCTGGACGGGCAGCTTCAAGGAGAGGATCACACTCGACGAGAGTTTCCGCCGAGCGGTCCGGTGGTGGGGCAACCGCACGCATCTGACGGCGGGCATGGACTTCCAGACCCCAGACCACCAGGAGACAGTGACCACCGATGCCTCCCTGGAAGGGTGGGGAGCGCACACCGAAAATCTGCACGCGAGAGGCCTTTGGCTCCCGACGGAGAAGTCCCTCCATATCAACGTCCTGGAGCTCCGTGCAGTGTTCTGGGCCCTCATGTCCTTCCTTCCGTCCCTCAAGGGCAAGGTGGTGAGGATCTTCACCGACAACACCACCACCATGTTTTTCATCAGGAAACAGGGCGGAACCAGGTCCCCAGCGCTGTCCAAGGAGGCGCAGGACCTGTGGCATTGGGCCGTCGCCCAAAGGATGTTTCTCTCACTCAGCAGGGAGCTGCGCTCGTGCCACGAGTGGGAACTACGGCAGGATCTAGTGGATCGCCTCTTCCGACGGTGGAGCACACCCCAGATCGACCTGTTCGCGACGGCGACGAACTCCAAGTGCCGGAGGTTCGCCAGCAGGTTTCCCCAGGCGAGGAGCATGGGCGATGCTTTCTCGTTCCCCTGGGAGGGCCTGTTCCTCTACGCGTTCCCTCCTTTGCCACTGCTAATCCGGCTCGTCAACCAGCTCAAGAGGTCACGGTGCAGGATGATCCTCGTTGCACCTGCGTGGCCGAGGCAGATATGGTTCCCGGACCTTCTGGACTTGTCAGCGTCCCCGCCAATCAAGCTGCCGGTGGACGCGGATCTTCTCTCCAGGGAAGGAGGCGCCATCCTCCACCACGACCTGAAATCGCTGAACTTGCAGGCCTGGCTCCTGCAGCGCTAGAGTTTGGAGGATACGACATACCGGCCGACTGCAGAGAGGTTCTTGCAAAGGCCAGGGCGTCCTCGACTCTTAAATGCTACGGACACAAATGGAAGAGGTTCTCTGTCTGGTGCCACGCACAGAAGATTAACCCTCTACGGATTACGGTTCCCCAGGTACTGCCGTACCTGCTGACGCTGGCCAAAGCGGGACTGGCACACGCGTCCATCAAGATTCATCTTGCTGCGATCTCCCGATACACCAGAACCACGGGCCGGACGTCCTTGTGGTCTCATCGTCTGGTGAAAGAGTTCATGAAGGGACTGTTCAGATCGTTCCCGCCGGTGAAGGCTCCGGCTCCGGCCCCGGCGTGGGAGCTCAACGTGGTGCTGACCAAGCTCATGGGACCTCCGTTCGAGCCTCTGCACTCGGCCCCGTTGAAGTTTCTGTCGTGGAAAGCAGCGTTTCTTGTGGCCATCACCTCCGCACGACGGGTGGGAGAGATCCAGGCCCTTTCATGCAAGGCCCCGTACTTGACTTTTCACGACACGAGGGTAGTGCTTAGGACGCACCCCTCCTTCATGCCCAAGGTACCGTCGGACTTCCATCTCTTTGTGAACTTTGGACCTGTCAATCAGGGGAAGGCTCTCTCGAAGGCTTCCATTTCCAGATGGCTCTCCGGCTGTATCATGTACTGTCATCGGTTGGCAAACCGACCGCTGCCTGGCCGTCCGAGAGCCCATTCCACCAGAGCGATCGCAGCTACCACGGCGTTCCTTTCTGGTGTGCCCCTGCTGGACATATGCAGGGCTGCTACGTGGAGGTCGATGCACACCTTCACGAAATTCTACTGCGTCGATCGGGATTCCAGGGAGGAGTCCAGGGTCGGCCAAGCAGTGCTGCGCAACCTGTTCGCCTGAGGTGAGCCTGGTGAGGAGGTAAGATGCTTAATGTTGAGTTTGATGTACTGCTTAATGTTGAGCCGTTGCCACCTCCCGTTGTTGTGCATGTGTGTACTGCTATGTATTCTTTATTCATGAGCATGTGAATCCATGCCAGACCCCATGCTGGAGAAGGAACAAGTTACTTACCTGTAACTGTTGTTCTCCAGCATGGGTCTGGCATGGATTCACATGCGAACCCTCCCGCCTACCCCTCTGCGGCTCTTCACTTGGTCATACTGCCACTTCACGTGCTTCCAAATCTGAAGATGGCTGCCAGAGGCGGTGCTTAGGTGGAGGGCAGTCATTGGCTGTGGTCAGTATGACGCAGAGACCAGTGATTGGTTGTTACTGCGAAAGACAGATCAGAAACGAAACTGATACTGGTTTTTTCTTTACCGAGGATTCCCAGCCTGACGACGGGGAATATTCATGAGCATGTGAATCCATGCCAGACCCATGCTGGAGAACAACAGTTACAGGTAAGTAACTTGTTCCTTATTTTGTTCAGTGTTTTTTCAGAATCAAAAAATATCTTCACTTGGTCCAATGTTATTTCATCACAGAATTCGACTGTTCTTATATCTTTAATTGTAATTTCTTTCATGTTAGGAATGGCTTGTATCAATCTTAGTACATTTGTGCGGTTCATGATTAGGTTATCATTTTTTGTTGTTATTCTTGATAATTGTATTTTCTTGACTTTTATTTCCGTCTGTTGTTTTTGTGGAAGCACAAAAATTGGCAGTTTTATTATTTTTTCTGTTTGTCCATCGGTTGTTTTATCATCATTGTGGCTGCTTTGGCTCTCCCTTATGGGTAAGGGATGGTTATTCGTATCCGATGCTGTTTCATCGTTGTTTTCCCATTCTATTTTGGATATTTCATCGAGTGTCATTTCATATCCTGATTCTTCGAGGTTTTGGTCTTCTTCTGGTTTCTCACCTTCGTATTCATCTACCGTAATCAATGATGCCTCTGCCATTTCGATTTGGGCTTCTTCAGATTGATCAATTTCATCCTCCGTGTAGGTTGATAGGTTGATTAGTTCATCTAATTCTGTGTCTATTTCATTGTTGTTTGCGTTTTTCTTTTTTCGCTTTGGGTTCAAGTTTGTTTTGTTTATTCTGCTGTGTTGCTTTGTTCATCTTGGGGTATAATTCTTTTGGAGGATTTGTTAGATTTCTCAAGAATGCTCGTGAGCCCCTTTGCTTTTTTTGTTTATTGATTATTGTTCCTTTTTTTTCTTGCTCTCTGTTGGGCTGTATCTTGTTTCCTTTGGAGAAGATTTCATACGTTTCTTTCCCTTTTGAATGGGTATAAGTCCCTCATCGTCAATTGGTTTGTTAATCTCTTTTCCTTTGTCTGTGTCTATATGGGTGTGTACCTTCCTTTCCTTGAAGGGTTCTCCGGTAAGGTCAATACGATTTATTTCTGCAGGAGTAAGGTTCCTATTTGCTTCGTGTTTTTCCAGTAAATATGAGGGTTCGTTGTATTCAGCCCATTCTTGCTGTTTTTTCATATTACTATGACTTTGGTATTTTAGATGAGGCATCTGTTTTGATTTTACTTGGTTAGTTTCTGTCATCATTTTGATTAGTGCGTGAGTGAGGTCTGTCTTTTCAGCTCTGTCGCTACGGGCAATGTCAAATATCCTGCTTTTCCATAAGTGGCTATTTTGTGCTTCGATGTCTAGTCGCTCCAATATTTTATTCATGCGTTGCTCTAGATAATTTTGTTTGGAGTGTATCAAAGCCATGAGTGTTGTTTGGTCTTTTATTGAGTCTACTAGTGCCTCTTGTAGCTTCATGTACGGTAATAAAGATTGCGTTGTAGTTGTTATCAGCATATTTTGTAAGTCTAGCATTGAAGTTGGTATTGAAGCTAGTTTGTGGTCGGAGCGGAGGATGCAGCTGCATTTATCTGCTGTTTCTAAGTTTGGAATTTGTGTTTTTCTACTTCTATATTCGTATTGTTTGGGTTTTGTGCTCTTTTATCTCTGCTATGGAAATCTTGTTCTTTTGATGTTGGTACTTTCCCTTCTTGTGACTTTTGTATCCATGGATCTGTATCTGTTTTCTTTGTCGGTAATGATGAATTTCCGAAGACTTCTTTTCTTCTTTCATGGTTCATCATTAGGTTTTCGATTTCTGTTATGTCAAGTGATAATCTTGCAGCTTTAGGATGTGTATTTTCATTTTTCTTTGGGTCAAGTTGTTGGGAGTGTCTGCGACTTTCATACAGAGCCTGCCATTTCTTTTGAGCGTTGGCAGCTTTTTATTGTTGTGTTATAATTTTTCTTTCTTTGTCTTCTCTTCGTTCTTGTAGTGCCAATAAATTGGGTGTCTTCTCATTACCCTTTGTTTCATCCTCCAAAGTTGTTTTTGTTTTGTCTTTTGGGCTGGTGGGAGTTCTGTTTTTTTGTTCCACCTTTATGGCCTCTATTTCCCCAAGTGCTAAGTAGCCTGGTACAGGCTTCGCATTTAATTCAAGTGCGTTTATTATCACTTTGGTCGGGGGGTTTTCTGTTGTGTCTTCTGTCATGTTTGAAGATGGAGAATTGCTTGTATTTCCCTCATTTTCATTGTGTGTGTGGGTTATTGAATTCATTTCTGTTTCTCCACATTTGTTGGTGTCACTCTCCATGCAGGTGTTTGGGGCTTCGGTATTACATTCCCTTAGGGTGGTGTCTCTGTTAATGGCGCCTGATTTGATTATTGAGTGTTGTGTTTCAGGCGTCTCCATTGCCTTTCATCTAACATTCATATGCGGTGGTGTTAAGTTAGCGGTTTTTCCGCGCTTTGTTGTCCGAAACATTTGGTCGTTGTTTCCTTGGGTTCTTTTTATATTATGAGGTAAGCTGGTGAGCTCATTGACATCAAGAACTTCTGTACTACAAAGGAGTTGCACCTATCAGCATGGATGCTGGGATCACGGACTAGACGCACACCAGGGTTAAAGTTTTTAATGTTTTATTTGGGAACAAAATAACACTGTTTGGCAAAACAATGAAAGGGCGTCGATCAAAAGTGTCAATCAATGCACCAAGAACCTGCCTTTGCTTAATCCTGCTTGATATTTATGCCGTTCCTACAGTGGTAGGTATTTGCTATTCAGCATTTTCTTTAAACATCATCAGCGCCATGTCCCAGCCTCTTCTGCAATCATCACTGGGAAGCAGTGCACCCTCTTCAACATTCTACAATGAGCAACCCCTTATCGCCACGGACATTGTCATTTGCCCTTTTTTAAACTTTGTGTATAGAATATCATCCACATTATCTCCTCATTGTGCCACATAGTGTAGTTAGCTACTATAAAGGACATTTCAAATCCAGAGCTTGCACCCTCACTTTCCTCCTACCTTCAACACATCCTTCTTCGGGTTATCCCAGTTCACCTGCTCACACTAGACTATTATGTATAGTATTGCAATGATTTAAGAAACTGCTGTAGGTACATATGCTATACTCGCAAGAAATGTAGGGGGGGACAATCACAATTTCACACAGCACAATTCTACCCGCCATTCCAAAAGATACGGTCACTAAACAGACCACTCTCTCTTCAATGTGTGCAAATGCCTTCATTGTGTACCAATAAAAAATCATTTTAGGATCACATTGTATAATGATTGTTACGAACATAAAGGATTCCACTGATAGTCTCACATACAAGACCGGTCTCTCATCTACCTAAGCCCCATTATGGCAATTGATCCTTTACCTAACCACCTCCTCAACTGAAGAAGGATGCTTATAGTCCTCGGAAGAGTGACATCAGGACATGTTGTGTATAACATATTGGGGGTCATTACGAGGAAGGAGGTAGCCATGCCGCTATTAGCGGCATGGCTACCCCCTTACCGGGTTCCGGGTTCCTTGAATGAGGAATTACCGGGCCATTCCGACCTTGGAGGGCCCGGTAATTCCTCATTCAAGGAACCCGGACCCGGTACTTCCCCATTCCCATTCGAGCCCCCATAGGGCTCAATGGGAATGGGGATGATGCTAACAACGGGCCCGTTAATAATGGGCCCGTTGTTAGCATGCTGGTCTGCTCACGGGACCCGCTAAGGATGCCTGGTAAAACCAGGCGTCCTTAGCGGGTTCCCACAAGCAGACCTCGTAATGGGGCAGTAAGGGGTTGACGGCTGCGGCACCTTTAACGGCGCTGTTAACACCTTACCGCCTACCTCGTAATGACCCCCATTATCTGTGTACAAGGCAATATTGGATTTCATTGCTTGAGTAACTATTCCTTCTCCACTCAAGTCCTTTTGTATCTGTATTGCCAATTACTCTATTGCTAAAACAAATAAGAGGCATTAAAGGACAAGCTTGACTTCTCCATGGCATGGATTCACATGCTCATGAATATTCCCCGTCGTCAGGCTGGGAATCCTTGGTACAGAAAAAAATCTGTATCAGTTTTGTTTCTGATCTGTCTTTCCTAGTAGTAACCAATCACTGATCTCTGGGTCATACTGCCCACAGCCAATGACTGCCCTCTCCCTAAGCCCCGCCTCCGGAACCATCCTCAGATTTTTACCGCACGTTCAAGTGTTGGGAGTCCTCGTTCTATAGCTCTCGAGCTTTTGCTGCGTTTTCGCGCTTTTTCAAAGAGAATTTCTAATTTTTCGTTTAAATTGATCCTCAAGCTCCACCGTCTTTACATCCGATCAACGGGGACCCGTTTCGGAAGTTTCTACGCCCCTCGAGGTTGAAGATTTCGTCGAACGATGCTTTTGAGGGATTCCAGAAGTTTGTGAGGCCTACCCTGGACATGGCCCAGGAGAAAGGGAGCTCGACGCCCGGGAGGCTGCCCTGGATGCCAGCTGCAGAACGTGTTCAAGGAAGACGAGCATTCCTTATGCCTCTACTGTCTTCACAAGGACAAAACGCACGTGGAGGAGGACTGGGCGTTTTGCGGGAACATGTCGGAGCGGACCATGAGGGACCGCCATCTTCGTCTCGCCAACTGGCTGGAGGGAAAGAGCCCGTCAGGTGAGAAGAAAAAGAAGAAATCCGAGCGGTCTTCTAAGTCCTGTGAGGGCGCCCAGGCGACGGGGGCCCAACAGAAGGCTAAGCACCGCGAGTCTGCGGGCAACGGGAGCGCCGAATGGTCGGGCTCCTCGGCAGTCAGGCAGGGCGCATCCTCCCCGGCGCCATCGACCACGAGCCAACACTCTGGCTCGGGTAAGAGGAAATCCGAGAACCCGGCCAAGCTTCTGGAGAGGCCCCGGTCACTCTCGAAGATTTTGGCTGATGGGGAGCGAGGCGGGGAGCCCTCCCCCAAGGTGAAGGCCACAAGCACGCAGTCGGTGACTAAGGCCTTGATTCACCCAGCCAAGGCCTCTATCGAGGAGGTCGCGGCAACCCTGGCGCAGCCTGCAGAGGTTACACCTGTGGTAGCGGCCTCGGGGCCCAGAGTCTCTCTGCCACCTCGGAGGGAGGCATCTTTCAAGCCCATCGAAAGAACCCCACGAAGACCCCGGCGGAGAAAGAGGGGGGGGGGGCAGTGGCTGTCGTGGATTCAGACACAACCTCCGAGGAACTTGTCGAAGTCCCTGAGAGCCACGACGCGGGCATGGAGGAGGACCAGCCCGTCGAGAGGCATCCCAACGAGGGGGACGACGGAATCGACGGCAGCGCCGACGGGACCCCAGACCAACCGTCGCGCCCGTCGCAGCCAGTGCCGCAGGACAACTCGGCGGCCATTTTGATGGCAATTCAATCCTTATGCTCTGAAATAAGGACTAAAATTGCCTTTAGCACCGACAGAGGAGCCGGAGCCAGGGGCAGACCCGTAGGGAAGTCCACCACCCAAGAGGAGAAGAACACATTCTCCTACACCATTCCAGCCCTTGAGGCCTGCTCAACCCTCCTCCCCGTCCACAGTCCGCGGGGATGACACGGGCACGGACACGGCCACGACGGGCACGGACGATGAGAGCGACGACGGCGGGGTGGACCTCCCGTCGTCCCCCCTCCCCGGGCTTCCCCGCCCGATGAGATTGGATCCTTCCATGCGATGATCTCCAGGGCATCCCAGCTTTTCCAGCTCTGCCCCGAAGAAAAGAAGAAGGAGGGGTTCCTCTATCAACCTCGAGAGACCAAGAGGAAGACGGTCCTTGCGGTACCTCTACTGGATGACATCTGGGACGAGGGGCTCTTCCTCCTCAAGAACCCATCCACGATGCCGGAAAAAAGGGACTGATACGAAAAGAAGTACCGGGTCCCCGACGCGGCCCCTCTATGCCTTAGAGCACAGCCGACCCCGGATTCAGTCATGAATCGACATCGACTTCACCGCCAGATGGCGAGGGAAAGAAGCTTGACGCAATGGGACGATGAGTCATCATGTCGGTGGCGACGACGATTTAGGTGGCCAACGCTCTGGCTATCGTTGCCCGTTACGGCAGGGTACTTTGGTATAAAATCGCTCCCTTGTTGGACTTCCTGCCGGACGACAAGAGGGCAGAAGCCCTGGAAATCTTGCAAGAAGGCGAGGTGGCGTCGGACCACGCCATAACGGTGGCGACGGACATCGCTGACACCGGTTTCCGCCAGTTGGGCAACAGTGTTTGCCTCAGACGGCACGGATGGCTTAAGGCGATGGATTTCCACCAGGACGTACAAGCCAAAGTGTTGGACATGCACTTTGACGGGAACAACCTGTTTGGGAAGACAGTCGATGAGTCCCTGCAAGCCATCAAAACGGACACAGAGACAGCCCGGGCCTGGGGAGTTCCCCAGCAACGACAGCCGTCCTTTCGGAACACCAGAGGCAAGCAAGGGGCCTCCAAAGGTTCCGGCAGCGGCTCCTCTACCTACCGTCAAGCGGCCCATTCCTCGTCGCAAGAGGCCTATAGAGGACGGGGCAAGTCTGGAGGTTCCAGCCGTCGTCGCCAGGGAGGTCAAGGCGACAAGGCGGCCTCGAAACAGGACTGAACCGACCATAGCGTCAGGCCCCCACCGAAGCACCCCGGTGGGAGGCCGGCTGGCGAAGTTCGTCAGCATGTGGGAGTCCATCTCCATCGACCGTTGGGTGCTGGAAACCCTGGCCCAGGGGCACGCCCTCAAGTTTCTAAAGAAGTGCCCTCACGTGCCACACTTGGCCAGGAAGGAAAACCACGTACCCCAGCTGCTGCTGGAGGTAAGGGCGATGCTCAAGAAAGGTGCTATCGAGCTCGTCCCAAAGAGACTTCGGGGCTCCGGGGTCTACTCAAGATACTTTCTCGTAAAGAAGAAGACAGGAGGTTGGCGTCCCATCCTGGACCTGCGGCGACTGAACAAGTACATCAAGGCTCAGACGTTCCGGATGGTCACCCTCCAGCACGTGCTGGGACAGCTGGAGGAGGACGATTTCCTGTCGTAGTTGGACTTGGAGGCTGCCTACTTCCACATCCCCATTCTAAAAGGACACCGGAAGTTCTCAGGTTTGTGGTCCAAGAACGGCACTACCAGTTCAAGGCCCTCCTGTTCGGATTAAGGTCGGCACCCAGGGTATTCACCAAGTGCCTAACACCGGTGGCGGCGTGGCTACGCCTGCAAGAGATCCACATCTATCCCTACCTGGACGACTGGCTCATCCGAGCAAGGATAAGGGAGCTCGCCGTAGAACACACAGTGAAGACCGTCCAGCTACTCACGGACCTGGGGTTCTCCATCAACTTCCCCAAATCCCACCTGGTCCCTTCGCAGGTCGCCCTGTTTCTGGGAGCCAAGCTCGACACAGTGGCACGGCTGGCCTCGCCGTCCGACGAAAGGACAAAAGCCATCCTGGGCAAGGTGCAAGCCTGCTAGCCACTGACGTAGCCAGGGTAAGATCCATCAAATCCCTTCTCGGGATGATGTCCTCCTGCATCTATCTGGTACGCCTGTGCAGACTTCGAATGCGTCCACTGCAAGAGTTCCTCGACGCACGCTGGATCCAGGTGAGGGGCAGCTTCGAGGACAGGATACCGCTCAACGAGACCTTCTGACGAGCGATCCGGTGGTGGGGCACCCGCACTCATCTGACGGCGGGCGCAGACTTTCAGACCCCAGCTCACCAGGTAACGGTGATGATGGATGCCTCCCTGGAAGGGTGGGGTGCGCATACCAGAGATCTCCACACGAGAGGCCTTTGGCTCCCGGAGGAAAAACAGCTTCATATCAACATTCTGGAGCTACGCGCAGTGTTTTGGGCCTTCAGGTCTTTTCTTCCGTCCCTCAAGGTCAAGGTGGTGAGGATCTTCACTGACAACACCACCACGATGTTCTACATCAGGAAGCAGGGTGGAACCAGATCCCCAGCCCTGTCCAAGGAAGCCCAGGATCTGTGGCACTGGGCCGTCGACCAGGGGATGTTTCTGGTACCCTTTCATCTGGCAGGGATAAAGAACACCATTGCCGACACACTCAGCAGGGAGCTGCGCTCGTGCCACGAGTGGGAGCTACGCCAGGATCAAGTGGATCGACTCTTCAGGCTGTGGGGCAGACCCCAGGTCGATCTCTTTGCAACAGCGACAAACTCCAAGTGCCAGAGGGTCGCCAGCAGGTTCCCCCAACTGAGGAGCATGGGCGATGCTTTCTCGTTCCCCTGGGACAACCTGTTCCTCTATGCTTTCCCACCGTTGCCACTGCTACTCCGGCTCGTCAACCAGCTCAAGAGGTCACGGTGCAGGATGATCCTCGGCGCACCGGCGTGGCCGAGACAGATCTGGTTCCCCGGACCTTCTGGACTTATCGGCGTCTCCATCAGTCAGACTGCCCGTGGACGCGGATCTTCTCTCCAGAGAAGGAGGCGCCATTTTTCATCACGACCCGAAGTCGCTGAACTTGCAGGCCTGGCTCCTGCAGCACTAGAGTTTGGGGGATACAATATACCGGCCGACTGCAGAGAGGTTCTTGCAAAGGCCAGGGCGTCCTCCACTCTCAAGTGTTTCGGACACAAATGGAAGAGGTTCTCTGTCTGGTGCCAGGCACAGAAGATTAACCCTCT
The DNA here is from genome assembly GCF_040938575.1 of Ambystoma mexicanum. Lineage (NCBI taxonomy): Eukaryota > Metazoa > Chordata > Amphibia > Caudata > Ambystomatidae > Ambystoma > Ambystoma mexicanum. The sequence continues at coordinate 1,260,195,825 of NC_090937.1, read as the reverse complement.
ACGGATTACGGCCCCTCAAGTACTGCCGTACCTACTGTCGTTGGCCAAGGCTGGCCTAGCTCACGCCTCCATCAAGATATATCTGGCTGCCATCTCCAGATACACCAGAACAACAGGACGGGTGTCCTTGTGGTCTCATCGCCTGGTGAAGGAATTTATGAAGGGACTATTCCGCTCGTTCCCGCCGGTGAAGGCCCCAGCCCCGGCGTGGGAGCTCAACGTGGTGCTGACTAGGCTCATTGGGGCTCCTTTCGAGCCTATGCATACGGCACCATTGAAGTTCCTATCGTGGAAAACAGCTTTTCTTGTGGCCATCACCTCTGCACGGCGCGTGGGAGAGATTCAGCCCCTATCTTGCAAGCCTCCATACTTGACTTTTCACGACACGAGGGTGGTGCTTAAGATGCATCCCTCCTTCATGCTCAAGGTGCTGTCGGAGTTTCACCTCAACGAGCCCTTGGTGTTGCCAGTTTTCTTCTCGTCGCCTTCGTCGCAGGCCGAGAGGACTTTGCACTCGCTGGATGTAGCTAGAGCGCTGAAGTTCTACGTGGACCGCACAAAGAGTTTTCATCTTTTTGTGAACTTTGGGCCTGTGAATCAAGGGAAGGCTCTCTCGAAGGCTTCCATTTCCAGATGGCTCTCCGGCTGTATCATGCACTGTCACCGATTGGCAAACTGACCGTTGCCCGGCCGTCTGAGAGCCCATTCGACCAGAGCGATCGCTGATACCACAGCGTTCTTGTCTGGTGTGCCTCTGCTGGACATCTGCAGGGCTGCTACTTGGAGGTCGACGCACACCTTCACGAAATTCTACTGAGTCGATCAGGGTTCCAGGGAGGAGTCGAGGGTCGGCCAAGCAGTGCTGCGCAACCTGTTTGCCTGAAGGGCCTGGTGAGGAGGTAAGAGTTGCTTAATGTTGAGTTTTTGTATTGCTTAATGTTGAGCCTTTTGCCACCTCCCGTGGTTGTGCATGTGTGTACTGCTATGTAATCTTATATTCATGAGCATGTGAATCCATGCCAGACCCCATGCTGGAGAAGGAACAAGTTACTTACCTGTAACTGTTGTTCTCCAGCATGGGTCTGGTATGGATTCACATGCGAACCCTCCCGCCTACCCCTCTGCGGCTCTTCACTTGGTCATACTGCCACTTCACGTGCTACCAAATCTGAGGATGGCTGCCGGAGGCGGGTCTTAGGGAGAGGGCAGTCATTGGCTGTGGGCAGTATGACCCAGAGATCAGTGATTGGTTACTACTAGGAAAGACAGATCAGAAATGAAACTGATACAGATTTTTTTCTGTACCGAGGATTCCCAGCCTGACGACGGGGAATATTCATGAGCATGTGAATCCATGCCAGACCCATGCTGGAGAACAACAGTTACAGGTAAGTAACTTGTTCCTTGTGCCCCTATGTAGCCTGAATGGCAGTCACTTTATTACGTTGGTCTTGACCACTACACAGAGCTGTATTTACAGTAGCCTGGTCAGCCAGAGTATGTATTCCCCAAACACCACTTTTCTCCGTAGACACACAATACTGAATCAAATATCTTTTCCACCTTCTTGTCTGGTGCATCACAATCCGCAATTACAGAGGACAATAATCTCAGGTTCCAGACCATAGACCAACCTGGGCAACAGATTGATCTTGAGGAACTAGCCCAACCAAACACAACTGTATTCCATTTGCTATAGTCTTAGCCAGTATCTTGACATCCCTTGATCAGAGATAGGGGTCTGTAGGACCCATAAAAAAGGTCACTCCTTTGTTTAAGCTGTACCATGGTCTCTGCATTCTCTATAGTGTCATGGAGCTTATCACAATATATTGCCTCAGCAAACGTCTTATAAAATGAAGGGTTAGCCTGTCCATCTGCCATGCTTTCTCAGAGTTGAGTGCTCCTATGGCCATCTGTTTGGGGGCCTAAAGGGCGGTAATTAAAGTCTGTTGTTGCAGATTACAGACTGAGAAGGCCGCATCCACAAGGGCAGCCTATTGTCTTTGGCTCTCTCCAGGTCCCTCTTTGGCTGGGGCGTCAGGGCGCCCCCATCTGCTGCGCGGGCCAACCCTCAGTTACGCTGCCACCACCTGCCTCCCACTTCCCACCATTTACATGTTGCGCTCCAGTGCACGATTCCTTACGTCTCTGTAGGCTGCTCCCCTACGGACCTATGTATGGGAGGTGGCCTTATACAGCCTTTCGCACATAGGCCTTTGGGGGTGGCACAGCCCACAGACCGCAAATGGGCCGTCTGCACCCCAGCTAGCATACACAGGGCCTCCAAATCTTCTGCACCCTGCTTTGATACCCTTCCCAGCTCTCCCCCTTCCAAAAAAGTGGCCACCTCATTGTCCAATACTGGTTTTTCCAGGCTGCATAATCACTCATAGAAGTCTTTGAACACTTGGGGCCTGATTCACAGAACATTTTCCTATAGGATTGCACCATTATAAAGCGCTTCTGTGAATCAGACCCTAGGTGTTTTTCCTGTGGATTACTTTTTAGATTGAAGATGTCTTGTTTTTTCCATGATCAGAGTTGTTTGTTTGTTTATTATTTATTATGTGCGCCAGACCCGGGGGTATCAGGGCGCAAGAAGTAAGAAGTCTCAAAACTTAGTACAAGGTTACCGGTTACACGGTTAAATAGTTACGCTGAGGAATATTGACATCTAAGCTAGCAATTGTGTGATCTAGACTATGTACAAAACAGATCTAGAGAAAATACAGGCAGTCTATATACAAGCATATATATGTACAGTTGTTAGGAGTCAAATTCTAGCAGTTCATTTCGCATAGTTTTGTAGGAGCCATGAGATCATGTTTTGGCTGAATTTAGCAAACGTTTGGTCCATTCTTAGTGTCATAGGTAATGAATTCCACAGTTGGGCTGCTTTAACTGGGAAGCTAGTACAGCCGATGGTGGATAGTTTAAAGCGGGGCACCTGAAGGCAGTTGGAGTTGGCTAGTATCGTGGGCCTATTAGAGGTTTTTCTAGAGATTCTATCTATCGGATAGCACAGTGCTTTTTTGTTTAAGCATTTGTTGATAAGGGATGCCATTTTTAGTTGGATTTTCTCAAATGTGGATAGCCACTTGTGTTTTTTTCTTGTTTCAGAAATGTGTTCCTTCCTAGAGATACTGAGAGCAGCTCTAACGGCATTGTTTTGAAGTATCTGTATTTTATTTATAATGTATTTCTTGGCACCAATGTATAAGGCGTTGCAGTAGTCGAGTTTGGATAAGATAAGGGCTCTCACTAAGGTCATGCAACTGTTGGATGATAGGAATTGTTTGCCTAATTAATTTCCAAGTATAAGCTGTGGAGGATGCTAGGGAGTTTTCCTGTTTATTGAATGTTAAGGTGGAATTTAGGTAAAAACCTAGAGTTTTTACTTCTTTAGCCACCTTAATGGAGTTCCCATCGATGATGTGTGATGAATAGTCATTACTCAATTTGGTAAGACGAGATGCAGATCCCAGGATCAGGAGCTCTGTTTTATCAACATTCAGGCAGAGGCGATGGGTAGCCATCCATGCCTGAACGATGCTGTAGATTCTATTCACCAACGCCTAATACTTGTCATAATCCCCAGTCAGTGGTAGGAGGAACTGGGTATCATCTGCATAATTTTTGTGGTGACACCCAGATCATCAGGATCATCAAACAGGGGCTTGGTGAATATGTTGTACAGTGTTGGAGAGATGCATGATCCTTGGGGCACCCCACAGGTGATGGGAATGGGGTTCGCAGCTGCAGAAGGCGAGAAGACCCTCATTGTTCGGTCGCTAAGAAAGGAATGTATCCAGGCTATAGCCTCTCTGGAAAAATGGGCAGCTGAGTCCAGGTGATTGCATAAGACTTTGTGGTCCACTAAGTCGAATGCCGCCGACAGGTCAAGGAGGAGGAGTAGTGCTAGTTTTCCATTATCTCTAAGTTTGTCTATTTGAGCTTTAAGATCAATAAGTGCTGTTTCTGTGCCATGTAATGGCCGTAAACCAGATTGGCGAGAACCTAGGAGTTGGTTAGCTTCTAAGAAGCTCTGGATTTGAACATATGCTACCTTATCTAAGATTTCCAACAGGAATGGCACTGTGGTGATGGGCCTGTAGTTAGTAGGAATAGAGGGGTCTATGGTTTGCTTTTTAAGGAGTGAGAGTACTCAGGATTCCTTGAGATTGCTGGGAACAGTACCAGATGTGAGGTATGCATTAATGAGTTTAGTGATGAACAGTGCTAAATCCATAGCAGCTTCCTTAATTAGTTGTGCTGGGCATTGGTCTCCCTTACAATTAGATGGCTTGAGACTCAGTATAACTTTCTCAACCTCTATGATGGAGACTTTAGAGAAGGTCAATTGGGAGGAGTGTTTCATTTTGGGCTGATGTATTTTGTTAGAAGGTGTCGTCGAAGTTAGTGAGGCCTTCTTTTGGACAATTTTATTCTGAAGGTTAGAGACTTTGTTAACTAGGGCATGCTGATATCCGAGCACCAAGTCTTGTTTTTGATACAGTTGTCTCGTGTTATGATGGGAGTTTCTAGTTCTTTTAAAATCGTAAAGAGTTCCGTCATACTGGAGTTTGCTTGCATGATTCTGTTATTGTAAGATTCTTGTTTAGCCAGAAGGATGTCCTTTTTATATTGGGAAGAGATATTGATTAAGTTTGATTTGTAATACTTATTATGTTATTTTGCCCTGCTAATACTTTGCATGACACCCTGCCTTGCACATATTTTCTCGTCAGAACATGCTTAGGCTTTAACCTTATTTCATATTGCGCGAAATCATCAAATAACACTTTCAAGGTCTTTGATTCTGGCCAGCATCTGCACCCCTCACTTTTATCAAAATCTCATGCTCCGTGGATAAACTATCCCCTCCCATAAATATGCCTTTAATGACCACGAGGCTACTCCAGGGTCATCATCATTATCTCAGTTAATTTCAATATATTGCTCACTGATATGTAAGAGGCTCCCTGAACACTCTTTCTGCCAGCACATCTGCCTCAATGCTCCAGCAGTTGGAGATAGCAGGTGAAAACAAACAATGGCTTATGTAATCCAAAGCCCCTTTTACTGTGCACCATGTCCTCCAACTGTTGCAAACATGATATGTTAATATGTACTTCTTTTAAATGTCAGGTCCCCTCCTTCACTCTGTCCCCTTGCCACCATGCATTAACAATGCTCCTCCCAAGCACATAGTTTATCCTCCTGCATCTGACAGTTGCTGGTCCCTCTAATCTCACACGTCATTCATCTGCATCTCTGCTGTCTCCTGTTGTTGCTTCCAGGTTCTCGTTAGGTGGGCTCTTTCAAGGCCTCGATTGGGACAATGAAGAAATGTGACTGATCTGATGCCAAAATCTTCAAATAAGCAAGGTGCAGAATTGCATATCCGATGTTTCTCATTCACAGGATTCTCTACACTGTATGGAAATCCTTCCTAGCCCTTCTAGAACAGTACTAGAAAGGGCCCATCAAGCTGAAAAGTGCCTGTTTCTCCTGTCACTGCTAAGAAGTCATTGTGATATTCATAATTTATTACTCAAGTCGTAATGGACCTTGGGGATCCTCCAGGTGGCAAGTAGTATCCCAGATATCGATGAGCCCAGTCAATCATGGAACCCGACAACCGCTTCGCAGGTTGCAGCGTGGTTCTAATGTCCTTCTTCATGTACTCTGACATTATGGTCCATCAAGCTGGTTTCAGGAACCACCAAAATGTGGGCTGCTAGCCTGCCTCTCATTGTCCTCTACCTTGGTTGCTGATTTCTTGCGATCTGCTGCCATAGTTTGTATTCGCTCCTCAAGCTCAGCTGACCATGCTGCTCATTGTTTCAGCCATGGCAATGTGTCTTGCTGTTGAGTATAATTGTGTATTTAAGTATTCATTAAGCAAAAAGGTACACCTTTTGATTTAACACGCCCTATTTTACAATCCCACACCAAAATTTTGGGACAATAAACGGGCCATATTAGAATTTATACTCTGTTTTGATTGAAGTCAAAATGTGTCCCTTAACTTTCTGCTAGGGAAGTCGCCACGGCGTAATTTACAAGTATAGACAGCTTGCCTACAGGAGAAATCAAACTGCCTGCAGGATGCTCCCTCATTTTGTAACACATACAAATATTTCATTCATGTGAATAATTGTATTTCTGAACGTTAATACCAAATATTAGAATGCAACTTCTAAGCAGCACAATATAGTTCCATGGTAACACTGCCGCCTGTTGGCCAGTGTAAGTTATACATTCACTACTCATATACAGCATGAATCATTTTACTTTGATTAAAATAAATTCTTAACAACTGTTTATTTTCTACAATATTAATAATAAGTATTGGTATCAGAGAAATATTACACAGAAAAATGCATTGCACATTTCTTGCATAGATATTTCCCATTGGTAATGCATTCCCATGTGCAATGTGGTATGATTGGTTTCTAGCATATGCATGTAAATGAAAAACAAGAACAGGTGGGTTGCATCAAAATCTAAAGGGTAGAATTCAGTAAAGCTGAGCTATCAATTTAGAACACACAGAATGTTTATCTAAACTATGTATCAAACCAAAAGTCTGATTTTTAGTTTTGTATTTTGTTTTCTTTTTTTTCTTTCTTTTTTTTTATGTACAACAATTCCCACAATTTCCTTGGATGATTTGGCTGATTGGATGATTTGGCTGATTCTATTTCAGTATCCTCTCATTTCAGCACAATGTAATTGGCAAGATTTAACTGTTAATTTAAAATTGCATCATGGGAATGGAAGAAGTTTATTAAGCTCCCTTTCATCCCAGTATCTCTTTTAAAGTACTAGTCTTCACAGGTCTTGAATTCAAAATTATCTGCTAGGCTATGGAGCATTAGCCACCGGTCCACAGACCCATTTATTGACTATGTCTGTGAAAACACACAGGGTTCATTTACTTTGCTTTGGTTGCAAGGGGCTACTTGCCCTGCTATTGGGTTACAGTTTGAATTAATCTTCCCTTGTCTTTGTATATGCTCAGAAAGCAGGTTCCATCCTGCATTTACATGCTACAACATTCCACTCACATTAAATTGGATGTAGTTTATCAGACACTGCACGCTATGCTCAGGACAATGTTTTTCGCTCTACACTGAATCAGACCTCATTTGGGTTTGAATATAGTGAGAAAGTAATGTGCATTTCACAGTCAATTGCTAGACTGTCCAGGGTTAGAAGATTGAGGGGAGCTGGGAGCTATTTAGCTCCTGCTTGTAGTCTAGAAGAGTCTGGTTAGCTTGGCACCAAAGCTACCAGTAGCTACATTTGGCTCCCCATGCCCACTAATGCTAAACAAATAGACCTATGTACATTTAACAATGTGCATTTAGGGCAATCCAAAATAAGCATTAGGACACATCTATATATCATTTAAAGCATGGGGAATCATAAAAGATTAGCATAATGTTAAGTTTGCATCTTATGTTGCCATTAGATTTGCAGAACACTGTCTACTTGCTCCTTGTTGCCAAGTTAATGACAGATACCCAGGAGCTGCTTTTAGCTCCTGCTTATCTAATCTTAATGTCGATCCCTGTGATCTTTTTGGAATCAGCCCCTCTGAATTGCTTCCCCTTCCAAATCCACTCGTTGGTGGAAAAATGATTCTGGAGGGCATATATCTAATTACATTGGGGCTTTTTATACACATTTTGAGATTATTATTTTAAGGTACATAGACAGGGTGGACCCTCACACCTACCAGGTAATCTCTCTAGGTTGCTAGGCCCATCCGCTGTCTGCTTTCTCTACCTCAGGGAAATCGGGTCTGCCTTACGGAAGTCAGGTTTCACTCCGGGTAAACACTTATTCAGGCGTCCTCTTTGACAAAGCACATGGTCTCTCATCCCTCAATATTTCATCCCTCCTCAATGTCAGTTTTGTAACCTGCACTAACATTCATATGAATCAAGTATTTATATTTCTGAACGTTAATTTTAAATAATACAATGCAACTTCTAAGCATCACACTATAGTTCTACGGTATGTGATTAATCCAATTTAGTCATCACAGATTCCCCAGCGGTGTCCTCATCCCATGTGGCCTGGGGACGGCTGTCATGGGCGCTACTCCCGAGGGGCCAGGACTGGCCCAGCGCCCTCGGAAGCAGACCCGTCTTCCACTACTCCGGACCCAGCAGACCCCTACAGGGGCCCTTTGGACCGTGTCCTGGCGCCTTTGGCGCCAGGCTCATGAAGAGTTTCAGTCCCGGATCCATAGGCTCATATTGATAAACAGTGTAATAATGCTTGGGTGGATTTACCTGAGTCAGACCATGCTGCATATTTACCCAGAACAATCCAGTCTGGGTGAAGTCCCCAGCCATCAGGGCTGGGAGGAACTATTCCCTCCATTCAGGAACTCTTTTCTTACCTGGGTGGAACCGGTGGAAGAACACACACTGGAAGCACTTCTCTGCTATTTAAACCACGCCCGATGGAAAACACGTGCTTCGGGTTATTCTGCAGCAGCAGCGGGACGCTCACCGAGTCGGCTCCTGCATTCCAGCTCCAGAGTCATCTTCAGCTTCCGCGCAGCAACCTGTGGATGAAGAAAGACACAGAACAATACTTACCAGATCCCGGAATCCAGTCACCGGCAAAACCTGCAAAGAATAAACATAAGGTTAGAAAAGTGCAACTCGCTCGCAGCCGCGCCCGCTTACCTGATCCATCCGTGATTGCAACGGAGCTAACTGCGGCCTTCTCTTCGGCAGCTTCTCTGCACCTGAAAGGCAAAGGACATAATTAAAAAGGGTTCGGGTGAAGGCAGTCGCATTCATCTTAACTTACCAGTTTTTGCACGCGCAGAAGCGGCCGCAGCATCCCGGCACCTGAAAACTAGAAAAATGACATTATTAGAGGTGCCATTAAAAGTGGCCAACCATCATTATACTTACGTGCATCGGCACGTGCAGTGGCAACGGATATAAAGCCCGCAGCATCCCGGCACCTGAAAACTAGAAAAAGGACATTATTAGAGGTGCCATTAAAAGCGGCCAACGAACATTATACTTACGTGCATCGGCAACGGAAAACTACGCCCACAGCATCCCGAGGCCTGAAACAAAGGAAAAGGGACATTATTGAGGTGCCCATCTTTTAAAGCCTAAAGACTACAGTATACTTACAGGCATCCGCTCGTGCAGTAACGGCGGCATCGCTCTTCGGCATCCCAGCAACAGTGCCACAACTAAGGCCGCAAAAGACTTGAGCCTCAACACTGAACTCATCCAGTGACGTAACTGGAATCCACGCACCCCTGCACCAGACGCAGGATGGAGAGCTCAGCATTTATACGCCTAAGGTGAGAGCTCGCCGAGACAAGTAGAAAGCTAGGCTGTGGGAGAAACTGGCGATTGGTGGGAGAAGGAATCCCATCAAACGGTGATTAACCCTTTTTCTTCCACCTGCAGAAAACTTACCATGCAAGTCAGACATTCGATAAGAGGAAGCCCAGTCCTGAGAGTCGTCCGAGCTCTACGCTTCTCAATTGAAGAAACGATAGCAGCCCAGCCGGGATCAGCGCCTCCGTGGGAATCAGGTGAGCGTTACAGAACGCGAAGCCCACCAATAACCTCCTACCAAGACGCTATGGAAACTTCCGACACACACCAACTGGCCCAGTTATTAGGGGAATTAAGAGCTGAAGTTCATGCTGCCCGCCAGGAAACGAATGCCCTTAGGAGGGAATTGATAATATCAAAAGAACGAACTGATGATCTCGCCAGACAGTTATTAAAGACACAAGCGGGGCAAACCCTGCTACCTAATTCAGGAGGGAGCTATATCCCAGCGGCTTCAGCCAATCCTGTTCAAATCAACCTACCCGGAAATGTGCCATTGGCACCGCCTGAACGCTTCTCTGGTGACCCTAAAAGGTTTGCAGTGTTTATAAATCAATGCCGATTGCACTTTCTTTGTAGACCTGCAGCCTTTCCGACTGACCAGACTAAGGTAGCCTTTGTGCTTTCGTATCTTAGCGGCAGTGCCGCTGATTGGTCGATCCCTCTGGTTACACAGGATGACCCGATCCTTCGTGATTTCCCGACCTTCCAGGCAAATATGGAAAGACTTTTTGCAAGGCATTCCCAGGGGCAGGCCCTGGACAACGAACTCCTTTCCCTACGACAGGGCAATCAAGATCTTTTGGCCTACATTGCATCATTCAATAGGCTAATCGTGGAAACCAGATGGCCTGAGGACAAAAGAATCACGCTTTTTCACAGGGGTTTGCGTGGCGAACTCAAAGACGTCCTTGCCCAGGTAGTGAATCCTCCTCAGGATTGTTCAGAGTACATTGATTTGGTGGTCCAATTGGATCACAGACTACAAAAAAGAAAGGCGGATCGATCCAGGTTTGAAACACTAGTGTTCCCTAAGCCTCAAAGTCACACCAAAGGAGTTGAAGCCGTCGAACCTATGCAAATTGGGGTTGTAAAGGGTCCCCTAACCCAGAAAGAACGCGACAGGAGACGACAATTGCAACTATGTCTCTATTGTGGAAATTCAGGACATTTTCTTCGAGATTGCCCGGTGAAACCACCTAAGAAGACAGTGGGAGCTTCTGATAAGAGTTCTGAAAAGCCTGAGCCGGGAAACAACCTCGCCCGACAAGTGTAGAGGTCCGCTTGCCGAGCGTAAAAACCAGTTCTTTGACCTTGCACTTCATAATGCCAATGGTCCTCGTAAACCCAGAGCAACCGGATCGTTTGCATGCAATTAAGGCATACATTGATAGCGGAGCAGTTGGAAATTATGTGGACAGCAAATTGGCTTCCAGGATGAATTTACCTCTTTGTCCAAAGGTGGTTAAAGACGTCATTACCACGGTGGATGGGACGGAAATCGCCTCCGGACCAGTGACCCATACCACTACTGAAGTGACGATACTAGGCCAAGACGGGCATCAGGAGGTAATTGTGTTCGACGTGATCAAGGCTCCTCAATTCCAAGTAATTCTAGGGATTCCTTGGTTGGAGAAACACAATCCTCAGATTGATTGGCGAGCAAAGATGATAAAGTTCCCAGAGTGCACACCAACTTGTTATCCACGACCCAACATTGGCCTAGCGTCAGTAACGGCTGACGGTCCACAATTACCTCTAGAGTATCGAGAGTTCCAAGATGTTTTTCAAAAGGAACACCTTGCCACCCCACAGATCATACGATTGTCAGATAGATTTGCTACCCGGTGCAACTCCCCCTTGCAGTAGGATTTACGCTCTTACCGAGCCTGAGAACCTTCATCTGCAACAGTATTTAGACCAGTACCTGGCCAATGGCTTTATCCGTCCGTCGAAGTCCCCTGCATCCTCGGCTCTGTTCTTCGTACCAAAAAAAGAAGGTGACCTCAGAACCTGTATAGATTATCGTGCTCTGAACCAGATAACAGTAAAAAACCGGTTCCCCTTACCTCTGATCCCGGAACTCCTTGACCAGGTAAAAAACGCCTGTATTTATACTAAGCTTGATCTCCAGGGAGTTTATCACTTGGTACGGGTCAAGGAAGGAGATGAATGGAAGACGGCCTTTTGCACTAAGTATGGGCTATTTGAATTTGAATACCAAGTGATGCCCTTTGGACTATGCAATGCACCGGCCGCCTTCCAATATTTTATGAATGATGTCCTCAGAGAGCTCATTGATGTCTGCGTTGTCGTCTACATAGATGACATTCTTGTGTACTCATCTTCAGAAGCTGACCATCAAAATCATGTTAGGGCGGTCCTTGAAAAACTTCGCCAACATAAACTTTTTGCCAAGCTCGAAAAATGTGTTTTTCATGTCACTGAGGTCGAATTTTTGGGATTTCTTCTGACACCCAAAGGAGTCCACATGGACTCGAGAAAAGTAGACGCTATCCTCAAATGGCCGTCTCCTACTTCCGTGAAAGGCGTTCAAAGCATGCTAGGCTTTGCCAATTTTTACCGTAGATTTATTCCAGAGTTTTCACGAGTGGTACAACCCATCACTGCCCTCTTAAGAAAAAAGAAACGCTTTGAATGGTCCGCAGAAGCAGAACAAGCCTTCCAAGAGCTAAAGGCTAAATTCACCTCGGCGCCAATACTGAAACACCCAGGCCCGGACCTCCCTTACATCGTTGAAACCGACGCCTCCAGCTTAGCAATGAGAGCAGTCCTATCACAAAGAGATCCAGAGACTAACCAACTGCATCCTGTGTCATTCTCGTCGCAGAAGTTCTCGGCGCCTGAGATCAACTACACCATCACAGACAAAGAGCTTCTAGCGATTAAATCAGCCTTTAAGGCAGGGCGGCATTATCTCCTCGGGGCCAGACACACCGTCACAGTGATCACCGATCATCGAAATCTGCAGTATCTGAAAACCGCCAAGGCTCAATCCTCCAGACAGCTTCGCTGGGCTCTATTCTTTGCTGAATTTGACGTCGTGATCACTTATCGCCCCGGCAACAAGAACGGCAAAGCGGATGCTCTTTCCTGAATTGGAATGGGAGATAACATTGCCAATCCAGAACCTGTACCAATAATTCCTGAACAAAGGATCGTGGGTCTGATTTCTTCACAATCCATTGAGGATATTGAAGAAAAAACTAAACAACTTGTAACCTCACCAGACTTACTGAACTGCTTACAAAAAGGAAAAGATTTCACCGTAAGCAATGACTTGCCTTATTTCCAAGGACGATTGTTCCTACCACATGCCGATTTACAAAGACAGGTAATCTCCTGCTATCATGATTCATTAATTGAGGGTCACCCTGGCATTGCCAAAACCACAGAAAAGGTGAAGAGACACTTCTGGTGGCCTTCGTGGAGAAAAGACATAAAGGAATTCGTGATGTCCTGCGGTGTGTGCGCTCAAAACAAGGGTCAGAAGAAGAGGCCTGCTGGTCTTCTGCAACCATTAGACATCCCACCGTGTCCCTGGCATACCCTTTCCATGGACTTCATCACAGACTTACCCTCCTGTTCCGGGTACAACAGCATTCTTTTATTGTGGACCTGTTTTCTAAAATGGCCCACTTCATTCCGCTAAAAGGCTTACCTTCAGCATCAGTCCTAGCCAAAGTATTTCTTGAAAACATCGTCCGGCTACACGGCTTCCCGTCAGTACTAATCTCAGATAGAGGGAGCCAGTTTATTTCCCACTTTTGGCGTAGCTGTTGTCGATTAGCTCAAATCGATGTAAGACTTTCGACCAGCCATCATCCCCAGACCGACGGGCAAACCGAGAGAACAAACCAGACTCTCGAGCGATATTTACGATGCATGCTACAACAGTCGGAGAGTAACTGGAAGGACATCCTTTGGATAGCTGAATATGCTTACAACAATTCAGTTCATTCGGGTACCGGGAAGAGTCCCTTCTACATCTTGTATGGGATTCATCCTCGAACCTCCAACCTTGATCCACCTCAAGATCTTGGAACACCCGCCGTGGATCAATTGCACACCGTTATTACCCAAGCTTGCAAGGAAGCAACTGCACATCTACAACAAGCTAAAGAGAGGTACAAAAAAGGAGCAGATCAACACCAAAGCAATGCCCCTCAATACCAGGTTGGGGATCAAGTCTGGCTGTCCATCAAACGTTTATCGCTTAAAGGGCCTCGCACCTTCAACCCCAAATACCTGGGACCATATCCAATTACGGCCATAATGAATCCAGTGGCCGTTAAATTAGAATTGCCAACCCATATGAGAATACATCCTGTATTTCACGTATCTCTTTTGAAACCCATGCAACCTGGAACCAGATTGACCAATCCTCCAGAGCCCATTCAAGTGAATGGGGAGCCCGAATTTGAAGTTAAAGACATTTTGGACTCTAAAATCATCAGATCGAAGCTATTCTACCTAATCGACTGGAAAGGCTACGGACCTCAGGAAAGGTCATGGGAACCCTATGACCACGTCCATGCTCCTCGTCTAGTCCAGAAATTTCACTGAACCTTTCCCGATAAACCAAAACCCCCGGGGAGGACAAGTTTGGGAGGGGCCTTGAGGGGGGGTGCTGTCATGGGCGCTACTCCCGAGGGGCCAGGATTGGCCCAGCGTCCTCGGAAGCAGACCCTTCTTCCACTACTCCGGACCCAGCAGACCCCTACAGGGGCCCTTTGGACCGTGTCCTGGCGCCTTTGGCGCCAGGCTCATGAAGGGTTTCAGTCCCGGCGCCATAGGCGCCGGGCTCATATTGATAAACAGTGTAATAATGCTTGGGTGGACTTACCTGAGGCAGACCATGCTGCATATTTACCCAGAACAATCCAGTCTGGTTGAAGTCCCCAGCCATCAGGGCTGGGTGGAACTATTCCCTCCATTCAGGAACTCTTTTCTTACCTGGGTGGAACCGGTGGAAGAACACACACTGGAAGCACTTCTCTGCTATTTAAACCACGCCCGATGGAAAACACGTGCTTCGCGTTATTCTCAGCAGCAGCAGGACGCTCACCGAGTCGGCTCCTGCATTCCAGGTCCAGAGTCATCTTCAGCTTCCGCGCAGCAACCTGTGGATGAAGAAAGACACAGAACAATACTTACCAGATCCTGGAATCCAGTCACCGGCAAAACCTGCAAAGAATAAACATAAGGTTAGAAAAGTGCAACTCGCTCGCAGCCGCGCCCGCTTACCTGATCCATCCGTGATTGCAACGGAGCTAACTGCGGCCTTCTCTTCGGCAGCTTCTCTGCACCTGAAAGGCAAAGGACATAATTAAAAAGGGTTCGGGTGAAGGCAGTCGCATTCATCTTAACTTACCAGTTTTTGCACGCGCAGAAGCGGCCGCAGCATCCCGGCACCTGAAAACTAGAAAAATGACATTATTAGAGGTGCCATTAAAAGTGGCCAACCATCATTATACTTACGTGCATCGGCACGTGCAGTGGCAACGGATATAAAGCCCGCAGCATCCCGCCACCTGAAAACTAGAAAAAGGACATTATTAGAGGTGCCATTAAAAGCGGCCAACGAACATTATACTTACGTGCATCGGCAACGGAAAACTACGCCCACAGCATCCCGAGGCCTGAAACAAAGGAAAAGGGACATTATTGAGGTGCCCATCTTTTAAAGCCTAAAGACTACAGTATACTTACAGGCATCCGCTCGTGCAGTAACGGCGGCATCGCTCTTCGGCATCCCAGCACCAGTGCCACAACTAAGGCCGCAAAAGACTTGAGCCTCAACACTGAACTCATCCAGTGACGTAACTGGAATCCACGCACCCCTGCACCAGACGCAGGATGGAGAGCTCAGCATGTATACGCCTAAGGTGAGAGCTCGCCGAGACAAGTAGAAAGCTAGGCTGTGGGAGAAACTGGCGATTGGTGGGAGAAGGAATCCCATCAAACGGTGATTAACCCTTTTTCTTCCACCTGCAGAAAACTTACCCTGCAAGTCAGACATTCGATAAGAGGAAGCCCAGTCCTGAGAGTCGTCCGAGCTCTACGCTTCTCAATTGAAGAAACGATAGCAGCCCAGCCGGGATCAGCGTCTCCGTGGGAATCAGGTGAGCGTTACAACGGCAGCCGCTACCTGATCCTGACTCTGGAGACGGCTTTATGAGGGAGGATCACATGGAAGGAGACAACTACTGGGGAGACCCAAGGATACAATTTACCACAGAGATTGGCAACCCTGGCATACACTATTTGGACATCAATGTCAACGTAAATACACATAACCATCAGATCACAACTTCCTTGTTTACGAAACCAACTGACAGGAACAATTTACTACACCGCATGAGTTTTCATCCACAGAACACCCTGAAAAACTTACCATACAGACAAATGTTGCGCTTAAAACGGATCATCAGTGATGAGACTGAATGCGAACAAGAGTTAGAGAAATTAAGTAAAAAACTCAAGGAAAGAGGATATTCTAATGAAGATTTACAAATAACAAAAGATAAGCTATCTACCAGAACAAGAGCCAGTACACTCATTCACAAAGTTAAAGGGTCTCCAGCATTGGTATATGTATCTAAATTCTCTTCACAGAGTATGCAGATTAAAAGATGTATCAACAAACACTGGACAATACTCAGAAGTGATGAAAGAACTAAGTATCTCTTTTCCGAAAGCCCAACATTTGTGTACCAAAGATCAAGTAATTTGAGAGATTTGCTTGTGAACACCAAAGACACAAGAAGATAAGGAACAAACTAAAGAACGTAGGAACTTATCCGTGTTTAAATTGCAGCAATTGCAACAATGTGACCAAAGGAGGACTAGTCCCACATCCTTACACTGGAGATAAAATAGCAATCAGGTGTTACGTGACTTGCAACACAGAGAATTGTATCTATTGCATACGTTGCCCATGTGGACTCTACTACGTGGGGGAAACAGGACGGAAATCCAGAATTCGAATGAATGAACATAAATCTTGTATTCACAACCGTAACATGAATTCTGCGGTCGCAAAATACTTTAGCGAAAAGAAACATAGCATCTCTCAAGTGAAATTTCAGGTTTTAGAAATAATTGAACACAAGGCATGCACTCAGATGTAAAGAAAAGAAGACAACAAAGGGAAGCATACTGGATAGATGGCTTAGAAGCACTTTCCCCAAGAGGACTTAATGAAGAATTTGACCTCAATTGTTTTCTCTAAACAACATCGCTATGTTGATTATTGCAATCTTTCAGTTTTATCATGAACACTAGATGACTGAAGAAGCAGCTATATAAAGTCACACTACTAGAATAACCTGAAAACATGTATCATGTAATACAAAACACAATTATGTTTTACATGACCTAATGAATTAAGATCTCACTTACTGTTATTTTTTACTTATCTTTATTAATTTATGATTTCTTATCATGTTGTGTCTTATACATATGCTTCACGAGTAACTCTATGACTGAAAATATTCAACAGCAATTACTATTGCACATTAAGGTTTTGCTGCCTTTACAGTGCACAAAATACGCTCTAATTATTACCGTCAATGAGCAATTCGAGGCAATTAGCTCATATTAGATAAGTGCCCCTCCCAAAATGGCCAGCGCGATCTGACACGCACGGCCATTTTAATACTGAACGTTACCTTAGCAACGCATCCGTAGACGCGCGATGCCATTTTGAACACCAACGTAGCTATAGTAATGCTACGTGTGGCAAACGGGTTCACTGCTCGCGCAAGCAGGAGCAGGACCGAGCCCTGCACTCAAAGGTAAGAGCGCCATAAAGTCAGATCGAGCGTACCAAAATTGCTAAAAACAATAGAATAAGTAACGTGAGAAATACTAAATTCTGTCATCTGCTATTTAACAGCGCATTCTGATAAATCCAACACAGACATTTCCGTGCAAGTTAGTGAATACGGCAAACAGGTCAGTGACAAGTAGTGAGTGGATACATGCACAGTCACGAAGGTATTAACACAAAGAGTGTATCAGTTTACTAAAAAACAACAATTAACATAGTAATGGGATGCAATGCATGTAATATTCACCACAATCAGTGCGACAATTATTAAAATACAGAGCTGCTATAACACAGCATGCATATAAGACATGTAATCACGCATAGTTATTTCAATGGTTGAAAAAAATGGTTAAAACACAGTGGCGCTGTGGAGCAGCCCAAGATGGCTGCTTAGCCCTTGAGCTCCGTGTGGCTCCGGCAATCATCCGCCTGCATCTGCAACAGTTGTTGTTTTGAACGTTGCTCCTGCGGTTGCCCTGCTGACCTGCCGCGTCAGGCTTCACCCTGTGGAATCCTGGTCCGATTCGGACCCATAAAGCCCTGCTTCGGGTCTTCTTCGATTGCGGCCGGCTGTCTGGCGCTGGCCGCGGTGTGCGCCCGGCCCCCGCCCCCTCCTTCCTGCTCCTCTGGGAGCCTGTGCTGCTGCGGGCTGTGTGGAGCGGCGTGGCGCCGGTGCCTGCCCTGACCCTCGGGTCCCTCGCTGGACTTCCCGTGGCCGACCGTGGCCGTTGGGCTGCGTTGGGTGCTGCGGCGGCCTCCCCCTGCGGCGCGCTGTGGTGTGGCTGCTCCGCTGCTGGGGCCCCGTGGACTTGGCCCAGCTCCCGACTTCGGCCCGGAGCTTGTTCCTCTGAAGCGGGGCCGATCCGAAGTCCTGCTGCCGGGGCCGACGCTGGAGCGCGCCCCGGCTCCTATCCTGCCTACGGGGCTGGAGCCCCCACCGTCGTGACACGCGGGCAGCCCGGACTGCGGCCTGCCCTCCCCGGCAGTTCTGCAACCTCCGGGCGTGCACCGGAGATCGCGCTGATCAGGTGAGGAGTGGGGGGGGGCGTACTGGAAACATCACGTCGCTGCCCTCCTCCTGCTCTGCTGGCTGTCCGACCCCCTGCGCATATTAACCCTGAGCCGTGCAGGACCCCGGTGGGGGCGGCAGCTGCTTTGCGGTTGGGGAGAGTGAGACCGTGCTTTCGTTGAGCGGCCCCGCCTGCTAGCGGTCCCCACGAACCTACGCCATTGAATAACTCTGGCGGCCCGCGCCCTGTTGGGGCTGTGGCGCGGCACCATCTGCCTCCTGTGTATTCACCTGCCACTTTCAAGGTGCATACTCCCACCCGCCAACCTCAACTGCTAAAGACTGTGCTCCCTGGTGCCGCCACTGCCTTACCAGGTCTCATTTGCCTCTCTGCTGCTCCTCCTGGGAATACTGTCGCCCTACACGTACACCCTGCAGTGAGTGTCCATCCTACTGTGATGGCGAGCGGCCCCTCGGAAAGGTGTAACCTGCCGAGCCGCACCTATACAGCGCCTCCTGACCTTCTTTTCAGTTGAACTATCATGCATTACAACCATCACTTCCTGCTGCCTGTCGGCGCCCCCCGCCCCATCTGACAACGAGGGTGGTCCTAAACCCGCCACCTGGCTGTGCCTGCCGCGCCCTTGCTGCACCGGAAGCTGGTCTCCTGCCCGCCAATATGATGGTGCCCGTGGTCCTCTGACGTCCTGATCCATTGTCTGCCTTCGCCCATCGCTTGCTGCATTCTTTGCTGCCCCCCACCAGCACTGGCTTGGTGCCTACAATGCCGAATAAGTCCAAGGGGGCCGCTGGAAGGGGAACCATGGATAGATTCGCCAAGTCGGTTCCGAGAACTGAGACGGCGCACACATCATCCCCGCAGGAAGACCCTGAAAATATCGTTCCCCCTGAAGCAGGGACCCCCGATCTGACCACAATCATGGAGTCCATGGCCAGCAATTTTGCCTCCCTCCACGAGAAATTAGATGACATAAATGCAAATGTTGCCTCTTTGAAAACCCGAGTGGATCAGGCGGGCACCAGAATCACTGAAGCTGAGAGCAGAATATCCACTACCGAGGATGAGGTACATGTACTGCAGGACACCGTCTCCTCCTTGTCACGAGACATGAAGAGTTTGAGAACTAAGTGCGATGACCTCGAATCGTGTTCTCGTAGAAACAACCTATGCATAATCGGGGTCCCAGAGAACGCCCTTAAGGGACGTATGGAGGACGCTATTGAGGCCCTAATTTAGGAGCTACTAGGCAACCCGGCTCTCTCTCCGTACTTTACTGTCGAGCGGGCACACAGAGCCCTATCACCGTGCCCCAAGCCAGGTGACATCCCAAGACCTATCATTGCCAGGATCCTCAATTACCGGGACAGAGACCTGATCCTCCGCCTTGCACGTGAAAAAGGGGACCTCCGATTCGAATCCCACACCATCAGGATTTTCCCAGACTTCTCAATAGCGGTACAGCAGGAGCGGCGTCAATTCCTCGGGGTCAAGAAACTGCTTAGAGAGCGTGGAGTCCCCTATGCCATATTGTTTCCAGCCCGCCTCAAAATCACCCACAACGGCAAACTGTACTTCTTCACTGTCCCTGAGGAGGCGGTGAAGTTCATCGAGACGCACATACCACTTCAAAATCCAGCAGCTGACCACGCTGTGGAGAACTAAGTACACGCAACTCAACCTGACGTGGCCCATCTTGGTTAATAATCCTTCAGGTCATATGTGACGATAGCAAGAATCTACCAGCAACCATGGGAATAGGGCCCCCTCAACACACTCCTGCGCCGCAACCCGGTCCCGGCTTTGGGGTTGCTTATCTCCTTCCTCCCCGTTGGGGGGTGGCGCTGCTCTTTGACTCTGGGCGCTGCTTTGGCCTCGTCCTGCCTCTGATAGCTTACTGGCTTGGGGGCCCTATATAGACTCTGTTTCCCACAGAAATCTGCTCCAGACAGCCCTCGCTGTCTTTGTTCCATTCAAGCAGCCGCCCACACGGCAACAGCGCACCCTACTGCAATTGCAATGTTTATGTTCTGTTGGTTACTCCTGCTTGTTGGCCCCTGTTGGGCCCTGGTTGGGGCTTATCCACGTTGGATTTTGCCCCCCGGCCTCTACTCCTTGGTGATGGTCGGCTTGGGTACAGGGACCTGGTCTCGGGGGGGGGGGGGGGGCGGAGGTGACTTCCACTGCAAGTTGGGGGTGGGCAGAGAGGGTGGGGGGTGGTGAAGCAGGTGCTGGGTTAACAGCTAAAAACATGTTTGAGGGATACATGACTTCGGCTCAACAGAATTGTACTTACGACAGGCGTAAAAGGTGGAAGGGTAATGTGCATTACTACTGGGATTTTCCATAAGATAACACTATGGCTCTGAGCATTATGACATGGAATATCCGTGGTCTGAGCAATTTCACAAAGGCCCGCAGGATAACTGCCTATGCCCAGAGACATGGCGCTAAAATCCTCTTTCTTCAAGAAACTCATGCCCTAGGGTGCCTAGTGTCATTCCTCGCCCCCACATGGGGTGGCAACAGATACTATACGAAGTACTCCACCCAGTTCAGGGGGGTCCTAACTTCAATCCATAAGTCAGTCCAGTTTTCTCTACGCACCAGCCACATAGACCCCGAGGGCAGATATGTAATACTTCATTGCACACTTGCCAATATGGAATGCCTCCTTGTAAACACATACACCCCTCATTTTGATGCCCCAGATTTATTTGATGCCATCACCACCATGCTTTTGAAATATATTGGTATTCCCATCATATGGGGCGGGGACATGAATCTAATCCTGGATAAAGACCTAGACAGATCCGGTACGGCCCGCAGAGCCCCATCACGCGCAGCCAATAGCCTACGTGCCCACATGGACACACTTGGTCTCAGGGATGTGTGGAGAACTCTCAACCTACAGGCTAGAGAGTACACATTCTATTCATCGGTACATGATAGCCTCTCCAGGATAGATCTTTTTCTCATATCTAGTTGCTTGGTGGGCAGGGCCACGGAGACCAAGATATTACCACGCACATTATCGTACCACTCACCGGTAACATTTCGTATAACACTAGGACATGGCCAGCCCCCTCGCTCCTCCTAGAGATTTAAGTCGGAGGCCCTCCAAGACATAGGGCCTCATTATAACTCAGGCGGTCCGGAAATAACAGTGGCGGTAAACCCGCCTTCAAAATACACCAACAACTAAAGACCAAGTAAGAATACAATGTCACACAACCGCTCTCAAAAAGGGCCTAGATCCGGGCATTCAGTCAAGACATTCAAAAATATTGTTCTTATCAAGGTATCACAGGAGTACTTCAAGGTTGGTAAATAACAAAGATGAGGTTGTCAGTTGATTTTCATATAGTATTTTATCGGAAGAATAAAGCTATCACTAATATTTCCTTAGTGAGGGAGCATTTGCCGCAACCCATATATATTTCAGACTAAAGCCAATGCATTTCGGAACATTTTTCCTTCATCAGGGCAAGTCTTGGAAGATTTGTATAGGAGCTGACAAGTGTTAAAGCTGCCCACAGAAGGGTGCAGCGGTGCGGCATGCAGCAGGCAGCCGTAATGTTAACACCAACGTGTTTCAGAGTGAAATCTTTTGAAAAAGGTTTGATTAGTAATGTACGCGCTCGTAACATGGACTTTCTCTGGCTTTACCATAAATTATACCAAATCTGAAATCTTCCCGCTCACCCCGTCCACCACCCAACCGACCTGTGAATTCCCCCTCCGGTGGTCACCGAGGGGCATCAGATACCTTGGAGTGCAAGTGTCCCTCACTAAAGCTTCACTTTTGGCGGACAACTACGTGGCAGCGGCGCAGCTTGCTGAAGCCCAAATGTTGAAATGGCGCAGCCTCCCACTCTCCCTGTCGGTCAGACTGTCTCTAATTAAGATAACTGTCCCTAAATTGCTCTACGTCTTCGCAACCGTCCCGATTTGGCCTGGAAAGCCAAGAATCTGCACGCTGCATGCGCCCAATTTTTGTGGCACTCTGGTGCGGTTCGTAAGAAATGGCAACACATGGCCCTTCCTTATGAAAATGGGGGCTTCACCGCCCCAGACTTCACCAAATACTGGATAGCCGCGCAGGCCCAGCACGCCGCACACTGGTACACGTTCTCCGACCCTCCTCCGCATGTGAAGCTTGAGAAACTAGTAAGCGAAGGAGTCAACGTCCTCTCTCTCATACAACACCATACATTTCATGCCGATGCCCCGGCTGACCCCGTAGCGGCCACCGTCGGGGCCTGGAAATATATTCTGCAGGCACAACCCGGCCATCACCCATATTACAAATGGCTGCCCATCTGGCAGTTCTCAGGCCTCAGCCCTACACATGATAAACTCCTTATGAAACACTGGCATGACTTGGGCTACCGTGCCCTGACTGACTTCTACCCTGATGGGAAGTTTATTACTCCGCAGACATGGTGCCCCGGTCACCTTGATACTGCGCTGGAACTACTACAATACTACAGGCTGAGGGCGGTGTTCCGCGCCTGGTGGCCTTCATACCCGGATGAGCCCCCGGATTCGGCCGAGATTCACTACATATCAAATTCGGCAGGAGCTAGAGGGATAGTGTCCTCACTATACAAACTACTGATGACGGACCCTAAGGATGTGCCACTTAAGGCACGCGAGACGTGGAGTGAGGAGCTGGGCCTCCCCATCACTGATGCAATATGGAAAAAAATGTGCATGCACACCCAAACCACCTCTCTGAATGCCAGACATAGGTGTATACAATACAAACTCCTGAATAGACTATACTACACACTGCACAGACTGGACAGGTTTACAGACACCCAGGCTCGCACCTGCCCTAGATGTAGGTCTCCTGCTGCTGATCACATTCATATGTTCTGGTCCTGTGATGCGCTGGGCCCATACTGGAAAGCCATAATTGACGCTCTTTCAGAAATTACAGCGTCCCTTGTCCCTCCTGAACTCCTAGCTATACTGTTCGGCCTGTGGGATAATCCTGAGTTGAAGAAGGTATCTAGGTTTCTGAATGTTGCCACCATAGTTGCCAAAAAGTGCATACTACAATGTTGGAAGTGCCGATCCCTCCCTCTATTGAGATGTGGCTGGGGGCCCTCACATGGACTCAAGCGTGTGAGAAGGACTATATCAATACCCTCCCGCTGACGTCTCGCCCCAAGAATGTATGGTTGGACTTCTGTACTTATCTGAACAACAAGGATGACTTAGAACTGCTGTCCTCTCCCCCACCGGGTGAAGTGAACTAACTCATTAGCGAGCCACATAAATCTAAACTACTGTGTATCTGTCCCTGCTGGCTTCTTCCATGTATTGCATTACCAATCATATGTTTGTTACCTCTTTATGCTGTACTATGTGTCGATTGTCTGTTCCCTCGTCATGCCAATAAAAAAAAAAAAATTAAAAAACAAATGGTTAAAACACAAATGGGTGTTTTTATGAAGAATGTAAATCATCTAAACTGATGTTGTACTCCAGTCAATTTGTTGAATTTTCTATGCTTTCTCTTTTCACATAATGTTGTGTGTTTGTCTGTACTTGTGGGCGCCCTGTGTAATTATGAATTTGTCATGCACAATATGACTTTGTTACATTGAAATATGAAACAATCATTTGAATTTGGTGTACTGCACTATTGGAAACAATCATTTGAATTTGGTGTACTGCACTATTGGACATGATATGCTGAATATTATTTAGTTAGAATCAATAATAGGGCTCTGAAGAAGGAACAATTTCCGAAATGCATTAGCCCAACGAGTTACTGTTTGCCTCGATCTCAGCACTAGCCTAATTAATGAAATTAAGCACTAAACCTATGATCTGAAGATATAGATCATCACTGTTACAAAATAAAACCAGTCTTGAATGGTCATAAAGACTCTGAAGTGTATATCTAAACACAAAGCAAATGTACAAACCCACAGTGGGTAGTAAGTGTGTGCGGCCCACACCGAATTCAATCAAGCCTAGGTCTCTCTTTTCTGCAGTTTACTATTAGTGCCTCACAAGGTGGCACTGGACAATGGGCTGCACCCCACTAATGAAAGTCTAATCGATAAACGAATATCATCAAGATAAACACAAAAAAAGAAATAAGACAAGCTGTGCACTCTCGCTTTTTCCATTTTAACTACTGGGGAGATGTCATCGCTTAGTTGGACGGGACACAGTATTTCCCACTTCACCTTCAGGAAGATCCTCTAATTCCCAAGACCTTTTTTCATGAGGAAGATACTTTAATGCCCAAGACCATAATGGCCTATTGTCAATGACTTGTTCTCCCCAATAGAGGAAGTAAAGAAACCGCTTCTTCATATTTTCCTGGTCAAACACCCACCTATGACATAAACACACAAAGCTTCAACACAAAATGCCTTTGGGCCAGGCGCGCTATACAAATAAACTAAATACAAATACAAAACCTTTTGCTTCTGAAGTACCTTTATATAAAATCATTAAAAATAACTATTTAAAAGGCATGTATCCAATGACACCTATGGACTTCAACTCCCAGAATCACTGAAGTACGTAGACGAGAAAGATGAGGAGTTTGAACAAAGTTACAAGCACTTGAAGCATAACATGCAGTCTAGTTGTTTTTCCAAATCACCTGTGCGCAGGTCATTTAAACATGCATTACTCAGGGAGGTAGTGCAGGAGAAGACGTTGGCTCCTATAACAAAGATCATGAACATGTAGATCACATACCAGTGTGGCGAAGCAGAGAAGGCCGCCAAGTCAGAGGGTGAAACTCTGTGCCTGAGACAGAAGTGCTGTGGAGATGCTGGGAGCCTACGAGAGAGGTCCTGAGTGCTCGGCAGCTCGAGAAGGCAGCGTTCTCCATTCCGGGACCTGAAGGGAAGCAGGCGTGTGACCGCAGATCCGTGAAGGAAGCCGGAAGGACGTCTGCACACTTCAGTGTGCAAAGCGAGTGGAAGCAACACACAGCAGGAGCGCTGTCTGGAGACGCTGGAGAAAACCGGCGAGTCTGATGGAAGCCAGTTGGAACCCCAGGGCGTTCTGGCAACCACGCCAACACTAATATGTAATACCATTGTTAACACTACAAGAAGATTGTTTGAATGCAGAAAGGCAAAGTACAATCCCCAAAGAGCTACGGATGCATGACATGCAAGTGTTGGGCATATATTGAACAAACTTTATGCTACAAACCTATCTACCAAGCCAAGAGCAATACATACAGATTGGTGATACCGAGAAACTGTGAAACGCATGAGAAGCCCAGGCAAAGCAAGACCTCAGGCAAATTGAAACACACGAGGAACCCTGGCAAGGGCAGAAGTCAGGCAGTCAAGGCAGGAGAGCACACCAGGCAGTTGGCAGTGCATAAAGAGTCCTGCCAGGAGAGTACACCAGACAGTTGGTATTGCATAAAGAGTCCTGGCAGGGGAGTACATCAGGCAGTTGCCATTCCATAAAGAGTCCTGCAAGCAGAGTACACCAGGCAGTTGGTATTGCATAAAGAATTCTGGCAGGGGAGTATACCAGGCAATTTGCAAAGCTTCCATAAAGGAGAGATTGCTGTTAAAGAAAGACAGTGTTTTCTGAACCAAGGAAAGATTGGTATTCAAGCAAGACAGTGTTTTCTGAACCAAAGAAAGATTGATATTCTAGAAAGACTGTTACCGAACTTGTTACCTAAACAGGAACCTTGTGAATCAAGGAGAGACACAAAGGAACTGTTATTAAAAGAGACACTTGCTAGTCTACT
Organism: Ambystoma mexicanum; assembly: GCF_040938575.1. Lineage (NCBI taxonomy): Eukaryota > Metazoa > Chordata > Amphibia > Caudata > Ambystomatidae > Ambystoma > Ambystoma mexicanum. The sequence continues at coordinate 1,260,169,791 of NC_090937.1, read as the reverse complement.
TAAGAATCCAGGGAAAGGAGACCACCAAGGGGCGCCGGACAATATGGCTGCTTAGCATCGCAGCTCCCTCTGGCACAAAAAGGAGATGAGATTGAGTGAAACTGCCTGAAATAGCTGAATCTAACTGCATCCATCTGGAATAAATGACTGGGGGAGCCGACTGAGCCCAGAAAGATTCTGAGAGAAGGTCTCTGGAAGGACTGACCAGTTCCGGCCCCAGCGAGCAGCCAAGGAACAGGGCCCAACCCGTGAGGAGACTGCATCGTGGCCCCGGAGGGGCGGGGACCGCCAGTGCCTGCCAGCTGAGATCGGGGAGCGCGGAGGACCGCACACCCATCCCTGAAGGAAGAGGTGACAACCAGAGTCGCCGAGCGAGCGGAGCAGCTTGAGTGAGGAGCCTGGCAGAGGAAGAGGAGCAACGCAGCCGTGGCGGCCGTTGCAGATACGTCCAGTCTCCTCCCACCCCGGTGCCCCATTAGACACGCACAGTGGAACAAACCCACAGAGAAGGCACGGGGGAGAGAGGTACTAAAGGGGCGGGAAACAACACTGGAGAGGAACCTCCAGGCTAGAAGTGCAAATCTTACACGAGGCACGAGCGCTAACGAATACAAAGAAAAGGAGATAGGAGAGGACAATATTTAAACAAAGGGACACAGACTCGGAGTGGGACGCCCCAGACCTAAACATAACGGCACCAGTGTGTGAGCACCACGGCACCAGCGTGGGAAGGAGAAGCACCCGGGAAGGGAGGGCAGGCGTTGTGCGTAGACAGAAGGCTGTCACAGTACGCAGACAGGCCGGGGAGCCCATTTTGTATGCAACACAATGGCCAGAGACCCCGTAGATACCCACAACCGCGTCTCACTGGAGAAGGCACACATAACAAGGGCAAGCCCCTGAAAATATAACAGACTGCAGCGGCAGATGAGAAGTACCCACAACCCGATTAGCGGCAAGAGGCCTCAGAGAGAAGGCATAGTGAGAGGGCCCCCACGTGCAGGACTTCCTGGCCCTTAGCACTACGCTGGCCACTGCGACAGCCCGAAAAGCACTGTAATTGCCCGGCGACACCCACCCGGTAAAGACTCGGAGAGGGGAAGCAACAAATAGAGATAGAGAATAGTCAGTGACTGTTGAGCACCCCCCACACCTCAACGGGAAGTTAGAAAACGCAGAAAGCGGACACGACCGTTGGGCCACAGATCTTAATACCACTGGGAACAGGTCGAATGGTGCAGAACCCCCCCCCCCCCTCAGTGCCACAGCAGGTACAGGGGACGAACAACCCCACGAGGTGTGAAAGGCTAAGTAAAGTGAAAGGAAACAACCTGCAGCGACAACAGAGACCATGCACCTTTGCTGTAGCTCCACCTAGGGTGACAACGCAGAGCAGTGGTAGAAGCGAGAACCAGTGACTGGGCGCAAACGAGCCTGATAACTGAAAGACCAGCACGCACAGGTTACCACCCCAGAGCTCGAGGGAGGAGTGGAAAGAGTGGTGCAGGTCCTGAAAAAAAGATGTGTTTATAGAGTTAAATAAACTGGGAGGGGGAAAGATCTTGGTATTTAAATACCTACAACTCAAAGGGGTACTGATGTCAGAGGACTAGAAAGAGGACCTGCAAAGGGAACTGACAAGTACAGAGAAGGTGTTAGATACAGGAAAGGGGACAAAGGGGCTCATCTTAAGACTATACCAGGCCCTATTAGAGGCACAGGTTGGAGAAATAGGAGGAAATGGGAGAGGGATATGGAAATGGAGATGGAGGATGAGCAGTGGCAAAGGCTATGTGAGAATGCTCACTGCAAATCAGTGGCCTGCCAATACAAACTACATGGGTTAAAACTTCTATATAGGTGGCGGTGGGATCCAGCGAGACTATCACGGATGTACCCGGGTGCAGACCCCGACTGCTGGAGAAAGTGCACGTCGAGGGCACACTACTGGCACATGTGGTGGGCCTGAGAGAGAGTGCAGAGGTATTGGAAGGAAATCCTGGGGTGGATAAGGAACCTAGATGGGGTGGATAGACATCTGGACCTCCTCCTGGTATTATTTGGGATAGAAGTGACAGAAGGGGACTGGATCAAGCTCCCACACATGCCGCACTTCTTGCAGTTGGTGGCCAGAGCCTGCATCGCAGGAGGCTGGAGAAAGACAGAGCTTCTCAGGGAAAAGCAATGGGCCGCCAAGGCCCTTGATATATATGGAATGGAAAAGCTCACTAGACAAATACATGGCCAAACCCCCTCAAGGGAAACTGAATGGGCTCCCTTCTTAAGCCGATATGATCAGGAGAGGCTCCAGTTAGCAGGAAATCACAGGATCCCTGAGTCCCAGATGAGAATGTGAAACTCGAAGGGGAATGTGCGCAGAAGGGGCAGTGGAGGATAGATGCATCATTGGAAGGAGAGGGGAACGGGAGATGAGTAAACAATGCCAGACCCCACGGCAAACCCCAGAGTAATGGGTAATGTCAACGAATCTGGAGAATGGACTCCAAAACCAAAAAAGGGAGGCAATAAAACAGGAGTCTGACGATGGCAGGCTCCAGCGAACTGGATGATGGTCACACCTTAGAGCCTGTTTATTCAAATGGGCGGGGCAGGGTATTAAAAAAAAGGGGAGTAGTTGGGTGGTTACGTTTTTCCTTCTCTCCCTTTCCAGGTTCATTCTTTTGGTAAGGGGGGGATGAAAACTCCGAAATTTCTGTCATGGTGAGCAGTGTAATCAGCAAATGTGTAACTGTGTGTAATTTTATTCAACCATGATCATCTACCAATAAAACAAATTTGAAAAAAAAGAATCCAGGGGAAGGGGTCCACCCTCTAGATCCAAGGGCTTCTAGCTTGGAGGACATTTTTGTTGGAGCTATTCTTAATTTCAGTTGTGAACACCAATAAAAAGTTGTATTTCTTTACACATTTTTATTGTTTCGTTTATAGTGTGGGGGTCAGGATATGATGTTTTGGACACAAGAACAGGTTTTCAGTTATTGATATCCTAACACAGACAAATCCTTAGTTTTCAGTTTATAGGAAGGGAAATGGGAATCTCCTCTTTAGCATAGGGTCCGAGAGGCATTTTCCCAAATTATTTTCATTTAATAAATATATTTGACAAAAACATGACAACTTTGTGTCCGGCTCTCTTATCTGACCCCTCAAAGGTAACATTGCTGCTTTTCAGCCAGTGTAAGTTAGACCTTTGCTACTCATCCAGTTGCACAGAGGTTCTTCTGCAGTCTCCAAAATCCCAGAGCTCTCTCCCCACTTCATTTGGTTTCTACTTAAATACTCTCTACTTTTTCACACATTATCTCATTTGACAAAGTAATTTCTGATTGGTGAAATCTTCCCATTGGCTTGCTTAATGGTTTGACACATCCATAGAATACACCCATTAATTTTGTATGTTGATCATATTCTGAACATGTGACAGGAATGTATTCTGAAAAATTCGGAACAATTTGGACATATTTTCTTCAATATCTTCGGTAGGAATTGTTCCCATCAAATAAATATGGTTAATAGGTTTCCATGATTAAGCTTATACATACATATGTGGCATGAATGTGTAATGCAATATGATGTACGTATTAATATGTATATCATTGATCAATTATGAATTAATATTAATATACCGTGTTTAGTCTTATTTTGTCATGGTGTCAGAACAGGTGTCCTTTTTTAAAAGCCCTATGCATTTTAAAGATATAACCAAAATCGTTTTTTAATGTACAAAATAATTTGATTGGTCCGCTTAATTCCTATTGAACTCTGCATATTAAGGCCTTCTTTCAATTAAGGATTAATGTGGAGTGGCTGACAGATCTCTATGTTTGATTTTATATTAGATGGAATTCTTAACTTTTGCTTGCGTCGCATCTAGACATGATTGTGAACGTTGGCAGCGCCACACTTAATTAATTCTTAACTTTAGCTTGCGTCACATTTAGACAGGATTGTGAATGTTAGCATGCACCACACTTATATGGAATTCTTAACCTTAGCCTACGTTGCACCTAGATAGGATTTTGAATGTTAGCATGCGCCACACCTAGATGGAATTCTTAACCTTGGCCTGCGTCACATCTAGACAGGATGGTGAATGTTAGCATGCGCCACTCCTAGATGGAATTTTTAACTTTAGCTTGCGTCACATTCAGACAGGATTGTGAATGTTAGCATGTGCCACACTTGGATGAAATCATGATCACTAGCCTGCCTCCCATCTAGACAGAATATTGAAAATTAGCAAGTGCTGCACCCAGATGAAATATTGAATGTTAGCAAGCATCACACCTAGACATAATTGAAAAGACAGCAATGCCAACTAACTAATCCACTAACAATTTCATCCCTCTGCATACATCTCTAAAACTCTAACCAAACACAACCACAAGCCTAAACCATAGCAATCCGCACAAACTTCAATACAATGCAAACACAAAACAAAGCACACTTGCACAACAGAACACGACGACTACCGACCACAAAACACCCCAAGCCCAGCCAACGGACCCACCAGGCTGAGGCTGCCAACAGCACATCACTGCTCTCTTGCACTTTTCCAGCTTACTCCCACTAACTCATCCCCCCTCCCTTTTTCAGAGCCGCCAGAGCGCCAGGGGACCACTCCGGTGGTGAAAGTGCGCGGTACAAATATCCTTTAACATTAACATTAGCTCTAGGAAAATGGTTTCTATGGTCAGCCAGAGTTCAGAGTTGAGATTGCATGTGCATTAGTTACAGTTGAAGCATCAGTTCACAAACCCAGAGCTGCCTACCATGTGACCAACCAAGCTTTTAATCAGCTGGGAGGACCACTTTTTGGGGTTTGCCAGAATGTATTTCAATACATTTATCCTAAAAGTAGCCCATATGGGTTGGCTCAGCCCATTCATCAGAAGCCTGGAGCATGGGATTCTTTTGTAGTGCTGGCCCAATGTATTCCTTTTGATGAAAGATTAATAGGTCTGTTATTCTCCAGAGGGCTGAGCTAATCCCCTGGGGTCCTAAACATTCCTCTTTTCTAGTGCTTTCCACACAAGATGAACTGAGGTTTACACTATATTAGATTCACTGAAGAACATTGTTATTTGCCATCTATTTCACATGCTTTAATTAAATACATTGCCGGATAAAAAGAAACATTGGGCCCATATACCACAAAACTAAATCACTATTACGCACAGCACAGCATGGGGGTTTTGGGTCCCTTTACCGGCACGAACATGGCCCATTGACCTGTTTTTGTGCGGATGGCCCCCGGGAGAGTCTCAACCAAGTCTTTAGCTCACTGTCCCTTTCACAGAGGAGAACTTTCCATGCATATGAGTCTTTGTCTTGCTCAGGGGCAGTCCAGCACCGAAATGCTAGGCGATTCTCCTATGAACAAGAGTACCAGCAGCAACCCCAGACACGTGTTTCGGCTGGTCAGGCATCATCAGTGAGATGGAGCTGTGCCTCTCTAAGAATAGTGAGAAAGGGGTCCACGTCTGGATTCCCCTGGTAAAACCCAAGATTGCTTAATATGCAAAACCAGGGGGGTTCTGGGAGTCCCTCTTGGGTGTATGGCCCCCGGGAGGGTTCAGAAGGGAATTGCCATAGCATTTCGGTGCTGTACGGCCCATGTGGGTGGGACAAAGACTGATATGCAAATGGATATTTCCCATCTGTGAAAGGTACAGTGAGCTAAAGTGTGGCTGTGGACTCTCGAGTGGGTACCGTCCCATAGTTTTCTAGGGTCATCCAGACGTGGACCCTTTGCTCACTGTGCTCAGAGAGGCACAGCTCCACCTCACTGATGAGGCCCTGATGAGGCCCAACAAGGCTGAAACACGTAAACACGTGTATGGGGTTGCTGTTGGTACTCTTGTTCAGAAGGGAAGTGCTGTAGCATTTCGGTGCTGGACTGCCCATGTGGGTGGGACAAAGACTGATGTGCAAATATATAATTCCCATCTGTGAAAGGTACAGTGAGCAAAAGTGTGGCTGCGGACTCTCGAGTGGGTACCTTCCCATAGAACAGGTCAATAGGCCGTGTTCATTCTCACAGAGGGGCGCCTATGAACTATTATTTTATTCTTTTTTAGTCATACCTGCTTTTCGCTGTTTCACCACTCCTCAATATGTGATCTCTGACTGCAGCAGAGTCCATACTCACCAGTCTGGACCTCCCGAACAAGCCTGGTGTGAGCAGGGTATTGGGATTCCTTCCCCCAAAGAGTTCAGAAGGTGACACACCTGAAATGCCATGCGGTGTAATTCTATACTGGAACACTCTCTGCATCAGATCCTCTTTCCAGTTCACTCCATTGGCGACTGGCATCCTTGCCCAATCCATTATTGTCCTAATAAACCTCTCGACACAACCGTTACTTCGCAGGTGGTACAACAAAGTCATTTTATGAACAATCCCTAGCGACTTGAGTCATGACCTAAAACCCGAGGATGTGAACTGAGGCCCATTGTCACTAATTATCCTGGACAGGAAACATTCCCGCAAAAACACACCTTCCAAAAACATAATAACATTGACCGAGATAACTTCCTTCAACACTGCCACCTCCGGCCACTTAGACATGAGATCAGTAGCTACAATGACATAACTGTCTTTGACACCTGGCTAATTTAATGGTCCCAGCAAATCAACAGCCACTACCTCCCACAGAACTTTGGGAACATCGGGTACCACCGTGGGCGGCACGTTACATTTCAAAACATAGTCACTCTCTTTACACACAGGACAACTAACCCACAACAATCTGTTCAATATCCAAATCCATGCATGGCCACCAAAAATCAGCTCTGACCAAAGAATTGGTCCTTGAAATCCCCATGCGTGATGCATGTCCCAAATTAATCACTGTTTTTTTCATCTCCTGTGGAACAACCAGTGTGCCCCTCTATACACTAACTCCCCTTGCACACTCAGTTCATCTTTAACCCTCTTGAAATTCCTAATATCCAACCTATGGGTGCTCGTAACCTCCAAATCCAAACAACAACACTTCTTACAGGTGAACCGCTTCACCAACTGATACAGTTCATCATTGGTACATGCTTCATTCCATTTACTCTGATCTAAGCACCCTTTAACTGGAAAAACATTTTTGATTCCTCCCTCAAATTCCTCAACATCCACAGTATCCTCCTCCACCACCGCATTGCAGGACAAACCATCTGCCACCACATTTCTCTTGCCTTCAACATGCTCCACTACAAAATCTAATCCTTGCACTCTAGTCACCCACCTCACAATACATCGGAAACCCCATCAAGACCGCCTCTATCGAAAATATTGACCAAAGGCTTGTGATCCTTTCTTATAGTAAAGGATCTGCCAAACAGGTAGACCTTCAATTTCATCACAGCCCACAACATGGCCAATGCCTCTTGCTCTATAATGGTGTATCTCTTCCCAACGTCCTTGAGCATCCTCGATGCAAAAGCACCCATCCAATCCTTTCCCTTGCCATCTTGCTGCATTAAAACTGCTCCAAGTCCCAAATCAGTAGCGTCTATATAAACAATATTCCTACTATCACTCTTTTTTTTTTACAAACTTTATTTACTTCTCAAGAGCTCAAGTTATAGACCTGCATATGAGAAACAGTGTACAGCCTTATTGTCATTATTCTTATCAGTTCTCATCACTTCTCATCACAGTTTCATAAGGGCTCATGAGTTTTAACAGTTATAACTCCCACCTCCCAGCCTCCTTTCGCCATTGTAATTTTTCGGCATTTGGTTGAACCGAAGCGTCTTTGCTCAATACATTTGAATACGTAGCAGACAAGTCCATCCTCATAGGGCTCACATCTTTATAGGATAGAGACTTTGCAGAGGGTCTTAGGTTTAAAGTACATTTGTTCCCTGTTCTCCATAAATTCATGGAGAGGCATCCACGTATTCAGGTATTTAGGGTATGAGCCATATGCCAATGCTGTCACTTTTTCCATTGCTATCACTCCCCAAAGTCTCACCCACCACATGGCCATCACCGGCCTCTGTTTAGTTTTCCACACCTGCGATAGGTTAATTCTGGCCGCACTCACCATGTGGGTGAGGAGGGTAGCCCGATTCCCTGTGTTTGCATAACTTCCTTCTACTGCTTCCCCCAGCAAAACCACCGCGGGGTCGAGAGGCAGTTATACCCCCACTACTTCTTTAATATGGCTCAGAATTTCTTTCCAATATGTCTCTGCAACTGGGCAGACCCACCACATATAGATTAAGTCCCTGGGTTCCCTGCAGCCCCCCAGCATGTTGAGGGATATCTTGGATTGATGAAGTGCATTCATTGTGGTGTCATGTACCACCTCAGGCATATTTTATATGCCGCCTCTTTGATTGAAGCACATTTGGAGTCTCTCGCAGCCCGGCGCCATATTTGGCTCCATGTCTCCCCGGTATTGGTTTCTCTACGTCTAGCTCCCATTTCTGCATGTATGGTAAAATTTCTTCCAGATCTGCCCCGCACATCAGTCGGTAGAGTCTTGACACCCCTTTCTCTGGTGCCCCTTCTTTTACGGTAAGTTCCAGTCCTATTGGGTCCCGGATTGCCCCCTCCCGTACTTTTGTGTTCATGATCCAGTGCCTAATATGGGTGTAGTGGAAGCGTTCGCTTTCGTGGGTTTGAAACTTATCTTTGCACCCTTCGAATGTTAAGGGAGTCCCCTCTGTGTAAAAATCCCAGAGTGTCAGGGCAAGCCCTCCTCCCCAATGTGTCCAGAAGCTGGGTTGCATACCCGGTGTGAAGTCAGGGTTGTGGGCCATTGGTGTGAGTGGGCCTCCACCTATTTTTGTTTTTTTTCCCCCGTAATGCCTTATCCCAGTACCATAGGGTGGCTTTGGTTGCTTCCAGTAGTGCACCTCCTTTTCCCCTATGCCTTGCGGGTAGGAATCTCAGGCTCTTTAGGGGGGTCCTATTTGCTTCTCTCCAGGGTCGCCCATCGGTTCTGGTTTTCCCGGGGGGGGGCCCAGTGCAGCATCAGCGCCACCTGTGCTGCCCATAGATATCTGCCGAATTCTGTTACCCCCAGCCCCCCCGAGTGCTTGTAACCAAAACAGGACTTTTCTGGGAACCCTGGGCTTTTTCTTTTTCCAGATAAAGGACATAACTTCCCTTTGTAAGTTTTTAATTTCTGGGTTTGGGATACGTATTGGGAGCGCACCCACCACATATAGGAGCCTGGGCAGGAGGGACATCTTGACTGCTGTTATGCGTGCAAGCCAGGATAGCTCCTGCATTTCCCATCTATTGAGATCCTTTATCAGAGTCTTGAGCAGGTCTGGGATATTTGCCCCGTAGAGCCTCCCGTACGCGGATGCTAAGTGTACTCCTAGATATTTAATAGACCTTTGCTCCCATTTCAGTGGATAGTGTCTCCCCCATACTGACACTCGCTCTGGGTCTTCAGTGATGTTGTGCTTTGGATTTGGGGTAATTAATATGGAACCCGCAGACCTTTGTGAATCTATCTAGCAGCTTTATGGCTTTGGGGAGTGAGTGTGTTGTGTCTTTCAAGAACATAAGGACTTCGTCCGCGTAGAGTGCTATTTTCTGGTTCCCACTGGCTCCTGCCTGCACCCCTTGGATTCCCTGTTCATCTCGAGCCATCTGTGCTAGGGGCTCCATGGCCATGGCAACGATAAATGGTGACAATGGGCACACTTGCCTCGTACCTTTGCGGATTGGCATACTGTCTGTAAGCTGTCCATTAATCATTAGTCGTGTGGTTGTGTTCCCGTAATTAGCTAGGATCATGCAGATGAAAATTGGCCCGCACCCACATTTTTCAAGGGTCAATTGTAAGAATTCCCAGTCTAGGCTGTCGAAGGCTCTAGAAGCATCTAGTGCCAGCACCGAGAACTGCTATCCTGTCTTTTGCCCCCATTCGGTGGTGTCTATGGTATTGTACGATCGGACCGAAAAAGAGGTCTGACCGAACAATGCGACTGAAAAATGCTACCACCAAAGGTTCGAACACCAAAAGTTCGAACCTTTGGTGGTAACATTTCAGGTAAGTAAAAAAAAAAGACTGTGGGGGTGTCCCCCGCAACATCCCACTCACTATAGTGTGTGGTATAGTGAGCGGGGTGTTGCGGAGGACACCCCTGCAAAAAAAAAAAAAAACAGGGGCTGCAGGTGGTCCCCCGCAACACAGTTTGCAGTATAGTGAGCAGGGGTTGCGGGGGAAACCCCTGCAGCCCCCGTAGTATGTAAGTGTGTTCGCATGAGAAATGTGCGAACTTTTGGTAGTTTGCACCTTTCTCTTGCAAACTTTCTCTTGCAAACCTTTCTCTTGCAAACCTTTCTCTTGCAAACTTTCCGGCCACGGCAAAATCAGCGGCGGTCGGATCACTTAGAACCGGTGTCTATGGCTCTACGGATATTGTCATATGTATGGCGTCCTTTCACAAAACCTACCTGGTCCGGGTGAATTATTTTAGGGAGGATATTCGCTAACCTCTGGGCCAAGATGGTGGAGTAGATTTTTGCATCCCCATTTAATAATCAAATAGGGCGATAACTTGCGCAGTCTGATGGGTCTCTATCCAGTTTTAGCAAGAGTACTGTGGTGGCTGGGCCCATGTCTCCAGAGGTTCACCCCGTATCCATTATGTGATTGAAAAGTTTCATTAAAGGGCCTACCAAGATGGTCTTAAATGTTTTATAGTATGCGTTACATAGGTTGTCTGGGCCTGGGGATGTGTGCCCTTTCAGAGCGTTTATAACCTCCCCAACCTCTTCCTCCGATATCAGTGCCTCTAACATTTGTCTGTCTAATTCTGTGACTTCCGGTAACGTCACTTGTCCCAAAAACACTTCCTGTGCCTCTCTCTCTAAGTTGTCCCCCTTTAGGTTGCTTTTATATTATGAGTGCACAATTTTGGCTATCTCTTTTCCCTCCCTCCTTAGGTGACCTCCCTGGTGTTTGAGTTGGTTAATGTGGTTCTGGGCTTTCTGTTTTCTCAATTTGGCCGCAAGGAATCGCTTAGCTTTGTCCCCCTTTATATAGTAGGATTGTTTAGTTTGTAGGAGTTGTGCGGATTCATCTGCAAGATGTGTCTCTAGAGCCGCATTAGCTTTCTTAAGTTCCCGCCAAGCCTTCTGTGACCCTCTATCTTTATAGTGTATCTCAGCAGTCCCTAATTCGGCTTCCAGATCCCGCCTCACCTTCTCTTTTCTTGTTAAGAATTTTGCTGTGTGTGCGATGAACTCACCCCGTACCACTGCTTTGCTAGCATCCCAGATAGATCCCCAGTCGACCCCTCTGTGGGATGTTTTCTTGGAAGTAATTTCTCAGGGCCGATTCTGTCTGCCCTAAGAGCTAGGTCTTTTAGGATTATTTGGGTTAGACGCCATGGCTTTCGGGTCTGCAGAAGCGGGGCCATCGGCTCCAAGTTCAGGGAGACCGGTGCATGATCTGATAAGCAACGTACCCCTATTTCTAACCCTGTGATTTGTGGGGCCAGGGTGTCCGAGATAAGTACCATATCGATCAGTGAGAAGTCCTTGTGTGCGGCCGAATAATGGGTGTGAGCTCTTTCTTGTGAGCAGAAAAACCGCCTGGTTTCTCTACTCGGCCCACGCAACTCTATTTCCTCCTCGCTCTCTCAACTTGGCTGGCTTCCCTTCCCCTCCCAACTTAAATTCCAATTCTTCTGTCTGGTCTTCAAATCACTCCACAACCTTGCTCCCCCCTATCTTCTCTTCTCTTCTCTCCTCTCATTTTACACTCCCTCTCGTTCTCTCCGCTCTGCTGACCTCTTCTTACTCACTGTACTCCAGTCACCATGTGCCGCTTCTCGCTTCTGTTCCTTTCAGCTCTTGGCCCCCTACACTGGAACTCCTTACCTCTTTCTATCCGCTCTAACACCCACCTACACCTCCTTCCGCACCTCCTTGATAGCCCTTTTTCTTCACTCCCCCCTTGACCTTCTACCATCCCTCCTCCCCATCTCCCTATCCCTCATACCTTCCCTTCCCCTTTCTTCTCACATCCACTTGACCTTATATAACATATTTGACTTTATTGCTCCTCTTCCCTTTACTACCTCCTCTCACTTCCTTCTTACCCTTCCCTCACCTCCACTTTCTAAGGAAACTGTTCTACATATTGAATCGATGGTTTGTTTTAGGATTGTTAACTTGCTTCTTGCATTATTGTACCTTGTTGGTATATAATTTAAAACGCTTCGGATTAAAGCGCAATATAAACTAAATAAACATGAACATAAATAAACATAAGTGTAGTTCCCTGAGGAATCGGGCCAGGGCTTGTCTGTATATGTTATCATTAAGGGTGGCTGGGAGGGTTTTGTCCATCGAGGCATCCATTACGCCGTTGAAATCTCCCCCTATCAGAATCTGGCCCCCATTCTGCAATTTTAGGCAACAGCCCTAACAAAAATCTGTCCTGTTTTTCATAGGTGGCGTAGATTGCCACCAGAGTTACTTGTTGGCCCATCAGTATCCCTCCCAACACCAGGTATCGGCCCTCCAGATCCCTTTTTATGAATTGTTTCTCAAAGCGTACTCCTTTGGCTAACGGTATGCCCACTCCCCTTTTTTTAGTCTGGCTTGAAGCTAGGTATTGTGTGGGGAAGGCTCTGTGCTTTAACCTGTGCTCATCCTCAGGGAGTGGGTGTGTTTCTTGTACCCAGACTACCGAGGCCTGGAGGTCAGAGAGTCTTCTCATGATTGACTTCCTTTTTATTGGCGAATTAAGCCCTTGGACATTTAGCGTTACGAATGTCGGATCAGCCGTTGTTAGATTTTAGTTCTATGCCTTCCATCCCACGGTACAGCTCGTCCGCCCCCCTGATTGCTCCGCCTGCATTGTGCATAACTCCAACCAAAGTGCCATGTTCCTTTGTTCCCCCCTAACTCCCCAACTTACAAAAACCCCATGAACTTCAACAATAACTTTCAACATGGATGTACCACAGTGGGTCACCGGGTTTGTGTATCCCTTGGGAATTTTGGCATCCAAATCCCACCCCTCCCGTGCCTTTTCTAAGCATTGTTACATTTCCACTCCTTGCTGTGGCAGTTTTCCTTATGAGAAGGTCTAACCAGTATGTTCCTCATTCTCCTTCTTTCCCCTCCCCATGAGATCCCCCTCTAACTTTCAGACCATGACATTCTTCGCAATTGGGGTATAGCCACCAGTTCGCTCTGCATATGTCTACAACTCATGTGGGATCAGCCGTTTTGGACTCCTTGTTGCGACCTCTCGGACGAGGCTGCGCTGGCTTCCATTGCTCCCTCTCTGGTCTGTCATCTCCTTCCATGCTTTCAGGTGGGGTTCTTTACTTGTTGTTGCCTTCGGTCCTGTCATCCTCCCTCATGAGATCATCCATATCCTCTTCCTTTGAGATTGTGTATCGCTGCCCTTTCCATTTGACGAATCAAAGCCCAGTTGGGAATGCCCATCGGTAGCACACTTTTCTAGATCTCAGCCGATCTGTGATGACTCTTAGATGTTTCCTCTTCACACGGGTGGCTTGGGCTAGATCCTGGTAAAGCTGGATGGGAGTAGAACAGAAGCTTATGGGTTCCCTTTTTCGGGCAGCCCGCATAATGTCCTCCTTCAATTGGAATAGATGTATCCAGTCAGCACATCCAGGGTCAAGTTTTTGTTGAGCTGGAATGTGGAGTAAACCCTGTGCTTTCGGTCCAGAACGATGTCCCTTTCGTCTGCCGGGCCTAGGATCTGAGGATCTGCTGGAACAGGTCCAACACATATTGATGCAGGTCGGTGTCTGCCACTGATTTCGGGATCCCCCGGATCCGTATATTGTTTCGGCTGGATCTGTTTTCGGCGTCTTCTTGTTTGTTGTGGATAGGTCCATTTGTTGTTCTAATTCTAAGACCCTTCTGGCCGTCATCTTGCTCCTGCCCTTGTTCCGCTACTGTAGTCTCCACCTCGTCGACCCTTTTCTCAACAGCCATGACCCCTTTATTAAAATCTGAAATGGACTTGGCTAGGTCAGAGACGCTGTCTTTGATGTCTTTTTTTTAACTCCTGCAGCATTGCCATCAAGTCTGATTTTCATATAGGTGGGTGTCGGACTCACAATGACTCTCTGGAGGAGGGGAGTGTATCTGGACAGTCGCCTGTTGTTGGTTGCGTTTCTGAGTCTCTGCGGTTTGCATCAAGGCTTTAATGTCCCCGGATATAGGGCCCTTGTTTCGCTGCTTGTTTGGCCATTCTATGTCTAGGCTGGGGGAATGGAGGGGGGGCGGGTCTAGGATGTCCCGCACTAGTGGCCCCTGCCTTGGACCTTCGGCTCCTAGAGTTTTATGCAGGTCGTTTGCCAGTATTCTTGCACTTGCCCCGCTGGAGGATCAAGTTGCACACACCACCCGGGCACCTGCCTCTCTGTGCCTCCACTGTGTTTTATATTTTATTTTCTCCTGGCTGGCCGCCCCCCCCCCCCCCCGTCTCCTCACCAGGGTCTTGCTGCATGCCCCTGCTTCCACCGTTCGGGTTCCAAACTCTGTTTCCTTGGTCGTGGTCTTCCTGCTAACATGTTGGGGGAAGGGCTTCCTTACGCAGACACCGGAACCTCTGCCGTCATTTCAGCTGTTGCCAGTCTGCTTGCCGCAGGGTACCCTCTTTGCCTTCAGGGCCGCATTAGCTTGTCGACTTCTCGGCTCCCTGCTTCATCTGGTGCCGGCCACCAGCTCCCACCCATGTGCCGGCCGCCATCTTGGCGGCGAGCTTAGTACGCGTCAGGATTTGTGGTCCCGGCTCCATCAGGAGGGCTCTGCAACGCTGCAGTTTCACACGCCAGACTCCTCAGGCGTTCCGACACACATGGAGCTTTCTTTGCGGGTTGCCTGACATGTTTGGAGGGGGTTACGGTCCCCGGGATGGGGCTCAGTGCTCACAGAGAAGGCATCCGTTGGCGTCCTCGGCTGGTCATGCCATCACAAAATCTAGCTCCTCCCCCCCCCCCCCCAGTTCATTCAGCCATCCAGCGCTGTTTCTTTTCACCAGAGTTCGGATTGTCTTGTCCTAAAGAGAGTATGATGGATTGTGGCCTCCTCTGTACTTGGTACTCCAGCCCGCAGATGTTTAGCCAATTATCGGCTCCACCAATGCTCTACCCTCTCTCCCTTAGGGCGCAGCGCAGCCACTGTCCAGAATCAATAGGTGTCTCTTACTGCTGCCGCTCTGGATGAGGCCAGAATCGTATTAGGGGTGATTAGGCACCTTTGTGGTCCTTCTTCCTGCCCCCAGCCCAACGCTGTATCTTATTGTTTGCCTGCTCCCCATGGGGTTGCGGGGCTCATTGATGGAGTTCAACACCACAGTGCACCCCAACTGAGTTCAACCCCACAGTGCACCCCAACTGCTCTTGGTTCTTCATGCTGCGGCTCTTCCCTGCCGCGTGTTGTGCTGCCTATGCCTCCACTTTGCTTCCCAGGGCAGTGCAGCTTCTGCTAGCCCTGTGTGTTGGTGGATCGCATCCGGCCTCAGGTAGGCTGCTGTTACAGCTGCACTTGTCCTGCGGCAGGTGCCTCCTACTATCACTCTTAAAACCACTCAACAATGCGGACTCTAGAAGCTGTCTCTTGACAGTCTGAAACTCTTCTGCACACCCTGAGTCCCACTCAAACCTGACCCCTTTCCTTGTAAGTTTCCTAAGGCTGTAAGTGCAACTTGCTAGCTCTCTCACAAACTTGGCAACTTGGCATAGTATTGCACTGGACCAAGGAATGATGCCACCTCCATCTTATTCTTTGGTTCAGGCATTTCTGCAAGTGACTTTATCGCACTTGTCTTGGGTTTAACCCCTACCTCAGATAAATTGTACCCCAAGTACTCCACTTCACCGAAAACAACACTTTTCCAATGTCAGAGTCAAACCTGACTCATCTATCCTCTCCAAAACAAGGCAAAGTCTTCTGTCATGCTCCTTGATATCTGAACCCCACACCAAAATGTTGTCCTGAGAGCATTTGACCCGCTCAATGTCACCCAGGAGAACATACATGACTCTTTGAAAGACACTTGCTGCTGATACCAGCCCGAAAGGCATGCGTACACTTCTGAACATCCCTTCATGCACGATGAAAGCAGTGAAATCTAGGAAGTCAGGGTGTAGAGGTATCTGATGATAAGCCGATTTCAGATCTAACAGAGAGCTCCTGATAAATCTGAAATCAGTTCATCAATTTTAGGCAATGGAAATCTCTGTTCAAACACCTCAAATCATTACAGCGCCTCGCAGCCCCATTGGCATTTCTTGCTACCGCGACGGGGCTAACCCACTCGGAAGCTTCGCCCGGTTCAATCACTCCCGCTTCCACCATGAGTTCAAGTTCTATTTCTACCTCTCTCTTCAGTGCCAAAAGTACTGCCCTGAGTTTAGCCACAACTGGAATGGCATCACGTCTAAGTTTGATCTTGGACATGAATCGTTTCAGACACCCAACCTTGTGGGTAAAAATGTACGGCACCTAAGTGACTATCTCCTTATTCGTTGCCACACTCTGCCCTCCCTCTAAGCAGCGCTTAAAGATGTTGTTTCACTCACCCTCCCGATTCACAACTCCTCCGATGTCCTGATACACCCCTGATGTATTTACAGGACTCTCAGCATTCGGGTCTAGCTTGATCCCCAATGCTAGTAGATCACCCCCAATGTTGGTTAAATAGACTTTCCCATTGGCTCTCCTTTCTTGAAAACTTAAATCTGCATTAATTTCTCCAATTATGTGTATGGGCTTTTCTCCATAGGCATTCATTTTGACTCTAGCCTCTTTCAAGGCACAGCACCCAAACTTTGTCTTTCATGTATCTTTCCCAATTAAATTGTAATACGCTCCACTATCAATCAGCATAAGAACCTTTACTCCATTGACCATCTCGCTGGTTTTTTTTTAAACGCATTCCCATCACCACATACACCACTTGTATGACTCTTACTCCTCCATAGTATTCTGAGTCGGAATCTGCATTGTCACACTTGTTCTCTTGTACATTCCCAGCTTTGCCAGCCATTCTACAACATTTTGTTAAATGTCCACTAAGTCCACACAGGCGACACTCTACATAGACCTCTGTGCACTCCTTTGAATTGGCGCAGTGCTGTGTAGTGGCACATCTGAAACAGCGTTTCTGCTGTTGTCCAAGAGAGCGCTCACCTATCCTCCCTGTCTGCTTCTTTGATTCACTGCGCCTACCATTGTATGTCTTGAACTTCCTGAAATCATTCCTTTCACCACTTTTCTTGCTCCACTGGTTTTGATTCTTAACATGTGAGACTACACTTATCCCTGTAACACCTTTCTCTCCTACTGCCTTGTCACTGTCAATACTGAGTTGTTTGATGCAGAGTTGTGTGTTCCACCTGCTTTACTATCTCAATCGTCCTATCCCAATTCGGGTCTCTTTCTATCCATAGTTTCTCTCTGATCTTGTCATATGGGGCACCTTAACACCAGCTAATCACAACCGTACTGGCAAAACTGAAATTCAATGACTAAACCTCTCAGGGCAGTGACACAGTCTTCTATTGTTTCTCCATTCTTTTGTTCCCTTGTGCCGAAATGATACCTGGCCAATATTTTGATCTCTGCAATTTCATAATGTGTATCCAACTTTGGAATACTGATGTCAAAGCTGTTCAGGAGGTTGCATCTTCTCCAGCATGGGGTCTGGCATGGATTCACACGCTCATGAATATTCACCGTCGTCAGGCTGGGAATCCTCGGTAAAGAAAAAATCAGTATCAGTTTTGTTTCTGATCTGTGTTTCTTAGTAGTAACCAATCGCTGATCTCTGGGTCATACCGCCCCCAGCCAAAGACTGCCCTCTCCCTAAGCCCCACGTCTGGCAGCCATCCTCAGATTTATACCGAGTCCTCGTGCTTAGCTCTCGAGTTTTTTGCTGCATTTTCGCGCTTTTTCAGGAGATTTTCAGATTTTTCGGTTTAATCGAGCCTCAAGCTCCACCGTTTCTACTTCCGATAACGGGGACCCGTTTCGGAATTCTTCTACACCTCTCAAGGATGAAGTTTTCGTCGAGTTTACGCTTCTTGGAGGATTCCGGAAGATCTGCGGCCTACCTCAACGGACATGGCCCAGGACAAGGGACGCTCGACGCCCGGATCCAAGCTGTTAACGTGCTGCCCTGGATGCAGATTACAAAACGTTTTCAAGGAGGACGAGCATTCGCAATGTCTCTACTGCCTTCATGAGGACAAGACACACGTGGAGAAGGACTGTGCATTCTGCAAGAACCTTTCGGAACGGACCAAACAAGATCGTCGTTCCCGCCTCGCCGGAGAAGGGCACAGCAGGTGAGAAGGCGAAGAAAAAGTCTGAGCGGGCTTCTAAGGCCTGTGAGGGCGCCCCGGCGACGGGGGCCCAACAGAAGGCCAAGCACCGCAAGTCCGCGGGCACCGGGAGCGCCGAAAGGTCGGGCTCTTCGGCTGCCAGGCAGGGCGCGACTTCCCCAGCACGTTCAACCACGAGCCAGCGCTCTGGTTCGGGGGAAGAGGAAGTCTGAGAACCCGGGTAAGCTGCTGGAGCAGCCCCGGTCGATCTCGAAGGGGGAGCGAGGCGCTGACCCTCCCCCCAAGGCAAAGGCCCAGGACGCACCTAAGGTGGCGAGGGCTTTGATCCAGCCGGCAAAGGCCTCTATCGAAGTGGTCGCTGCGACCCGGGCGAAGCCGGCTGAGACTACGCCAGTGGAAACGGCCTCTGGGCCCAGAGTATCCCTGCCACCGCGGAGGGAATCCTCTTTCCAGCCCATCGTTAAGACCCCCGTGAAGTCGGAAGACGAGGGGGGGGCCGGTGGCCATTACCGACTCGGAATCAGCCTCTGAGGAGGAGCTGGTGGAAACCGAGAAGAGCCTCAACGAGAGGTTCGTAGGCCTCAACGAGAGGTTCGACGAGAAGGTTTGATCCCAGGGGACGGTCCCCGCTGACGCGATCGAAGATAGCGATGATGGCGACGAAGAGGGCCCAGTGGAGCGGCCATCTCGTCCGTCGCAGTCATTACTAGGCCCCAGGATAGCTCGGCGGCCATTTTGTTGGCGATCCAATCCTTATGTACCGAGATAAGGACGAGATTACCACGGACCCCGACGGAGGATCCAGAACCAGTTCCGTCGGGAAATCCTCTGAACAAGCGGAGGAGAGTCCACCCCTCTCAGCCCTTCGTGCCCGCGAGGCCTGTGGACCCCTCGTCACCCTCGCCAGACCCTAGAGAGGATACGGCGACGGATACAGCGACGGGGACGGGCAACGACGGCGGCAATGACACAGCGGACATCCCGTCATCACCCCCCCTCGGGCTTCTCCAGCCGACGAAATTGGCTCCTTTCACGCCATGATAACCAGGGCATCCGAGCTCTTCCAGCTCTGCTCTGAAGAACAAAAAAAGGAAGGGTTTCTTTACCAACGACGAGAGGCCAAGAGGAAGACGGTCCTCGCGACATCTGGGACGAGGGGCTTGCTGTCCTCAAGAACCCTTCCATGACACCCGCCAAGAGGGACAGGTACGAGAAGAAATACCGAGTCCCCGATGCCGCCCCCTTGTGCCTCAGGGCCCAGCCCACGCCGGACTCTGTCGTCTCGGCAGCGGCTAAGAAGAAAGCAGCGGGTGTGGCGGCTTCAACTTCCTCTTCCCCGCCGGACAGAGAGGGCAAGAAGTTGGACTCCATGGGACGACGAGTCATCTCGTCGGCGGCGACGACGACGATTAAGGCGGCCAATGCCTTAGCGATCGTGGCCCGCTACGACAGGGAGCTCTGGTTCAAGATAGCTCCCCTGCTAGACTTCCTACCTGACGACAAGAGGGCGGAGGTCCTACAAATTCTGCAGGAAGGCGAGGTGGTGTCGGATCACGCCATAACGGTGGCAACGGACATTGCCGATACCGGATTTCGCCAACTGGGCAACAGAGTTTGCCTCCGACGACGAGGATGGCTCAAGGCGACAGACTTTCGCCAGGACGTCCAGACCAGAGTGTTGGATATGCCGTTCGACGGCAACAACCTTTTTGGTAAGGCGGTGGACGAGTCTCTCCAGGCCATCAAGACCGACTCGGAGACGGCCCGGGCCCTAGGGGTAATTCAACAACAACGGCCCTTTCGGAGCTCCAGAGGCAGACAGGGTGCCTCCAAAGGATCCAGCGGTGGCTCTTCCACATACCGCCAGGCGGGCCGCTCCTCTTCCCAGGAGGAGGCCTACAGAGGTCGCGGCAAGCAAGGGGGATCCCGCCGTTGTCGCCAAGGAGGCCAAGGCGGCAAGGCCGCCTCCAAGCAAGACGGACCGTGTCGTTGGGCCCCCACTGAAGCAACCCGGTGGGAGGCAGGCTGACAAAGTTTGTCAGCGTGTGGGAGTCCATCTCCACCGACCTTTGGGTGCTGGACACCCTGGCCAACGGGCACTCGCTGGAATTCCAAAAGAAGTGCCCTCACATTCCTCCCGTGGCCAGGAAGGAGAATCACGTCCCTCAACTGCTGTTGGAGGAAAGGGCGATGCTCAAGAAAGGTGCCATCGAGCTCGTCCCCAGGAGGCTCCGGGGCTCCGGAGTGTACTCAAGGTACTTCCTCGTCAGAAAGAAGACAGGCGGTTGGCGCCCCATCCTGGACCTGCGTCGGTTAAACAAATACATCAAGGCGCAGAAATTCAGGATGGTCACCCTCCAGCACGTGCTGGGACAGCTGGAGGAGAGCGACTTCCTATCGTCGTTGGACCTGGAGGATGCTTACTTCCACATCCCCCTTCTAAAAGGGCACAGGAGGTTTCTCAGGTTCGTGGTTCAGGGACGCCACTACCAATTCAGAGCCCTACCGTTCGGATTAAAGTCAGCACCCAGGGTATTCACCAAGTGCCTGGCACCAGTGGCGGTGCGGCTGCGCCTGCAGGGGATCCACGTCTACCCCTACCTAGACGACTGGCTAATCCGGGCAAGGACAAGAGAACTTGCTGTCGAACACACAGCGAGGACTGTCCGGCTGCTCACGGAACTGGGGGTCGCCATTAACTACCCCAAATCCCACCTGGTTCCGTCGCAAGTAGCACTGTTTCTGGGAGTGAAGCTCGATACAGTGGGGCAATTAGCCTCCCCGTCAGAGGAGAGGACGAAGACCATCCAGGGCAAGGTGCGGCACCTGCTTGCCACGGACGTGGCCAGGGTGAGGTCCATCAAGTCCCTCCTTGGGATGATGTCCTCATGCATCTATCTTGTACCCCTTTGCAGACTTCGGATGCGTCCGCTACATGAGTTCCTCGACGCCCGCTGGTTTCAGGGACGGGCTGCTTCGAGGACATGATCCCTCTCGACGAGGAGTTCCGTCGGGCGATCCTATGGTGGGGTACCCGTGCTCACCTCACTACAGGCACGGACTTTCAAACCCCGGCGTTTCTGGAGACAGTGACGACGGACACCTCTCTGGAGGGTTGAGGGGCCACACCGGAGATCTCCACGCAAGAAGCCTTTGGCTCCCGGAGGAGAGGTCTCTCCACATCAATATTCTGGAGCTCCGAGCAGTGTTCTGGGCGCTCAGGTCGTTCCTTCCGTCCCTCAAGGACAAAGTGGTGAGGATCTTCACCGACAACACCACCACGAAGTTCTACATACGGAAGCAGGGGGGCACCAGATCCCCAGCCCTATCCAAGGAGGCCCAGGATCTGTGGCACTGGGCCGTCGCCCAGGGGATGTTTCTGGTTCCCTTCCACTTGGCAGGAATAAAAAACACCATCGCCGACTCACTCAGCAGGGAGCTGCGCTCGTTCCACGAGTGGGAACTACGTCAGGACCAGGTGGATCGGCTCCTTCGCCGATGGGGCAAACCCCGGATCGACCTTTTCGCGACAGCGACGAACTCCCAAGTGCCAGAGGTTCGCCAGCAGGTTCCCGCAGCCGAGGAGCATTGGCGATGCTTTCTCGTTCCCCTGGGACGGCCTGTTTCTATACGCGTTCCCTCCGTTGCCGTTGCTGCTCCGCCTCATCAACCAGCTCAAGAAGTCCAGGTGCAGAATGATCCTCGTCGCACCGGTGTGGCCGAGGCAGATCTGGTTCCCGGACCTTTTGGACTTGTCAACGTCCCCACCGGTCAAGCTGCCGGCGGACACGGATCTTCTCTCCAGAGAAGGGGGCGCCATTCTCCATCACAACCCACAGTCGCTGAACTTGCAGGCCTGGCTCCTGCAGCACTAGAGTTTGGAGGGTACGATTTCCCGGCTGACTGCAGAGAGGTTCTTGCAAAAGCCAGGGCGTCCTCAACTCTTACATTTTACGGTCATAAGTGGAAGAGGTTCTCTGTCTGGTGCCGTGCACAGAAGATTAACCCTCTGCGGATTACGGCCCCTCAAGTACTGCCGTACCTACTGTCGCTGGCCAAAGCTGGACTGGCTCACGCCTCCATCAAAATACATCTGGCTGCCATCTCCCGATATACCAGGACTACGGGACGGACGTCCTTGTGGTCTCATCGCCTGGTGAAGGAATTTATGAAGGGACTATTCCGATCGTTCCCGCCGGTGAAGGCTCCTGCCCCGGCGTGGGAGCTTAATGTGGTGCTGACCAGGCTCATGGGGGCCCCATTCGAGCCTATGCATTCGGCGCCTTTGAAGTTCCTGTCATGGAAGACAGCGTTCCTCGTGGCCATCACCTCCGCACAACGAGTGGGAGAGATCCAGGCCCTACCTTGCAAGCCTCCATACTTGACATTTCATGACACGAGGATGGTGCTAAGGACGCACCCCTCCTTCATGCCCAAGGTGCCGTCGGACTTCCACCTCAACAAGCCCTTGGTGTTATCAGTTTTCTTCCCGTCGCCTTCGACGCCGGCTGAGAGGACTTTGCAAATGTTCCCCAGCACATCTGAATCAAGGGCCTCTCCGGATTTGTCCAATTACGGGCCAGCCGCTGGAAATAGATCAGTTATCAGTGTTGCTAATGAACCCAACATCAGGAAGGCTCCATCCCCAGTATCCCCCAACAACACAACCCCTGGGTCCATCGGAAGATTGATCCCAGAAATATTTTGAATTTGTGCCAGTAGCTCCTTCCAAAAGTGTTGGACTTTTGCACACGTCCATAGCAAATGGAGGAGAGAACCTTTTTACTGAACAGCCTCTCCAACATTACGGGAGTAGGAGGGATTTAGCATATTTAATTTTTCCGGGGTCGTATATCACCTATAGCATAATTTCTTTATTTGTAGCAAATTTAGAACTTCCAAAGGTGCAAATCCAAATATGGGTTCATCCCTCTTCATTAATTTCCTTCCATAAGTCCCTTCCATAAGTCCCTTCCATAGGTCCTCTTCCCATTTCTTCATATATCCCTCTTTAAGCATTGGGTAATGTTTATCTAGTAACTTATAGAGGGCGGAAATCTTTCCTGAGTGTTTATTAGATCGTATTGTTAGTTAAAATGGCAAAGGGTCCCTTACCCCCAAAAAGAAACATTGAAAATTCTGAAACACACCTTGATCTTTATAGCAAGAGGTTAATGATTCGGAGGATAATTTATTTTCTTCACGTTTAACAAAACTACTGCATTTGAAAACCTATGGCATGTGGTTTATGAAATTAAAGGTAGAACACTTTGCCTAACTGGTTTTTAAAATAAGCATTGTTGTGGCAAAACATGAGATTTCTTTATATAGTTGGAAGCATTTCTCATATAATATGTAGAAACAGGCACCAGTTCTGACGGGCTTTGAATGAAATACAGGCCTCTGGTAGAAAAGTAGTTTTCAGCATGTCCTGTAGGTAATTGAAAATATAGTAGATCCCAGGGTACATAGATAAATAAACACTTCTCATGCTAAGCACTCAGACAATCTCTACACCTCTGTTGCATCATGATATCTACATTTGCTGCAACTATATCAACTTGGTTAGTTATTTAAATAATGAAACTAACTGTTGAAAATACCTATGCTCATTAAATGTATATTGTATAATGGTGCTAACAATTATCCACACTACACTGTGGAATAAGTCAAAAAGAGAGGTTACCAGACCTTTCAACAGCAACTGTACTGCTCAACAAAATCGAGCAGCATATGCTGTTATACAGTTGCTGATAAACAGTGCAACAGTAACACTGTGCTGGTTGGCCAGCACAGTACAGTTGCTGTTGCAAGGTCTGGCAAACTACTCCCTTGACATTTTAACTGAACATCAGTGAATGTCAGCGTGTATTTGCGAGTGTGTGTAACCAGAACTGATGGATTCGCCTTTAGTCTCACTCTCAGCTCCAAGAAGGACCTCTGCTCAGTTTATTTAACTCACATGGTCTCCTCATACATTATTTAACATTTTTCTTTATTCATTTCACGCTGCATGTTGCTGATAAAAAAAGTGCACTCATTTTCAATTCTGTTATAATGCAGAGAAGTGTCATTTTTTTTTTACCTTTCTCGACATTATGTTGCAATTTGGGTGAGGTGGGGGCTATTGGAGATTCCCCCCTTTGCCAGTCCATTTGGGTGTCTCCAGGCAGAGTATGTTTTACAGCGATGAAAAAAAACTTTGAAAAACATAGACTACAAATGTTTGTTTAGCATGACCAACCTACTTATAATGAGGCCCTCAGACTTTAGCTAAGTATTTCTTTCTAAATATAACCCTAGGAGGCATGTACTGTGAACATTTGCTCAACAGTAAGTTAGATAATTGATTATGATTTTTGTTGTTTCCTTTTTGGTCAAATATAGTGTTTACAACATTGACTTTCTTTTAATAATGTGTTTGTTTAGGTGGACTATGACAATCATGCACAGTATAAACATGGCAAAACAGGTCGCAAACAGTCTCCCGTGCGCATTTTCACCAATATTCCACAAAGCAGGATAACGCTTCCGACTGAGGAAGGATACAGGTAAGGGAATGCCGTTCAGGAATTGTTCAAGTAACATACATAGTGAACCTGATGTCTGAAGGGTTAGTGCTTATAAGCTCTGGCACCACGCTGTGTAGACCACTTTGAGCAGGGTACAACAGCATTTGAGTGTAGAACATAGAAGAAGCAAACTAACAAGTTCTAAATGTTTTTTGATGGGCATTGTCTGATAACAGCAATTTGAGGCATCTCCTCAGCGCCAGCCTTTATCTAGTGCTTGCGCTTGCAAACCTTATAATAATTACTTTATATATTGAACAGGTTATAGGAAAGTGCAAGTCAGAGAGTAGGCAACATTGTGAATGTTTTTGGCAGTGGCATACTATAGCTAGTACGTGATTGACAGCTAGCCAAAATCCTTCACCTCTTTGCTTTAGGCCCCTTTCCCGTGCGCTGTACTATGAGTCCTGATCCCCTTTGCTCTAAATACCCTTACCGAGCTTTCAATTGTAGGGCTAGGCTAGTAATGAAAGCTGCCAATAATGTGAACATCGAGGCATCTCATGTTCTGTAGACCTCCATCTCTGGTGTTAACTTGTACACAATGTGGTACAGTGGAACACGCCTGACTTATGAATGTAGATTATTTGCTTCTTTAAGCATTGTGCTTAAAAAAGCAGTTTGCCATCAGTGGAAACGAACAGTGAGTATAGTACAAGTCATTACAGAATTGTGTCTTAAATCAACTTGATTATTGTTTTGCCTCGAGTATTAGTTTGGTTAGCCTGTATTATTAGTCTGTTTTACTAATCAATAGCAAAGAATTGACCTTAAGACATTGTCCCTCACCCATAAGTGCTTATCCAACCAGGCTCCTATTTACCTTTCCAATAGCATCTCCTGTCAATCTTCTACATGGCCCACCAGAACAGCCCGGCTGCACTGCGTCACTATTCCACGCTTTAAGCAACAATGCGCAGGTGGGGTTAGCTTCCCAGTCCTCGCTGCTAAGAAATGGAATGCACTACCAGTATCTCTGAGAGAGGAACCATCATTCCTCCTATTCCGGAAAAAGGTTCAAGCTTGGCTCCATGAGCAAGACCTCAACTTGGTCGTATAAACATACAGGCCAATTGGATGTAATCATTACCTGATGTATATATGTAACCTTTGGCCCATCTTACTGTTGACCGATTTATATATCTGTAAATGTTTGTGTGTAACTCTTATGCGTCTTATTAATGTATTCCAGCTCTGTATCCTCTTGTAACTTGTATGAATATCGCCCAGATCCCCTTGGGCTTGGTTTGCGCTATACAAATAAACAAACTAAACTAAACTAGAATCAGTACACATTTGAGGAAAATATGTGAAAATCTTCTGATTTTTAAAAAAAGTAAAAAATTAATTGCGACAACCCAAGAAATCATTGGAAATAACAGTGAAAAAGCGCATTTAAATGAATCGATCTAATTCCAAAAACAAAGAAAGAAAAGAAGCAAACCACATTAACATGCAGTTGAGAGATGTATTGTTTCCATACTGTTATATGTTTTAGATATGTTGAATTATTGAAGGTGTCTGTGAGGAGCCAGGAATGAGACTCAGGCACAAGGGGGTCATGGTTTTGGTCAAAGACTTTTATTAAAATAAAAGGGGGGGTGCAGGGAAATGGCTCTTTGTCCCTGCTCTAAGAGGTGTTTCCATACCTAAAACCAAAACTAAGGATCTGTCAATGTCAGAACGTCCAAAGCAAAACTACCCGAGTTCTATTCTGGGCCTCCCATTCGGACAAAATTAACATAAAAAGGTTAATGTCTTTGGCCTTGAGTGGTTTATAAATGTTCAAAAAGGAAAATGCGTAACTCCAACACTAAAGTTCCAGAAGGATAGAGTTCCTTGTTCCAGAGGGTGGTTCCCTTCCCCTGAATTTCTCTTCACTCTGTTGTATGTTCAAAATTTCAGCTCCTGGAATTTCTCTTGATCAACAATACAACTGGTACACAAAAAAAACTTGGGGTTTTGTCTTTATCTTATTAGGATCCTGCTAGGTTTTTACTCCTCTTCATTTGATTAGCACAGCCTTTTGCTGGTCCTGATATACCCTTCCCAGAACCTCTTTAGGTGATGTATTTCATATAGACATTGTTCAGCTTATCATTGCTTGGTATGCTTCCCTAGCAGGGCTTTCTCCTATGACCATACTTGCAACTGCCTAGTATACTCTCCTACCAGGGTTTTCTTATATAAACACTTTTGCAACTGCCTGATATACTCTTCTTGTGTGCATCTGCCTGATATACTATCCTTCCAGGGCTTCTCTTATATGTGTATTGCATACACTCTCGAACCTAAAAGTATCATACTTTTGTTCTGTTCTCCCTTTTAAAGAAATGCTCTCTTGTTCTTTCTCTTTTATATGCTTCATTACCAATTATTCGGGTTTGGCATGGATGCCAATACACCCCATTGTCCCTGCTTCCATGGGGTGGACTCACTGGCTCTGGCTGGCGTATTCTGTTTCTGCTGCGGCAAGCCAGTGGTGGTCGTTCAGCATTTCCGTCCTTCTTGTCGCCTCTGCTCCTCAGCTTCTATGTGTCTCATAATTCCTGCTGGGCTCTTCAGCTTCATTTTGAGCTTTGGTAAGGCATCCTCAAAGCTCCTGCTGCCCAGGAGCCCTCCATCAGCTTCTGGCGTTCCCGCAGCATGTTCTCTCTCACAGTCAGCTTCCCTCTTCCTTGGCCTCGAGCCGGGCGGCACCACAGAACTCTCACCAGCCCCACGGTCTCTCGGTCTGGACGAGAGGAGCTGCTTTCTCCTGCCAGCAGCGCGCTTCAGTCAGCTGCTTCACCTGTTTAAATTTCCCAGCCACAGGTATGTGCTCACAACAACTAGAGCGCAGCTTGTGCTTTTGGACTTCTTTGATCCGCATTACTCGGCTCATCTTCCTTGTCACAGTATTATTGTAGTTCAGGGAATGGAAGTCCGTTCTTGACGACTTGCATAGAAAGTCTGGGTAAGTGTTTTCAATGATCTTTAAGGACAAGTCAGCTCTGGATGATTGTAGGTAGAGGCTGAGAAATTGTTTTTATGAGTCTTAAAAGGCAAGTCAGATTTTGATGGGTTGCATACAGATCTTGTGAAAAGGTCTTCAGTGCCCTTCCTAGGTGGAAGAGGGGAGGTATAACAATATTCCATTAAGGCATTAGGCATGGATGAGGTATCCTCAAAAAAAAGAAGGGGGATACCATGTCCTAACCGATGGTGCCCTGATATTCTCCTGGAGGCTTTCTCCCCCCATGTGATACTCCCTCGTATAGCCACCTCCTGGGTCCTGATCAGGTAGTGGCTGCCGTCCCTTGGTCACATGGGGAGAGGTCACCACCGAGAAAGGAGTGATGATGACACCATCAGACTCATCACATACCCTTCCCCTAATGCTGCTGGTTCTCTCAGTACTTATAGGGAAACGGGAAAGGAAGTCTACATTTCCCTGTTCTCTTCCTTTTCATTGTTCTACTGTGAAACAATAAGGCTGTATGTCTAAGAACCAGCGCATGACCTGTGTATTGGCGTCCCTGTGGAGGCTCATTCATGTTAATAGAGCGTGATCGGTGACCAATCTAAATTTCCTGCCTTTGAGGTAGTATTTATGGAATGACACAGCCCACTTTATAGCTAAGGCCTCCAACTCTATAGTGGTATAGTTCTTTTCTCTGGGGTATAGTTTCCGACTGATATAAAGAATAGGGTGCTCTATGCCATTGTGATCTTGTAAAAGAACAGGCCACAACCCACATGTGAAGCGTCTGTCTAAAATGAACTCTTTGTTAAAGTCTGCCACCTTCAACATTGGTTTATTGCACATAATGTTTTTGAGTTTATCAAAACATAGCTGGTCTTCATCTCTAAACTTTATCTTTTGGGGTTCTACATTCTAAAGTTTATCAGTTAGGCAAGATGCGATGGAAGAATAATGGGATAAATAGTCTATAATACCCCATTAAAGCCAAAAAGGCGTTTCAATCTTTCTTGATTCTGGCACTGGAGTTTCATGGAGAGCTTTTACCTTTGAGGTTGAACCAGCCCATAACCAACAAAAAAATCCAAGATACTTGACTGCTGATTGTGCCATGGTTGGCTGTGTGACTTTCCTCAAAGCTCTGATAACTAGGTATACGACATGTAGGTGTTCTTCCCATGTCCTACTACAATGGATGATTATATCATTGATGTAAGCCATGCAGAAAGAGAAGTAAGGCTGGAGGACTTGGTCCATTAACCTTGGAATGATGGCAGCAGCCGTGTAGTCCAAAAGGTAATACTTTGAACTGAAATAGTCCAATGGGGTGGAGAAAGCTGGTTTCTCCTTGTTCTCTGGATTAGCGTGAACTTGCCAGTATCACTTTATCAGATCAATCATCGAGAGGAACCCAGCGGTTCCCAATCAATCAATTAGATCGTCTATTCTTGGCTTAGGGTAACTGTCAAATTGGGAAACTGCGGTCACCCTTCTGAAGTCAATGCAGAACCTCCATGATCGATCTGGCTTCGCAACAAGTACTATCGGAGAGGACCAAGGGCTCTGAGATGGTTCAATAATGTCAGATCTTTGCATATTCTCCACATCCTCTATGACTATTCCTTTTCTGGTTTCTGGCATCCGGTAAGGTTTTAAATGGACCACTTTCCGTGGGGGGAGTACGGATGTAGTGAAAAAACCCTTTTACTCTTTCTGGCTCAGATCTAAAGACATCAGGAAATTGTTCTAGCAATTCTCACAGGTCTTCTCTCTGATTCTAGAATAGATGGGAAAGAATCGGGGTGTTTTTTGGTCTGATTCTTCGTTTAATAAACTAGTCAATACTACTGTAGTGTTCTCAACAG
The DNA here is from genome assembly GCF_040938575.1 of Ambystoma mexicanum. Classification (NCBI taxonomy): domain Eukaryota; kingdom Metazoa; phylum Chordata; class Amphibia; order Caudata; family Ambystomatidae; genus Ambystoma; species Ambystoma mexicanum. The sequence continues at coordinate 1,260,140,062 of NC_090937.1, read as the reverse complement.
GATCCTCTCTCCACTCCTTGAGGAGCTTTATGTTATAGATATTGATCTTAATTCTTCTATCCGGTTGGATGACTCGATCATCTTATGGCCCTGTTTGCTCTATCATCTCATATGGACTGTGACATTTGGACTACATCTTATTCTCCGATGATGGAAGGAGAATGAGAACCTTTTGTCCAATGGATAAGGATCTAAGCAAAGCTTTCTTATCATGGTAGGACTTTTGATTTTCTTGGGCCTTGACCATGTGAGCTTGAACAATTGTTCTGACAGTAGCCATAAGTAATTTTTTTTAATTTAAATTTGTATTAGTTTTCACAGGAAGATGCACAAAAAACCACACCATCATTAAGAAAGCTATACAATGATTTGCATCCTAACTGATCCCCTTTACACCCACATTCCTCCCACCCTTCCACCAAAAACAAATAACACAACCAAGGTTATTCAACATCCACAGCACTACTTCTTCCACACCTGTCTCCAAACTGTAGAGATCAAGCACTGGTTTTGCGGCTCCCTAAACTACAAAGCAACTATCAACAACAGCCGGTAGGGCTGTGTAACCTGCTCCTGAACTGACTTCCCATTCAGACACCCATATGGTTTACTGTGGGGCCCTATTATCTATGGATTCCATAAATGTATCCGGAAATCACGGCCATACCTTCTCCATCACTGAACTCCCTCCATGAAGTGCAGCTGAGATTTTTTCCATTAGGTAGATATCCTTAGTCTTGTCTGCACTTTCTCCAATCCCTGGCATTTTCTCCCTCTTCCAAGGCCTGGCCAGACATGCTCTAGCAGCCACCAGCAGAAAGTGAGACATGTGAGATAGTCCCTTCCAGCCCTCTTCCTGTTGTTCCAAACCAAATAGTACGACCAAAGTGTCTAGACAGCGCTCCACTCCCTCCACCATCCCAATACCTCAGACCAAAACTTCTGCAACTTCTGACATCCCAACTACATATGCCAATAATCAGCCCTTACCCCACAAGCATGCTAACAATTCATGCTCACTGACAGGAACATCCTAGATAGCCATACCGGTTTGATTGCCAATGATGTAACAATGTCACTAAATGCATTTTATATTGGTGAGCCGTGGAGGTCTTAAAAGCTGTCCTACATATCTTTACCCACAAGCGATCCTCCAACTCTACCCGTGTCCCTCTCCCACTTTGCGAGAAGAACCTCAGTACTACCCACCCCTGCAGCCACCAGTGACGCATACAACTGCAAAATTAGCCCTTTCCTATCCCTATTTATATTGTGAAGGCATCATGAGTAAGACACAGACAAGATTGTTAACAAATCTTGTATTAACTTTAAAAGGCAGGGTGGAGTAATGCCTAACTTGCCCTATTCTAAGTTGTGATTTCCCTGATGTAAGGGAGGTATGGTATCCCAAGGGAAGACAGACACAAGAGATATACTGTTCAAGGGTGCTTATTGAGCAAAGGGGTTGAATAAACTCCTGTCTGGCCCTATCTGTAAAGATGGGAGCACGCTCTACCTTCAAATAATAGTCATGGTTGTGTCAGTCAAAACAAAATGGCCCATACTAAATAAATGTATTGCCTGAACTTATAGTAGTAAAATAAATGGGTTAATGGGAAAAGATGTATGTAATGGAAAAACTGTGTTCTAACATAAAGGATTAAGATGGCTGAGTCAGCTCTCCTCCCCACGCTGGACAGCACAGGGCAAGGTGGTCACCGCAGACAGGATGACACACTCTGGCTCAGGCTCTCAAAACAAAGATGGCTCAAAACGTGGATCGAGGCCCACCTGGCTGACAGTAACGTCTCGTTTTCCAGCTTTTAAAACACAGTTCACCAAAAAGTTCACGTTGGTCTCCCTCAGTCGGGATCAGACCTCTCAAAGCAAACGTTCAACAAAACTTGCAGAGGCTCCCTTCTCCAAGCTTAATTCACATCCTTTAGGGGTTCCCTTCCCCTAACGTATTACACTTCCGGTCCCCCTCAGTTGGGCTCGGTCCGTTTCTTGTTGTTGAAGATTTTCGAATGTGCGTGGCTTTTGCTACATACCTCTGCAGGACCACTTTGACTTTCCCTCCAGCTCACACTCTTGTGTTATTTGCCCCAGAGCTCCTTGGTCTGGGTAGTTCGATGTCATAAGTACAAACGTTATCACTTCATTTTTATAGTTCATTCAATTTATTGACAAAAACATTTCACCTCTCACAAAGACTTTCGAATGGGCTACTTGCTTTCACTGTACCACTCCGCTACTCAGTATCACTGGTTTCACAGCTATCGGTTATTCGTAGTTCAGCACAGGTCTGCCTTCCTTCGCATCCCATCCACACGTGTGCAGCCTTCAATTCTGCAATATACTATTGCAACTTAAATCATTGCTTAACACACACTTGTCTTTCATGCCGCTCACCAACTCACCGGCTGTGTGCATTCCTTTCTTGTCCTCTCCAGGGGTTTCCCTCAGTCGGGCTCAGACCCCTTCCTTAAAGTTCACACATGGGTCTCCCTCAGCTGGGCTCGGACCCTCTTAATTGGCAAGATTTTAAATCTTTGGACTTCGCGTCCCAGAACGCACTTCGCCTTTTTTCGCTCCCACTTCGCTAGCTCCCCAAAAACGGTATTGCAGCATTTTGGAAGCTGCAGGATTTCAAGGGGATATTTGTTGAGGTCAGGGTTTTACTACCTGCCCCTCAAATGCCTGGGCTGTCCTGCTTTGCCCGGGGTAGGAGCTTTGGTATGGGCACTGCCAGGAAACCCCCAGGTACCCCTGGTTTTGACTCCCTGGAGTTGGTACTCCCTCGCCACACTGCAGCCTCCCCTGTACTCACAGGCCCAGCAATTAGGCAGTCTTTGGTCCTCCAGGCCTTCCAGGGTCTCTCCAGCTCGAATTTTCCTCCTGGCCTCTGTGCTCCATCCAGCATCCCCAGCTCATTCAGAGTGTGCCTGTGTGCTCTGTCTTTTATACTGTCTGGGAGGCTCAACAGGTTTCAGGTGGGAATGATTGTTAAGGGAGGCCTACCCTTGCCTGGCCTCATTACTGGGACAAAATGGCGACTGCCCATAGGAATCCCTAGTGCATTGGTTCCTATGGGTAATCTTCATTGCACCCTTTTTCCTCTTCTTCTTCGTGTTTTGGTGTTCTAATATAGAAATGGGATTTCTAGAGTGGAAGTAGGAATTGTGGGAGCTGGTTCTTTTTAGTGGTGTTAGAAAAAGGAAAAATGTTGTTGTGAAATATAGGGTGTAGTATTCTCCTATGCCTCCCCTTGATGTGGGTACCTGTTGGAATTGGGGAGGGGGCAACGGGACAGGTCTTATAACAACCTATAAAGGTGGTGGAGGTGTCTGGTAAGGGTGTGTCGTAAAGGGGGGAATACTGCGTCTCTCCCAATGGCATTCCTCCAGCAGTTCCCAAGGACCCCCTGCCCAGGGGATCTCCCGCTCTGGTCCACCCCCAGGGTCTGGTTCCAAAGGCGATGGCCATGCCCTGGCCACGTGAGCAAAGAATCCCTGGGGTCTGTAAGTGAGAACACCCTCATGTTTCTCACACTACCTAAAGAAAACTAAGGATATTCTGTGTCAGGAAGTCCAACTAAAAATGTCTGTCTGTGTCCAAAACCTATACTTTCCTTCACAACTTATTGTATGCAATGTTTTGGGGTGTCAGCATCAAAAGTGTTCAAAGTAAAGTTCCAAACTTCTTCCAGCTCTCGGCTTGTAATCGTCCCTTCCCCAAGTTCAAAACAGTTCACATGGTATCGGGATTCCCTTCCCCAAGAGTTCAAGGGCCTCATCAAGAGTTGGTAATTCTGTCGGGATACTGCCCACGCTAATAGCGTTACCGCCACCCGGTCCGGTGCTATTAGCGCTGGATCAAGTGTTGGGCAGTAATGGGTATTCCCCATTCCCCATTGGACTCAATGGGGCATGTTTGACGCAATTAGTGTGCGCTAATAGCGCCATGCTAATTGTGCCCGGAAATGGCCATTATTCCGGCGCATTTACCCCCAGCTTGTAGCTGGGGGTAAATGCGTCCATACCCATGTTTGGGTGGACCCTTAAATGCTGCGGTCATAGAGCGTTGCCACCTTATTTAAGGGCTACCACAAGAATCGTGATGAGGCCCCAAGTCTTCCAGTTTTCAACAAAACACAGTTCCTTGGGACACTTCCCAGCGCTTTTGACATCAGTACTTTTCACTGGCATACATAGATAGTTAGTTTCTTAATGATCAAAATACATAATCTGTGGTTGCAAAACACAAGCTTCTTTATGGATACTTTCCTTAGGGTCTCCATAAAGGGGGGCACTTGGTCTAGGCGCAGTTGTTGGACCACAAGGTCCACCTATTACAGGTCACGCAACCGATGCCCCTTCTTGACTGCCACTGCCTTCCTTTGACAGTGCAGCTTGGTTCTTTCATCAGTGTCACACTCTTCTTTTTTAAAAACTTAAATTTTTCATAGAGAGTTACATTGGAGCAGAACCACGCCATAGACATTACATAAGCACATCAGCCACAGTTATAATATACATTTGCATATATAGCAATAAACGTGGTGGGTTATGGTGATGTAGGGGGTGTACTGTCTTCATCAGGTAGCAAATTACATAGATATAGCCGGAATGGAGTCCAAATGTCCTTGGGCCGGCAGCTTGAAGGGACGGTAAATACAAATTGTTCCTCATTTTCGTTCACCATTGACAAATATTTAAGAAAGTCGGCTCGACTAGGTCTCCCTGCGGACTTCCAGCATTTCAAGATGCATCGTTTTGCAACGACACATGAGATATTAAAAAGTCGCCTGGTGGTTTCTGCCACCTTACCAATGTCCCTGAACAGGTATTGTAGTGGAGATAGGGATGCAGGGATTGTCGTGATTTCCTCTAGGAGTTCTGCAATTTCCCCCCAAAATTCCATCACCAAGGGGCACGCCCAGTACATGTGGTATGCGTCAGCATTCGGTGCATCACACTTTAGGCATTTCTCTGTACAGCCATTCACGAATTTGGTTAGCTTAGCCGGAGTATAGTGAAGTTGATTCAATATCTTAAATTGAATCAGTCGTAGGTCCGAGTTCATGGACACAGTTCTAGTGAGTTGGTACCATCAGAGCTATAAAGTTTAATTTATTTCAATGCCCAAATCCTGTTCCCAAACCTCTTTAATGGTGTTACATGAAGTGGAGTGTTAGCGAGAATTCTCTGTAAAGGCTAATTTCCCAAACCTAGTGAGTCCCCCAGCAGCTTTGCTGGATTTTTGGGGTTTATTTTTTTCTCCTGCTAAGAGTGAGACTCTCTTTCTCCCACTCTTGGGCATGATTTGAGAATGTCCTTTGACTATGTAATGTGTTTTATGGGCTATCGGGTCTTTTACTCCATAGTGCTTCATGTGTTTTTGGTAAGTGTGTTACACAGCACCCTCAGTGCAGTAACACAGGGGTGTCATAGTGACCCCCAAACATAGACTCCATACCCTGGGACTGACTACTGTCTCCCAGGGCATGTAAAGTCACCATTGGCTTTACTAGTCTTAAATTGTGAACAGAACCAGTACAAACCATCATATTGTGGAAGTACTGGTAGGGGTAATTTGATTGCCCCTGAGTCTGTTTTCCAAGGGGGCACGTCCAGTCCCCCCTTGTCGAATTTCTGGCTGGTGGCAGTGGATACCACGCGAAATATTCCACTGCAATATTTCCTATGGGATTTTCCCATTCATTTTAAACGCACCACTTTTTGGTGCAATGTTAAAGATACTGCTGGGTTATTTATTTAATATTCATTCCCCAGTTGGGTCTTTTTGCCAGGTTTTAAAATGGCGTTTGTGTTCGCCTCTGAAACTCCAACCCAAGTCGAGCCCTTTGTTCCACTTTTGGCGGGCTTCTGCACAGAAGCCTCCAAAAGTGGTGCCACTCTGTCTGGGTCTACAGGATGTGTGGGAGGGTGGAATAGCACCCTGGACTGAGTTGCCTTGGCAACTCAAGTCACACTCTTGTGTGATTGGCAGCATGTATGATTGACAGCTAGGCTGATGAATGGGGGTTTTCTGCATAAAAGCAGGGCTTTGGGGACTGGAACTTGAGAAGTCGCCACAGGACCTAAAGAATCCGAAGAGGGGAGAAGCTGAGCCATCTACAACGACACCACCGGTGGAGTCCTGCTGTACGAAACTCACCACTTTCCCGACGACAGAGAAGATCCTCTTCCAGGAGAGTCTTCTTCCCTTTGAGCTGGTGGGACCAACCAGTTCGCCTTTTTTCACCACCTGGATCGTCTCGTGGTCGAATCGCCCGTGCCAAGCACCCCAGCGGCCGGATAGCCACGCTTCACCACTACCGCGAATAAAAGGGTAGTACCTTTTAACCGGGAAATTCCGCGGCTGGTTTCTTCCTTGGCAGTGCAACGACCTCCAGCTTTCCTCCACGTCGAGATCTTCTCTTCCCCTGGACGGAGCCCCGACTTGCACCTGCTGCCAGGAACAACTGCCCCCGCTGGAGCTTTCTCACCATTTCAGGTACTGTGTCCTGCCTGGTCTCCCTTGCAACAGACTGTCCAAGGTGTCCCGTAAATCCTTGACTCTCTATCCTAGGGTGACCTCAGACCTGTTAACATTACCTTTCTAACTTGATCCAACCTCTTTTCGACTTTCCTGCAAAGACTTTGAGTGCATTTCCACTGTGTGATCTTGGGCACATTCCGCCTTGCTCTCTCCAAGAGTGGGCCTGGCATATGAACTTTTTGCTCTACAGTAGACCCTGCCTTTCTTGACTTGCTGTGGTTTCTTAAAAGTGTTGCTACTGTGTGATTTTCCTATTCTGCCTTTTCTCTTCCTTTTTAAACAAATTATTGGAGAGCCATCTATGATTACGCGCTCACCTCTGTTTTGCTAAATAAGTGGTGTCTTAGCCTAGACTTGTCAAATAATTAATTAGGGAGGTGTATATATTTCTAGTGACTGTGTTTGAACTTGCTTGACATATTAGTGCCAGTGTATTTTTACAAGTGTGTTTTTAAATAAATAATTATACACTTTTATACCAAAGCTCTGGTCAGTGTTTGCTTGTGCTACTGTCTCTTTGTACCTAATGTGTATACTCTTGTAGTGATACACAAAATTGCAAATTTGCCAATCAGGGCTTTAGATGACAGCATTAGCCGCTGAAAGCCAATAGTTTATTCAAAGTATGTGCCAAAAATGCTGACAGTAGTCTGTTGTAGCAGTTCCATTATACAGTAGTGAGCTACAAGGAATATGCAGGCCTAGTAGGGGTGGTAGGTCACATTATGCATTGTAAATAAACAGGCAGGGCGAAGGCCCCAGCTCTGTACCTAATAGACATTATTGGAGTGTTTGGAACATTATGGCACCTATATAGCGCTTAGATAGCCAGTCTTAAGCGCTATGAACACTAAGCTATGAGTGCATGCCTTTTAGAGCTTGCTCACATGGGGTTAATTCATCTCGGCTTCTCTTAGAATATTCTGCCTTTCTAACGGTAGCCCTGCATAAACAAATCCTCTTTCTCTGAGAAGGCACTGATAAGACATTCCTGAGCTTTCGCGCAGATGGGCTCCAAGCAGGGAGGGGCACAGAAAAGGAGCACAGTGGAAATTCACAGAGTTGGGTTTTTCCATGAGCAAGCCTATATTTTGCACAGGGAAAGTTCTGGAACTGTGCGTCATGGACTGACAGCACGAGATTATAAAAATGCATGCCCACATGACTCAGGTGGGAGATCGATCTGTGGACTTGGTTCGAGCAAGATCAAGTGTCCGGAATTTATGGCTCTGTCGGCACCCTGCAGCGCTGTCCTCTGTGCGGGGCTTGTTACAGCTAGCTTATGAGGGCCAGGGTCTCCCAGTGCTGATTGAAGGGGCGTAAGACTGTGTTTCTCTATGTTTTTCTAAGTTCTATGTTTCTCTATATTTTGCATTTCTCTAAGTTTTGTGCTTTGTAATCTTCTCTAACTTGAATCCCAAGATGTTGCTGAAATTCACTGTTTAGAATAAAATACTAAAACTTATTGAAGGTGTCATTTGTCACTAACATGAGTTCACTGCTCGGCACAATAGAACCTGTATTTTGGGCTGAATTGGGTAATTTTTGCTCCCAAGGGCTGGTCCCGAGGAAGATTTGCCCAATATCAAGACAACTCTATATACTGCCTAACTCTTCTTGAGAGAAGTCTGACTGCTCAGCCACACTGCTACCAGGTAAATCTGGGTGGTACAGACTGCTACCAATTGAGTTTACTGCTAACACCTGTAGTCTTAAACTTTTTGCACTGGTCCCTAAGGGAACTGCACAGGTTTCTGCCTAACACGGAGTGCGACTGCACCAAGGAATATAACATCGACACCCCCTTCCTCTGCCCACCGGTGGTCATCATAGCTCTTATACATTCATGGGTTGGGGCGCCAAGGGAAATGATGGCCATTTAGCGGCAAATGCAGCCTTCATTCGTTGAAATTGAAAGCGTGAGTTTGTTCGGGTCTCATGACTCCTGTAATGCCCTGTCAAATGTAGGCGCAATATTGGGGACATTCCATAGGGGGATTTCCGGGTCATATGGGGTCTCTAGTCCAATCCTCTTGTATATCTTGGACCATGCATGTGTGGTGATGCCTACTGGGTCAAATAGTGTCTTTATAAAGCACAAGTGTCTTTATATTTAGATCCAAAGATGACTGATTGTATATCAAGCAGCACGTTTCTCTAAGGGGATGTGTGTGGCTGTATCATCCGGGTCGAACCAGTGTTTTGCAAATTGCGCCTGAGACGCTAAGTAGTATAACTCAAAGTCGGGGGGCAAAGATGCCGCCATTCTATAACGGTTCCACCATTTTGGCCCACCCTAACCTAGCCGTTTTTCCGTCCCACACAAAGGAGGTGGCAAGTAACTGGATTCTTGCAAAGAAGGCCTTTCCGGGCCAGATCAGGATATTACCAAAGTAATATAGTAGCTTGGGGAGGACCACCATCTTAAGAAGGGCCACTCGGCCGTAAAGGGAAATGGGGTAGGTTAGCCCATAGTTGGAATTGGACAGCCAGATTCTGCAGCATTTCCCCATGATTTTGCATATAGTGTGTTTGTTTGTCCCTGGATTCCATTATTCCTAGGTAGCGAACCTGTGTGGGGGCCCATTTAAACCCACTTATTCCAGATAAATCACCGGTCAGTGGGCGCAATTCGGATTTTGACACGTTGATACTGTACCCAGAGTAGTCAGAGAATGTGTGTATGTCAGTCATTATAGGTTCCATGTTCTCTAGGTTCCATGTTCTCTTGTGGGTTACGGATGTATAACAGGGTATCATCAGCGTATAGGGATATTATCTGTGGGGGTCCCGTCATCCTGAGTCATCTTTGGGAATGATTCTTCCGTAAGTATTCTGCTATAGGTTCTATGGTGAGTGCAAACAGGATGGGAGAGAAGGGGCATCCCTGTCGGGTTAACAGGAATGTGGGTGACATGGTGCTGTTGGTAAGGACTCCAGCTGTCGGGTTCCTGTACAGCAGGCGAACGCTCTTCACAAAGTATTGGCCCAGCCCGAACCGCTTCAGGACCAGGAATAGGTAGGACCAAGAGACCGAGTCGAAGGCCTTTTCGGCGTCTAGTGCTGCGATGGCCGCATTTGCCTTCAGGTCGATTTGTGCCATCACACCAAAGAGGCATCGTAGGTTCAAGGCTTTGGATCGAGTGAGGATGAAGCCGGCCTGGCCGGGATGGACCAGGATGGGCATATATGGTAAAAGTCTTGTGGCAAGTACTTTGGCAAAAATCTTTGCGTCCGTATTTATCAGGGAAAGGGGTCTATAAGAGGCCATGTCCTGCGCAGGGCGACGAGGCTTAAGAAGGACTGTGATAACCGCCTTGCGCATAGATCCATGGAGAGTGCCACAGTCCATTGCCTTCTCCCAAACCCTCAGTAGCACGGGAGCCAATTTTTCATGAAATTCTTTGTATAGTTCGGCTCCCAGGCCATTTGAGCCAGGGGCCCTACCGGAGGTTAATGCTTTTATCGCACTGGTGATTTCCTCAAGTGTGATGGGCATATCCAGTATATTGCGTGTATCAGAGTTGGGAGATCTAGGTCATCTAGGTAACTAGTTATTTCTTCCTTGGATTTCACATCGTGGTTGGAATACAGGGATGCATAGAAGTCAGCAAATGTGGTATTGATATCTTGCTCCCGGTTCACTATCGTCCCTTGAGCCGTCTGGATGCTGTAGATGGGGCTATGGTAACTCTCAGCCTTAAGCATATTAGCTAAGAGCTTGCTTTCCCCGTATCTGTGGTCCCGGGCTAGGGTGGTCATATATAGGACTTCTCTATCTGCAAGTTTATTAAATTCATTCAGCGTTATATATATATCGGACAGAGTCTCCTTATTTTGTGTGGTACTGTATTCAATTTCAAGCATGTCTAGTTTTGTTTCGGCTAGGCTTAGTTCCCTCCTAACAGACTTCAATAGCCCAGTGGACTTTGCCACGATGACACCTCGGACCCAAACCTCGAACGCCTCCCACAGAGTAGCATATCTGCCTACCGACCCCTCATTTAATTCAAAGAACTCTTCAATTTCGATGTGGAGTGCCTCGCAAACATGGGGGTCTCTAAGTATTGTAGGGTGCATCCTCCAGCATCTAGCAGGCGGTGCGGTATCATGTAAAGTAAGGGTGAGTGTTACTGGGGAGTGGTCAGAGAGGGTGCAGGGATATATCTCACAGACGGATGCCGCATCTTAGAGGGATGAGCTAATGAGCCAGTAATCTATACGTGAGTGTGAATAATGTACGAATTAATAATAAGTAAACCTCTTTTCCTGTGGCTGTAGTGCACACCATATATCTATTGTGCCTGTTTGTTCCATTATCTGCTTCAAGACAAGTGCGGCCCTAGTGGATGCCCGGGGAGCCGCCGAAGAGCGGTCCAAGGACAAATCAAGAATTGTATTGAAGTCCCCTCCCCAAATTACTTGTGCGTCTCTGTATGTGATCAACATATCTAGTATTGTGCAATAAAAGTCAGAGTCATCGACATTAGGTCCATAGGTATTAACTATCACTATTTGTCGTCCCGCCACTTCCCCGCAAACCAGTACGTATCTGTCCTGGGCGTCTACCTTGCTAGAGAGGTATTGGAAACCCAATTTTGGGTGAATCAACGTGAGCACTCCCTTAGACTGAGCTCAGTATTCCGTATAATATCTAAGGGGTCCCCAGCGTGGAAGAAAATTGGTGTTAGCATTGTTGAGCACGTGTGTTTCTTGTATAAGGAGGATCTGGTAGTTATGTCTAGTCACATAAGCTGTGATTTTTCTGGCTTTGACTGGGTTGTTGAGACCTCGGATATTCCAGGATAGCAGTTTAATCATCAGCCCCCCATCAGCCTGTGTCATAGCCATAACTGAACTTGATTCTGTGTCCCATGCATCGATGTACCTCTGTCCAATGCGTGGTATTCGCTACCACATAATTCCCTGATTTTGAACTTTTAGCATTCCCAACAAGACCTGGCAAAGTGCCTGGGGTAATCATTCTTCGTACCCCGCCCCCACCATCAACCCCAACACGATGATGTATCCCATTTCCCATAAGTTTTGGAATTCTCCTGAGGGTCGCTCGTTGCAGTCACATTGCTGCCATCAACCGAGGCTCACAACCCCAATTTCAACAACTATTAATCAGAGCCACTCTTCCTTACTTCAGACATTAAACATTGTAAAGGATATGAGTTTAAATCCCTCTCAATCGGCAGGGTCATTTCTCTCCTCGCTTGGTCGTGGTTGCATGTTTTGATCCATTGCCCTGTCTCTGGGGGGCATGGGGATGGAAGCCTCAATGTATGCCATGGCTTCAGGTTTTTCGAAGAAGTGCGCTCTGCCCCCATGGTGGATTCTCATCTTTGCAGGGAAGATGAGGGCATAGGGGACGTGGCGTAGCCTGAGCTGTCTCTTGAACAGCTCCTAGGATCTCCTCTGTGTTTGAACATTGGCCGAAAAGTCTGGGTAGATATGTACTCTTTTTTCCTCGTAGTGTAGGGTACCTTTTTCCCTGGCTATCCTCAGGATCGTGTCTCTGTCCCTATAGTTGAGGAGACAGGCTATTATCGTACGAGGCGGTGCCCCAGCTCTGGGAGGCAGTGCCAAGGTGCAATGGGCCCTTTTGACAAGGAAGGGGTTTTCAGGAGGTTTTCTACATGATGTTCCATTGGGCCTTTACCGACAATCCGGATGTTATTCCTTCTGGATCTTGTTTCGAGAACCTCACATTTATTTAGGGTTTTTTGGAGTTCCCCCTTTAGTGCTCTCCTTGTCCACCCTCGCCTTCAGGGAGCTGATTGTTGCCACAATGCCATCTAGCTTGACATTTACTGCTAGAAAGCCGTTTTGTACATTGTCATTAGGCGGTCCTCCCTTGCGTTGGCAGGGGTCTCGCCCTGGCTGCTCGTCGTCGACAGCAGTGTTATGGCCGACCCATGGGGCTGGGATCTGGCAAAGGAGTCCATTGGGCCAGTTTTCTTGGCTCCTGTACCCCTCTTCTCGTGGCGGCCCATATGGTGCAGCCACGTCACAGAGTGGACTGTGTTCTCCCACGTCTCGTAGTTGTAAAGGACAGCTTTGCTTTGGTGATCTCAGGTGATCTCAGGGCGGATTGGGATCTTCTGGCTTGTGTGGCCAGTTCCCCCTTCTGCCGCACCTATATGGCTTGCTCTAGTAGATCCTAACAATGTTATATCATATGTAGTTCCCTGGGGTTGTTGCTGTAGTGACTGCACAGGAAACGGCTGAGTCGTATCCGCAGGGCCACTCCCTGCTGTTATTTAGGCTCCGCTGCATTGTGGACCGCCACTTGGGCTGAGTTTCAATATGTGTCCATGCTCGGCGGTGGCCTCTGTTGTGTAGTGAAAGGATTCTTCCGGCACTTGAGTGTTGACGTGTAGGCCTGGGTCCAGTTTCAACCAGTTGATAAGGGTGAATTTGCAGTATGCCCTTATGTTATATGACTAACTACGATGGGGGGGGGGGGACTGTTAGTTCATATGTATACAGAGGTTTCAGGTTCCTTCCCACAGTAGTGTGGGAGTTCAGTGTATTACGTAGAGGTGGGTATCTAGGTAGCAGCCAATGATATCGTGCACCCCTGTTTCAGACTTTAAGCGCCTTCCGTATACCCAGGGTGTCCACCAGCTCGCGTAATCCGGATATGAGAGCAGCCTCCGCCAGTGCAGGAGTCAACCAAGGTTCTTTGATAGGGAGCTTGGGGCACTGAAGAGTGCAGCCTTTCTATTGATGATCGTTTTCCTGTGGGAGTATAAACTGATTTTATGGGCTTACTAGGTATAATAGATTTGCACTGGCCTTGTGCGTATAGTTTGGCAAAGTCCCAACCTTCCTCTTGAGGCAGCGTTAATGAGGGCCAGAGCGGAACTTCATAATATGTGCATTTACCCAGTCTTCCGCTTCTCCTGCATTTGTAATGCCAATGTCGGAACTCCCCTTCCACCGGTGTGGTCGGCGATCGGGGCGTAAGAGGCCGGTGTGAGGCTTCATCCTCAGTTCGAATTGTCCAGCGGTGCTGCGTAGGGCTGATCAGGCTCGTCCGTGGGGTCCAGCGTTCACCGTCCCCTCAAAGTGCATATGGCAATATGTCCGTAGTAGTTGCAGCTACAATATGCTGGGCACGATAGTGCTACGGCGCTGTCCCAGCCCTTCCCCCACTTGGCCTTCCGCCAGATTCTGCCTCCGCTCCACCGTAGTTTTCCTATGGAGCTCAAGCACGGCTTCTTCCTTGTTGCGTTTCCGCTGGGGATGTCGGGCTGGATATCTCAGCGAATATTACATGGATTTATACCATGTTTTTTGCTTTCTTATCTATGAACCTTCCACCATCAGCTCCACGATGTTTCTAGTGATATGGTGGCCCCTGAAAGGATTTATACCCATAAGGATGTTGTTAGGGTCAGAGTACTCTAGTTCAGGCAGCCATCAGCTTCGTGTGCAACAGCGCCCCCCCAGTGTCACACTCTTCTAACACTGTTCCGTGGCATTCACTTTGCTACCCTTGTTCTGTATTCCCCTGGGTCTTGCCAATACAGGCTTCATCTTAACCTGCAGTTGCTTGAACTCTTTTAATTTTGCCCAATACTTGGTTTCTCATCTCATACCCTTCTTGGTATTCTCTTGACTTTTGTCCCCTACTTGTGTCACATACAATACATACCTTTCTTCCACTGCACTCCCAACTTTCAGTTTGTTCGGTATTCACAAGTACTTGTTTCGGCATTCACAGTTGCCTTTTTTACGTTCCCGGTTCAAAAGTTTCCTGAATATATTGGACATATGGACAAAACCACCCTCTTTCTGTGACCGGGTCGCTTTCCCAGGCGGACTTGCTGGATGTCTTTCACAGCACTTCTGTGAGGTCCCGGGCAGGCACAGTCTTGCTATTCCTCTGGGCGTCTCGCAGTAGCAATGCGGCAGTGTTTCGTGGCTTTGTTCCCACAGCCTGCATGCTCTCAGCGGGTTCGGCTTCACGGCTTGAGTCCTCCAGCTGTTGACTGCCCCTTCCTCCATATTCACCCCAGACCTCTGATTTCCAGCAGCCTCGCTTTCCACTGCTTTCACTCTGCCTCTTCCAATCTTGGTTCTCCAGCGATTCTCGTGCCACAGTGCTCTCTCTCTGCTATGGTCAAGAACGTTGCTTTGCCTTCTCCGACTTCCTTACCTGATACTCAGCTGATCTTCATGAAGCTCTTTAAATATCCTGTGCTAAAGTTTGGGATCATTAGAGCCAGTCCGATAACCTTGAAACAAGTCACATGTAGTTTGCATTAACTCCGGACTCCTCTTCTTTGTCCCAGTATGTAAATGGTGTTTGGGGAAGTTTGTTTTAATAAAGGAAGTATGCATAACTTTTGGGGGTGGAGAAGAGGGTAAGGGCTGACCCACAAAGGTTTGAGGGATAAAGGGTTTATTCTGCTAAGGGTATGTGGGATATCATATCTCACCTAAGGACATCCTCTCCCCACTCCACAGGTTTCCTCCACCCAGGTGATTCTCCCTTGCATATCCACCCCCACGGTCAGGATCCAAAAGCAATGACATTTCCCTGGCCACCTGAGAGGAGGATCCCAGGGGAGAAGAAGTGAGGACGCCCTCAGTTTCCGCACAGTATCCAGTATCTTTTCAGTTCTAGTAAGCTATCTCTGAACAAATTCTTTCCACTTCTTCCCTGTTAGCACACCCTTCAACCGTGAATACAGAAAGACTGACAACTTCCCAATAAGTAATGATGATAGAATCCTAGCCATATGTCCTTTTAACCGTGGGGTGGTTTCGGAAAAAAGGGCAAGGTAGCTTTCTCCCACTCTTCCCAAGTCTCCCATAACATGTCAATGACATCATGTGGCTCTCTGCCATATTATAATTCGAATAGAGAAAATCCTGTTAAGGGTTGGGGTTTTCGATTCGCAAAAAGGGCCCAAGGTGTCATGATATCCCAGTTTTTGCTGTCTGCCTCTACCAACTTCTTTAGGACATGCTACTGGGTTTTATTGAATTGTTCCAGTAGCCTGTCAGTTTGCGGGTGATAAATGTAAGTCCTAAGAGCTTTTATATGTAGGATTTCCCTCACCTCTGCCATTAGCCGACTCATTAAGGTACACCCCTTGTCCGTTAGGATCTCCTTCGGGGAAACCAAATCGCAAGAAAAATGGGATTAACTGTTTGAGAATTTGTTGGGTCGTATTATTGCATAATGGGAATGCTTCAGGATATCGAGTTGCAGAATCCACAATTACCAATATATATCGGTTACCCAATTTTAATGGTTCAAGGGGCCAACCATGATGTCCATGCCTATACGGGAAAAGGGCACATCAATGATTGGTAGAAGTTGTAATGGAGCTCGAGGGGACATCTAAAAACTGTTTTTTTGGCACAGGGCACAAGTAAGCATGACATTTTTTCACATCCGCATAGATTCTCGCCCAATAGAAACGGCTTAATGTCTGTGCCTGTGCTTTGGCTGTTTCTACCTGTAAAAGGGACTGAGCAATTATTAATACCATTCTTTTGTAGCTTTGGGGTACCATAATCTAAGATCTGTGAGTACCATCAGGACTAAGATCGCCCCTATAGGGTAGTCCAGCTTTTTCTCTGCCCTCCTCTTCAGGTAACACATGAAGGAAAGCTTCTGCAAGCAAGGGATCATTCCTTTGGGTGAACATCAAGTCTGGAATAACTTGGCTTCCTCCCTAAGGGCATTAGGTGGAACTGCCCCGGATATAGTTGGGGAATCTGCGTCTGCTGCTCCAAAGCCTTTGCTCCCCCTCTGTTTTATCTGTGGTTTTAACTTCCTCTGCTTTGGGAATCCAAGCCCTCTCCAGGATCCCCTTTACTTTATATGCTTCGTTCCCACTGTCCT
Source organism: Ambystoma mexicanum (assembly GCF_040938575.1). Classification (NCBI taxonomy): domain Eukaryota; kingdom Metazoa; phylum Chordata; class Amphibia; order Caudata; family Ambystomatidae; genus Ambystoma; species Ambystoma mexicanum. The sequence goes on along the minus strand of NC_090937.1, from coordinate 1,260,123,624 downwards.
GAATCTATATTTTTATGTCACCTCTTTAGTCAGGGTCTATGATGCCTGCTAAAACGTCCAGGCCATATTGCCAAGCCAGGCCTGACTTAGAGGCAAGAGTGATATAAGTGCCTGATGGGGGTATTGAGATCAGATCAGTTGGTTTCAATACTCAGTCTCCAGGTTGTATTAACTCCCCCCGGCGACTATATAAATCATATCCAATGGACTGTTCTGTAGCTACTGATGGATCAGAAGCTCTGTTGCTAAGGTTTTCAAACCTGAGAGTCGCCTAGTTTGTGCCAACTGAGCGCAATCACATTTCTCTGACACAATATGTGAGGAGCCAGGAATGAGACTTGGACACAAGGGAGTCATGGTTTTGGTCAAAGACTTTTATTAAAATAAAAGGGGGGTGGAGGCGCTGTTGAGCAGCCTGCAAGATGGCTGCTTAGCTTCTAGCTCCGTGCCCAACTGCCAAATATCTGTTAAGATCAGCGGGCTCTTCAGTGATCCGGCGACTGGAACCACCGCGCTGTGTGGGCGAACTCTCGGGCAGCTGATAGAGGTGTTCCCGAGCGAAAACGGAGTGAATCGGCTGTGCTGCGGCTCTTTCCCCTCTGCCTGGCACGACTACCTCCTCTGCTGCTGTGGCTTGTCGCGCTGCGCGCTGCTGCCGTGAGCCCGGCTCCCTGTCTCTGCCGAGCGCAGCTCCTTCTGCGCTGAATCCTATATTTCTCATGGCGCGGGGCGCCTGAGCAGTGCCACAGCGCTGGAGTTTTCTCCCCTGCCTGGGTGCCCAGAGACGACGTCTACGGTGTGGCTAGAGCCAGCTGGACTGGTGCCATTGCGGCCCCCTGCTGCATCGCGGGAGCCGCTGGAGCTGCGACTCCCGCGCTGGGGGTGTGTTCGGCTCTCCGTCCCTCCGCTTGGCTGATTCCTGTCCTGCCCCGTGGGGCACTGCCTGGTTGCTGGGCCGAGGGGCTCCGGGCCGCGTCACCAACTGACATCTGCCATGGCCCCCGGCCTTGGACGGTTGGTGCGGTGCTCTCGGCAGGGCGGCTGTGCGTGGGGGGCTGGGGGCCAGTTCGCAGCACACCCTTCGCCCCTGCTGTGCTCGGCCCCGGCGGTTCCTGTGCATCCTTCTGCTGGGGCTGGACTCTCCCCCTCCTCCCATCTTTTCGGCGCGTGTGCCCTGGCTTGGCCCGCGTTCATCATGAAGGATGCTCCTGCTGCGGGGGCGGCCCTAGTGCTATATACCTTGCCGGGCGGTGAGACCTCAGCGACGGAGCCCCTCCTCCATCGAGCCTCACTGGACTGAGCTGTGGCATCGGGGACACCATAATCATCTGTACATCTGGAGGGAGCGGAGGCGTGCCCCCCCATCGCCGTTGGCTGTGCCGCTTTGACCTTGTGCATTTGACCCCCCCTCTCATCCTGCAGCCTCCCCGGGCGTTAAAAGCGCTGTATTACTCCTTTCCATTATTCCACCGGCTGCCTGGGGCTGCATTACCTTCCACTGCGGAGCACTGCATCCCATATAGCGCCCCCTCTGGTCTACTCCTCGACTGGTTCATGATATCTCTACAAGTAAACTCTCAAAATAACCCACTCCGAGCAGTATATCGGGTACTTCAGAGCGGGGCCACCTGCTGCCAACCCCTTCTGCGCTCGACGTGGCCGCTGGTGAGACAGTGTGTTCCCTTCTCAACTGCTTTGGTATTGGCTTCGCTGAAGGTCCGTTTGGCTGCCGACCATACACCTTGCTGACCTCAACCCTGCTTTGCTCTATTGAACTTTGGCAATATGTCAAATAGGTCCCGTGGTGCTAATAAAGCGGGAACAACGAATAAGTACGCCAAGTCGATCCCCAGGCAGGAGCAGGGCGAGTCTGCTTCGAACCACGACGACTCTAGTCCGCCATCTGCCCCCCCCCCCAAACCTGATTTGGCAACGCTAATGGAGGCCATGGCAAAGAATTTTGCTTCATTGCATGAGAAGTTAGATGATATCAACGCGAATATGGCCTCCATGAGGACCAAACTAGACCAACATGGGTCTCGAATAACGGAGGCAGAGACTAGAATTGGTGTTAATAAAGACGAGGTTCACTCTATCCGGAGCACTGTCTCTGATCTGGTGCGGGATATGCAGCAAGTCAAGGCAAAATGCGAAGACTTGGAGTCTAGATCCCGAAGAAACAATATCCGCATTGTGGGTGTTCCGGAGTCGGCCCTTAAAGGAAGAATGGAGCAGGCGGTTGAAAGTCTTCTTAGAGACCTCCTAGACAACCCCCAACTTTCACCGTTCTTCGCGATTGAATGCTCTCACCGTGCGCTTGTCCCTTGCCCTAAACCGGGCGACTTTTCACGGTCCCTGATGAGGCAGTGAAGTTTATCGAATCTCATGTTCCACTCCCCGATCTGGTCGACAAGCCAGTAGATAATGCCTGAGGTGGCGCTTGCTTGTCGCTGTGGGTGAGCTCCCCGGACCCCACCAGGTGCACTTCTGTTCTCCCCTGTCGGGTGGGGGACTATTAGCTGCGCGGGGGGACCGCGCTCAGCGGCGGTGCAGCTAGACAGTCCTCTCTCGCTCCTACTTTAGCCTTTTCTGCAACTCATTGCTTTGTGCATCCTAATGTTCTCTTGTGTGTTACAATTCATCACAGTGGTCTCTTTGTTATTGAAATGTTATTTACCGCTGCATGATCTTCAGTGCAATTGCTCCATACTCCTAGCGCAGTTGGGTAAACGGCAGTGGCGACCCCCGCTGCAGCTGCAATGCCAAGGTTGGCAGGTTGTTTCCTCTGGTTTTGCCACTGGTAGGCATACAGGCAGGCACTGCCCTTTTGGGTTTGGCACGCCTTTGCCCGGTTCTTGGGTGGGTACTGGTGCTCTGCTGAGTTGGGGTGGGCAGTGAGGGTGGTGGGGGGTGAAGGGGAGGGGTGTTATGCAAAAATGGCAAGGAAACTGTGGCCGGTGAAGCGGGGGGACGCATCAAAACATCGACAGCTCCTACATGATTAAAGAGCGATGCTATGTGGTGCTGCAATACCTTATAAAATTATAGCATGGCTGTCAAGTTAATGACATGGAACATACGGGGGCTAAGCAACTTCACTAAGGCTCGTAGGATATTCGCGTATGCCCAGAGACATGGGATCAAAATACTTCTCCTGCAAGAAACCCATGCTCTGAGCTGCCTCTTATCCTCGCTAGCTCCGGCATGGGGCGCCAATACATTTTACACTACCTACTCTTCTCAGTCCAGGGAGGTCTTAACCTTGATCCACAAATCTGTGGAATTCTCCTTGCGTACAAGCCACATAGACCCTGAGGGTAGATATGTGATTCTTCATTGCCTGCTATACAGCACTGAATGTCTTCTGGTGAACACATATGCTCCAAACACAGATGCCCCTGAATTTTTCGATGGGGTAATGGCTCTGCTGATGAGCTATATTGGGATTCCAATCATTTGGGGTGGGGGACATGAACCTTATTCTAGATAATGTGCTAGACAGATCGGGCACCGCAACTAGAAATTTGTCTAGGGCCGCCCATCGCCTCCACACTCACATGGGTTCTGTTGGCCATGTGACGCCTGGAGAGTGCTCCATCCACTCACCAGGGAGTATACTTTCTATTCTTCTGTGTACGACAGCCACTCTAGGATAGACCTATTCCTCATATCAGCTGGGCTAATGGGGAAAACCTCTGGCATGCAGATACTACCACGCAAATGTTTGGATCACTCCCCGGTGATACTTGAGATCACATTGCAGCCTGCCAGCCCCTCATATTCCAATTGGCGTTTCAAATCGGAGGCACTCCAGGACACAGTCTTTAAAGCTGACATCCTAGTGGATATCGATTCTTTTTTTTACAACAATAACCATCACGACACATCTGATGGGATCTGCTGGGAAGCATTCAAGGTCTATATCGGGGGATGTGTATTTCTAGAGAGGTTGGGGCCTTGAAGGACATCAGAAATTCCCTAAAATGTTCTGAGACTAAACTTAAGGAACTCGAGCGGGAATATATCTCTGCCCCCCCCCCATCCACATTGGCGCAGATTCGGTTGGCACTAGAATCTTTTGAGTCACTTGCTCTCAAGGAGGTACGTTATTACGCCCGATCCACTGCGGCATGGAAATATGGTGAGGGGGATAGACCGGGTCGTACTCTGGCCAGGCTGGTCCCTGTTGAGGGGAGCAGAGCTCGAATAGATAGTATCAGGGACGAGTGCGGTGTGCAGCTCTGGTCTGACGAATCCATTCTTGAGACCTTTGCTGCCCTGTACGGTCCACAGCGTGAGCACAATCCACAGGACCTCAATCTCCTGCTGGATCAAATTCCCATGACTTATATATCTCCCTCTACTAAAGAACAACTAGAAGCCCCCATCACTCTCTATGAAATAACTGAGGCCATCTCGGCCTTCCCTAAGGGCAAGGCTCCCGGCCCCGATGGTCTTACTGCTGAATTTTACCAAGACCATGTCGCCTTGCTGGCCCCGCGTTTGCATGAAGTCTGCACGGAATCACTCCGCCTAGCTAACTTTCCCCAATCCCTTTGGGAGGCCGTAATAACTGTTCTACCCAAGCCGGGCAAACCCCCGGACGAATGTGGCTCCTATAGACCCCTCTCCCTTATAAATACAGATACCAACATTTTCGCTAAAGTTATTGCTAACAGGTTGCTCCCCATAATGCCATACCTTGTACACCCAGACCAAAGCGGCTTTGTCCCTGGCCGCTCCACTGCTTTAAACATCCGCAGATTATTTAACGTCATCTCTAGAATGGATCCTAAAACTAACGCAGTGGCAGTCGCACTTGATGCCCAAAAGGCATTTGATATGGTCTCCCGGCAGTACATGTGGGCGGTATTGGAGAAAATGGGTATTGGTCCGTGCATGCTTTCCTATATCAAACTGCTATACACAGATCTGGTGGCCAGAGTCCTGGTTAATTCTCATATGTCGGCTCCTATCACCCTACATAGGGGCACGCGCCAGGGATGTCCATTCTCTCCTTTATTATTTGCAGTGGCCATTGAGCCTATGGCGGATAGTGTGAGAGGCAAGTATGCCCGCATGGGAATACGCTTGCGTTACACACCCAAAATCATATCGTTATATGCTGATGATATACTTCTATATGTCAGAGACCCCTCCGTTCATCTAGACCCTATCATTTGCGAGATAACAAAGGTTGGTACATTTTCGGGCTTTACTATAAATGACACCAAGTCGGATATGTTTCCTCTTACCACTGCAACTCCCCAACCGACATGCAAATTCCCACTCCGCCGGTCACCTGGGGTCATTAAATACCTTGGAGTTCAAGTATCCTTACTGGGATCCTCTTTACTGGCTGATAACTATACCGCCGCCGCGCAATATGCAGAATCCAAGATGTTGAGGTAGCGCGACCTTCCACTGTCCTTCTCGGGAAGACTCTCCCTGATTAAAATGATAATAGTTCCAAAGCTCCTATATATATTTGCTAATGTTCCGCTCTGGCCTGGGAAGAGATATTTTACAAACTTACACGCTGAGTGTGCCCAGTTCCTGTGGCACCCCGGCGCTGTCCGTATGAAGTGGCAGTATATGACTCTTCCCTACGAGAAGGGGGGATTCGGTGCCCCGGACTTTGCTGTCTACTGGGTTGCTGCACAAGCCCAACACGTAACACATTGATATAAATCACTAGATCCTCCCCCCCCATGTCAAACCTGAGATCCTAGCGAGTGAGGAGGTGAACGTTATGTCCCTGATCCTCTACCAATCGTACCAAACTGATACCCCGGCTGCCCACTGGCTACTAGGATTAGGGCATGGAGATTGCTCTTTCTATCCCAACCTGCACACTGCCCATACTATAAGTGGCTGCCCATACGGTCATGCCCAGGTCTCGCCCCCACACATGATAAACTTCTCATGCAACATTGGCTGGATCTGGGGTATCGGGTTGTTCGGGAGAATTCTCATTTATGGCTAATTTCCCTCACCTAGTGAGTCCCCCAGCAGCTTTTCTGGACTTCTGGAGTTTATTTTTTCCACCTGGTAAGAGTGAGAGCTTTCCCCCCACTCTTACCTGTGTTTTGCTAAGTGTTTCCATCTGTTTTTGTGATTGTGGACTCTGAAGTACACCACTTCAGTAGCCCTCTTCTTTTTGTGTCACACAGCACCTTCAGTGCCGTGGCACAGGGTTCTCTTTGAGACTTCCCTCGACTCCATTTCTGAGGCGACTACTCTCCCCCAGAAAAGGGTAAAGTTACCATTAACTTTACTTAGTCAATCTTCCACAGATCCAGTACACCCCATCTTCCATGGAGTACTGGAAAGGGTTAACTCGTATCCCTTTTTATCTGTACCTCCTAGAGCATTGTTTCGCTCTTTTACCATTTAGACTTGGCTGGTGGCAATGGTATCTACCCTAACCTTTCTATCGCGATTATATTAGATAAACATGGTACTGTTCTTGGCTATTATATTAGCCACGAACATAAACCCTCTTGACCAAATCGTCTTTCTTTTGGCTCCGGTTGGGTTTATTCGCCATTTCTTTTTGTTAAAGTCCTTCTTGTGTTTTACTTTGCGCGGCAAACAAGGTTCGCCTTCTTTGTTCACTGTCTTTTATCGGGCTTCTGCCCAGAAGCCCTCCTCAAGGCGCCTGGGTGTCTAGGTGGGCTTAATGTGAGGGAGGGGTGAAGTCACCCCCTGCACAGGGTATCCTAGGAAACCCAAGTCGCACTTTGTCATGATTGGCCAGGGTAGTTGTCCGGGCTGGAGAACCCCCCTGCTGGGTGATTGACAGCCAGGCTGCGTGAATGGGGGTTTTTCGCATAAAAGGCAGGTCTCTTGGGCTAGAAGTAAGAGAGTCGCCACTGGAACTACAAGGAACCGAAGAAAAGCGGAGAGAATGACGGCTGCTGCAACTACCCTGTCCCGGTGAAGCCCTGCTGCAGTCCTGAGCTATCTGCCCTTCAACGACTCAGAGAAGATCCGATCCGGAGTCGTCTTCCCTTGAGCTTGGTGGGGATAACCAGCTCATCTTCTACAGCCAGAGGATCCTCTTCTGTGGTTGAAATTGCTGCACACTGCTGTAGTGTCCGGATAGCCACCTGAAGAGCCTCTCCTGTTTTTAAGGAGCGTACCTTTTATTCCGTGTCGCTGCTGCCGGCCTCATCCCTGTGTGGTGCAGACCCCCTTCAGACGTCCTCCTTTTCGACGAAGCTCCAGGAATCGTCGGTCTGCGGGAAACCAACAGGAACAACTGCCAGGGCACCAGCTGCACCATTGGAACAAGGTACTGTGTTCTGTTGAAACTGGGTGAATCCTTTTTTCTTCATTTCCAGGACTTGACCTTGTCTTCCCTCCTTTTTATAACTTTTGCTTCCGAACATTGATAATATCGAAGTACTTTTGGCTCCGTTGAATCGTGAACTGTTAGACCGTGTGACCTTCGGCAACTGGCCCCGGTGTCTTTCGACCCTGGCTCCGGCCCTTTGACTTTTGAACTCCTGTCTGAGTGTTTCTTGATTCTGCCTGCCTAACCAAAATATTGCCTGTGATTTTTGCCTCCAACTCCCCCTGGGTAGCTCAGGTGCTAAGTGTGTTTTTGCCCAGTAGCATTTCATGTCACGGATACGCGTTTGTTTAGTAGACCGAACCGTCAAAAAGTGATCGCAATCGTATCCGCGGTAACATGTTTTTGTGCCTAACAGCGGTTCATTCAAACACAGGGTACTTACTTTGAGACTTACTGTACAAAGTGAATTGGTTAGTTGTAGTATATTTAACGTGCGATTTTTATTGAAGTTTAATAGAAGTGTTGTGTTTATAACGAATGGTTTAAAAATAAATGTACTTATATTTTTCTACCTGAAACCATGAGTCACTCTTTGCTTGAGTCAGAGTAATTGTGGTCCCTTTGTGTAATCTCTGCTACTGCTCATCTACTCTTGAGATAAGCCTGGCTGCTCCGCCACTGCTACCACTATGACATAGTAGTACAGGCTTGTACCAAAGGTAAAACTTGTATCACCACCTGTAGTCTTAATTGTGTGTAGTGGTCCCTTGGGGCACTGCACAGGATTCTCCCTAACACTGGTGTACAGCGGTGAGTATTTGGAAGTAGAGTGATTACACTTAGAGTGCTGCTATTGCTTGGGTTCAACTAACCACAAGGCTAACACCGCTAATTCTATTTAACTAAGAAATCATGTCAAATATGGAAAACTACACTGAAGAGTCTTTTACTCTATACTGCTGAGGTTCTGACAACCATGTGTAGGGATAAGAATATCTCTGGTAAAGGAAAGAAATCTGAACTGGTTGGAAAGTTAATGGGAAAAAGTCTGGAGAGTGGGTCAGAAGGACCTCCCACTCCAGCAAATGTGGATTTTGATGTTTCTGATTCTGAGAGTGTTAATTGTGAAAAGTAGATGAGTCCTTGCTAGGACACACTGCAACTCCCTTGCCTGCTCAGAATGCACAACCTCTGTCCGCAGGGACCCCCCACAGGTCCTACACTTACTCCTGAGTTTATTGCACTTGAGAAAATGAGACTTGAATTATAAGTGAAACGTATTGATGCACAAGCTGCCATGAAACATCAAGAGTTAAGGCTCAGAGAAATGGAGCTGAACCATGAACTAGAAATGAAGAAACTGTCTCTAGAAAATGCTCCTCTCCCAGAGTCATCTAGGTCTTCCAGCCCTAAGAGACCCCGTATGCCAAAGGAAATGATTGGTATGTATGAGACTAAACTTGATATTGTGGATTGGTTCGCAATGTTTGAGTACACTCTTGGGATTCAAGGTATCTCAGGGAATCAGTTGATTCCTTGGCTTTTCTCTAGGCTCCCCCCTGTTGCAAGTGATGCTGTAATGGAGTTGGGGGAGGAGGATAAGCAGGATTATGAGTGTGTGAAACTAGCATTAATAGCTAGGTTTGGGAAGACCCCTTCCCAGTATCTTAAGAGGTTTAGAACCCTCAAAAAGCATGATGGTACCCTTTGTGCTACCTGGGTTTGTGAATGTTTGAAAAACTTAGATGGTTGGGTTAAGGGTTACAAAGTGAACTCTTATGAAGGTTTAAGGAATCTTGAAATGTTGGAGTCTATTTTTGATGTCTGCTCTCCTGAGCTTAGACAGCATTTGGCTGATTCAAAGGAGATAGATCCTAAGAAACTAGCTAAGGCTGCTGACTTGTGGGTTGCCAACGGGGATACTCACAAGGATTCTGGGGCTACTCAGAAGAAGGATGAGGGGAAGAAGCCAAAGAAAGACAACCAAGAGAATTCCAATAATTCCAATCCAAAAGAGGGCCCCAAACATAACCAGGGTAAGCCAAAAGGTAAACCGAAGGTAAACCGAATCAGGCTAGTGTACCACCTGGTTCCACACCAGATGGAGGCCCGGGCAAACCCACATTCCAGAGAGCATTTGGAAATTGCTTTGTTTGTGGGTTGCCTGGCCATGTGAAAGGAGATCCCAAGTGTAAGGGTAAACCTTCAGGGATCAACAATGTCTCCTTAGCCTTCTCCCAGGTGGATGAAGTACCTATGACCAGTGGAAACTTTCAGCTACTAGCTGATGAGTCCATGAGAGTCTCAACCAGTGTTTCTATAGTGTCCTTGGGTCTTTGGGAACAACAGAACTTAGATGTCTATAACTCAATCCCAGATAATACTAAAGAGTATTATAAAGAGAGTGTTCTTGTGAATGGTCAGTAGACCCCTGCCATCAGAGACACTGGAGCCAGCATAACTGTGGTTGATGAATGTTTTTTCAAAGTGGAGGATGTTGTTAAGGCACACAAACACTTAACCAAGTTAGCTGGAGGCCCTGTGCAAATGGTTCCCCAGTTACCAGCTCTCATCCAGTGTAATGACATGACTGTCAAAATACCTGTAAGTGTGCAAAATAACGTATCTGGAAGGGTCCTGTTGGATAATGACCTTAAAACTCATCGAGTTGTGTCAAGCACCCCCAGGTCCCTCAGCAGAAGGAAGCAGGAGCTCACAAGGTCTGCAAGGGAGAGAACCTTAAGAGGCTCTCCCGGGGACATGATAGAGGAAGCTATCTCCCCAAGTCCACAGGACGGATTTACTGCCATTGCAGGACAAAAAAAGACAAAGGGGAAACATAAGTCTGTCAGCAAGAAACCAGCAAGCACTCCTGTGCCCAGAAGGACATCTCTGAGACTGTCCAAAGTCACACCTGTGCCTTCCACACCAGCTGAGGCTGAGTGTGAGGTTTAACCCTGTATGGTCAAACTAGATACTGAGGAATCAGATCTATAAGAGGATCTTACCTTGGTAGGAGATCTTGACCCTGTTGACCATCCTGAGCTGCAGTCTTTACTGGCAGAAGGTGGACCCAACAGAGAAGATTTCAGTAAGGGACAAAGAGAGTGTCCTACCTTGGAAGGTCTTCGCCAACAGGCGGCTTCTCAGCTCAATGGGACTGAGTCTGGCAAGTATAGGTTGCACTGGGAAGTTGGCCTCTTCTACAGTGAAGCAACTGAGTCAACCCCTGGAGACTACAGAAGACTTGTAGTACCTCTAGTGAACCGACTCCAGTTTCTGCAGTTAGCCCATGAGGTACCTTTGGCTGGTCACTTAAGTTTTAAGAAGACCGAGGAAAGGCTCTCTCTTTACTTCTACTGGCCTAAAATGGGCTCAGAAGTAGACAAATTTTGCAGGAGCTACCACACTTGCCAAACCTCTGGCAAGAGTGGAGCCAAGAATGGGACACCCTTGGTGCCTCTCCCAGTGGTGGGAGTTCCTTTTGAGAGGGTCGGGATTGACATTGTTGGTCCTCTTGACCCTCCCACACCTTCAGGCAACAGGTTTATCCTGGTTGTAGTGGATCATGCCACTAGATTTCCTGAAGCCATACCTATGAGGACTGTTACGGCTACGGCTGTGGCTAAGGCCCTACTTGGTATTTTTTACCAGAGTAGGTTTTCCTAAGGAAGTGATATCTGACAGGGGATCAAATTTTATGTCCCACTACATGGAAACCATGTGGAAAACCTGTGGAGTCACCTACAAGTTCTCAACTGCCTACCCCCCAAACCAATGGGCTGGTAGAGAGGTTTAACAGAACTATGAAGAGCATGATAGGTGCTTTAGAAGAACTCCTTAGAAGAAAGTGGGACTTTCTACTGCCATGCCTTCTCTTTGCATATAGAGAAGTCCCTCAGGAGGGAGTAGGATTTAGTCCCTTCGAACTTCTTTATGGCCATCCAGTCAGAGGTCCATTGGCCCTGATTAAGGAGGGGTTGAACTCGGGGTAATAGAACCCTCTACTAGCCCATGGTCTAGCCCAGTTGTGCTTGTACCAGAGGATCAAAGGAGTTGAGATTCTGCATGGACTATAGAGCTCCAAATGCAGTCACCACGACTGATGCCCATCCTTTGCCTAGGACAGGTGAGCTGGTGGACAAACTTGGTGCAGCCAAGTACCTCAGCACATTTGACCTAATGTCAGGATATTGGCAAATAGCCCTGACAGACCATGCCAAGGAGAAAACTGCAGTCTCCACCCCAGCTGGCCTCTACCAATTCAAGGTAATGCCTTTTGGATTAAAGAATGCACCTGCTACATTTCAGAGGATGGTCAATCAAGTTCTGAATGGGATGGAGGACTTCTGCATGGCATACTTGGATGGCATTGCAGTGTTCAGCCCTACATGGAAAGAACATGTTGAACACATGGGTTGTGTATTGCAGGCTCTTGAACAGGCCCATCTGACCATAAAGGCAAGCAAATGTCAAATTGGTCAGAGTTCAGTGGTCTACCTTGGACATGAGGTAGGAGGAGGTGAAATAAGGCCACTGCCTAGCAAAGTACAATATGTACAAAACTGGGCCACCCCTACTACTCAAACCCAAGTGAGAGCCTTCCTATGTCTCACTGGGTATTATAGGAACTTCATAGAGAACTATGGGACCATAGCTTCTCCCTTGAATGTCATCTCCTCTCCCAAATTTCCTAAAAAGGTCAGGTGGAATGAGGAGTGCAATCAAGCCTTTGAAGGCCTAAAGAAAGCCCTTTGTCAAGCTCCAGTCCTAAGAGCTCCTGACTATCACCAACCTTTCATTGTACAAACGGATGCTTCTAATGTAGGTATAGTTGCAGACCTTAGTCAACTGGATGAGAAAGGTAGGGAACACCCCATTTGTTTCATCAGCGGGAAGTTAAAGGATCCTGAGACAAGGTGGGCAACAATTGAAAGAGAATGCTTTGCTATTGTGTGGGCACTGAAGAGGTTTAGACCATACTTGTATGGATGTACCTTCACTATTCAGAATGAAGGCAACAATATGACATGATAGGCATCCCTGTGGGTGGTGAGCAACTCCTGATTTCTTTATATGCAGATGACATACTACTGTACTAGCGATACCCAGAGGAAAACCTTCAATATGTTTTGGAGGTGATGGGAAGATATGCAGGAATGTCCAGTATAGCGGTGAACCCTCAGAAGTCTAGCATGTTCCCACTGGGTGGATACAAAGCAATCCCCCTGAAACAATTGCCGGTGTTGCAGGTACCATGGGCAACTAGCACATTCCGCTATCTAGGAATAGATATATACCACGCCGTGGAGGAAGAGCATAAGCACAATACAGAAGTAGCTATTACTAAAATTGAGAATTGCATGCGGTTCTGGGTAAAATTGCCCTTAGCAATGTTGGGGCGTTGTGCAATGTTAAAGATGGTGGTCTTGCCTAGGCTCCTGCACTACTTTGGGAATATCCTGTATTCGATACCCAAGAAGTTTTTTAATAAACTGGCCAGTATGTGTAGGGACTTCCTGTGGCATTGCACACGAAACAGAGTGGCCCTCTGGAAACTACAGAACACATACGAGAAGGGGGGCATAAAGTTGACTAACTATGAAGTTTACTATGTTGCCAGTCAGCTACAATATGTGTCCAAATGGCTCTCAGAATACGCAACCTCTGAAACTAGGCTGTTCAGACGGGACTGTGTCCCGTTTTACCTGAAGGAAATTATGTGGTTGCCCCAGGCTGTAATGGATGGTCGCCCCAAAATGTTACTATTAGGATGGAAGATGTGGCGTAGGGCGTGTCAACTGATGGGGAACCCATGCCCGTGCTCCCCCCCCCTGGTACCACTAGTTGCACTGGCGGGAGGAGAGGAGCAGCTAAGGATGATAATCAGGAATCATTGGGAGCCGGCTGGTGTAGCAACAGTGGGAGATATCTGGCAGGAGGGGACCATAACAGATTTTGGGGAACTGGGGTGGAAACTGGGCTACACACTGGCCAGTATATCACGTACCATAGACTGGTGTGAAGAATCAGGAGAACATGGTCCGAATTGGTGCTGGGGGAAGAGCCAGATGCTACTATAGACATAATATATGATATAGCAGCGTGGGGACACGAGATATCCAGAATATACGAGATGATGATGTCTAAAGTGGGAAAGGAGGTGGTGCAATTGAGATTAGAATGGGAGGAGGAGGTGGGGATCCCAATGGAGGACGCCGTGGAGGAAGAGCATAAGCGCAATACAGAGGTAGCTATTACTAAAATTGAGAATTGCATGCGGTTCTGGGTAAAATTGTCCTTAGCAATGATGGGGTGTTGTGCAATGTTAAAGATGGTGGTCTTGCCTAGGCTCCTGCACTACTTTGGGAATATCCCGTATTCGATACCCAAGAAGTTTTTTAATAAACTGGCCAGTATGTATAGGGACTTCCTGTGGCATGGCACACGAAACAGAGTTTACAGAAGGAGAAACTGTTCCCCCCGTGCTTTCTGGGGACGCAGTTGAATTTCTCCCAAAAAATTAAGAATTTAGGCTGCATTTGGGAAGATAACATGGAAAGTGGAGCTCAGGTGAGTGCCAAGGTGCTTGCAGCGTATTACTCATTACGCATGTTAAGACACATCTTACCTTTTATCGCGAACGAGGATAGAGCGGTCGTCACCGGTACTCTGGTTAAATCAAAGTTAGACTAGGGCAATGCATTATTGTCAGGTATCCCAGCTTACCAACTGCAGCTGGCCCAAAATGCAGCGGTTAGACTGGTGCACAAGGCAAAAAAGTCAGACTCAATCTCTACTTTGAGGAAAGTCCTGCATTGGCTGCCTGTAAAAGAGAGAATAGAGTTTAAGATTCTCTGCCTGGTCTACAGAGTGTGAATAACATAGGACCAGCATACCTATCAAATAAAATAAGTAGGTACATTCCTACTCGACAGTTGCGCTCGGAAGACCAAAATCTGCTTTGTATTCCAAGCACCAAATGTGTGAAGAAGGGAGATTGCAGATTCTCTGTCTATGGGCCCAGAGCCTGGAATAAATTACCTAGAGAAATTTGTGACATCAATAGCCTCTCGGCTTTCCGGAAGGCCGTAAAGACTTATTTGTTCTGCTAAGAACCTTGACAGAACTATTCCTGCTTCTATGCTGTGCAACCCTCATATGATCCAGTGGATCTCTCATAGACACCTGATTAAAGGAAACATCTGCGCCCAGGCACGATTCAGTTCGTTTAGGTGCGCGATATAAATACTACAATACAATACAATACAATACAATAAAAAAGGATGGGATGTGGGAACAAGTCCAAGGGTACCACAAGAAGGTGTCCAGGAATGCAAGACTTAAGCAGATGCAATTGTATATCACGCATAGAGCGTATCTGACACCCCAGAGGATAGCCAAGTTCAAAAACGCAGGGCGGCAGGCGTGCCCTAGGTGTGACGAGGAGAACGCGGCCATGGTGCATATGATTTGGTCATGCCCGGTTATTGAGCGATTCTGGGGTGAGGTTGCACATAAATTAGCAGAAAAGGGTATTAAGATTGTGGTGGATACTGTGTGGGCCTGCCTGTTAGGGGGGTTCCCCAGGCCACGGAAACTTAGGCATGTAAGCAAACTGAATGATCTGGCATATGCGCTTCCAAAGAGGAGAATTGCTATGGGGTGGAAGACATGCCACAAGCCTCGATTAGAGGTATGGTGGAAAGATCTGCAGAAATGGGCGGAGGCGGAAACCATGGTATGGCAAGAAGCTAGCAATGTTGGGGGGGAGGAGGAAACTGAGACCCTGATGGCCTGGAAACTGCTGATAGCAGAACTATTTGGGTCTGCGCATGACTCGCCGGATCCCACAGAAAGGAATACCCCATCACAAGATGCAGGAATAGAACATTAATAGAAGTAGGCTCGTAACGGGGGGGGTAAAGGGAAGCAGTGGACGCGATTGACGGATGTATCATTGAAATATTATTGTCTACACTGCAAGTTTGGTTTGTATTGTTTGTTTAAATATTTAATAAAAAGTGTTTAAAAAAAAAAAAGGGGGGGGAATCCAAAGTTACTCAGATGGTCAATCTGCCTGCAAGGATTTGATTTTTCCATTGAGCACAGAGCAGGAAGTCACCACCAAAATGCTGATGGTCTCTCTAGGATGTTTGTAACCGACTAGAGGTATGAGGTCCATCCAGGAGTGGATTAAATCCTCTTGTCTGGGGGGGGCGAGTGTTCGGGAGAATTATCATTTATGGCTAATTTCTCTCGCCTAGTGAGTCCCCCAGCAGCTTTGCTGGACTTCTAGAGTTTATTTTTTTCCACCTGGTAAGAGTGAGAGCTTTCCCCCCACTCTTACCTGTGTTTTGCTATGTGTTTCCATCTGTTTTTGTGATTGTGGACTCTGAAGTACACCACTTCAGTAGCCCCCTTCTTTTTGTGTGTCACACAGCACCTTCAGTGCCGTGGCACAGGGTTGTCTTTGAGACTTCCCTCGACTCCATTTCTGAAGCGACTACTGTCCCCCAGAAAAGGGTAAAGTTACCATTAACTTTACTTAGTCAATCTACCACAGGTCCAGTACACCCCATCTTCCATGGAGTACTGGAAAGGGTTAACTCATATCCCTTTTTATCTGTACCTCCTAGAGCATTGTTTCGCTCTTTTAACATTTAGACTTGGCTGGTGGCAGTGGTATCTACCCAAACTATTCTACCGCGATTATATTAGATAAACGTGGTACTGTTCTTGGCTATTAGCCCTCCTCAAGGCGCCTGGGTGTCTAGGTGGGCTGAATGTGAGGGAGGGGTGTAGTCACCCCCTGCACAGGGTATCCTAGGAAACCCAAGTCGCACTTTGTCATGATTGGCCAGGGTAGTTGTCCGGGCTGGACAACCCCCCTGCTGGGTGATTGACAGCCAGGCTGCGTGAATGGGGGCTTTTCACATAAAAGGCAGGTCTCTTGGGCTAGAAGTCAGAGAGTCGCCACTGGAACTACAAGGAACCGAAGAGAAGTAGAGAGAAAGACGGCTGCTGCAACTACCCTGTCCCGGTGAAGCCCTGCTGCAATCCTGAGCTATCTGCCCTTCAACGACTCAGAGAAGATCCGATCCGGAGTCTTCTTCCCTTGAGCTTGGTGGGGATAACCAGCTCATCTTCTACAGCCAGAGGATCCTCTTCTGTGGTCGAAATTGCTGCACACTGATGTAGTGGTCCGTATAGCCACCTGAAGAGCCTCTCCTGTTTTTTAGGAGCGTACCTTTTATTCCGTGTCACTGCTGCCGGCCTCATCCCTGTGTGGTGCGGACCCCCTTCAGACGTCCTCCTTCTCGACGAAGCACCAGGAATCGTGGGTCTGCGGGAAACCAACAGGAACAACTGCCATGGTACCAGCTGCACCATTGGAACAAGGTACTGTGTTCTGTTGAGGAAACTGGGTGAATCCTTTTTTCTTCATTTCCAAGGCTTGACATTGTCTTCCCTCCTTCTTATAACTTTTGCTTCTGAACATTGACAATATCGAAGTACTTTTGGCTCTGTTGAATTGTGAACTGTTAGACCGTGTGATCTTCGGCAACTGGCCCCAGTGTCTTTCGACCCTGGCTCCGGCCATTTGACTTTTGAACTCCTGTCTCCGAGTGTTTCTTGATTCTGCCTGCCTAACCAAAATATTGCCTGTGATTTCTGCCTCCAACTCCCTCTGGGTAGCTCAGGAGATAAGTGTATTTTTGCCCCGGCAGCATTTCATGTCACGGATACGTGTTTGTTTAGTAGACCGGACTGTCAAAAACTGATTGCAATCGTATCCGCGGTAACATGTTTTTGTGCCTAACACCGGTTCTTTCAAACACAGGGTACTTACCTTGAGACTTACTGTACAGAGTGAATTGGTTAGTTGTAGTATATTTAACGTGTGATTTTCATTGAAGTTTAATTGAAGTGTTGTGTTTATAACGAATGGTTTAAAAAAAATGTACTTATATTTTTCTACCTGAAACCTTGAGTCAGTGTTTGCTTGAGTCACGGTAATTGTGGTCCCTTTGTGTAATTTCTGCTACTGCTCATATACTCTTGAGATAAGCCTGGCTGCTCCGCCACTGCTACCACTATGCCATAGTAGTACAGGATGGTACCCAATCACCAACTGTAGTCTTAATTGTGTGTAGTGGTCCCTAAGGGCACCACACAGGATTCTGCCTAACACAGGTGTTCTCTGATCTGTTCCCCGAAGGGATATTCATCACCCCACAGACATGGCGACCAGGACACTCAAAGTCACCATTTGAGCTACTACGATACTTCAGACTCAGAGCGGCAGTGCGCGCAATGTGGCTCTCATACCCAGACGAATCCCCTGAATCCCCTGAGATCTGCTTCATAGCTAACTTGGCAGGAGACAAGGGCATAACCTCTGCTCTGCATAAAAATGTTTATGGCAAAATCTGCAGACTCATCTCACAGGCTTCGGGACGCCTGGAGTAATGAATTGGGGATGGCAATTACTGATACCATGTGGATAAAAATGTGCATACATACACGTATGGTCTCCCTCAATTCTAGATTCAGGTGCATGCAGTACAAGCTCCTCAACCGTCTGTACTACACCCCTCATAGAATTGGGAAATTCACGCACAACCTACCCCCTGTTTGTCCGAAATGTAGATCTGACGAAGCTGACCATGCCCACATGTTTTGGTCCTGCATGGCATTGGCCCCATTCTGGGAAGCTGTACTGGAGGCCTTCTCGGAAATTGTGGGGCTCCGGATTGTTCCTGACCCCCTTGCTATACTGTTTGGGCTATGGGAGTGTATGGAGGTGAAAGTTTTTGAATGTTGGGGTTATGGTAGCCAAGAGATGTATTTTACAATGCTGTAAACGTCGCTCCCTCCCCCTACATTTGTGAGGTGGTTGAAGGCCCTCGCCTGGACGCAAAGGTATGAGGAGGACTACATCAATTCTCTACCCATGAATGATCGCCCTAAAAATATACGGACAGAGTTTTGTAGTTATTTGAACAATAAACTTGACTTAGAGCTTCTACCCTCGCCTCCGTCGCCGCGCCAGGTGGATGCGCATCCCGAACTTTGAGCGGCCAGACTAAATCTGATGTGTTCCTTGTCAATATGCCTAATTACTACCTATGCATTGCTTATACCAAATGGTCCAATTGTAGAATGTAAATTGCTGATTTGATGCACTCTGCACTTGCTGCTGTTCCTTGCCAATAAAGAAGAGTTTTTAAAAAAAATAAAAATAAAATGGGTTGCGGGGGTGGAAATGCCTCTCTGCTCTAAGAGGTGTTTCTCTACCTAAAACCAAAACTAAGGGTCTGTCAATGTTAGAATGTCCAAAGTTCTATTCTGGTCCTTACATTCTAACAAAATTAACTCTAAGGTGAAAAGGGTAATGTCTGGGGGCGTGGTTTGGCGCCATGACAGTTGCTCTGGCGCTCTAAGAGCTCTCGACCGTGCCCACGCGCCTAATATGATATGCCCCAGTGAACGGGACTTCTAAGCAAATATTCACAGCGTCTCCGGTGTCTGAAAGACTGCTGCACACAATGGTCAACTTATAGACTGTGCTTTTGTCTACATTCCATCATTTCGCCGAGGACCTTTTGACCGGGAGTTGCGGCGCCCTCCACGCACTCAAAATGGCAGGCAAGGTGCCAACTGGCGAGTCCCGAAGCATTCTCCACCTTGACACTGCTGCGGGCTAAATGCTTCCTTCCCTGCCATCGCTAGCGAGGCTGCCACTCTATCCTGCCAGGTGTCATCTACAGCTCGTCTGGAGCCCGCACCCCTTGAAGCTCCGGAGCCCAGCACCAGTACCAGCTCAGTGCTGCCCCTCACTGAGCCAGCCTAACACCAGCTGCTTGCACCTCCGTTGCTGGCGATCGCCTGCCATGCTCCTGCAGCCCAAAGCCTGTGCGGGGTCTGCGGCGCGGCCGCCTCACGTAGAGGGTGATGAGGAGGCATCGGTGGGGGCTCCTGCTCTGGCCCCTCCTGCGGCTGCCCTACCTGCGGGGTCCTCCCGGGGGCCTGTCTGTCGTCCAGCCTGGCCCCTCTGGCGCTGCCCTGATGTCCTGAAGACGGCCTGCCTGCTCCGCTACGCCTGACGAGGATCCTCTAGTGATGGGCTGCTGCGTGGGGTCTGGGGATCGAGGCGGCTCCCCGGGGGCTCCATCCCGCTCTGGCAGTGGGTCTCCACCCCCCGGCTACTGCCACATCTACAGCTCCTGCTGGCCCGTGGTCTGTGCTCATGGTGCTCCCTGGGCTGCTGCTATGGGATTGGCGCGGGCGGGACTACGCCCTTTGCCCGAAATTCCACATCCAATCTGGAGCTGCAGGTCGAGGTAGGGCAGCACCTGCTGCACCCGCAATTGAAAGTCTCCTGTGGCCTGGGGCTCGAGCTGCTCTTCCACCTGCTGATTCGGCGTCAAGACCCCTGGAGATTGCATCTGACAATCTGCAGCTACTTGTCACCCTGTGAAACTATGACTCCGGCCCCGGAAGGTCAGTGTCCCTAACTACTTCTCTGGCTCCTGCTACTCAGAAGGATCCTGCAAGCCCTGGGACACTACATTATTTGAGCTCCTGATTACATCCACCGGAGCCAGGAGCGCTCACACCACTCAAAGCCCATGTTACGTTCCCCGGGCGCGAGAAAGCAGGGGTGATAGCGGCCCAGACGAGCAGGGGCCGGTGGAGCCTGTCTCATATTTGCAGAGCCTGCTGCCCTTCGCCACAAGAACAGCTCGGGGTACTCCTTGCCTTGGGCCTCTCATTGGGTGCCGTTTAACCCTATAATTCCGAGATGTCGAGAAACCTCAAGCCCTCGAAACAGACGGACATTGCCTCCCTACTCATGGCATCCATGACGGAGAAATCTAAGCGCGGTGAGCACAATGATTAACCTAGTTCAGGGGCACTCAAAGATTCCAGCCCCGACCAAGCAGTGCAAAGAATTACAAAAGGCAATCTGCAAGACCTCCTCTGCAATCACCAAGGAATACCAAAAAGGTACTGAGGAACTAAAAAGCAAGATCTCAACCTTAGACAAGCGGATGGGGGAAATTGTATCCAGAACCGAGGAAATAGAAACCACCCTTTTTGAGCAAAACTTCGAAATTGGAGAGGGGGCGGACAGAATCGCGTCTCTGGAAGCCAGGTGTGAGGCCCTCGAGCACAAGCAAGAAGATGCCGAAAATAGATCCAGGCGCAACAACATCCGTTTGCGGGGAATCCCCACCACGATCAACGATGAGGATCTAGGGGCCTACGTCCATGACCTCCTGCGCTTGAAACTGACCCTCGCAGACGAGGCACCACTGGAACGTGACAGAGTGCATAGAACAAGGGCCAAACAAAGCAACGCTTCCCATCCCGACGTCCTAGTAAGGGTGCACTTCTATAAAACCAAAGAAGAGATCATGCGCGAGGCCAAAGGTTCACCCCGCATACTCTTCCGGGACACCGTAATCTCTCTATACCAGGACCTAGCGGCAGTCATTCTAGCCAAGACGAAACCTGGAAGCCACTGACTGAGTGGCTCGGCGAAAGGAAGATCACATACCGCTGAGGATTCCCCACGGCCCTCTCCTTCACATGGGAAGGTAAACCACGACTCATCCTCTCTCCCAGAGAAACAGCATGTTTCATGAACCCAGAGGAGGAGCCAGAGGTGTCCGAAAAACCTGCACAAGACATGGAGGGGGGACTGCGCAAGTCCCTAAAGTCCTGTTGGGTATTTTGTATAGATCTGGGGCCTAGCGGTATTTTCTTACCGCCAAAATGAAAATAATTCAGTAATAATCACTCTTTGCATTCAGATTAGATTTGGTATATAGTACTATAGTATACATACATTATTTCAGCACACTGATACATTTAGTGGTATACATTATGTTGGTATGCGTTATTGGTGGTATTTATGGTTGCGCATAAATCCTTTGTTTTATATATGTGACCACAATAGCCAGAACCCCTTATTTTTGTTTAGTTTGTTCGTGTGATCACTAGAGAGACCTCAGGCTTGCATTTCAGACCACCACATTTCCAATTGGAGTGCCACCATGGGCTGTTCTCACTGACTTATCTACGACAGCAAGCTATATGTGGTATCTATCACCAATTTATTTACGTTTGGTGAGCTATGTCCAGGGCCTCTTTTTCTGCCGACTCATAGACCTTCGGCAGCAGGCTATTTCATTTTGTTATTATTATGTTCCATTCAGAAAACACACACACACTCATACACTGAATGGATTCATGCACACAGCTACCGCCATGTCTTATCTTTTAGCAACTTTTAAAAATGACAATTGCACTGTGCAAAGATCTTCCCATATTACCAGTGTTATAATGATAGATGCACAAAGGACAAGATAAAAATGAAACGCACTTCCCGCCTGCTTTCAGATAATTTTTTTGTATTATAAAACTTGCATTTCAACAAGAGCTTACTCTTTTTTTACAGAAATACATGGAAAACTCACAGTAACAACATTATCTGTAACAAAATGAAAAGAGAGTGGCGAGGAACAAGAATTCAATTTGCAACATTAAACATGTGGTTAAAACACAGGAATCTCCTCTCCTACTCTCCCACAATTCAGCGAGATAATTACCAGGCTTGTTCAGCATGTAACTTCTTTGGCTGGTCGCCTTCTGGAGGGGTTCACCCAGCAAGGACAAGCATTTGCTGTCACTCAAACTGGGACTTGTTGACTGGAAATCACAGCCTCTGTAGCAGTATTGAATCTGCTTTAGGAATCAGGCATCCCCAGCTATCAACCCAGTCCTTCTCCGAGCTGTGTCAAGATGTCGTCCCTAGCTTCTTCCCCGAGATTATCCATGAAAACTCTGGTTACCTCCTACCAAAGGATCCTAACCAATAAAATTCTATCATGTCCTATCCACCCTCTGCACACAATAGAAATCTTTTACAGTAAGCGACTGTAACAAAACTGATTTCCTGCTATTCAAATCCTTGCTTCCTGCAAATACTGTGGACAAAGCAGCACAGAAAAACAAGAAGAAAAAAAATTGGCACACAGTCTGAAATGAATTTCAGCCTGCCTCATTTTGCAGTGGAGAACACATTATATTATTAAGAAGTTAGAATCATGTTAGTACGGTTAATTATATCAGTTCTTTAATCTTCAAATGTGTCTCTTGCAAGATAGGCATTTCAGATGAAAAGAAAAAAAAATGGTGTGCATTTTGAATATGAAAAATAAAATGCGCTTTTAAATGAGAAAATGGTTTGTTTTTAACCTGTGTAGCCTGTCTTTATTTACATATCCATATGTTGCACTGGCAACACATAGCTTGAAGCAATTGCATCAAACCCATGCAGTGGTGCTGCATGAAAAAAATGCTATACATTGATCCTGTGTAGTGGCGCTGTACTCCAAAAACACACCAAACAATCCTACATATCTGGACTCGTGTCGAGAGGCGACGCAGACCGCGTGCCCCCCCAGCTAAAAATAAGAACAACAGCGGCTGAGTATGGGGAAGGTCTCATGAGGCACCGAGATCTACTGAGTCCTTTAGTTTCCTGCAATTCCGACTCCCATACAAAGCGGAGACCTCCACGCACTACTTCGGCAGCCTAATACTCACGGGAGGTCCAGCAGCTCCTTTGTGGCCCAGCAAGCCAGAATGACCCGAGCCGCAATCCTCTTCGATTTCACTGGGGACACCTGAGGCGATGTCACCTCTCTTTCATTTGGCGTGTTGGTCCTGCCACTTGCCACATTGGCTGAAGGCTGGTCTGGAGGTTTTCATCAGTTGTTGGTGTTGGGGGGAGGGTTGATTGGGGAGAGGGGGAGATCTGGGGAGGGGGGCGCACGGCAGAAGAAAAGCAGACAATGCGAGACGGACACTACACAAAGGGAGCCCCTAAACCACCCTATCATCGGAGCATCAGATGTGTACCCAGGATAAAATTCTGACGGTAACGACCTGGAACGTGCTAGGCCTGAATGCCCCTAGAAAGGGGAAACTTGTGGAAAACAGACTAGCCCAACTCGGGTCTGATATCGTCTGCCTCCAAGAAACTCACCTTATAGAGCCCGACGAGAAGCGACTAAACCTCCAACGTTACCCGAGACGCTTCTTCGCCTCGGCAAAGCAGAAGAAAAGAGGGGTCGTGGTTCTACTCAGCAGCAACCTGCCTCTGACCCAGGTTACTACTAAAAAGGATCCAGAAGGTCGATACCTGCTGCTTAGGGGGTCTCCTGGTGGAACTGCCCATTACACTACTTGCAATCTACAGTCGTGACAAAGATCAAGGCCTCTTCCTCAGCAAGCTCCTACCAGTTATAGCCTCCTTCGCCAAAGGTCAACTGCTGATTGGGGGCAACTTCAACCTGCCTCCGAACCCAAGCCTGGACAAAACACTCCCGCCATCAAGGGAAGATTTCATGAAAGCCCTAGCCGTGGCAGAATTCCTGAGTGAAACGAAAACCATCGACATATGGAGATTACACAATCAGGGAGTGAGGGACTACACATTCTTCTCGCATATCCACAAAGGATACTCGAGGATCGACCTGATACTGGCCTCTAGCCCCCTAGCCCCCTGCGCGGAAGAAATCCGTATAGGGCATATCACTATCTCAGACCATGCGCCTGTCACTCTGAGCCTACAAGCTCATGGGTTCCGAAGCCCCCCCCCCCAAGACCTTGGAAATTCCAAGATCAGATTTTGTCGGACATAGCCATCAGCGCAGAACTCGCTGAAACGCTCACGAACTACTATCAGGAAAACTCTATCCACAATACTGCCACAGCGACTGTCTGGGATGCAATGAAGCCAGTCGTTCGGGGGGCGGTTATGGATGCCACAGCAAGATTCCGCAGGCTACACCAGCTGCAACAAACTATACTGGTGAAGAAGGTTGTGGAGCTGGAGAGCAGCTTCAAAGAGCGCCCAGCCAAAGCCATCAGACGAGAGCTGAAAAGAGCGAAAGCGGCGCTGGAGAGGCACCAGGCAGACCGGGCAGCCAGAGCTCTGACATACACTAAACAATTTTACTATCTCAACAGCAATAAAGCTAATCGCCTCCTGACGCATAAGCTGAAGAAATATCCAATGCCTGGCGGACAACGCCGGAATTCTGAACCACATAGAGCCAGAGAAACTCGACTTAACGACTCGGCACCACAAAGATATTATGTCAGGGCCCCCGACAGACACCCCGGTCTTTGTTAGGCAGAAACCTGTGCAGTTCCCTTAGGGACCACTGCAAAAGGTTTAAGACTACAGGTGTTAGCAGTAAACCCAATTGGTAGCCGTCTGTACCACCCAGATTTACCTGGTAGCTGTGGCTGAGCAGTCAGACTTCTCTCAAGAAGAGTTAGGCAGTATATAGAGTATACACATTAGGTACAAAGAGACAGTAGCACAAGCAAACACTGACCAGAGCTTTGGTATAAAAGTATATAATTATTTATTTAAAAACACACTTGTAAAAATACACTGGCAGTTATATGTCAAGCAAGTTCAAACACAGTCACTAGAAATATATACACCTCCCTAATTAATTATTTGACAAGTCTAGGTTAGTACACCACTTATTTAGCAAAACAGAGGTCAGCGCGTAACCATAGATGGCACTCCAATAATGATTTAAAAAGGGAGAGAAAAGGCAGAAATAGGAAAACACACAATACCAACACTTTTAAAGAACCACAGCAAGTCAAGCAAGGCAGGGTCTACTGTAGAGCAAAAAGTTCATAAGCCAGGTCCACTCTTGGAGAGAGTAAGGCGGAATGTGCCCAAGATCACACAGTTGAAGTACACTTTAAAAGTCTTTGCAGATAGTTCAAAAAGGAGTTAGATCAGTTCAGAAAAGTTAGTTAACAGGTCCGTGGTCACCCCAGGAAAGAGAGTCAAGGATTTACGGGACACCTTGAACAGTCTGTTGCAAGGGAGACCAGGCGGGACACAGTACCTGAAATGGTGAGAAAGCTCCAGTGGGCAGTTGTTCCTGGCAGCGGGTGCAAGTCCATGCTTCGTCCAGGGGAAGAGAAGATCTCGACGTGGAGGAAAGCTGGAGGTCGTTGAACCGCCAGGGAAGAAACCAGCCGCGGAGTTTCCCGGTTAAAAGGTACTACCCTTTTATACGCAGTAGTGGTGAAGCGTGGCTATCCGGCCGCCGGGGTGCTTGGCACGGGCGATTCGGCCACGAGACGATCCAGGAAGGCGAAAAAAGGCGAACTGGTTAACCCCACCAGCTCAAAGGAAGAAGACTCTCCTGGAAAAAGATCTTCTCTGTCGTTGGGAAGTGGTGAGTTCGGTGCAGCAGGGCTCCACCGGTGGTTTCGTCGTTGCAGGTCGGCTCAGCTTCTCCCTCTTCGGATTCTGTAGGTCCTGTGGCGACCTCTGAAGTTCCAGTCCCCAAAGCTCTGCTTTTATGCAGAAAACCCCCATTCATCAGTCCTAGCTGTCAATCAAACATGCTAAGTGGTGAGCCGGCCGGCTCACCACTGGGCCATCACACAAGAGTGTGACTTGAGTTGCTTAGGCAACTCAGTCCAGGGTGCCTATTCCCCCTCTCCTACACATCCTGTAGACCCAGACAGAGTGGCACCACTTTTGGAGGCTTCTGTGCAGAAGCTCGCCAAAAGTGGAACAAAGGGCTCGACTTGGGTTGGAGTTACAGAGGCGAACACAAATGCCATTTTAAAAGTCCTAGCAAAAAGACCCAACCGGGGAATAAATATTAAATGAATAACCCGGCGGTATCTTTAACATTGCACCAAAAAAAGTGGTGCGTTTAAAATGAATGGGAAAATCCCATAGGAAATATTCTGGTGGAATATTTCGTGTGGTAACCACTGCCACCAGCCAGAAACTCGACAAGGGGGGACTGGACAGTGCCCCCTTGAAAAACAGACCCAGGGGCAATCGAATTACCCCTACCAGTACTTCCACAATAGGATGGTTTGTACTGGTTCTGTTCACAATTTAAGACTAGTAAAGTCAATGGTGACTTTACATGCCCTGGGAGACAGTAGTCAGTCCCAGGGTATGGAGTCTATGTTTGGGGGTCACTATGACACCCCTGTGTTACTGCACTGAGGGTGCTGTGTAACACACTTACCAAAAACACATGAAGCCCTATGGAGTAAAAGACCCCATAGCCCATAAAACACATTACAAAGTCAACGGATATTCTCAAATCATGTCTAAGAGTGGGAGAAAAAGAGTCTCACTCTTAGCAGGAGAAAAAATAAACCCCAAAAATCCAGCAAAGCTGCTGGGGGACTCACTAGGTGTTAGGCAGAAACCTGTGCAGACTTCCCTTAAGAAGAGTTAGGCAGTATGCAGAGTATACACAATAGGTACAGAGACACAGTAGCACAAACAAACACTGACCAGAGCTTTGGTGTAAAAGTATATAAGTATTTATTTAAAAACACACTTGTAATTTACACTAGCACAAACGAGGTGAGTAAATTCAGCACACAGTCACTATCATATATATACAACCCTATTCACTTATTAGACAAGAAACACCACTTATTTTGAGACAGAGGTGAGCGCTTAACATAAGATGACACTCTAATAAGTTGTAAAGAAAGGGAGGAAAAAGGCAGGGTTAAGGAAGCACACAAGTTTCAATACTTTTACAAAGAACCACAGTAAGGCAGGATAGGCAGAGTTCTACTGGAGAGCAAGGAAGTAAATTGCAAGGCCCACTCTTGGAGAGAGCAAACAGAAGGGGTCCAGGTTTACACAGTGGGGTTATGCCCAAAGAGTCTTGTAGATAGTTCGCACAAAAAAGATGAAATTCATGTCAGGAAAAGTTAGCTAGGTTGTCCCAGGCTAGCCCAGGTTAGAAAGTCGAGGCTTTACGGTCACCCCGAACGATCTGTCGCAAGGGAAGCCAGGCGGGACACAGTACCTTAAGTGTGAAGGAAGCTCCAGCGGGGGCAGTTGTTCCTGGCAGCAGGTGCAAGTCAGTGTTTCGTCCAGGGGAAGAAGAGGTCTCGCCATGGAGGAAAGATGAAGGTCGTTGCACTGCCAGGGACGAAACCAGCCGCGGAGTTCTCCGGTTAAAAGGCACTACCCTTCTCTTCGCGATAGTGGTAAGCCGTGTTATTCCGGTTGCCGGGGTGCTTTGCACGGGCAAGGCGACCACAAGATGCTCCAGGAAGGAGAAAAGAAGGCAAAACTGGTTATCCCCACCAGTAAACCCACTTCGTAGCAGTCTGTACCACCCAGATATACCTAGTAGCTGTGGCTGAGCAGTCAGACTTCCCTCAAGAAGAGTTAGGCAGTATGCAGAGTATACACAATAGGCACTCAGATACAACAAGACAAGCAAACTCTGACCAGAGCTTTGGTATCAAAGTATATAATTATTTATTTAAAAACGCACTGTTGAAAACACTCGAGCACTCTTATTGTAAAATATTCTAAACAGGGTTACTATTATAATATATACACCCCTTTTTCCTTATCAGATAAGTCACTGTAAAACACCACTTATTTTCATACAGAGGTGAGCGCTTAACTAGATGGCACTCCAATAAGTTTGTGAGAAAGGGAGGGAAAAAGACAGAATATGGAAAGGTACACCACTCTAAGATTCAGGAACACTGTTAGCAAGGCAGAAGAGCAAAAGTCACTGGTGAGCCAAAGTCCAAAGGCTGGGCCCACTCTTAGAGAGAGCAGAGCACAAATGCGCCCAAGATCACACAGTTACACTAGGCTTAGAAAGTCTTGCAGAGGGTTCAGAAATCCCATAGGAAAATATTCGCGGTTGAATATAAAAAGTAGTATCCACTGCCACCAGCCAAAACTCGATCAGGCGGGACAGAGACGTGCCCCCTCGACTAACAGACCCTGGGGCAATCGAATTGCCCCAGCCAGTACGGCCACAATAAGATGGTTTGTACTGGTTCTGTTCAGAATTTGAGACCAGTAAAGTCAATGGTGACTTTACATGCCCTGGGAGACAGTAGTCAGTCCCAGGGTATGGAGTCTATACTGGGGGGTCACTATGAAAAGATGAAAAGAAAAAAACTGACTACCCCTGTGTCACTGCACTGAGGGTGCTGTGTAACACACATCACAAAAACACATGAAGCCCTATGGAGTAAAAGACCCCATAGCCCATTAAACACTTCTAGATTCAAAGAAACACAGTCAAATCATGTCCAAGAGTGAGGGTAAAAGAGTCTCACTCTTGGCAGGAGAAAAAAATAAACCCCAAAAATCCAGCAAAGCTGCTGGGGGACTCACTAGGTTAGGAAATTCAGCCTAAACAGAGAATTTTCCCTAACAGTGAGCCGGCCGGCTCACCACTTGGGCCAATCACACAAGAGTGTGACTTGAGTTACCAAGGTAACTCAGTCCAGGGTGCCTAAACCCCCTCCCACACCCCCTGTGGTACCCAGACAGAGTGGCACCACTTTTGGAGGCTTCTGTGGAGAAGTCCGCCAAAAAGTGGAACAAAGGGCTCGACTTGGGTTGGAGTCACAGAAGAGAACACAAACGCCATTTTAGAATCGAGTTCTGGCAAAAAAATACCAACCGGTGAATTAATATTAATTAAATAAACCGGCGGTATGTTCGAGGCTATAAGAATTAAATAATTAAAGTTGGTAGCCTCGAAAACTGGGAAAATCCCATAGAGATATATTCGCGGTCGAATATAAAAAGTAGTATCCACTGCCACCAGCCAAAACTCGATTAGGGGGGACGGAGACGTGCCCCCTCGAACAACAGACCCCGGGGCAATCGAATTGCCCCGACTTGTACGTCCACAATATGATGGTTTGTACTGGTTTCTGTTCATAATTTGGGACTAGTAAAGCCAATGGTGACTTTACATGCCCTGGGAGACAGTAGTCAGTCCCAGGGTATGGAGTCTATGATGGGGGGTCGCTACGACACCCCTGGATTATGGCACGGAGGGTGCAGTGTAACCCACATCAAAAAAACACATGAGACCCTATGGAGTAAAAGACCCCATAGCCCATAAAACACATGGGAAGTTAAAGGAACACCTCAAATCATGTCTAAGAGTGGGAGCAAAAGAATCTCACTCTTAGCAGGAGAGAAAAAAATAAACCCCAAAAATCCAGCAAAGCTGCTGGGGGACTCACTAGGTTTGGGAAATTAGCCTTACAGAGAATTTTCCCTAACACTAGGTTTGGGAAATTAGCCTTTACAGAGAATTCTCCCTAACAGTCTTAACTAAATTTCTGGCCGCCACCCCAAAGCCGCCGCCACACCCGTCGTTGGAAGCTCTGGAGCGCTTAATTACGGCGGAGGAAGTAATCGACACAATCCGCTCCTTGAAAAACACGACCCCAAGACCAGATGGGTTCTCAGTAAAATGTTGTAAGAAATTTGCTCAAATCCTGGCGCCGCAACTGGCTAGCTTGTTCAACTCATTCTTGACGACAAGCTCTACTATGGCATCCGTGGAGGAGTCGACCACGGTACTTGCCCTGAAGCTAGGCAAGGACCGCACACAGTGCTTGTCGTACAGACCCATCACGCTGTGAACAACGACGCCAAGTTATTCGCGAAACTCCTGGCTAACAGACTGGCCCCCATCCTTCCAGACATCATCCATCCGGATCAGATGGGCTTCATCCTGGGCCGTAACACCCAGGACTACATCCGTAGAACCATCAACATCATTGAGTCGGCAAACAGGATGGGCTCTGCTCTGGTCATCCACTCGTTGGACGCACACAAAGCGTTTGACATGCTGGACTGGGGCTATATTATAGAAACGCTTCTTCACTACGGCTTTGGGCTGAACTTTGTTAAATGGGCTCTAGGTAATTACCAGCACCCATCTACCCACCTGAGACTGAATGGGGCTAGACCAAAGAAAATCAACATCACCAGAGGCATCAGACAAGGATGTCCTTTCTCTCTGCTTATATTTGCGCTCTCGATGGAGCTTTTTGCCAGTAGAATCTGCAGCAATCCGGTGATCCAGGGTCTGGAGTTCAAGGGAGAAGATTATAAGACGGCCCTATACCCGGACGATATATTCCTCACTCTCACCCAAGCAGAGGGATCCATTGCGGCCCTATGGCAAGAGCTGGAGGAGTTCAGAGAAGCCTCTGGGTTCAGGATAAATACATCAAAGTCTACAGCTATGGGCATCAATGTGCCGGAGAGTCCCAGGGTGCGACTGCAAGCCACATTTCCGATCCCATGGGCTGAATCGCAGATAGGTTACCTGGGGGTGCAGATCACAAGCAAGTCCGAGAAAATCTATAAAGCAAATGTCCCCCAGCTAATCAGAGAACTTGGAGACGATATGGGACGATGGCGGAAGCAGGACATTTCTTGGTTCGGCCGCATCAGGGCGCTGAAGATTAACCTACTCCCGAGGGTCCTGCACCTCTGCCTAGCTCTTCCAATAACCTTTCGAAAGAAAGCCCTCCAAAAACTGCAGAGAGACATCCTGAAATATGTCTGGGAAGGAAAGAAATCTCGAATCCCGAGACATATCATGCTCCGAGGACCCTTGCCCGTTGGCCTAGGGGTCCCAGATGTGGCTAGGTACTGACTTGCAGCCCAGCTATTGCACGCCTTCGCCTGGAAAACAACCACCAACCGGGCCAGATGGTTGAAACTGGAGGAAGACTGGAGTACTACCCCGATCGATACGCTACCCCATATGAAAGACCTCAGCAATATCCGAAGCTCAGGCCTGATTCCGGCGACTTGGAATACAGTGACAAGTTGGAATAAAGCAGTCCGCCTCTGGAAATGCAGGAGCCTGATGGGTCCGCTCACACCAATCTGGAACAATCCAAACTTCTCCTGTCAGATCTTGTTCTCCTGGCGCGGAAGCAGCACAAATGACTCCCTCCCCGTCGGGTCTTGGCACCTTGGAGAGGACAACTACAGGCCACCTTGACCCTTCAGGGAAAGAGGGTTAGGGTCCGTTGAGTGGATAGGCAGGGGATGTTAGGAACACCGGAAAGAGGGTTAGGTAGATGTTTGGATGGGTTGGGGGAGATTAGGGTCACATTCACCTCGGCTCCTGCTCCTAGATTCTAGAGAACTCCGCCTTTACACTTCTGCACTCTCACATTCACACTGTATGCCCCAAGAATAAATGGGGGGCCTTTGTGCTGGAGCCCCTTAACGAGAACACAGAACACCTGGATTTACTTAATACTTAAACCACTTTCCTGGTGTCTGAAACTCTTACCCCACATTAAGTCATGTAATGCTTGGGCATAAACCCCACATTACTCCGTGCAGGATGTTGGCTCTGCATTAACTTCATGCAGTAGAATCAGTGACAATCGCATTACCCCATGCAAGACATGTCCCCTCCAACAAGAAAAACCCCCTAAACACTTAGCTTCGTTTTTCAGTTTGGGTTCTATGACTGTTCTGGCCTTTTCGTGTTGGCTGGCATCTGCGCCGTCTCCCAGCTTCGTTCGCCACTGAAAGGAGCAAGGACAATGTCAGTACGGGCACGCATTCAAATGCGTTTACTTTCTAGGGTTAATATCCTAGCGTTTGGTTTCTCCGTGTAACGATATCAATGCACCGAGTGCATACAACAACAATCATGTCACTAAGAATACATGCAGAATCTGTTAGTTCAGTTCTCATGCTGGGTAAATGAGAGAGCATCAGGCGTTTCCCCTTCTGTCTTGTTCGCGGCTCCGAAAAATATTAATTAGTTGACACGGTTCCCATGAGAGTGGCCCCCTTCCGTGCTGCGAAACTGTCTGCGCGCGTATAATGTGAACTGCACTTATCTGAATATGTACGCGGGGCCTGGGGTGTGTCTGCAGGCGGGCTGATGCCCCGCGGAGGCTTGCCAACAGGAGCTCTGCTAAATGTCTTTCCTTTGTGCCAGTCAGGATTGCGAGCAGCGTTCTCCGGGGGCGGCTTGCGCATGCGTGTTTGTACGGGCGTGGCGATCTTCCTTCCGGCAGGCTTGTTCATGCACGCGGCCTGTTGGGAATTGTAGTTTCCAGGCTGTTCTCCGTCCTTGGGCCACGGTCCTGCAAAAAGGATGGAGAACACGCCTAGAATAACTGGTAGGACGCTTCCTGGCCTCCTTTCTCCCACCTGAATCCTCCATAATGGAAGCTACTGCCTTCCTTGGCAGTACACCAGTTCTAGTCCGGACATCTCCGCTGGGATTAATCCGAATTACTTTACCAAGTGGCTAGAAGGTGGGCTGAGGACCATGGTGGACTTCTTCGAGAGCGGGAACCCGCTGAACTTCGAGGCCTGCAAATCCAAATTCCAGATCCCCGAGACTGAGAGATTCCGATATCCTCAGCTCAGGCACTGGCTATCCGGGGAAAAGGCCAAGAAGCTCGGCAGTAGAGAACTAACCACCCTAGAGCAAACACACACAACAAGCACCCCTAAGGAGAAAATATCGACGCTATACAAACTACTGGAGAGAACAGACATGACCATAAAGGAGCCCTACATGCTCAAATGGGAAAAAGACATTGGCAGAACCATCGAGCCCGAGGAATGGAACCAGATCTGGTCCTGAGCCCACAAGAGCTCAAAATGCACGATGAACAGAGAAGGTGCTTACAAAGTGTGTTACAGGTGGTACCGCACCCCTGAGGTTTTGAACAAATTTAACCCGGCCATACCCCCGCAGTGCTCGAGGGGCTGCCCCGATCTTGGCTAGCTCTTTCACCTACTCTGGTCCTGGCCGAAATCTGCCCAATTCTGGAGAGCTGTCCTAGAGCAAATCAAAGAAATTACGGGCCTCACAATGCCTTGGGACCCGGGAATCGTCCTCTTAGGATCCACTGGAGAGGGCCAACTCGCACTCAAGGGCCGCATAGCATAATTATGCACCCAGCTCCTAACGGCCGCAAAGATATCCCTCGCCAGACTCTGGAAAAAACTGAAGGTTCAGCCATACAAATGTGGTGGTTGAAGTGCTGGGAGACTGTGGCGGCTGAAAAATTACAGCTATGAGATTTGGCAACACGTCCAAGTTCGACCAAACCTGGGCTCCCTTCAAGGACTACACTCAGCAATATCCGGGGTTGGCGAGACAGCCTCCCAGCCTGCGTTGGATGGGAAATCAGGACTGAAACCAAACCCAAAAACCAAGAAGTGTGCAACACAGTGGACTGGCGCAACCAGCGCTTAGCCTCGGGCTAACTTGCGGCCCCATCCCCTGATCCCGAAATTTGGAGGGGCCCTGCCTTCGACGAAGCCTATACCCAGGTTGCAGCTATGGCGCGCCCATTGGACTATCCTAGTATGGAAAGCATTGGTACCCCTGCTCCCCCTTTGCCTTGTTCCCTCCTGTCCCCCAAAGACACTGTTGGTTATTGAGTTATTATGTTCTTCTCCATTTCTTGTTCTTTCTCTTTTCTCCCGCCTATTCTTTGACCGCATGCCTGTCCCGAGCAATAGCAAACTGTTGTTGTACTTTTAAGCTTGCATGTACAAATACCAATGAAAATATATTCTGAAAAAGAAAAGGGTAATGTATTTGACCTTGAGTGTTTTATAAACGTTCAAAAAGGAAAATGCGTAACTCCAACACAAAAGTTTCAGGAGGATAGAGTTCATTGTTTCAGAGGGTGGTTCCCTTCCCCTGGATTTCTCTTCATTCTGTTGTATGTTCAAAAATATCAGTCCCAAGGGTGCCAGCACTTGTACACAGGGACAAGATACATATACAGTGAAATAAAGGGTGGCTCGCCCCCACAGTAAGCAAAACGTACATAGCCAACAATAAAGACCTATGTCCGACACCAGGAAGAAGCTTAGCCAACTGGGACAAACATACTCTCAGCAGAAACAACCCAAATCCTTGGATTCGCTTTGGGCAAAAAGTAAAAGCCTGACAGGGTCCTTGACCAAATTAAAACCTCATGAGTTGTCGGGAATTCAACTGGGAGCATCAGATATGGCGGAATCCAAGGAAGACTTCCTTAAAAGCTTACAAGAATTTCAAGTTAAGTTTGTCTCCTCCTTACAGCTACAGTTCTCTACATTCACCTCCGAAATTAGAGAGGCGCTTGCGAATTTCGGCAAAAAAATATCTCTGCTGGCAGAAAGGGTTGATACCAATGAGCGGGCAATGCAAGAATTGAGAGGGGAGCATGCAATCTGACATCGCTCTTGAGGAATTGTTCAGAATGACACACAACCTGGGATTGCAAAATGAACACCTTGAGAACTGCTCACAGCGTTCCAACATGTGAATAAAGAATCTTACGGAATCAGTGTTAGAAGCAGAACTGAAAGAAACAGTTGTTCGCATATTTGCAGACCTCCTTACATAAAGCGTGCCTAACATTCTCCTGGATAGGGTTCATAGAACGGGTCCTAAGAGGTCAAAACCAGGTACCCGCCCCGAGATGTGCTGGCAGCCTGTGCACTCTACAGGAAAAAAAGAGGATCCAAAGGTAGAATCCTCGCGCCCCCTGCACACTTTATGGATTTGTCAATGACATTTAGAAAATAAACTCAGGTTTCCTTGTACAGGTTCAGTGAATAAATCCAACAAGACATATTTGTTCAGATTTTGTAGATAAAATATACAGTTTTCATTGTATAAAGTTTCAGACAAAACAATCCGCATGTCCGGTATCTTTGGCTGACGCGTTTACAGGACTGAGCCTCTTCTTCATGAGCCTTACGAACTGCGGAGAAAATATCATACAAAAGGACAGATTCAGTCAAGTACAGATTCCTTCAAGTGGGTATACAATCTATGCAGGTAATGAACTCAACAATATTCGTATTTGAAAAGTATGCAAGCTGACAGTGAGCCAGTTATTATGATTACTCCTTGCATTCATGGAGCCATCTGGATGTGTCCCAATTTACTTTCATTTAAAATAATGCAATACTCTCAGTATTCTGGCTATAAGCAACTTAAACTCCAATCACATCATTTTCTACTGAGCAAACCAAACAGGACGAGACCGAATAAATTGGAAAATAGTACCTCTCCTTAGAGCCGACACGCGACTCTTATGTTCTACATAAAGATAACTGAGCTTTCATTTATCTTCATTCTCTACAAGTTCAACGGAGTAGACAGTGTGGTTCTGCTCCGATGGACAAAGGACATCCCATAGTGAATCAAAGGTAAGGGCCATATATGTTCTACTAACTCTGTTCATGTTCTATGACTAATGGTGACAATGGTCGCTTTCACGGATGGTTCATACAAGTAATCAAAACATAAGATAGGCATCTTAAAGAAGTGAAAACACTCACCGCCCGCAGTGGTGCGGACCACTGATGGGTTCAGCAAAGGGGACTACCTGTTACGGCTCTACAGTTCACGATCCAAGTAGTTCAAGGTCAGGGAAGCTGAAAAGAATATAAGTACCCTGTAAAAATTCATGGACCCATATACTGGCAACATGTGCATCTAACTAGTGCATAATGACCCTGTTAATATACTTCAAAGGTAACACTCACCCCCCTCTGTTCTAGTTCCTGATGGGTGTTCGCACTGTGGATAAACCGCAGATGGATTGCAATTGTTTCACTGGGACCTCGTAAAGTTGTGCGTTATAGAAAACAAATGCATGTTCATTCTGAAAAGAGTATACGGATGAAATGAAGTGGGCAGCCCTGCAATGAGCGGTAGCTCAACCCATACAAAACTGTATCCAGTCATAAAGCTTACTTGTCCATTGTGTCGACCGCTGCTCTACACTGTGGTTGCAAGAATGCTGGCGTTGGTAGTCACGGCAACAGCCCTTGCTACTGATTCGTGGCACGAACCATCTTACATAAATTAAAAGACTCAGAGGAGCCAGTGATTAGAAAATGGACTAAGTGAGGGGTATCAAATTAAGTATCCATCTTGGAGCGGAGAAAACGACTCAGGCGAACTACGTTGGATCGTGTATGGACCATATGGGCCCCTACTTCACAAGAGATGCAGAAAAATATACTCATTGGAAATTAAGCTATAGACCCAGTTGCCTAGTGTAACCCAGGTTAATTAAGTTGTAATAATTCACTGTGAATGTCACGGGTCAACATCCAGTTAGCTTGCATGCATCATCACCTAACTCATAATTCTAATTAAATCTATATGTGGAAGGGATATAAAGCAGAGTGTTAGACGCCTCCCCACGCGATTTTCAATATATACGAAGAATATGTCCATGATCTCGCACCACTGTGTGAGGGCAACTTCTACCATATCAGCTGCGCTTATGTCTCTTACAGTTCTGTCAGTCCTTGCATATCAGGACTTCATTAGTCAATAATGCACCTATATTCTTATGTACTGTACATATCCTAATTAGAGCATGAATGAGGTGTAGACGGCTAATTCC
This sequence comes from Ambystoma mexicanum, assembly GCF_040938575.1. Classification (NCBI taxonomy): domain Eukaryota; kingdom Metazoa; phylum Chordata; class Amphibia; order Caudata; family Ambystomatidae; genus Ambystoma; species Ambystoma mexicanum. The sequence goes on along the minus strand of NC_090937.1, from coordinate 1,260,087,014 downwards.
ATTCATTGTATAATTAGCTGTTATGTATCATCTAGTAAGAGGGTCGATAGAATCTAGGTAGCCACAATATTGAGGCAGGCATTGTACAGTATAACACAGTTCAAATGCCAATTTTCATTGTCACTCATATGTTATACACTGTACGTATCACAATTAGAGCACAGGTGTAAACAGATCCCTCCATTGTATAACTAACAGTTGTGTACATTCCACAGAGGACAGGTGCAATATAGATAGTAGAAGTACAGGTGCAGGTATTGTACTGTATGCAGGAATTCAAATGACCCATAGGTTGAGCTGTAGTTACACAGTTGCATTCAATAGGCTGTACATACACCAGTAGACAAACAAGTAACACACTTCCTATGCTATTCATGTATCAATTTCCAGATAAATGCAATTTAGAAAATCACATGGTGAGAGTGGGTACACTAACTATATAAAGCAGTTCAATGAACATTCCTCATTGAGGCGCCTTGGTTGAACAGTGTCCAAAAGATGGATCCAATACATCTCTCTTTGTGAAAGCAGCGAATAATAGTTACCATCCCTCTGCGGGCATTTAACAACCTCCAACACTTGGAATTTCAGTTGGGCAAAAGTGTGGTGTTGCTCTGCAAATTGACTTGCTACCGGTAACCTAACATTATTACACCTTATGTTAGATTTGTGTTCCGTCCATCTTTCTTTGATGGGTCTTATCGTCTGCCCTATGTATAGTTTCCCGAATGGGTATTTTATGGTGTAGATTACCCCTGAGGTGAGGCAGGTTGAGAAGTCCCTGAATGTAATCTTTTTGCCAGTTTGAGGATGAGAAATTGTGTCCCCTTTCACAACGTTGTTATAGTGAGTACAACTGAGACATGGAAATGTACCCTTCTTCCTGGTTTTCAAAAACAATTGTTTTCATTAAATGGTTTCTCCGCCCTTACTAGTCTGTCCCTCAAGTTCCTCCCTCTCTTAAAAGCCATCATGGGGGCCCTTGGGAATAATTTGAGTAGTGTAGGGTCATTATGGAGAATACTCCAATGTTTTCTGATGGTCTTGCTAATTTGAAAACTCTGCCTTGAGAATTTTGAGATGAATAGGAGGGGCATCTCTTTATTTTTGTCTTTAGGGATAAGTAACTGGTCCTTTGACACTTCTGTAAACCTCGACCTGGCTTCATTCAGGACCTCTTCAGGATATCCTCTTGTCTTACATTTATCAACCAGCGTTGAACATTCTGTATTGAGACCGCAGGGTCAGAGATTATCCTTTTCAGCCTCAAAATCTGACTATATGACAAACTCTTGAGCATCGCCCTCAGATGGAAGCTAGTGTAGTGAAGTAGGTTGTTGGCATCGGTTGGTTTATGGTTGTAGCAATATTTCCATCCTTGATCTCTAGACTCACATCCACAAAATGGAGTACCGGTGATCCAATCTCCATAGTGAATTTGATTCTGGATTGGACTGTGTTGAGATAGGTGAGGAAGGTTGTCGATTCTTCCTTAGGTCCACACAAGACACCAAAAATGTTGTGTATGAACCTTTTCCATATAAGCGTGTTAGTTGACCATACAGGGTGGTCAAGTGCAAACTGTTGTTCAAATTTATACATGAAGGCATTCGTGTATATGGGAGCCATTGCTGAACGCATAGACGTACCCAAAGCCTGTATGTAGTACTTGCCCTGGAACCGAATATAATTGTTGTACCGTATTAGGTTAAGTAGCTCGAGGACAAATTGTGCATTGCCTCTCAGTTCAGATGAGTTGAGTAGGAGCCATTCAATCGCCTCTAGTCCATCCTCATGAGGAATAGACGTGTAAAGACTACATACGTCTAGACTGAATAGAGTGCATTCCAAGCTCAAGGCTAAAATATCTTTAAGGCAATTGTGGAAGTCAGTCGTGTCTTTGAGATACGTTGGTATTTTTTCATCAGGGGTTGTAGTAGTTTGTCTACGAAGATTGCAAGAGGATCTAAGACATTCTCCGTCCCTGCTACTATTGGTCATTATGGAGGATTAATACGGTCCTGTATCTTGGGTAGACCGTAAAAGACAGGGGTTATTGGGTGCCTATTAAGCAGAAATTGGTAGGTCTTGTCATTAATCTATTTATTTTAAGGGCTTTCTCCACAGTACTCCCAATCAATATCTTGATATCATTAAGTGAGCTTCTCATCCTTAGCCAGGGTTTCAATATGTTCCAGCTGATAGCTTTTGATGTTAAGCGAGGTAGTTCTCTGGTAATTGATCCTACTGAGATCAGATAGTACGCTTTTCTCTGTACCTTGTCTTTCCATCTAACACCTTTCCATCAAATACATTTCCATCGAAAATTATTAATTGAGTTGCCTTTCCATCGAAAAGCATATTCATTGAATAATTCTCGATGGTTAATTTCGATGGATAGGGTTAGGGGTTAGGGTTAGATTTAGGGTTAAATTAAGGGTTAGGTAAGGGTTAGGGTTGGGGCTAGGGCTAGGTTTAGGCTTAGGTTTAGGGCCAGGGTTAGATTAAGGGTAAGATTAAGGGTTAGATTAGGGTTGGGGCTATGGTTAGATTAAGGGTTAGATTAGGGTTAGGGCTAAGGGGGGGTGGGCATGGGGGTTGGTGGGTTCGGGGGGGACAAAAAAACATTAGAACGTTACAAGGAGCTGGCCAGTGCCAACATTTCTGCTCTGGACAGCTCCATGTAACATTTTAATGTTGAAAATAAACGCATTGAAATGCTATCTTTTACATTTAAAAGTACATATCCATTTGATGGAAAAGTTTTGATAGATATGTACTTTTAATATAAAACATAGAATTTGATGCTTTTATTTTCAATGCATCTTTTTCGATTCATTGTCATTTCGATGCATCTTTTTCGATGCAATGACCATAAACCGCTTTTCTCAAATAGGTTCAAAATGGAGTTCTGTACCTGGGGGTCGAATTCACTCTTAGGACGCATCTCTAGTCTATCATCCATTGTTGGTGGTAATTCCATATTGGACTGTGTCTCAAAGAATATTTTTAATCTCACTTTTCTGAGAAGCCTGTATAGGCAGACTTTCTCTTCAAAGAGAGATGCATTGCAAGTGGGTACAAAAGATAGTCCCTGATTGAGGATGTCTAATTGACCACTTGTGAGATTCTTGCTCGAGATGTTAATAACAAGGTTCTCACTTATTTGTTCTTTCTTTTTGGTGGTTTTCTTCCCTCTCCTTGTTTTTCTCTGAGGCCTAAAAAGTGCCCATGCCTGTTGCTCCCACTCTATCCACAAAAGGAGCAAATACTAAGGGAGGCGAGAGCGGCAGCGACGATCACGCACAATGGGACTGAGATCCACCAGGAATAAACGCAACATCACTGCTGAAGCCCTACTACCACTGGTCTTATCTACCCTCAATGCCCTCCCAGCTAACGCTGACTTAAACCTGCTGATTGACACCTTCAATGATTCCATGGCCAAAGCAATGGACACCGTTGCCCCCTTGAAAATACGCAAAGCTAAACCCAAAGCTCATCTGAACTCATGGTACACCCCTGAGCTCAAACTACTTAGAAAAAAGAAAGCTAAGGCTCACCTCACCTGGAAGACTAACCCCACTGCAGTAAACAAATCCAACCTCACTAACTTATCCTCACTTTACAAAAGCGAGATAATCCGGACCAAAAAAGATAATTACAACACTAGGATCACTCAGGCAGGATCCTCCACTAAAGAATTATTCAAAATTCTGAAGGAACTAGAAAACCCTATTTCGCCCCCGGAAACCTGCCCGAAAGACAAACCCTGGTGCACCAACATCCAGAACGCCCTCATCAATAAAATTTTAGGACTCCAAACTAAAATCGAAAACAAACGGCAACAACTCAACAACAATGTCACCAACCTTAGCCTACCCACACCTAACTACACTAGCGCAGGCTTCTCGTTCAAAAAAGTCACCATACCGGGAGTTCAAAAAATCATCACATCCCTGAAACCCTCTAACTGTAAAGGAGACAGCTGCCCGGCTCAAATCATAAAAGATGCAGCCGGAGAGCTCTCCCCCTTCATCACCAAACTCATCAACCTATCCTTCACCAGTAGCTCCATCCCCAGCAACTTAAAACAATCATGGGTTCTCCCCCTCCTGAAAAAACAATCCCTCGACCCGGCCACACCCACAAACTACAGGCCCATCACCACAGTCCCCTTCCTACTGAAAATCCTGGACAGAGTCGCCTACATCCAAATTCAGGAATACCTAGAATCCAACCAACTGCTAGGAATACGTCAATCTGGCTTCAGACCTCAACACGGAACTGAAACCGCCCTTGTTGATCTCAAAAGCCAGATTGATGAAATTAAAGACAAAGGCAATGCCGCTATCCTACTCCTCCTAGACCTCTCAGCGGCCTTTGACCTGGTCAGCCATGAGGTCCTCTGTAATCACCTTGCCACCGCAGCCCACTTCTCCTCCCCTGCCATCACATGGATACAATCCTTCCTGGCTAACAGAACCATACGAGTCTTTTCCACCACAGCTGCAGCAGACCCCACCCCCATCACATGCGGGGTCCCACAAGGTTCCTGTGTATCCCCCACTTTGTATAACATATTTACAAAGCCTCTATTTGACCAACTGGATCATCTGGGTGTCACCTACACAAACTACGCAGATGACACCCAGATACTCCTCACTATCTCTGGTAATTACCAAGAAGACTCCGCCCGGATCAACAAAATATTCTCCATCATTCAGGCATGGATGGCCTCCCATGGTCTCTGCCTGAATGATGAGAAAACAGAGCTCCTAATTGTCGGCTCCCCCAACACTCTAACTAAACTTGACCCTTGCTATAATAACATCACCATCGATGGTCATCCCATTCCCATAGCCAAAAGCGTAAAAATCCTGGGTTTCTATCTAGATGCCAACTCCAACCTCAGCAAACACACCAATATGATCGCCTCAGCCGCTGCCTATACCGGCAAGCTCATTAGGGCCAGCAGACCCTTCCTATCACCCAACAGCTGCCTCACCCTTGCCAGGGCCCTAATACAGTCCAAACTGGATTACTGTAACAGCCTGTACCTAGGCACTAATCAATCCGTACTCAATAAATTGCAGGTAATACAAAATAACGCCTTAAGCGCAGCCCTCAACATTCCCAGACAAGAGCATATCTCTGCCACCAGGAAAGCCTGCAAATGGCTTTCCATACGCCAAAAAATTGATCTAAAAATCATCTGCCTCACGTACAAAGCCCTCAATCACCTAGCACCACCTTATCTAGCTAATAAACTCACCCTGAAACCTGCCACTAGACTCACCAGATCCTCCAACACTCTTTGCCTACTAGTGCCCAGGTTCCACCTAAAAAGAGCGGGAGGGGTAAGCTTCACAGTGATGGCCCCCCAACTCTGGAACTCCCTACCGCTTAACATCAAAACTGTCGAATCCTTCCAGATCTTTAGGAAGCAGGTCATCAGATGGCTGCTAAACAAAGAATAACACCACTAACTCTAGAACCGTGCGGATACTGGCTTAGACACTGTATTTATTCTGAAAATTGTATATTGTACGCACTGCATATGTTCTGTTTATTAACCACTGTATATATATGTATATATTATAAACCTGTACGAAGTATGCACACTGTAACCATATTCTTAAGCGCCCTTCTACCTCCGGGTTTGGAGCGCCATACAAATAAAATAAACAAACAAACAAACAAGCTATACCAGGATCTGTCCAGGCTGGCCCTTCAAAAACGGGGAGATATGCATGCAGTGGTAAAGACTCTTCAACGAGGTATTAGGTACAGATGGACCTTTCCCTTTGGCTTAATCTTTAACTTGGATGGGAGACAACAAAGGATTACATCCAGAGAATCCGGCATGGCACTATTACATATTGAGAAGGATGTTCACCTGAGACTCTCAGAAGGGGCTCAGTCTACATCTGAGCAACAGACGGTTCTCTTCAAGGCAGGAGAATGGACTTCCATGGATCGACAAAAGAGGACTCGCATTGGGCCGCAAAAAGAAGACCGGCAAGCTCAGAGGCCCAGTCCACAAAGCAGGCACTTTGTAGGACGCTGAGGTCACTATTTTAACAACTTTCTTTTTGCATCAAAGACTTGGTCAAAGAAAACACGACAAGCAGTCCAGACGGATTGTGACATCTTGGACTCTGTTCAGGTAACAGATGGGGAGCTAGGACTCTCCTAACATAGCCCTCGGATGGCCCCGGGATACAATAGGTACTGTGTCTCACACCAGGGAACTGTTCAAGGGAAGGGATGTGGTGGAGGGTGGGTGAATAGTTAACAAAGTTAGTGGGGAGGTTAAGAGGTTAGTAAGGGTGGGGGGATACTGGAAAGGGAGGGGGGATTACCCATTTTGCTGAAATATTATTATGATGCTGTGACAGAAATGTGCCCGGAACTATTAGCTTTAAGGCGTACACTTAATACATTGTATAATTCAAATGTTTATCATGGAATGTGAGGGGGCTTAACACCCTGCAGAAATTGAGGAAAGTTGAGCTCTTCTTGAGGGTTCACCAACCGGACTTGGTGGCACTCCAAGAAACACATATCCGGAAGGTGGATAAAGGTAAACTCTGTCTACGTCAATACGCAACTATTTTACAGGCAACTACAGAAGGCAAAGTTGCAAGTGTGTTAATAGCAATAAAACAAGGGTCGTAGCTCCAGGTTGTCCGCACTAAGGTTCGTAAGGAGGGCAGATTTGTATTTGCGATCCTAAGGTTTATGGCAGTTAAATTGACGGTAGCCTCAATATATGCCCCAAATACAGGCCAAGATGGCTTAATGAAACACACCATTGAGCAACTGGAATCATTTATGGAAGGAGAACTATTGAAATTGGGAGACTTTAATATAGCATGGGATTCAGACCGGCACCGCAGCAGGTTTACTAGATATGTTGCACCCTCCCGATCGGTGGCCTTGCAAAAGAAATGAGCAGATCTATCTATAGTGGACGCTTGGGATACCTTGAGGGGGGTGGAGAAAAGGGCTACACCTTTTATTCACACGTACACTGATCATTCTCCCGAATAGATTATGTATGGATTTCCACCTTACTCCTAGTGTTAATTACACAAAATACGACCCACACAATCACCCTTTCAGATCACGCCCCAATTATAGTAGATCTTAACATTTCAAAAGAGAAACATAAACTCTGGTCTTAGAGATTCCCGCTACCGTTATTAAAAGACCCAGTGGTAAAGGAAGAAACTGCAGAGTAAATAAGGCAATACTTTTAGCTAAATCATTAGGGAGAGACGCCAATGAATACCATCTGGGATGCCTTTAAGGCAACACTGAGAGAGTTCCTCATAGCAGCGGAGGCTCATAGACACAAGCAGAGTATAGCGTTAGAAGTAGAACTAGAGGGGGAACTAGCCCAAATTTGAAAGAAGATGGAAACAAATCTGAGTCCACTGGTTTAGAAAGAGTTTAGGGCTGCGGCAGGCAAATTCAATCTCGATACAGCTAAGAAAGCAGAGAAAGCCCTCCTCTTTCTGAAACAAAAATATTATATCAAAGCTAATAAAATGGACCGCCTGCTAGAGTCTAAGCTTCATCAGAGAACAGCTTCAAGGATTATACAACAGATTAAAATGCCCTCTGGGGAGCTGACATCGAAAACCATAAGCATCCTTACATAATTCCACTCCTTTTACACTAATCTGTACAAATCAGAAACTCCTGACACACTGTCGCAAAAAGAAAATCTAGAGTTGGTTACTCTTCCCCAGCTCACGCCAACAGTTACTCATGCAATGGAAGCAGGCATAACTCAGGACGAGGTACTCCGTGCCATCCGGGACATTCCCTTAAATAAATCACCAGGCCCAGACAGCTACCGGCCAGGTTCTACAAAACATTCAGTAACATATTAGCCCCCAAATTGACCAAATAATATAATTCTTTCACAGACAGAGGCCAACTCTCCCCATCTGTGGACAAGGCTAAAATAATTATTTTCCGCAAACCTGGTAAAGATTTAACAAACTGCTGGTCGTATCGCTCAATAGCCTTACTTAATATAGACGCAACATTTTTTACCAAGGTTCTGGCCAATCGGTTAGTGGACCTTATGCACACCCTCATTCACCCAGACCAAACTGGCTTTATAAGAAATAGGCAGGCACATAACAATATTCGTAGAGTGCTTCATATTCTGGAGAAAGTGGAAAAGAAGCAGATTCCAGCAGTTCTCGTCTCCATAGACGCATAAAAGACTTTTGACCGTGTGGAATGGTCATTTCTCTCTTTAACTCTAACTATGATGGGATTTGGACCAAAATTCACGGGACTGATTATAAAAACCCAACTGCGCGTTTATTAATAAACGGCCATATATGTCTCCTTATTTTGTTACAATGTGGAACCAAACAAGGGGGCCCACTGACACCCCTGCTGTATGCACTCCATTTGGAGCCACTACTGGTGAAGGTGCGGCACATAGAGGGTACAAAAGGGATTCATTTTGGCTGTGTTTCCCCCAAAATTATGGCATACGCCAACGACATATTACTTATGGTAACGGATCCAGCTAACTCTTTGCAGATCGCCACCCGGGTAACTGGAGATCTTTGGCGGGGTGACAGGATTACAGATTAATGTAGTCAAATCTGAGATTTTAAATTTGTCCCTTTCGCCATCAGAAATGCAGGATCTACGGGATCTCACGCAATTGGGGCTGGACGCGGGCGGGGATAAAATTATCCGGGGTGGTTATAACCCCCCACATATATGCAGCTAATTTTCCCACATTGTTAAACCAATTAGAAGCGCAGCTAAAGAGGTGGCACCCCTTCACTATTTCATGGTTGGGTATAATAAACTCTGTAAAAATGGTCACCCTTCCCAAAGCTCTGTACATCTTTCAAGCAGAGCCTGTCAGGGTGCCTCTATCGTTTTTTCGCAGAATACATAGAGCTATTTCTACATTCATATGGCAGAATAAACCCCTGTGAGTCGTATTAAGTACACTAATGCTTCCAACTGAGAGGGGCAGGATGGGTCTTCCCAATTTTTTTTAATACTATCGCGCTGCCCAAATAACGGTGATTAAAGAGTGGTCCATGGGCGAGTCTGAGAAAAGATGGATACAGATGTAACAGGATACTGTGGATGCCTAAAAAATATTTATATCTCCCGGCTAATATACACGCGAGCGACATCATGAGTGTAGTTTAGGAAACCAGGGACGCATTAGTTAAAAAACATAATTTGACTACATATCCCTCTCCACTCACCCCTATGTTCTTTAACCCGCAATTTACCCTAGGCCTAGAGCCTAACACTTTTCAGGAATGGAAGCAGGCAGACCGGCTGTGTAAAACTTAGGGAAATGTTTCAGGGGAGGAAGTTAAAACATTCATACACTATAAGCAAGAGATGGGTCTATCCGAAAACTCCAGGTTTCAATACTTTCAGGTGATACACTGGATTCTTTCCCCATCAGTACAGGCTGCAGCGGTAATAGAGTTAACGCCATTAGAACATTTTGTAACATCCAATCCAGGGGTCAAAGCCCTTATCTCGAACCTACATAAGCTGATGGGGGAGGTGAAAACCAACGGAGCGATTAGTTATAGGCAACACTGGCAAGTAACCCTGGGGACTGAGATCTCAGACTTAAAACTGGGAAAATCTTTGGAACACAATTCCCAAACTCACCAGATCAAGCCAGACCAGAGAGTTCTGGTTAAAAATAATGGTGCAATGGCATTATACTCCAGCCTGTTTGGGGGAAATTAAACCATCATTGTCGGATAAATGCTGGACGGAATGTGGAGGAGTGGGGAATTGGCAACATGTGTGGTGAAGTTGCCCTCTGTTGACGCAGTATTGGGAAGTAGTGAATAAACACATGATTGAAATTTTTCCCCTGCAAAAGAAAAGATCTCAACCTATGATATGATATATTTTATTTATATCGCGCTCGTACAAAGGTGTTCACGATCTTACTAGGCCCAGTGACATTGAGAACCGCGCAATTGCATGGGGAAGGGAAAAGGGGCAAAGTGCATGTGGAAGGGGAAAAAAAGGGAGGGGGGGTGCAGAGCATAGGAGAGAACAAAATAAATAGTAAGTAAATAAATAATTTAATAGGGTGTTAGCGGGGGTATTGCAGCCTGTAAGAGGCAAAGGTGCAAGGTTATTCAGATAGGGTGTATCTGATAAGTGCAGAAGAAAAGTGGATGGGGAACTGTATGGGCACAGAACAGGCCCTAGTGCAAGGGGTGGCCCGGAGGCAGTGCAGGTGGATGGCAAGATGAGCAGGTACCTGGGCCGGAAGGACAGAGGGTGGCAAGGTGCACAGTGCCAATGGAGAAGGCAGATCAGCAGGGGAGAACGGGGCAAAGGCAGAAACGAAGAGGAAGGTCTTGAGGAGCTTCCGGAACCGTAGATGGTTCTCCTCAAGTTTCAAGGTGGCAGGGAGGCAGTTCCAAAGGGAGGTCCCAGCCGAAGACAGAGATCTACCTCCAGCTTGTTTCTTTGAAAAACAACTGAACCTGAGGGAGTTGGAGGTACAGGAGCGAAGGGCCGAGAGGGGAGGTATTTACGGAGGGATAGTTGAAGATATTTTGGACCCAGGCCCCAGAAAGCCTTATGGACAATGCAAAGGGTTTTAAATGTAATCCTTGCATCCACTGGGAGCCAATGAAGGGATTTCAGAGCTGGAGAGATATGATCCCAGGGCTTGAGGCCAAGGACAAGTCTTGCAGTCCTGTTCTGGATTAGTTGTAAAGCGCGGAGAGTGGAGGCAGGTAGATTTAGAAAGAGGCTGTTGCAGTAGGCTGTTACAGTAGTCCAACCTAGAGAGAATCAGAGCTTGGGAGACAGTGAGTTTCTGAGGGAAGGTGAGGAAAGGAAGAGTACCTCTAAGGAGGTGCAGTAACAAGTTTGACTTTTTAGAGACATCAGAGATGTGTGGGGAGAAGGAAAGTGTGGAGTCAAAGATGACCCCAGGGTTCATAGCTTCGCAGGTAGGGGCATGAGGAGGGCCAAGGGAGGCTGGCCAGAGAGTGAGGGGAAAGGATGGAGAGGGTGTACTAATGAGGAGGATCTCAGACTTGTTGGCATTTAAACAGAGATCGTTGGCGGCACACCAACTTTGAATGGCGATGAGACATTCAGAGATGAGGGAAGGAGAGGAGGTGGCTGAAGGAAGCCTGAAAATGAGTTGGGTGTCATCAGCATAGCACTGGAAATTTGAGCAGAAGATGGAAATGCAGTATGCGAGAGTTGCCAGGTATTTGTTGAAAAGCCAGGGCGAGAGGTTAGACCCCTGGGGACCACCACAGGTGGAGAGGGAGATAAAAGATAGGAAGGACCCAAGTTGTACCTTCGAGAGTCGATCAGAGAGAAAAGAGGTCAGCCAGGCCAGAGCCTGATCGTGATACCCAGGTTGTCATGGAGACGATTGAGCCGGGCGGTATGGTTGACTGTGTCGAAAGCAGAGGAGAGATCAAGTAGGATGAGGACAGTGGGAATGTTAGAGTCAAGGTTGGAGAGCAGGTCTTCACAGATGTTCAGGAGAGCATTTTCCGTGCTTCCAGCATATCTGAAGCCAGATTGGTGGTCGTGGAGAGAGCCAACAGAGTCAGAATGAAGGTTAAGCTGTGAGATGGTAAGCTTTTCCAGGAGCTTACCCAAAAAAGGGATTTATGGAAATTGGGCGATAGTTAGCCGGGCAAGAAGGATCAGCTGTGGGTTTCTTGAGGAGAGGATACACAAGGGAGTGCTTTAGAGGGGAGGGCAAAGACCCAGAGGCAAAGGAGAGGTTGCAGAAATCGGTAAGGGCCGGAGCAAGGGTATCAGTGTGGTCCTTAATGGTTTTAGAAGAACAGGAATGGACCTGTTTTGATGAGGCTTTCATAGATCGGACTAGCAACCTCGTCAGGGGAGAAGAGAGGAAAGGAGGAGAAAGAGGGGATGGGGGTTAGCTGAAGGTGGGTCAGCAAGCTGAGAAGGAGAGGGGAGGGGGGTGGGAGAGGAGGAGAGAGTGAACAAGATGTCCTGGGTTTTCAAGATGCAGTGTGCGGCGAGGGCATTGCAAAGAGCCTGAGAGGCAAGAGGAGGGGTGAATACTGCAGCAGGGTTGGCCGGCTCCTTGCAGATTTTAAAGAGTTCAGCCGAGTTGTTAGAGTCCGCAGAGACACAGGCTTGAATGTGGACTCGCTTCTTGGTCCGTACATAGAGTCGCTATTGCCTTTGCAGCAGGCGGCAGGCCAGTTTGTCAGAGGATGAGCAAGAAGCCTTACGTTTAAGTGTAGCTAGGTCAGAGTCATACCAAGAATTGCACTTGACTTTGGGCTTCAAACGGATCCTCATGACAGGGGCAAGAGCATCAAGAGTGGCAGAGATAGAGGAGTAGAGCAGAGACAGTGCTGTGTCAGGGTGTGAGTCGGCCTGAGGTGAAGGGGGGGGTGAGAAGGTGGCAGCGAAAGCTTCGACTGACACGCGCTTCATGGGCCGGATGTCCGAGAAGGTGGGTGGCAATCTTGGGTTGGCCTTGGCTTGCGGGGATGAGATGGAAAGATGAGAGGAGAGGAGGCAGTGATCACCCCAGGAGAGAGGAGTGGTGAGGGGAGTAGAAAGGTGGAGGCCGGAGGAGATCAGGACATCAAGTGTGTGTGTCCAGTAGAATGAGTCGGGCCAGAGGGGAGGATAGAGAGGGAGAGGGAATCGCAGAGATCGTGAAAGAGCGCAGATGAGGAACAGGGAGAATCAAGATGGATTTTGAGGTCACCAAGGAGGAGAAGTTGAGAGGTAGAGGCAAGGAGGGCAGAGGAGAGATCTGCCCACACTGCCTTATGCTGATGGAGGAGGACTTTAGACAGCAACCAAAGTCAACTCAGAAGGCATACGTAATGGTGCAACTGGCGGCATTACTAACGATTGCTCAAAAATGGAAAGCTAAAGAGCCCCCTCACATTATGGAATGGTTCACCAAAGTTTGGAACTTTCTAGCGATGGAATGGATGACATATTCATTACTGGGGGACCAATCCGCTTTCTCCAAAGACTGGAAAGAGGTGCTTGACTTTTTACATAAGGACTATAATATTATGTATTGCCTGCAGAAACTGTGTATACTGGGTATTGCCTGAGACATTAACAAGAGCTGATACATGTTTGATGGAACATCCATCAGTAGTGAAGTGGCTAATCGCAAAATGGGTAGGGGTCGGGAGGGTGGGAAGGGCAGCGGGTTCAAGGGATGTTTGGGGGGAGGATCGGGACCGATGTGGTTTTTTTATGGTATAAAAGAAATGCAAATAAAGAAAAGAAAAAAAATCAGTTCCCTCTTTTTGAAACTTCCTGCTGACCATCTTGCATCTTCCATCATCCCTGACTCCTAGCTGCGATCCAGTTCTGGTGTACTTCCAACAATCTCTGCCTCAATGCCAGCAAGACTGAGTTTATTCCCATTTGGACCCCTGCTCCCTCTTTTTTCATCTTCGACTAGTCTTTTCAATTTCCTAGACCCAGCACACCCTATATTACAATAGAGTGCTGGAGGGGTTACCTAGTATCCCTGGTGTCTAGATACTCATGTAGCAGTCAAATGCTACCCTTTTCTATCGAAATGGCTGGTGGCAGTGGTTTTACAACAAACTACCATGATTTTTCCCGACCGCGAACACTGGTAGTGTTAAATCGCGGGAGCCATGTTTTTCAAGACGTCTGAGCACCCTTTGTTTAAACAGGTCCCGGTCTTCTTTTTCCGCCATTTCTTTTTGGAAAGGTCCTTCTAGAGTTTCTCTGCGTGCCAAAACAGGTTTGGTCGCTTTATTTCATCGCCTTTGGCAGGCTTCAGGACTGAGGACCGCCTCTGGCACCCAAGTGTCTGGAGTGGGCAGGAAGTGAGGGAGGTGCCCAAAACTCCCTGTGCTTAGCCTCCTATGAGATCCAAATGCACTCTTGCGTGATTGGCTGGCTGTCTGTCTGGCAAGGACAGCCACCCTGCTGGGTGAGTGGCAGCTAGGCTGGAATGAATGGGAGGAGACTGGATAAAAGGCGAGTCTCTTGGCTTGGAAGGCAGAGTCGACCAATGGAACGAAAGAACCGAAGACGAGCTTGAAGAGGACGGCTTCTGCAACTCCTGGACCGTTGGTTTACCCGGTGAAGCCCTGCTGCAGGTCCGAATCGCCAAGTTCATCTCCACAGAGAAGCCCCGCAAAGACGACTTCTCCCTTTGAGTTAGTGGGACCAATCAACTCGTAAGCCACTTGGATACCATTCTCAGAGCTGGTTGCATTTTCCTCAGAGTGCTGCAGGAAACCGAATAACCAGGCAGAGGGACACCAGTTTGTGTGCTTGACTACAGCTACCGGAATTGAAGATTTGCCAAGTGCGATCTTTGAACAGTCCCAGTCCAGTGCAGTAGTCCCCCGACATCCTACCTCTTGTCCCCACGACTGAGGCTCAGGAACAGCGAGATTTGCAGGAACTGCCAGGAACAGAAGTCTTCAGCTGCATCTTTTTCTCCAGTGTAAGGTACTGTGAAAACCCGACCGAGAGAACATACCTCTCACTGCGAAAGTGCTTGGAACTTTGGCAACTTGCAGGCCTAGTCAGCTTGTGACCCAACATATGACTCTTTTACAAACTACTTCTGAGAACTTTGGCAAAGACTTTTGCGTTTAACTACCAGAACTGCTTTATCCTACACAAGACTTTATACCATTGACTTTGGCTTAACCAATTGCATTGAATCAGCTCCTCTGGTGAACTCAAACTATTTGCACTGTCTAAAGAGTAACTGTATCTTCTTTTCGTTAACCTCTTGAGATAAGCCTGGCTGCTCAGCTCCGCTACCAAAAACTGTGTAGTACAGATTTATGCCAAAGATTGGTTTTGCTTACACCTGTAGTCATAGTTGTGTGTAGTGGTGCCAAAGGGTACTGCACACAAACTCTTCCTAACAACTCCTCTCTTTCCTTCCTCCCTCAAACTCAGGACATTGCCAAGAAGTCTCACTTTCAACTCTTCCTTCTCAAAGGAATTCTCCCTTTTCTCACTTTCTCACAGGAGCTCAATGTTACCTGAGCCCGGGTTCTCTCTAGACTTGACGACTGCAATAGCATTCTCCTGAATCTACCTTCTTCCACTATATGACCCCTCCAGCTAATCCAGAATAGGGCAGCAAGATTTATGCTTGGATTTATCCCAGGAGAACCATCTCCGGTTCCGGAAGCACCTCAAAACCTTCCTCTTCGCTTCTGCCTTCTCTCTCCCTCTCCCCTGCTAAACCTGCTTAACTCCCCACTGAATTCAGCACTAAACCTGCATCTGGGCCACTCTCAGCGACCTCGGTCCAGGGCCCAGCCACTCTCCACTTGCACTGCCTCCCTGGCTCCCCCTGCACTGTGGGACTGTCACTGTATCCCTACAGCCCCCTTCCCAGCACTTGCTCTGCACTTACCTCGCACTTGCCACCAGCTGGCCCTTTTTATTTATTATTTATTATTTATTATTTTTTACGCTACTTACCTTGTACTGCACTTTCCCCCCCACCTCCTCCCCCTGCACTTCCTCCTTTTCCCCTTACCTCCGCACTTGCGCGATCTGAATGACACCTGGCCTAGTAGGATTGTTTGTCTGTCTTCCCCTTGTTTCCCTCCCTCCCTGCCTCGTCGCGCCTTGAAACACTTGTGTATAGGCGCGTTACAAATACCATATCATATCATATCATATCAGGGACCACATCTCTCCTGTCGTAAAAACTATTCACTGGCTCCCGGTTGTGGCACGGATTACATTCAAATCCCTCTGCATCATCCACAAGGCTGTCTGGGGCCTGGGACCATGCTATCTTCAACTTTCTGTTACTAAATACTCTCCCTCTAGACCTCTACGGGCGATTGGCACCAACTCGGAGTGTAAGGCGTTTCGCTAAACAGAGAGTCGGAGGCCGATTACTTTCTTCAGCTGGCTCCCTATTATGGAGCAGCCTTCCTCTTCGTCTTGAGCAGGACTTTCTCAAATTCTGGAAGCTCCTCAAGACTTTCCTCTTCACCTCCTCCTTTCCTTCTTCCCTCCTCTGCTAACAGTCTCTGTGATTGGTGACCATGGCCCTTATGTATCCTTCGGGATCCTGGCCTTCCACACCCAGTCGACCGAGGCTCTGCCTACCCTGCAGCACTTGCCTCATCACCCAACGGCCTCATTCTTGTAGGCTTGCACTTTCTACCAAATGCGGCTCCAGGCCGCATAGCGCTCCCCATACTATGCACACATCTGCTGCTCACCCACGAGCATGTGCATTCCAGCACTTATCCCCACTTCCCCTCTTCTCGCTGCATTTGCATGTTCTCAATACTCAAAAGGCATAGCAGGTTCGTCTTTATCTTCCACTGTAGTCTATATAAGCACCTAACAAATGCTCAATAAATAAAATAAATACATTTCACTTGATCAACAATACAACTGATTCACCAAGCAACTTGGCTGATTGTCTTGATCTTGTTAGAATACCTGGTGTTCTCTCCTGCCAGGTTTTCACTCCTCTTGATCAGCACAGCCCTTTCCCTAGTCCTGATATACCCTTCTTGTGACCTCTTTAGGTGATGCTTTTCATATTTGTACTGTTTAGCTTGTCCTTGTCTGGTATGCTTCCCTACTAAGTGTGCTGAATCTTGTGGAGTCATCACTGATTCCCTGGCAAAAGTCTCCTCCAGTGTAGCCAAGGTACAGCATTCGCAACCTGATTGTGACACTGGGGGTGGTATTTTGCGGGAGGAACACATAGAAGGAGATGGGTCCTGGGGAGAGGTGGTGACCCTATCAGGAGAGACGTGGTATTCTTACCTTACAAGAAAAGAAAACCTTATAAATTCAAAGTCCTTGATGACTTGTCATCATATAAATCGCTCTCCTTAACAAACACAGAAAGCTCCTCCTGAAAATCTCTCTATTCGTGATATATACCATTCATCCCTCACACATGTATAACACACACCTAACATCTCCTGTTTCTAATGTTTTCTTAAAGGAAAGTTCTGAAAAACATCACTCTACAAACCTTAGACATTACGTGAACTCCAACTCCCACAAGGCCCCAGATACTGAGACGAGGAAGAGGAGTTGATGCAGATTGAAGAGAGCAGGAGAAGGAAGCGGTATGCAAGAGGACCGCACCAGAGGAGAGTGAGAAGGCAGGCATGTCCAGAAAGCAGATCGCATTCATCCGAGCTTCTAATTGGCGTGGCGCAAGACTGGGAGAGACACTGCAGGGGTCGCCGGAAGACCAATGGCACACTGGCAGCATCAACAGAGTCCCCGGAGACGCGATAACACTGAGCAGTGGTCTTTGATCCCGGTCGCAGAGAGAAGCCAGCAGGTGAGCTGCGAGGAGAGCCGGAGGAGGGTCTGCAGAGTAACAGATTGTTAGGCACAAACCTGTGCAGTTCCCTTAGTGACCACTGCAAAAGATTTAAGACTACAGATGTTGGCAGTAAACCCACTTGGTAGCAGTCTGCACCACCCAGATTTACCTGGTAGCTGTGGCTGAGCAGTCAGACTTCCCTCAAGAAGAGTTAGGCAGTATGCAAAGTATACACAATAGGCACTCAGATACAACAATACAAGCAAACCTTGACCAGAGCTTTGGTATCAAAGTATATAATTATTTATTTAAAAACACACAGTTTGAAACACTCCAGCACTCTTATTGTAAAATATTCTAAACACAGTTACTATTGTAATATACACACCCCTTTGTTTCCTACACCACTTATTTTCATACAGAGGTGAGCGCTTAACTAGATTGCACTCTGATAAGTTTGTGAGAAAGGGGGGGGGGACAGAATATGGAAAAGTACACCACTCTAAGATTCAGGAACACTGTTAGCAAGGCAGAAGAGCAAAAAGTCACTGGTGGGCCAAAGTCCAAAGGCTGGGCCCCCTCTTAGAGAGAGCAGAGCACAAATGCGCCCAAGATCACACAGTTACACTAGGCTTAGAAAGTCTTGCAGAGGGTTCAAAAATAGTTTAGAGAGGCTT
This sequence comes from Ambystoma mexicanum, assembly GCF_040938575.1. Lineage (NCBI taxonomy): Eukaryota > Metazoa > Chordata > Amphibia > Caudata > Ambystomatidae > Ambystoma > Ambystoma mexicanum. The sequence continues at coordinate 1,260,068,987 of NC_090937.1, read as the reverse complement.
AAGAAAGTTTAGCCAGGGTGTCCCAGACTAACCCAGGTTCGAAAGCCGGGGGCTAAATCTACCCCGTACAGTCGGTAGCAAGGGAAGGCAGGCGGGACACGGTACCTTAAGTGGGAAGGATCCTCCAGCGGTGGCAGTTGTTCCTGGTAGTGGGTGCAAGTTGCGTCGTCGTCCAGGGGAAGAGAAGATCTCGACTTGGAGGAAAGATGAAGGTCGTTGCACTACCAGGGAAGAAACCAGCCGCGGAGTCTTCCGGTTAAAGGTGGTACCTTTGTTTCGCGGTCGTGGTAAAACGTGGAATCCCGGTTGCCGGGGTGGTTGGCACAGGCAAGGCGGCCACGAGGTACGTCGGGAAGGCGAAAAGACGGTGAAACTGGTTATCCCCACCAGTCAAAGGAAGAAGACTCTCCGGCGGGAGATCTCCTCTGTCGTTGGGAAAAGTGGTGAGGCAGTCCAGCAGGGCTCCACCGGTGGTGGTGTCGTGGCAGGTCAGCTCAGCTTCTCCCTCGTCGGATTCTTAGGTCCTGTGGCGACTTCTGAAGTTCCAGTCCCCAAAGCCCTGCTTTTATGCAGCAAACCCCCATTCTCTCAGCCTAGCTGTCACTCAAACATGCTAAGTGGTGAGCCGGCCGGCTCACCACTTGGGCCAATCAGGATGGAGTGCGACTTGAGTTGCCTAGGCAACTCAGTCCAGGGTGCCTAAATTTCCCTTCACCCCTCCTAAGTACCCCAGACAGAGTGGCACCACTTTGGAGGGCTTCTGTGGAGAAGCCCGCCAAAAAGTGGAACAAAGGGCTCGACTTGGGTTGGAGTCACAGAAGAGAACACAAATGCCATTTTAGAATCAAGTTTTGGCAAAAAATACCAACCGGAGAATTCATATTAATTAAATAAATCGGCGGTATGTTCGAGGCTACCGTAAATAATTAAATAAAGATAGTAGCCTAAAACAATGGGAAATTCCATAGGAAAATATTTGCGGTTGAATATAAAAAGTAGTATCCACTGCCACCAGCCAAAACTCGATCAGGGGGGACGGAGACGTGCCCCCTCGACTAACAGACCCCGGGGCAATTGAATTGCCCCAGCCAGTACGTCCACAATATGATGGTTTGTACTGGTTCTGTTCAGAATGTAAGACTAGTAAAGTCAATGGTGACTTTACATGCCCTGGGAGACAGTAGTCAGTCCCAGGGTATGGAGTCTATACTGGGGGGTCACTATGACACCCCTGTGTCACTGCACTGAGGGTGCTGTGTAACACACATCACAAAAACACATGAAGCCCTATGGAGTAAAAGACCCCATAGCCCATTAAACACATCTAGATTCAAAGAAACACACTCAAATCATGCCCTAGAGTGAGGGTAAAAGAGTCTCACTCTTGGCAGGAGAAAAAAATTAACCCCAAAAATCCAGCAAAGCTGCTGGGGGGCCTCACTAGGTTAGGATATTCAGCCTAAACAGAGAATTCTCCCTAACACTCGCCCCCCCCCAGGCTAAGGGACAGGAGGATTTAATCCACTCCTGGATGAACCTCATACCTCTAGTCGATGACATGCATCCTAGAGAGTCCATCAGCATTTTGATGGTGACACCTTGACCTATGTTCTACGGCCCAAGCTAAGGTTTTCCTTTGTAAGCTATATGACCTACAAACCCTTTGAGGAACATCAGTCTTTTTAATGTTATAGGGGACCTGGTTGACCAGTCCATCAGAAGTGGTTACAACTTCTGAACCTGTGTTAGGCTTTTTCAAGGGGTCCTTATAAAGGATTCCTTTAGATCTAGAGGGGCCTCCAAGGTTCCCCACCACCTCTCTTGTGGGAGCAGGTTGGGTTTTAGGCCTCTTGGTTGGAGGGGTTGGGGTTAGGCAATGTACCTGCTTCCCCTTCCTCTTAGATCTAACCTTACCTACTTTAGGAGTTTCCCCCCTAATACTAGGATTTGAGTTGGGGTCTTCAGTAGAAGGTCCAACAGTCTGAAGGTTTTTGGCCTTAGACTTTTCTTTCCTGGTTTTCCACCAGCATTGAGAAGTACCAGTTCTCTCAGGCCTAGGTAAGGGTCCAGTAGGTCTATCCTCCTCTTCCTCAGAAGCAGGGGGGTTCACAGACTCTGAAACTGGGGGAACAATGATGGAGCTTGGTTGGGGCTCCCATTTCCCTAATGTACTAGCCTGCAATGTGCCTGGGTTAGAGGTCAACTTACTAAAACCAGGGCTTGTAGTGGGGGTCTCAGTAGAGGTTCCCACAGGCTTAGAGTGGTCCCTTAAGGTGGCCTCTGTAGCCAATTTGGTTAGGTTCTGGTTCTCCATACTGGGAGGCCTGGGGGTATGTGACACTACTCCTAGAATCCTCAGGTCATTCCCCAACAGGACTTTCCGAGGCACCTCAGTCTGAACACTGACAGGGATCCTCACTGTCATGTTGTTACACTGAATGGGGGCTGGTAGAATAGGAACCATCTAGACAGGGCCTCCAGACATCTTAGTGGGACCTTTGGGTGCTTTTGCCACATCCTCAGGTTGAAAGAAGCTTTCATCCACTACTGTTCTGATGGCCCCAGTGTCTCTCCTGGCAGGAGTATCCTGGCCATTGACAAGAACACTGTCCATATAATACACCTTAGAGTTAACAGGTAGGGAGTTATACACAACCCTATTCTGGGGACTAACCAGACCCATAGGCTCAAATTTTAAGGTTGCTTGAAGACCCAAGGGTTCTTCAGCAAAGAGTTCAAAGTGGGCACTAGCCATCTGTACTTCATCCTCAGGAGTGAAGGCTAAGGAGACTGTGCTGATCCCTGCAGGTTTACCCTTGCATCTGGGATCCCCTTTGATATGGTCAGTAGCCTTACAGATATAGCATTGTCCAAATGCTCTCTGAAAGGGTGGCCTGTTCTGACCTCCTTCTGGTTGTTGACCAGAAGGTACACTAGCCTGATTTGGTTTACCCTGGGGCTTACCCTGGATATTTTTTTGTTTGTGGCCCTCTTTGGTATGGGAGGTATTAGAATTCTCTTTGGAGTCCTTTTTTGGCTGTTTCCCCTCATCCTTTTTCTGAGTTAGCCAAGAATCCTTGTGAGTGGCCCTGTTGGCAACCCACAAGTCAGCAGCCTTAGCTAGTTTTCGGGAATCTAATTCCTTTGAATCAGCCAAGTGCTGTCTGAGCTCAGGAGAGCAGGCATCATAAATTGACTCCAACATACAAAGATTATTCACACCTTCATAAGTGTTCACTTTGTAACCCTTAATCCATCCCTCTAAGTTTTTCAACCCTTCACTCACCCAGGTAGCCCAAGGGGTACCCCCATACTTTTTGAGGGTTCTAAACCTCTTAAGATACTGCGAAGGTGTCTTCCCAAACCTAGCTATCAAAGCTAGTTTCACACATTCATACTCTTTCCTATCCTCCTCCCCCAACTCCATTACCACATCAGTTGCAACAGGGGGAAGCCTAGAGAACAACCAGGTGAGTAAGTCATTTCCTGTGATGTTCTGGAGCCCATGACTATATTCAAACAGAGACAACCAATCCAACACATCCAACTTAGGCTCATACATACCAACCAATTCTTTAGGCATCCGGGGTCTTTTAGGACTGGAACTTCTAGAGGAGCCAGAGAGAGAAGCATTTTCGACAGATTATTTCTTCATTTCTAGCTCATGCTTGAGCTCCATTTCCCTTAGCCTTAGTTCTTGATTCATTTCCTGATGTCTCTGTTCAGCCAGAGTACTCAGTCTCTTGAACTCTAGTTCAAGTTTCATTTTCTCTAATTCGAGATATTGAGGACTAAGTGTGGGACTTGGCAAAGGCCCAGTAGGTACAGCAGGTAGAGCAGACAGAGGCCTAGGGGGGACAGTCACAGCAGCCTCACCCTCCTCTTCTGACTCTTCCTCAAAATTATCAACATTTTGATCAATATCAATTTCTATACTGTTATCTACATTTTCTGGCATGGTAGGTTCCTCAGACCCATCATCCAGACTTTGGTTAGCTAACAACCTTTCTATTAATTCCATTTTCTTGCCTTTAGTGAGGAGGTTCTTATGCTTACATAATACTCTTAAACAATCAGCAGTTTTTGTAGCAAGGGACTCTTGACTATAAGTTTCCATAGTTGACATGTTAGAAGATTACTTTTTCAGTGCTGAGCTTTGTGGTTAGTTGTACTAAGGTATCCTCAAGCACTCTAAAGTGTATACTCAATACAAATCCCACCGCTGTACACCAGTGTTAGGCAGAAACCTGTGCAGTTCCCTTAGGGACCACTGCAAAAGATTTGAGACTACAGGTGTTGGCAGTAAACCCACTTGGTAGCAGTCTGCACCACCCAGATTTACCTGGTAGCTGTGGCTGAGCAATCAGACTTCCCTCAAGAAGAATAAGGCAGTATGCAAAGTATACACAATAGGCACTCAGATACAACAATACAAGCAAACACTGACCAGAGCTTTGGTATCAAAGTATATAATTATTTATTTAAAAACACACAGTATGAAACACTCCAGCACTCTTATTGTAAAATATTCTAAACACAGTTACTATTGTAATATACACACCCCTTTGTTTCCTATCAGATAAATCACAGTAATACACCACTTATTTTCATACAGAGGTGAGCGCTTAACTAGATTGCACTCTGATAAGTTTGTGAGAAAGGGGGGGAAAAAGACAGAATATGGAAAGGTACACCACTCTAAGATTCAGGAACACTGTTAGCAAGGCAGAAGAGCAAAATGTCACCGGTGGGCCAAAGTCCAAAGGCTGGGCCCCCTCTTAGAGAGAGCAGAGCACAAATGCGCCCAAGATCACACAGTTACACTAGGCTTAGAAAGTCTTGCAGAGGGTTCAAAAAGAGTTTAGAGAGGCTTAAGAAAGTTTAGCCAGGGTGTCCCAGACTAACCCAGGTTCGAAAGCCGGGGGCTAAATCTACCCCGTACAGTCGGTAGCAAGGGAAGCCAGGCGGGACACGGTACCTTAAGTGGGAAGGATCCTCCAGCAGTGGCAGTTGTTCCTGGTAGTGGGTGCAAGTTGCGTCGTCGTCCAGGGGAAGAGAAGATCTCGACTTGGAGGAAAGATGAAGGTCGTTGCACTACCAGGGAAGAAACCAGCCGCGGAGTCTTCCGGTTAAAGGTGGTACCTTTGTTTCGCGGTCGTGGTAAAACGTGGTATCCCGGTTGCCGGGGTGCTTGGCACAGGCAAGGCGGCCACGAGGTACGTCGGGAAGGCGAAAAGACGGTGAAACTGGTTATCCCCACCAGTCAAAGGAAGAAGACTCTCCGGCGGGAGATCTCCTCTGTCGTTGGGAAAAGTGGTGAGGCAGTCCAGCAGGGCTCTACCGGTGGTGGTGTCGTGGCAGGTGGGCTCAGCTTCTCCCTCGTCGGATTCTTAGGTCCTGTGGCGACTTCTGAAGTTCCAGTCCCCAAAGCCCTGCTTTTATGCAGCAAACCCCCATTCACTCAGCCTAGCTGTCACTCAAACATGCTAAGTGGTGAGCCAGCCGGCTCACCACTTGGGCCAATCAGGATGGAGTGCGACTTGAGTTGCCTAGGCAACTCAGTCCAGGGTGCCTAAATTTCCCTCCACCCCTCCTAAGTACCCCAGACAGAGTGGCACCACTTTGGAGGGCTTCTGTGGAGAAGCCCGCCAAAAAGTGGAACAAAGTGCTCGACTTGGGTTGGAGTCACAGAAGAGAACACAAACGCCATTTTAGAATCAAGTTTTGGCAAAAAATACCAACCGGAGAATTAATATTAATTAAATAAATCGGCGGTATGTTCGAGGGTACCGTAAATAATTAAATAAAGATAGTAGCCTAAAACAATGGGAAATCCCATAGGAAAATATTTGCGGTTGAATATAAAAAGTAGTATCCACTGCCACCAGCCAAAACTCAATCAGGGGGGACGGAGACGTGCCCCCTCGACTAAAAGACCCCGGGGCAATTGAATTGCCCCAGCCAGTACGTCCACAATATGATGGTTTGTACTGGTTCTGTTCAGAATTTAAGACTAGTAAAGTCAATGGTGACTTTACATGCCCTGGGAGACAGTAGTCAGTCCCAGGGTATGGAGTCTATACTGGGGGGTCACTATGACAACCCTGTGTCACTGCACTGAGGGTGCTGTGTAACACACATCACAAAAACACATGAAGCCCTATGGAGTAAAAGACCCCATAGCCCATTAAACACATCTAGATTCAAAGAAACACACTCAAATCATGCCCAAGAGTGAGGGTAAAAGAGTCTCAATCTTGGCAGGAGAAAAAAATAAACCCCAAAAATCCAGCAAAGCTGCTGGGGGACTCACTAGGTTAGGAAATTCAGCCTAAACAGATAATTCTCCCTAACACAGATACTGTGCCAGAGAGGAAACCTCATCGAGATGACGTACCATGGGTTGGGTATGCAACAGAACACCAGTGAGTCTACCCAAAGCCATAGGGGACCCCAGGGTGTACCGACAGGCATGTAAACCAACAAAACATATAAGAATATTTGAATACCGAACAAATGAAGTGCAAAAGCAGAGCTTGAACAAGTCTTCCTATATGGGATGCCAAAATGGGGAAATTTGGAGTAATTATAATCCTGAGCAAGTAAATGGTAAAGAAATGAGCACAGCAGCAGAACTTGAACAAGTCCCCATATGTGGAATATCAATGTGGGTAAAGTTGAAACAAGTCATACCTCAAGCAAATAGAAACACATCAAAGTGACTGCCCTTGGTTGGTATCTGGTCGCGGTATACATCAACATAACATACAACTGTGTGAAAGGAATACACCAGGCAAGTGAACATTTGGGAAAGAGAGATACCTGGCAGGGGAATATACCGGGGCATCTACATAACCCAAAAGGGATTCCTGGCAGGAAAGGTACCAGGTAATCCTGAAAATATTGAAACGAAGAAGTGCAGTCCTGGTGAAAGGAACACTTCAGGCTGTGAACATTTTGGGTGGGTCTGGGGGGGTGATACCTGGCACAGAAATATACCAGGGAATCTACATAATCCAAAAGGGGATTCCTGGCAGGAGACTATACCAGGTAATCCACTAAAAATCTGAGAGTATACTAAAGGAGTCCTGGCAGGGGAGTATACAAGGAGGTCCCCCTGGCACTTCTCCCCTTCTCTCTTCCCCGCATCCCCAGCAATTAAGGGTCTGTATCTGCAACCCTACAGTCCCTTCTCTCTGCACCTATGAGCCACCTGCTGGTTGCACTTGTGAGTTAACTGCACTTCCCCCTTTCCCTCCCCCCTTGCACTTCCCCGTACTTGCGCAATCTGATTGACACAAGGCCCTCCCCCCAGGCACTTCCCCGTACCTGCGCAATCTGATTGACACAAGGCCTAGTAAGATCGTTTTTTGGGCTCCCTTTGTTTCCCCCTCCTTGTCTTGTCGCGCCTAGAAACACTTGTGTACAGGTGCGTTATAAATGCCACATCATATCAAAGTTGTATAAAGACACTTGTTTTACCAAGCTCATGGTAAAGGAGTATGCCAAACACACTTTTACCATCCTATGGAATTATTATTTAGAAGAGACAAATTTGCCATCCTGAAAGAATTGTTGTTTGACAGAGACACTTTTGCCACCTTAGAGGAGTTATTGTTTGGAAAAAACACTTTTGCCATTCTAAAGGAACTGTTGTTTGAAAGACACGTTTTGCTATCCTCAACGCATCCTAATGGAATTATTATTTGAAAAAGACACTTTCGCAATTTTTTCTATCCTCAAGAAATTGTTGTTTGAAAGAGGCACTTAAACCATTCTACCTAAATTCAGGGGAACGGAACTACTACTTTCGTATATGAACACACTTGCAACTGTCTGTTATACTCTCTTGCCAAGACTTTCTTATATGCACACACTTGTAACTGCCTAGTTTACTCTTCTGCCAGAGCTTTTCTCATGTGGGCTCTGTGCACACCTCCAAACCTGATAGTCTCTTATGTTTACTTTATCTGATATTGCATCTGCATGCTATACTATCCTGCCAGGGCTTCTCTTATATGTGTATTGCATACATTCACAAACTTGAAAGTCTTGTACTTTTCTCCCGTTCTCACTATTTCTCTTTAATATGCTTTTCGAATGGATTGTTGGCTTCAGTTCAATTTTTCCTAGTAAGTGTACGCTTCAAGAAACTATGGCATGCTTCTTTGGTTCTATACGTGATAATGTCTTCTTCCTCGACACCTACCCCCCCGAAGACCGGGTTCAAGAAGTGCTGAGACTGCGATTCTAAGATGTCGTTAACCGGCCCACATCGAGTTTGTCTGTGGTGTCTCGGGGCTGAGCACAAGACCTCGGCCTGCACCAAATGCCAGTCAATGACTGGAAAGGCTCTGAAGGAGCAAAAGGGGAAATTGGCAGTAGGTAAAAAAAATAAAAAAAATCCCCATCAACTACCCAGTCGAAGAAACCTTCTTCGGATGAGCCTAGTGGCGACTCTCCTCGAAGGAAGAATGTTAAAAGATCCAGGTCGAGGAGTGGTTCCCCCCACTCCTCATCGTCGTCGAGGAAGTCGAAAAAAATGCACCATGGATCCCCTTCTTCATCTTCATCATCAGACACCTCCGCAAAGAGGGTATCTTGTCCCACGAAAAGCTCTACAACTACCGAATGAGAAGCATTTAAATCTGAAATGCTAAAAATATTTGAAAAGCAAAGACCCTCGACAAGCCATGTTCCTACCGCGCCTTCCAAAGAATCCGGTAAGGAAAGGGCTCGAGCCAAATTCTGTGTGCCCTTGGGCCCGGGATGAAGGCCAGATCCTCATCGAGAGCTGTCGATATCTCGGCGATAAATCATTGAAGGATCCTTCGAGCCGTAAAACCAAACATAAGTCAAGATTTAGGTTGTTGACACCATCGACACCAGCTGTGCCTTCGACGCGACCTGGACCCTCGACACCGACTGTGCCATCGATGCCTGCTGTGCGATCGATGCTGACTGTGCCTTCGATGCCAGCCGTGCCGTAGACGCCAGCCACGCTTAACTCAATTTATGAGGAAAATGAGCCATCAGACAATGATGTGCCAGTTGGCCTTCAATTTGGTACACCAAATGTGCCTGAGAGTTTCATTTCAAAAGATTCTAGATTGAAAGATCTTTATGTCAATTTACAATCAGCCAGTGGGGTAGACACCTCACCAGAGCTGGATTTTGGTAGACCTGAAGCTGGTGAACATGCAGATGCTTCATACAGACCACTAATGTCTAAAGTTGTAGACTACTTTGGTTGGAGTAGGCCTACCCTCCCCTTTGAGCAGGATGATCTTACGGACATCGTTGATAAGGGTGTAAAAAGAGATCCTATTTTACCATTTCATATCGCTCTCCAAAATAGGGTGGCAGCAAATTGGGAAACTCCAGAGAATAACCCTCGAGTAAACAAAAACCTGACAAAAAGATGCTGCCCAACTAGTAGTGACCCCGACTACTTATCAAAACACCCCACTCCAGAGAGTCTGGTAGTACAGGCAGCTACCGCAACTTCAAAGCAGGCAACCTATTCAACTATCCCTCCAGATGGGGATGACAAGAGAGTAGATGGGTGGGCTAGGAAAGTATTTTCTGCACGGAGCATGGCTCTTAAATCAGCCAACTCCACATGTGCCCTAGCAACATTCTCATTCACTCTATGGGACTGTATTTCCATGGCGGCAGAGCACATTCCTGAGGGGGAGGAAAGAGACATGTTCTTGGCTATTGTACGAGACGGCAAGGAAGCCATGTATGAGTCTCTTCAGTCTGGTCTGGATTCTGCTGCCAGCATCAGCAGAGCCATGGCTACAAGCACTGTAACACACAGATTTTCATGGTTGAGGAAGTCTGGATCTGCACCGGATGTTCAGTCCAGGCTCCTCAACATGCCTTTTGATGGGTCTCACCTTTTTGGCATCAAGGCTGACGAAAGCCTTGAAGTTGCAGACCTGCCGCTTTAGGCAGCATCAGCCTTTTTGCCCCAGTGGACAGCCTTGGAGGGGTAGATCTTTTCGCTACTACTCCTCAGTTGGAAGATCGCGAGAAATGGCTGGTCTAAGAGGCCAAAGAAGATGTCCTCGTGGTGGCCGAGGGAGAGGCGCGAAGCCCGCTGAAGCAGGGGCATCCTTACCAAGAGCCATTGTGTCAGCCGCCTCAAAACCTCTCTCAGGTCTTGAGTCACAAAACACCAGTGGGAGGAAGGCTGTCTCAGCATCTGAAAGAATGGCGAGACATTACGGATGCTTGGGCATTGGAAACCATAGCCCAAGGTTACTGCCGTCCCTTCATTCAGAGGCATCAGAACCATCCACCGGGGAACCACTCTTTGAGGGTTCTAGATCCGCTCCTTGTGCAGGAAATGTTGATCCTGCTAGAGAAAGGCCCTATAGAAGCAATGCCTGTAGCGGAAAGGAACAAGTGATGGTACTCTCCTTATTTCCTAATACCCAAGAAGGACGGAGGACTGAGACCCTTCTTGGATTTGAGATACTTGAACAAGTTCCTCAGGAAGGACAAATTCAAGAAGGTCACGCATTCTCAGATCCTTCAGGCCCTCCAAATCTAGGATTGGATGGGGTCATTGGACCTTCAGGATGCTTACTTTATGTGCCAATACATCTCAAACACAGAAAGTACCTGAGATTCGCCGTTGGCGGTTCTCATTATCAGTTTTGAGTTCTGCCTTTCGGGTTGACCTCCGCCTGAGGGTTTTCACCAAGCTGATGGTGGTGGTAGCAGCATGTCTCAGGAAAGGGAGGATTCACATCTACCCCTAGCTGGATGGTTGGTTGATAAGGACGCGTTCTCCTGAACAAGTCCTGGATCATCTCAACGTCACCTGCCACTCTCTTCACAGACTAGGATTCTCCCTCTATTACAAGAAGTCCCATATGACACCTTCTCAAAAGCTGCAGTTCATCAGCGCTGTACTGGATACATCCTTTGGAAAGAGCTTGCCACCCTAGGTGAGGGCTCTAGACATTCTGCAGATGGTCTCCAAGTTTCAGAGTGCCCAGCATCTCCCAGCCTTACACTTTTTGAGGTTGCTCAGCCTCATGGCATCCTGCCTTTTCCTGGTGCCAGAGGCTCTCCTGAGAATGAGATCCCTTCAATGGACTCTCAGGACATAATAGTCTCAGTTCTCGGCACACGTTAGACCTACTTCATGTTTCAAGTAAGGTCGCACAGGAGCTCCTGTGGTGGGCCTGCAAAGACAATATTCTGACGGGAGAACCTTTTTGGCAACCATGGCCGTGTATAACAGTAGTGACGGACACCTCACTCATGGGGGGGGGGCCCAAACCAACAATCTGACAATCAGCGGTCATTAGTCTCCATCAGAGTCCAAACTACACATCAATCATTTGGAGCTGAGGGCAATCAGACTTGCGCCGAAGGCTTGTCTGCCCTCTGTACGGGGAACCTACCACTGTGCAGAAAAGCAATGCAGCTGTGGTACTGGGCAATTCAAGAGGGAATCTCTCTATCTGCAGTTCACCTAGCTGGAGAGGAGAACACGGCGGCGGATGCTCTGAGCAGGCAGAGCACAGTCTCCCACGAGTAGGAACTAGCTCAGGAAGTCCTTCAAGAGATCTTCACCCTTTGGTGAAACCCTCAAGTGGATCTGTTTATGACCAGTGTCAACCGAAAGTGCGAACTGTATTGCTGCAGGGAATTTCCTCCAAGAGGAGCTCTAGGAGACGTGTTCGTAGTGTACTCGGAGTGTCCACTCCTGTATGCGTTCCCTCAAATCCCTGTCATTGCCTCATGTGATTAGGAGGTTGAGAAAGTTTGGGAAACACATGATCCTAATTGCCCCGAATTGGGCCAGGGGGACGTGGTACCCAGACCTTCTGGACATGTCCATCTGCCCTCCAAGATGCCCTCTTGCGAGAGGACGGTCATGTTTTCCATCCAGAGGTCAAGACACTCAGCCTTCATGCATGGTTTCTGAAAGGCTGAGATACAAGGATTGGGACCTAACAGATGATGTAATGGAGATTTTGCTTTTGTCCGGAAGGCCAGCAACAAAGTCCTTGTACCATTGCCGTTGGAACAAATTCTGCAGCTGGTTCAAAGACAAGATTATAGACCATTTTCTATGCGAAACACCAGAAGTGTTCTCTTTTCTACTATCCTTAGCCAATCTGGGGCTCCAGGTTGGAACAATTAAAGGCTATTTGGCAGCGCTATCCATCTTTAAGCGCTCGCCAGAAGAATGTTCGTATTTCAAGATCCCACTGGTGACACAATTTCTAAACAAACTCACCAATGTGTTCCCCAAATCTCCTTTCCAAGTTCCAGTTTAGGACCTTAAGCTGGTACTAAAATTTCTTGGGTGCACCCTTTGAACCTCTACATTCATGTCTGTTAAGGTTGCTAACATTTAAAACCATTCTCTTGGTAGCATTAACTTCTTCCCGTAGAGTGAGTGAATTTCAGGCACTATCATCCAAGCTGCCCTTTACTATCTTCCACAAGGATAGTGTTGTTCTGAGGGTTAAGCCTTCATTTTTACGTAAAATCATTTCATATTTTCATGTAAGACAGAAAATTGGATTGCCCACTTTCTATCTTCCACCTCATCCTAGAAAAGAGGAGGAGAGATTACATAGATTGAACCCACGTAGAGCTCTGAGCGTTTACATATCTCGATTATCCAAACTTTGTATTGATGATCAGCTTTTTATAGACTATACAGGTCACAAACTGGGTCAGGCTGTGACTAAACAGACTTTATCCAGGTGGATCATTCTGGCAATTTCGGAATGCTAGGGGCTGGCGGCAAGGGGATCCTCCAGAAGTCTTAAGGGTCCATTCCACCAGAGGCATGGCTACTTCTACAGCTCTGCAAAGAGGTGTACCAATCAAAAACATTTGTGACGCAGCTATGTGGTCTACTATACACACGTCCACAAAGCTTTACTGCCTTGAGTCTTCCCTCGGTCAGAATGGAAGCTTTGGAAAAGCTGTCCTCCATTCGGTTCATGGAAACCATTGATAACTAAATTCTTACTCCCTCCACCAAATGAAACACTGCTTTGGGAGTCTATCAAAGATGAGGAATACGTGGGAGGACACAGTTACTTACCCCTGGTAACGTTCTTTCAACTGGATGTTCCACCCATGTATTCCTCATCGCCCTTCCACCCTACCCCACTGTAGAATTTCGCATGGTATTACAGCTTTCGCTCCTTCAAAGCTTAGTACGGTCAAACCCGTAATTATGCAGGCAGTTTCTACTGTAAGAAAAGCTGAACTGAAGCCAATGGGCGCTGCGTGTGCAATATATATCTTCAATGACATCATCCTCGTGACGGAGACCCTCGAGGCGCATCGACTCGACTACATCGACGCGCACCGCCCTCTGCCGAAATCTTTTTCTGTAGCAGCTGAAGTTGGAAATCGAATATCAAAGATGAGGAATACGTGGGAGGAACATCCAGTCGAAAGAACGTTACCAGGGGTAAGTAACTTGTTCTTCTCTAACAATTATTCAGGTTTGGCATGGCTGCCAATACGCTCCAGTGTCCCTGCTTCCCTTTGGTGGACTCAACAGCTCTGGCTGCCGTATCCTGTTTCTCCTGAGTCAGACCGGTGGTGGTAGTTTGGCGTTTCCTTCCTTTTCACAGCATCTGTTCCTCTGCTTCTCTGCCTCTCGCAGTTCCTGCTGGGCTCTTCTGCTTCATTTCAGGCTTCAGTAAGGTTAAGGCTGCCTCCTAACACATGCAAACGCCCCAGGAGCCCTCTGTCAGCGTCTGGCATTCTCTTATCGTGTTCTCTTTCGCAGTCAGCTTCCCCTTCCCTTGTCCTCGAGCCGGTCGGTTCCACAGATCTCTCTCCAGTCCCAGAGTCTCTCGGTCAGTACAGAGAGCAGCTTTCTCCTGCCAGCAGTGCTGCTTCTCCTGTCTAAATTTCCCTGGCACAAGTATGCGCTCGCAGCAACTGGAGCGCAGCTTGTGCTCTTTGCATTCTTTGGTCTGCATTACTCACCTCATCTTCCTCGTCACAGTATTCTTGTAGTTATGGGAATGGAAGCTCATTCTTGACGACTTGCATGTAAAGTCTGGGTAAGTGTTTTCAATGATCTTTAAGGGCAAGTCAGCTCTGGGTGACTTGTAGATAGTCTGAGAGGGTGTTTTTATTAGTCTTCAAAGGCAAGTCAGATTTTGACGGCTTATATTCAGAGCTTGTGAAAAGGTATTCAGTACCCGTCCTTGGTGGATGAGGGGAGGTATAACAATATGCCATTAAGGCATTGGTCATGGATGGTATATCCTCAAAAGACAGGGAATACCATGTCTCGTCCGATGGTGCCATGATCATCCCCTTGAGGCTGTCTCCCCCCCCCCATATGATACTCCCTCATATAGCCACCCTCACAGTCATGATCAGGCAGTGGCTGCCGTCCATTGGCCACATGGGGAGAGATCACCGCTGGGAAAGGAGTGATGACACAATCAGATTCATCACATACCCTTCCCCTAATGGACTGACAGTAGCATGGTTTATCAAAAAATTATTTGGATGCCCATTCGGTCACCCATCCATGCAGTAACCGGGACTGACCCTGCTTAGCTTCAAAGCAGGACTGACTCAAAGCAAGGAAAGGACCGGCCCATTTCTCTAAGTGGTCTTGTAACATTGGCTCATTTATCAGGCAACATGTCCTGAGGGGTCTGGCCCCTTCCTCATATTGAAGCTAAGCAGGGTCTGTCCTGGTTACTGCCTGGATGGGAGACCTGGATGGAGCCAGTGATTTTTCACCCCCGACGTCACTATTGCTGTAAAATATATTTTTTTCTTTTTTTGTTTTTAAACCTGTAGGGTATGACACTCCACATATCCTCGGCTATCTGTAGTCCTTTATAGCCTTGAATATTGGAAAATAGCTGTGAATATCGGGGAGAACGGGCAAAAGAAATGCTTTCCTCACCCCCCAGGCTCTCACCAATTGCCGCCCTCATCTGTGCCAGCTCCCCCACTCCCCAGATGGCCTCCTCTCGTCCCCTGCCCTCTCCCTTACCTCCCCAACCCACAACACACGCTGTTTCGGTGACGCTGTTTGCTTTGAGATGTCAGCTATTCGAGGCTATAGCAGAGGTTACAGAAAGCTTTGTGTTGCAAACTCAGTCCCTAGATCCCCTCCAACTCTCAAATTTCACTTGGCACCCTCTAGCTACCCCTCCCCACCTCTAGGCGCATGGCATTTGCATCTTTTTTTACCAGCAAATGGCTTTTTTCCTGCGTTTCATTTTCCCATGACCTCAGCTATAACCTGGAATATCTCTCACATGGAGAGATAAACAAGATGGCGGCTGCTGCATTTCTAAAAACACCCAGTTTTGGGTAAATCTCAGAGATATAGCCATCTATTTTTGAGAAGGGGCCCCCTTCTCTGTCAAATATTTTAAAAACTACTGCACGGAATAACTCCAAACCAAGCAGTTATTGTGAGTTAACGCTTCATGCCCAAGTTGTTTCTGACCTGGTCCAAATCCGTCCAGCGGTTTGGGCTGTGCACTTTGGCAAATATGTACCTTGTTTGTCTATAGGAAAAGGAATGGGAAGTAGGCGCAACTGTGGAGAAAAAAAAGATTTTGTCTTAATAACTTTTTATTGGTTCTTTATGAAACCTTGCAGTGCGGGCGGAGGGAGGAGTCCCTAATCACTTACGGAATTTCAGTCAAATCCGTTACTCGAATCAAAAGTTATTAACAATTGAATTTTAGGGGGTTCCTATGGAGTCTGATTCACTTTAACTATAGGGCGGCTATCACCACCATATGATATATATACACTGCTATGGTTCGTCAAATAGTATGTTGCAGCTATTTGTTTAATAAACATTTCGGGGGGGCAAAATGCTTTCAAAATATCTTAACGTTTTAACATTGATTTACAGAGTGGAGGACCAGTGTCTTTGACACAGGGAGAGAGGATGTGTATATTGGACCACATTATGCAGGGGAGGTAGACGCATGAACCAGGGATGGGGAGAGTAGAACATGATATAGGAACAGGATAGTAGAGGAAGTGCTAAGTTCCAGGATGAATGGGTGAGGGATGAGTGCCATGGGGTTGTTGTAGAGATTTAGGGGGAGAGGAGAACAGGGAGATGTGGTGACGTAGAATGCTATGCAAGTCGTTTTCAGAAAGGAGGAAAGCTAGTAGGTTGGAATCAAATGGAGATGGAGTGGGAGTAGTGCATGGATGGAGAGGATGAGCATTTCAGAATTAGGGAGCCAGGAGAGGAAGATAGCGGAAACGAGAGGGAACGCAAAGGGCACGAGAGGTGGCAAGGAGGTGAGCCCAGGATGATCGTGGGGGCAAGGGGGAGAATGGGGAGTCAAATAGCAAAGTTGAGTACTTTGTCAAGAGCTGAAAAAGCATAGTTGGGCAAGAATCCTGGGTAAATTATCACCCCCAAGATAGGAAGCTGGGGCACCCGATGAGTCTCCTGTTGCAACAACAAGGTGATACCCTATGATGTGATCTGCATAACCGCATGGTAACAAGATATCAGCCGGATTTACTGGCACGTGTATTTTTCCCGGGGGAAACAGCCACTCACCCGCATACATCTACAATAAACTCAACTCGACTTCACAGCACACATCACCACTGCCAATAGAAAGCAGCTGGGTTACATGAAATAATTCGGTCCAGCTGTGCACATAATTGATCTCCTTGTCTCGCCTACTCTCCTGACAGTCTTTCCACAACTCCCGACCACTATCCAGATCTCCATGGGTCGATATCGGGGACCTAGCCACCTCTACCTACCTTCGTGCTGGCTAAAAACGCATTTTAGAATCCTCCTTCACATCTCGGACCTCGGTCCTCCAAGGGCGTTCACCCCACAGCATTTCAAGGCCATTCCAATGGCAGTAGGCACGATACAAATGCAATATTACATAACATATAGCTATGATCTCTAGCTCCCTCGTCCACCTTTCTTAGCCTGATCATATGGGAGGATCTCGACGATTAGATTATAGTATCTGCAGGTGTCCATTGGAGCTATTTATGGCAGATGTATATGTGAAAACTTTCATCAAGGCTTGCTTCAATTGACATTGGTGATGAACATTTACTATTGGAATTTGGTGCATACCTTTCCAGCATTTTAGGTATTGGTCACTGAGATGAGCAAGAGAAGCAATGCCACCTCGATATCTTGTAGCTGATGTGTCTGAGGGTAATCAAGTTTATTCTTATAGCCTCTATCACATTCATTCAAGAACATTCTTTTAGGTCAGTGGTCGCCATAGTCCAGTTGTTTACAGCCCTAATCATTCCAGGTTTTCAAAGAAATCGGTTGATGATGTAAATAATCCATATTTAACATTCACAGCATTCAAATGCATTTTACATTTTTGAAAACATGGAGTAGGTTTGTCTCTTCAACATTAGACGTGGTGATCCCTGCCTTAGATCAATACAGAAATCACCACTGTGATGCATTATTTTAAAAAAAGGGGTGTTAAGGGCTCATTCCTCTGTTGTGGGAGGCCTCTGTTGATCTGGTTCAAGGCATTCTTCATTAAACATTTTTTGATACCGGTAGTGGGAATTCGACATAACAGCCCTAGAACTGTTATGTCACACTTTCTGCAGCATGGGCCAAGTCTGCCTTTAAGATGAGTGTGCTTAAAGGCTATTTAGTTAATATATCTGTATTGAACAGGGTATCAAACTCCACAAATGAGGCTCAATAGGTAAACAAATTATCAATAACCAGACATTCTAGTATTAACTTACATTTTGTTTTGGTGCATATTTACAGGTTTTGTTGCGTTTGTCAAAGATATGTTTCATCAGACAATCAACACTGTGAAATCTGCAATTCCTGCACATCAAAGGTAGGACATATGAGTCTTCTAACACAATTGTGGTGGTTAAATACTAGAAAATACAATGGGCCACTCTCTCCTCTATTTCCTAATAGTCCTTAACTGTTTGTTGTCCTCTCATAATAATTGTTCTCACTTAGACATCTACATATATTTATTTTTAGTCCATTCCTGTTGCTATCATAGCATGCTTGATCAATACTCTCAATCCCGGCATAGCATTCTTAGAAAGTAGTGGCAATAACGTGTTAGTCATGAAGTCCACATTGAGTGAGGTCATTATTGTAAAGGTAGAAGCTATTTATGCCATCTTGGTTTGAGTACTATAATAAAATAAGCTTTTCAGCTGTAGAATTGTAAACAAATCTTGGAGACACATGCTCTGTTGCCCCATTCTTCATGTCATTTCTAAGATGGTGAGTGTGAAAATGTATACACATTAAAAAACATATATACCAACATATAAATGTGATGTTTCTATAATACCGAAAGAAATACTAAACTCCTGACAATAGTCTGTTTCCAGGTAGAGTGTCTCCTGGTGTCGGTGTTGGCTATAGGATATTTCACTGTAAGGGCAGAAGCTATTTCTGACACTAAAACGTCAAATTTAATGACTAGCTTGAATTTCCCAAGACTAACACAATCAGTGACAGGCCGTTCACATACAAAAGGCCACATGCCAGATGTAATATTTTCTTCCATGCCTTTGAGGTGGCCCAACCTCCTACAAGATAATACGGATATAATTAAAGAAATTTCACTAAAAATCGAGTCATGTAATAAATTGGGCCTTGCCAAGCTGGAAAAGCCACTCAATCAGAACGTTCCTGTCCTCAGTAGGAATGATCTCTTTGGTCCAAATGAATTTGTGGCTGCTCTGTTTTTCATTTAAATCTTGCGTGTGTTTTTAAAGGTTATATAATAGATTTCCAAGACTATCTACTGCCCCTTTCTACACTGCGGGAAAAGTGCCCCGTCTGGGAGTCCATCTTTGAGCAAAGTCATTAGTGATTTGAAAGGTTTTAATGTATTCTGGCTTGTGTTTTTAAGTTTGTGAAGGATTTTTAATCCAATCTATTGACCAAATCCCCCTTTATAATGATGCACACAAAGTGCCTGGTCTAGACATCCATTTTGGAGCAAATTCAATTGTGTTTTCAATCCCATTCTCTACACTTTGACCCTAAAGACTTTCCTACTTCTCACCTATTACTAGTTGGGCTCCAAATGCTGCACAAAACAGAGCATTCCCTTGCCAGTAAGTCAGTGGAAAATACCAAAACAAATTCCGGGGATCAGCCCATTTTTCGATAGCGGGCAAGTAACTCTGGTACTTGGATTTTGAGTCACCTCAACCTCGCAGTACATTTTTTCCCTCTTACTAGCCCACAATTGTGTTGTTGCACATCAGTTCTCTATAAAGAGGAGCAGGTTGTCCAATAAAATGTGCTATTTACCCCTATGCAACCTGTGTTTGCCTTACTGCCAACAGATAACCTAACAATGCAACTGCAGTGTTGGGAAAGGCTTGGGACGGGGTGTTCTGTATGCAGATTATTCCTAAAAGAGCATGGCAACCACCTAAAAAGGGCCCAGTCACTGCAACACCGCAGGAATCTTCATCTGTTTTCTGACATTGCTCAATCGCTGCTCGGGTAGCAGCCTCAGGGATGTATTCTAGGGATGTATAGCAGGGAACACCTGCTTCACATTGCTGGTGGATAGTGGGACTACCAACGGAACATGGTGGGTGCTGCCACAAGCCAGGTGAGGCTGTTCCCGATGTGGAGAGAATCTTCTGGAAAACACCACCTTGCCACACATGGGAGGCAGGGGCTCATTACATTATCACCTTAAACACTGCTGGTCTTTTAAGGGAATTAAGTAGGAGCAGCAATCCATCGAATCCTGCCATGCCTGTGCACTGTACTCCGCTCGTGTAGTTAGAGAAACTGACGAAAGTGGTCTTGTTAAAATCCCTTTGGCCACTTTTGGTAGCCTCGGTGCACGTGACTCTTTAATGAAATAGTGGTAGGTACTTAGTGGGACAGTGGTAGAATCAGATACAAAACTTGTGGTGTCGATGGGTATAGGTCGGAAGTACATATCATCTGTGTCCTTATCTGTGCTCTTGGGGTTTGGTGGTGAAACTTGTGAGAATGGTATCCATAGGGAAGAGCCCAAAATCTAACAGACTACAGTGCTCTGGATCTTGTTAACCACTGATTTGGGAAGAGTGTGATAGGGCTAAAGAGGACAGCTTAGTCATGGCTTGATTAGTGTTCATGTGCCAACAGGTAGGTCAGTGGTGGCTGTCTGATGAGTGGGATTTGTGTGTATAGTGCAGGATATCTTAGAGGGGTGTTGGTTTGTCTGCGGCAGAGTGAAGTAGGTCTTCCAAGGCAAAACAGTGTCCATCCCTGCACTCCTACCACTGGCCTTTTGCAGACAGGTCCTATTTCACTAACTCACATTGCCACTGTCAATTACTGTCTGTCTCTGCCTTTCTGTCTCTTGGTCTCAAATAGATACAAAGCAAGGGTCTGCTGATTGGCAGATGAGGAAAAGTGAGTAGTCTGGATGAACCCCTCATAACCATAAGCTGCATGCTGAGCGTTATGGTGGGAGAGAACATTTGGTTCGGTGAAAGGGCTTGAATTTTGAGGACTTCAGGTGCCCATTTTGCCTTCCCTAATAAATTGATTGGCAAGCTGAGAGACTTCCCCCATCAGGGGCAACACAAAGGTTGATCTAAAATCACTGAGGGAAGGAGCGGGACCTGAGACAGGAGCTAGAATGCAAGCAATCCACCAGTCACCACTCAAGGGCTCCATACTCGTACACCTAAGACCTACGACCAGTAGGTTACAAGTCAACTGTGAGGTTAAGGACAAGGTGTGGCAGAGAGAGAGAGGGGGCCTTCCCAAGGGGAGGAACAAGCCAAACCCAAGCAACACATCAGGGTTGTGAACCATCTACAGGAGTAGGGGTGACTGTCAACCAATCGCTGTCATTGCTTCTTAAGGAGACACACCTGAGTTCCTTCACTCGAGAGAGAGAGAGAGAGAGAGAGAGAGAGAGAGAGAGAGAGAGAGAGAGAGAGAGAGAGAGAGAGAGAGAGAGAGAGAGAGAGAGAGAGAGAGAGAGAGAGAGAGAGAGAGATACTAGGAGACTGGACCAAGGCCTATCCAAATAAGGGCCTGTGGAGAAGACTGTGAGAGTTAGGAGAACAATCTCATCAAGATTAATCTGAAGAAGAAGCTGGAGCAAGAACTTTTGGGAGAGGGTGAATAAGCACCATTTGGATAGTGGAGTGAGGCTGGAAAATGAGACCAGAGAGTGCATGGGAAGCCCAGGGGGATGGGGAAGACAGAGCTTGGAGGTCTGGAAATAAGGGAGTAGGAGAAATACCCTAAGGGCAACCAGGAGAAAGGCCAAGAGGGCTGGGTAGGAAAAATACTGAGAAGGCTGAAGAGAGAAATATATTTGGTTTTGGAAGATAAAGACCCAAGTGCTTGAGAACGCAGCCTTTGGAGGTGAAACGAAAGGCAGCGTTTTCAGGACCAGGAGAGGTGGGAGTGGCAGTGGAGGCACAAGGTCATGGCAGGTGTTGAAGAGGGGCAGGAGATGTTCAGAACCAAGAGAGATAACAAGGCTTGTGATAACAAGGCTTGGGGCAAGACGCTAAGGGTGATAGGCTGGAGTAGGTGGTTGGAGGCCCAGGATCCTGTGGCAGAAAGAGGTAGTAACAGACCTAGTGAGTACCCTTGCAAGATTAAGAACATGTGGAAGACCTTGCAACAATGAGCAAAGAAGGGATCTCTTAAACCTGGGATTAAAAAACACAGGAGTTCATCCTGTGAACAAGTGTTTGGAGACTCAAACATACTCAAACATTTCTTTTAAGTTGTCCTAATGCACTGCCCGCTTTTTGGACAATACCCATTCAGACAACTTTAATTTAATTCAAAGCCTTACTGTTTAATAATTTGGCCCCAATTTGTACCAGTTCCTAATAAACCTCTGTTTAAAAACAGTTTGGTTTTGGCCTATGTTGAGCCCTATCACCTGTGTTTTTGATTTATTTTTATTTATTGAGCGCTTTTGTCAAAGCCCTGAACCAACATTACCCACACGGTTATATAGTTAAAAGAAGTACCAAAAATGAACAGGAAGAGACCACTACGGGGCGCAGAAGGCAATGGCTGCCTGAAGCTCGGCTCCTCTCTCAACGGTGACGGCAGAGATAATATAGAGAAAATCCTGGACCGTGATCAGCCAAAAAAAAAGCCCTAACTGTGGAGAGACAGGAGAAAGTGGAGACACCCCAAGTTCACTGCCAAACCGAGAAGAAATCGGCGTAAGAAAGAGGTGCTCATCCCCCACTGTTCGGAACATGGCAGCCGTACCCTAAACAGTGCCAAATCAGCCAAGGAGAAGTGCGACGGTTGAAAACACTGCAGAAGCACTGCACTAGGCAAAAGAGAGCCGCCCGGCCCCTGTGCTAGGGACCGTGGGACACCAAAAAGCATAGCAGTGACACAAAGAAGCGTGCCTGGGCTGCCTGAGAAGAGGGAGCCGGGAGGAGGTGCTTGGCGCACATCAGGAACAGCAACAAGGAGCTGGCGTGTACCCAGACGTCCCAAGGCCCATTGCAGTGCTCGGAGCGCACACCGAAGCTCCGATCAGAGCGTGGAGTTGGCAGAGCAGCCTGGAGAAGAGGCCCTGCTTCGTGAACCCCAGAGGTGCCACAGAGGTTAGCCTAGAGCTAAATTGATTATAGTCCACAGTGTCGAAAGCTGCCGACAAGTCATGCCTGACTAGCATGCTGGTGTCCCCCTTATCGGCATTTTTGAGTAGATCATCACAGACCTTTGGTAAATCGGTTTCTGTACCATGTCCTGGCCTAAAGCCAGACTGGTGGGCATTTAGAAAATTGTTAGATTTCAGATGATCTTGAAGTAGTGTAGTTACAACTTTCTCAAGATTTTTTGATGGCCATAATAGCCCTGCAATAGGGTTGTAGTTGGCCAGAAAACTATAATCTAAAGTCGTTTTTTTTAACAGAGGTGTTAGATATGATATTTTTAGCTCCTCAGGCACTAACCCTTGGCCTAGTGAGGCATTTACAAACATCTAAATGGGTTCACTCAGTACCTGCGCATATTGTTTCACCAAATATGCTGGGATTGGATTTTATGTGAAATTAGTAGGCTTAAAGTGAGAGTAATTCATCGATTGTTTCTCTTCCCACCGATGTGAAATAAAACTCAGGTGGATGTATCTTTTTTTCTACTGTAAGATCCAACTCAGTTAAAAGAGGAGCCATATTCATTTAACCATCAATATTCATTCTGATCTGCTAAATTCTATTGAGAAAAGAGATGTTAAAATCATTAGCCATCTTCTGGGATGGAGGCAATATGGAGTTTATACAGCCAGGGTTGGAGAACTTCCTAATAGCCGTAAATAATTCCTTAGGCCTGTTTGCTGCTAAATGTATTTGTTTTTGCAGACTCCGTGCTTTTGCCTGCACAATCTCATCTCTATATGTTTTTAGAGCCGGCTTGGCTATTAAGTGGTCTGTAGTGGTTCATGAGCCACTTTTTTTCAATTTTCCTGACAGCACTTTAGTTTGTGATCAAACCACTGATTTCTTTTCCTAAACGTCATTTTTGAACTTTTTACTGGTGTAATGGTATCACAATTTACATGTAGTTGTCGCATCATTTTTGTGTAGGCATCCACACCCACTTCAGCATCATATGTTGTAGGTATGTGACTCAGAAGATCGATGTCAGAAATACGATCCAGATCTTTCGTTCAGTGAGGAGGTTCTGACATAGATAATATATTACTTCTTTTTTTTAAAAACTTTTATTTTTGTTGGCAGAGGTGAATAGCTTAGACATACATCAGAGCAGCCAGGAGTGGCAAAATACATATTCAACTGAATACAGTGGTGCATATGAACGATAACATAATGAAAGTCATGAATATGGCATCCTGAAGCGTCCAGAGCTGTGGCACTTTATAGAGATGATTGTAATGAGTTCTTCTCCAGAAGAGGGTGAGTCTAAGCTGTTAAGATAGCTGTTAAAGGGAGACCAGATGTTTTTATGCCGGGAGTGGGCCGGGAGGGTAGTGAGGTACACCTCCTCACAGTTCCGAGACCATGTTAATAAGTTCAGCCATTTCTGGAATGTGGGGGGAGAGGAGGACTTCCAGCTCTGCAATACACACTTTTTAGCAATTATACAACTCACATTTAAGAATTTAGCAGCACTTCTGGCTCCCTCTGCCCACCACGCCCCAAACAGCACCCCCAGTGGGTCAGGGTCAACGACAGTGTCACAGATAGAGTTTTCAGGATCTCGTCCCAGAATGCAGCTAGCCTCGGGCAGGCCCAGAACATATGCAGATGGCCTGCATCCTCTGCACCGCAGCGAGGACAAAGCCTTGGGTCGGAGCGAGCAAACCTGGAGATCTTGCGCGGGGTGTAGTATAACCTGTTCAACAATTTGTACGGAATGGTACGGTAGCGGAAGTTCAAGGAGACTCTATTAGTGTGGGAGCACATTTTGGTCCACAGTTGGTAAGTGAATGTAGGAAATCCCAGGGGAATCGGGGTGTTCAGCGGGAAACCCAGGCCAGGCACCACAGAAGGCAACGCGGAGCCTATAAAATTGTAGAAGTTCCAACGGTGACCCCGAATGGCCCGGCTTCCAGGTTTGCGGTGTTATGAATTGCCCATCTGGGTAGAAGTCAGTTAGGGCCAGGTATCCCAGGGTCTGCCAGTGCCAGGGCCATGTCGTTTGTGGGTTCCAGGCCGGGGAAGCACCAGGCGGGGAGCCATTTATAGTATGGGTGTTCCTCGGCACCCGTGGCGAATATCCGTCCCCAAGCCTGCACAGTGGTTCGAACCGGGTCAATGGGTGAGTCCGGTTCGTATTGGCGGTGTAATATTAAGGACATTATGTTGGTGCTAGTTGCCGCAAGGGCCTCCAGTTTGACATGAGGGCGTGGGGGGGTCCGGGGTACCAGTAGGAAGCGAACTGTGCCTGCGCTGCGATCCAGTACCACAGCAGATCAGGGGCAGTGAAACCACCTTTTTCATAGGGAAGTGTCATAGCGAGCCATTTTTTCCGCACTGCCCCTGAGTGCCACAGAAACTGAGCGCACAGCTTGTGGAGGTCTGCAAAATATTTCTTACCAGGCCAAACAGGCACATTTGTGAATATATACAGCAGTTTAGGGAGTAGTATCATTTTTACCAGTGAGAGTCTCCCCGCTAGGGACAGCGGAAGAGGGCGCCAGCGTGCTATCTTGGATTCAGCCAGTGCGCCACGGCCAAGTAGTTGTCAGCCAGGAGAGTGTCTTTGGTCAGGGACATCTGGATTCCCAGATATTTAATCCCGTCGGGGGACCAACGGAGCGGTTACTCAGTGTCAGGGCGCGCTGTGGAGCTCGTGAGAGGGAAGAGTTCAGACTTGGCATAATTGATTGTGAAACCAGAATATGTACCGATGCGGGTGATGTCACGCAGGATAGGGTCTAGGTGGTCATCGGTGTCTCTGACGAACAGCAGCACGTCGTCCGCGTAGAGTGAAATAATTTCAGGGGCTTCCTGTAGCCGTATACTTTTACGTGAGTGACGCTCCCTGACATAGTCCGCCATGGGCTCGATAGCCAAGGCAAATAGGATCTGGGAAAACGGGCATCCCTGACGGGTGCCTCTGAAGAGAGGGAACAGATCGGAAGTTTGCGAGTTGATACAGACCCTGGCAACCGGGGAGGTGTACAGTAATTTAATGTATGCGATCATCCTGGGTCCTATGCCCATGTTCTCAAGGACCAGCCACATGTACTTCCAAGACACCATGTCCAAGGCCTTCTGGGCGTCCAAGGTGACCTCGACCACACTCACACCCTGATCGATTCGTGCCATGACGTTGAGAAGCCTTCTGATATTGTGGGAAGTAGATCTCCCGGGCACAAAGCCTGACTGGTCTTCATGTACCATATAGTACATGACAGGCAGGAAGCGGTTAGCGATCACCTTAGCGAAAATTTTAGTATCCAAGTTCATCAATGAAAGGGGTCGGTAGGATCCACATTCATTGCTAGGCTTACCGGGCTTCAGCAGGAACGTGATGACGGCCTCACGGAGTGTCGGGGGAAGGGATCCTAGCCTGAGTGACTCATTCCACACCTCGAGCAGTTCGGGGGCCAATATTGCCACGTGCTCCTGATAAAATTCGGCCGTTAGCCCGTCGGGGCCCGGTGCCTTACCTTTAGGGAGACTGGATATAGCCTCCACTATTTCATTCAATGTAATAGGGGAATCCAATTGGTCTCTAGTGGCAGAGGAGACTAAGGTGGTGGGTATTTGATCCAGGAGCTCCTGCATCTGGGAGTCACTATGTTCAGTGGGCTGGGAGTATAATTCCGAGTAGAAGTCTGTGAAGACTTCAAGAATTTGCTGGTCGGACCACTGTATAACCCCTTGACTGTCCTTGACAAAGGTAATTTGGGCTTGGCCCCATTCCCCCCTTGCCAACGTGGCTAACGTCTTGCCGGGTCTGTCACCCTCGCCGTATTTACGTGCTGCCTGTGGACGACTGAAGTACTGGACTTCCCTAGTGGCCTGATCATTGAATATCTTGAGCTCCTCACTGATCTGGGAGAGGACACCTGGGTCGATCGAGGCCGGGTGGGCACGTTCCAGGTCCCGTAGTTTAGTTTCGGTGCGGGATAGGGCGGCTCTTATAGTTTTGAGGACTCCCGACTCTGTAGAAATGGACGCCCCCCTGATGAAGGCTTTGAAAGCGTTCCAGCGGACCCCTATGGTGGTGGACTGAGGCAAATTGTGTTCAAAATAAGTCTAAATGTCGGCGAGGATGTCTGCCTTGAATACAAAGTCTTGCAGAGCGGATGATTTGAATCGCCATGTGTTAATAGTAGGGGCAGGTATCCCCAATTCCAGGGTTATCAAGACCGGTGAATGGTCAAACAGTGTGCGCGCAAGTATCCGTGTTTCCACTACCCTGCCCAGCATGGGGCCGGACAACAGAAACATGTTAATCCTGGAGGAACTGTCGTGAACTGACGAGTAATACGTAAACTTGCACGCTTGCGGATGTAGGGCCCTCCATGCGTTGTGAATGTCAACTGTCGCGCTGTGGGTCAGCAACCTACGCGCTGCGCCAGACAGGGGCCTAGGGGCTGTACCAGTCCTGTCCATCGCGGTATCCCCCAGATGATCTGCACCCCGACGTATCCCAGCAATATGGACACCACCTGGTCAACAAACTCAGGAGAGTCAACATTAAGGCCGTAGGTATTCACTAGCAAGTAATCCCTGTTGGCATGGCGCAATGTAATATAGTATATCTCCCCTCGGAATCTATATAGCTCTTGTGGAGGACACATTTAAGTGATTTATGGATCAACGTCACCACCCCTCTAGCGCGCGTGGAATATGAGATGAAATATCTGTGTGGACCCCATGTTGGAGCAATACTTTTGGTCAGGGGGCCCGTTGAGTGAGTTTCCTGCAGGAGCAGTATTTTACAACCGTGTCTGTTGGCGTACGTGTGTAGTTGCTCAGGCCCCGCACCTTCCAGGATATCACCGTTACAGGCATGTCAATGATTTAAGTAACATCCCACCACTGTTGTCGTAGAGAGAATCCTGGGCGGATGCCACCCCAACAGGGGCCCCCTGATGCACTGTGGTCTGCCAAACCGCCTCTGCCATTTTTTCCCATAACACACAACAAACCCACTCCGCCACCCACCTGTCCCACCCCACCCCACCCACCCTCACTGCCCACCCCCAACATGCAGTGTGACCCCCCTCCCCAACATAAGTGCCAACATTTCTCCAAGCCCAGGTGGCTTCAATTAAGTCAATGCCACCATTCAACCGTGGGTTGGCGGCCAGCACCCAACGTGGGCGTGCCCCTTCCACGGTCCAACCTGGGCCCAGCAGTAGTGGCAACCAAATGAAAAGAAACAGAATCGTTGCAAATGCAGCGAGGTGCGCTTTTGCCGTTTGGTCGGCATCTTGAACATCAAAGACGGACAGCGGATGCTGTCTGCAGTAGGTTTCTGCGGTGGGCGGATCCAGTGTTTGGCCCCCGGAGCAAACACGAGTAACCAAAAGGAAAAGGATGCAGATGTAGGAGAGTTCAAGGCAAGCGGCCGGTCATAAGCATCAAGAAGAAGGGGTGATGGGTTACTCCAACTCTGGAGCATAGTTGGTGGCCGGACCGCTTGTAGCAGGGGGCATCATTACTGGGTAAGAAGCAGCATTGCTATGGTCGCGTTGTGAATCAAGGATCACCAGATAGTGTGGGCATTTTCGAGCAGGATGATCAGAGGCTAGGGAAAGATTGTTTTTACAAACACACTGCGCACACACACAGATTAAATTAAAGTTGGTGTATATTTAATCCGCAAAACGGTAGCCTGACACGTGTTTCGAGCAACATGCTCTTCTACTGAGGCTGCAGGTTTGTGTACATGGGAGATAAGCCAGTACATGAAATTTAATATACATGTGAATGACCCAAACAAGGAGGCAAAAAGCCAAGAGGACGGTCAACACACCAAAACAAAATAAACAATGAAGGCAGGGGTTATCAGCCACATTATACAGAAATGGGAATACACTTGCAAGTTCCTCACCGTTGGCTAAGATGTCGCCTCTATGTTCAGAACCAATCCACTGATTGAAGCAAGTCCTCCAGGATGATAAGGCAGTTGATGCCGTATCAAGTGAGGTGATTAACATCTCACATGAATCACTGAAGGACAGACCATATACGCTGGAAACGGAGGCGCAAAAACAAATGACTGTGAGTGAACCTCGGGATAAAAACGTTGGCCAAACTTCTTCTCTTGACATTTCCTTTAACACAGCATTTCTGCAAACAAAAAATGCATTCAATCCAGCGTTAGGGGACGTGCAAATGGCCTCCGGCACTTCTATAGTACAGAAAACTACAGAGTTGGCCCCCGAGCTGCAACTCGCAAAAGTGGGAACTCCAAAGCCTGTAGGCTTGTTTTCCATCTTCGGAAGCTTAGACAACGAAGTGCATTCGCCTATACATGCTGGCAGAAAGTCTTGTAACGTACAATTGAAAAAGCAAAAAAACATGCCTGCCAGAAAAAAATCGCAACTAAAAGGAGCTCGCAAATTTCTGCGGAACTTAAACATGTTCCAAATAGTTGACAAGGCTATTACTACCAGCTTGAAATTAGCGGACACTATTAAGGAGACTCAAAATGCTCATCACGAACTGGATGACTTAAAGTCCAAGGTGTCGCAGAATCCGTCGAACGTTGAGGACTTAGTTATACAAACAGAACTCTTGAACATGTCAGTTTATGAAGATAACATCGATCCTGATGATGAGGTGAATAAATCTACTGATGACATATGCGCCGTTCAAGAAGTGGTTACTTCTTTAGCTGGTAAAAACATATGTAATAACTCTCAGAATCCAGCACCAGAAAACCAAAGCTGTCCTAAGTTGGAAGCACAGCAATGTGAAACTCCTTCAACTTGCCCCATTCGAGTAGCCAAAAATAGAATTTGCGAGATGATGCCACAGGTTAATGAGGGGCCTGACATAATCAGAGAGCAGAGGAGTCCAGTTTTCCTGACCTTGCATGCGAAAAGGGAAAGACAAAGGCTTCAAGGCCTACTTAAGTCTCAAAAATCTGATCTAACTGAGCCACTTGCCAAAAAAAAAGAATTCTGTTCAGAGGTGTCCCCCGTTTTTGACGCCATTACAGAGAAATCCCAGAAACTGGTCTTTCATAAGGCCTCCCCGGCGACACTAAATCTGAAAAATAAGACAGCGCTGCATGCTCCTAGACAACCAGAACCCTCATTGCTGATCAAATTAGTGCTTGAGCGTTTGGAGGGCGAGGACAAACTAATTTTGAACAGAACCAATGTGTTAAAACTGCTTCACTATGTACCCCGACTTCGCTCTTTGGAGTCGAAAGACTTGAAAATAATCGAATTTCCTGAGGAACGTTGCACCGATAAGGTGATTCTACATGTAAA
Organism: Ambystoma mexicanum; assembly: GCF_040938575.1. Taxonomy (NCBI): domain Eukaryota; kingdom Metazoa; phylum Chordata; class Amphibia; order Caudata; family Ambystomatidae; genus Ambystoma; species Ambystoma mexicanum. The sequence goes on along the minus strand of NC_090937.1, from coordinate 1,260,039,051 downwards.
TTCCAACTTAATCGCAAATGTAATCTTGGAGGCGAATGAAGAGCTACTATCAATGGGTTTCGACACTTATAAAGCGAGAAACCCGGAACAACGAGAAAATGTTAAAGATGCGACGACAACTGAACTTGGCGATATCCAGCTTCCTATGAAATGTACGTCTAAAGCTCATGAAGAGGCGAGAAAACCAGTTCAAGGAGAATTAAATCGGCAGGTCCATCCTGAACAGATCAATCTCTCTTGCACGGCCCAGTTTCCATCTCTTCCGTCCCAAGGCTTTATGGCGGCAGAAAAGAACCCGCAGAGTCGAATTGTTCCAATTGAGAGAATTAAAATTACCATTGAAAATGGGAGATGCCCAGGAAATTACGTGCCACCACAAACAAATAATCAAAGGGAACCCGCACGGGCGGAAGACTGGAAATGGATGGCTGTGGCCTTGAATGCTCATTCGTTCAGCTAACGCCCAAATACTATTACCGAGCAGGAATGTTCCTTTGCCTCATGGAACACACGCGGTTTTTTACATCTTCTAAACAACAATTGGGCACAAGACCTACAATTTATTTGTTTACAGGAAACCTGGATGCGCGAACTACCAATAGCTCCAGAGTACGAGTGTGCGCTAAATCCAGCGATTAAAGCCGAGAAGGGCCGTCCAGTTGCAGGCCTGTTAACAATGATCAAAAGATCATCGGGCTACCGACTGCACATCTCAGTCAATCATACAGCATTCATTCAAGTATGCGAGATACGTAAAACTGCTGCTGCTGCCAATGCTTGTGATGTGATCTATATCATTAATGTATACTGGAACCATCTACGGACTGGTTCACTGCCATTCGTCGACCAAATTACTGCAATCCTTGATAAGTTGCTGGAATCAAGCAGCGGAAGCGCAGTGATAGTTTGTGGTGATCTAAATATCGATTTCTTCAACCCTCAGAATTCCTCTAAAAACCGTTTGGCAGAGATATGGAGAGAAGAGATGGAAGTGAGAGGGCTCGCGATGTTAAACGGTCACACGCAGGGTGACATTCCAGCTAAGTCCACATGGCAGCGCGATGGGCAAAGTTCCACTATCGATTACATGTTTGTATCCGATACGTTGCATAGAAAAATAAAAACTATGAAAATCCACTCAATGCCCAACAGTGATCACGATATGCTGGAACTTAGATTCCTTGACACGAAAGGCCCGCAATGCAATAAGTGGAACTCCAAAGTATTGGTGGAAACCAATCGCCTGCGCTTAAAACTGAAAGAACAGGACGTGATGAAGATAAGCCGCCAGTTTAAGGCAACGACGAAAGAGGTTGAATATACGCCAATTCTGTCTCAGTTCAAAAGCAGGAATCTTGGTCTCAAAAACCAGTCATTTACGAAAAAACATAGCTTTGAGCTTATGATAATGCAACGGAAAAGATCCATGAGAGCAGAGATTCGAAAAAACAATCAGGGCCCCAAGTCTGAAATAACTGCAAAAAACAAAGCGGTTAAACAAGCCTATAAAAACTGGCTTAAAAGTCATCGAGTTGTATTACAGCAAAACGACGCCGAAGCAATGATGAAGATCCTCAGGAATAAGAACAGTGGCGAGTTCTGGCGTACCATCAACTGCATGGAAACCTCGCAAATGGCTCTGCAAGCGTGCCCAGTATTAGAAAAGGAGTGGGTCAAGCACTTTACAGACCTATACTCCAAAGACGTTGTTCCAATTGTGCCAATCTCCAACATAACCTCATGGAACCTACATTTTACCATGGATGAAATCCGAGAGATAATTGTGAGAGCTAAAAACTCTCGGGCGCCCGGTCCTGACGGGTTATCCAACTGTATGATCAAACAATTTCCTGACCTATGGACTGACATATGTTTTGATCTATTCACGAGAATCAACCAACAAAAGCAAGTCCCAACCTCTTGGAAGACTGGCATTATTGTGCCGATCTTCAAGAAGGGGAATAGAGCATCACCAAAAAACTATTGCCCGGTGGCCTTGCTTGATGTGTTGGGTAAGATTTTTGCATCTCTTTTGCAAGTGCAACTGACTAACTGGGCCAAAACAGCGAAATAAATAGATGAACGACAAGCGGGCTTTGTGAAATTTGTTGGATGCTCGCTAAACTTGCTGATTCTAAATCTGCTTAAAATGGAAGCCCTAAGAACGAACACGAGAGTGTATCTTGCCTTCGTCGACTTCTCTATGGCCTTCGATATGATCGATCGTGAACTGTTGTGGGAAAAACTAGAGTTGTGGGGTTGCCCGGTTAGCCTACTAGCGGCAATTAAAGATCTCCACACAAACACCTCAATTGCCATTCGGCTGGATCCTTCAGGAACGTTGTCCACTCAAATCAAGACACTGAAAGGAGTGAAGCAGGGTTGCCCACTAGCAGCCGCGATTTTCAGTCTATTCATCTCCGATATCGGTGAAGCGATTCAAACAGTGAGATCCTTTCCACCTAATCTCAATGGATCGAAGATAAACTGGCTGCTGTACGCAGATGATTTAGTAATCCTGGACTTAACATCTATCGGGCTCCAACGCAAACTTGATGCTGTACAGAACTATGTTTGCCAGAATAATTTGAAGATCAATACATCTAAAACAGAAATATTGGTGTTCGAGAACTTGGAAACAAGTCACAACTCAAAAGGCTCAAAGTATGTATGGTCTATAAATCAAGAGAAATTGCAGATATCAAAAAGTGTAAAATACCTTGGTATGACACTTAATTCCAGTATCTGTGAGGTGCCTTGGGTGGCCGATTCAAAAAGGAAATGTGGCCAGTTGGCCTGTCAAGGTCTGGTAATACACAAAAAATATGGGCAATTTTCAATGATACCATTACGCAACTTTTATGAACAAAAAGTAGTACCAATTCTGGTATATGGTGCAGAAAATGCCTTTGGTTGCCCATCAACACATTGGAGCTCACTAGAACATATGTTCTGGTCAAAGACCCTAAATCTACCACCTGGAATCGCAACTGCCTGTATACGGTACGAATTAGCATTAATCTCCTTGCATGTGAGAATATGCTGGAATCAACTTGCACTATTTCGAAAAACGTGTGTAGAAGCGGGAATATTTAAATTCCAGATATTTCACAAGGCGGCATCAGGAAGTCCAGATATCCTTTCTCAATGGATAAAACGCTGTGAAGATCTTCTGGTGATCAACAACATCAGCTTGCAAATTCTCCATAGTAATCCTGCGGCCGCAAAAGTGCGACTATGGCGTGCTGACTGGATAAATACATGTCGTGAGCGATAGATGGCTAACGCGATGACAGACTCGCCTACGGAAGCAAGAGGGTACAACATCTTGCAAAAATACTTGTCCCGCTTTCCAAACGCAAATGCAAGAAGATTATTTTTACTGTTCCGGTTGAATGCATTAAGAACCAAAGAACGAACGAGTTATTGGGCGTGTAATGTGGGACTAACCTCTACTTGTCGCTTTTGTAATAAGGAGCTAGAGTCCTTAAAACACTTAGTCCTCTTCTGCTCAGCTCTAAGAGACGTTAGATCAATACATCTGGGCCAATGGTCAGATGCAAATCGTTCTGCACGCGCAGAGGAGTGGTGGCGGAAAATGTGGAATGGACTGGACATGAAACTAATCTTGCCCTTGACTTCCTTTCTGGCTATTGTCGAAGCGAAATTAAAAGAGAACGCAGGTTAATAATGAGCCTGAGAAAAGGGTTGAGAACTCTTAAAAACCATCTTCAAGAGGAAATCTGGGTGACCATCTCTGTTCGAAGGTATGGGGAGAATGAAATCGATCCAGTCGGGGGCATTGATAAAAGATGACGGTGTCGGTAAAACTCTTGTTTTGTGTAGATGTTTGTGCAATATTTTAAAGGTTTGTTTTAAACCAATAAAATTAAAAATAAAAAAATGCGTAGATTATTTATGCGGGAGCGGGACTCCAAGTCGTCACACTTGGCTTTCACTGCCTTCATGTCTCGATACAGGGATGCAACAGTGGTCTGCAATGTGTGTATTTCATCTTCATTTGCACTGTAGATTCTGCTTTCAGCCTCTGTAATCCTGGTCCCGGCTTGGTCTACACGTATCCTGAGCCAGTCAACATTAGCATTTATGTCATCAAGTTTCTCGTGGAAGGAAGCAAAGTTTTTAGCCATTGATTCCATGAGGGTCATAAGGTCTGGTCCCGATGTACCAGGGTGGGCATCAGCCTCAGGTTCTTCTTGTAAGGGTGGCGGTGGACTCGTCTCAGCCCTCGAGACTGCTCTTGCAAATTTATCCATGGCTCCCACCTTGGCGCTCCCCCTCTGCTTGTTCGGCATACCTAGATGGCGGTGGATGTGAGGGCGGTCTACGCGCAACGCCAATGGAGAAAGCAGGTGATGAGGGCTTCAGGGATCCGGCCAGTCACCAAACAGTGATTCCACACCTGCCAGGCCCCTGCCGCAGTAGAGGCAAATGTCACTAGTAACACTGGGTGGGGTGGACGCAAGGCTCAGGGCCCAACGTGCCGAAGCTGCCCTCTCTCAGGGATGCGTGCCAGCCGGCAGTGTCAGGGAGGCTGTGGCACCCTTAATGGAGGTTTGATGATTGCGTGGTCCCCGGGGGAGGCTGTCTCCAAGTAATGTCCAGGTGAGGCCAGAAGTGGGTAGAAGGGCAGGGGTCCACACCCGCTCCTCAAGGAAGTCAGCTATGAATGCGGGATAGACAGAGTGAGGGAGCCTGTGTCCAGAACATGTGGCCCTCCTCGAGCGCAGCCAGGCAGCCCAGGTGTCAGGGCCCCTGGCAGTCCAAGAGTTCGGCGTGTATCAACGCCCTTTGGCAGTCTAGTGGGCGGCCCGCAGCCTCATTACTGCGGCCACGCCTACGTATGTTATGTGTCCCCCCGCGCTCCTCACCTGGATGCAGTCGGAGCCTGGGACACGGCCTAGCGCCCGCGCGGAATGTGACTTCGCCGGAGCTCCGGCTCACGGGGAATACCCGCGGCGCTCGTCCACACAGGAGCTCTGGCTCCAAGAGGAGAGGTGGGGCTCGAGGGGGATAGAGTGGCCACACTCCGGCGCCGGGCCAGCCCCAGCCTCACACCCCGGCAGCGCCGGCCACAACGGCCCACAGATGGCCGCGCCCTCCCACAGTTGCGCCGGGGCCCGGCCCGCTCGCCCAGGGCGTCGCGGCTCCGCCGGACCTAGGACACGGCCCCACGGGTTCCAGCGCCGGGGTACGGCAGCCAGGCGCGCCCCGGGGGAAGCCGCACACGACCAGGCAGCCGCCGGCACAGGCACCACAGGGAGGCCCCCAGTGGGCCAAATGATGCAAAACTCGCAGGATAGGAGCAGTGGATGGTCCCCAACAAGGCCAGCCGATGACAGCCCTCAAGAATGCCGCGTTACGCAGATGGTGACGGATTTCTGCCGAACCACACAGAGCTTATTAGCTAGGCAGCTATCCTGGGCTGCTCAACAGCGCCACCTCCCGATAATATATTACTTCTAACTGTATTCACTTCTTTAGTCCAGGTAAATCGGACCATAAAATGATCTGACCAACTCAGCGGTTCAATATCCACACCTTGTAGATTAATTCTTCGTGAAAGAAACGGATCTAAACAGTGTCCACTTGAATGTGTGGGAAGATTAGAGAGGATATAAAGAATATGTGAATCCAAGCAAGATATCATTTAGGTGTTTACAATCATTATTATCAGGCTTATTACACCAAAAATTTAGATCTCCTAATAATCTTCGACTGGGTGCTAGCGTCAACCCCTATGTAAGTATCCATGGTGTTCTATTATAGAAGTGGAGAAACACGAGAGACACTTATTATTTGCAGTTTGTCAGATCGGCGAACGTCCCGTTAGCCGATGCGCCTTCACCACGTCTCTCTACTGTGCCTGGTTCCCGCTGTCTCACGTTTTCTGGGCTGGCTGACTTTCTGCATTCAGGCTTCTCCTTCTGCTGCCTGGATTCACCTCCACACCGCTTCCTACGCGTGTTTCCGCTCAGCGTTCTGACCGGTGTCAGCGCAGGTTGAGGCACACCTCAGCATCTGCAACTCTCCCTGTTGTTTGTCAGCTGTGTCAAATTTAAGATCCTGGCATGAATGAGGAACTTCCTAAGAGAAGACCACTGTGTTGGTTTCCCAGTCTTAGTCATCTTCATTGCTCCATCCCTCTTTCGTCTCAGTTGTTACCATGCTGTTCTTTATGTGATGTTGGGGAATACTTGGAAGTAGATCTAGTAAGCGGTTGAGGGACTATGCAAATATGCCAACAGGGCACTTGGAATGGAGGGAACATCTCTAAAAGGGAATGGGGGATATGTGACATTCTCCAGTGATGTCAAGGCCTTCCCCTAGAGGATCGCCTCCCCTGTGTGGTCCTCCTTCATATAACCTCCCCAAAGGTCAGGATCAGGTAGCAGCTGCCATCCCCTGGCCACATGGGGAGAGACTCTCCCAGGGAAAGGAGTGATGTCATCATCAGATCCATCACATACCATTCCCCTCATGCTGCTGGTTCTCTCACCATCTATTGGGAAACGGGAAAGGAAGTCTACGTTCCCCTGGTCTCTTACTTTTCGGTGTTCTACCGTGAAACAATAGGACTGCATATCTAGGAACCAGTGCATGACTCGCGCATTGGTGCCTTTACGTAGTCTCACCCATGTTAGTGGAGAATGATCAGTGACCAATTTAAACTTCTGTAGTAAGATAGTACTTTAAGTATGACATTGACCATTTTATGGCTATAGCCTCAAGCTCAATTGTGGTATAGGTCTTTTCTCCAGGGTACATTTTCTGACCAATATTAAGAATTGGATGTTTAATGCCATCTTAATCTTGGGAAAGAACAGCCCCTAGTCCCACATGCGAGGGATAAATTAGGCTTGATCTTCAGGATTCTATTTTATTTTCTGGGGTTCTGTGTTTAAGTTTATCAGTGAGGTAGGAGGTAATAGAGTAATAACTGGGAATGAATTGTCTAGAATACCCCACTAACCCTAGTAAGGCTCTTAGATATTTATTTGTCTTGGGCACTGGGGTTTCTTGTACAGCCTTCACCTTTTCACTTTGGGGTTGAGCAAGTTAATTTCCTACAAAGAAACCAAGATACTTGACTGCTGACTGTGCCAAGTGAAATGTTTGGGGTTTGCAAATTTCCTTAAGGCTCTGATGACTTAATAGAGATGTTGCATATGTTCTGCCCATGGCTTACTGTGGATAATAATGTCATCAATATAAGCTACACAAACAGAGAAATATGTCCGAAAGACATGGTTCATTAACCTTTGAAATGTAACTCGTGCCTGGTGAAGGCCAAAGGGTAACACCTTGAACTGGAAGAAACACCTTGAACTGGAAGAGTGCAACAGCGGTGGAGAAGGTTGTTTTCTCCTTGTCCTCAAGGTTGACAGGTACTTGCCAGTAACCTTTAGTCAAAATGATAGGGGACAGGAAAACAGCAGCTCCCAGTTGGTCAATTAAATCGTCTATCCTTGGCATAGGATAACTATCGAATTGGGCATTCATGGGCTAGGTCCGTTGTGCATGTGCGCCAGAGAAGGGGGCTGGGACTGTCTAGTCTCAATCCACATCTCTGACGCCTGAATGTCTGTTGATGGGCAGATGTGGTGACCAGTGGCTTTCCATGACCTGATAATCACTGGCTGTTTGAATGGTGCAGATCCATACCACTGATTGTCTTGGGCTTGCTCCCAAGCTGAATCATGGGTCACAACGGTTCATCAGATCATCATTGGAACCAAGACTTCTATGAAGAAGAGCAGCTCTCTGATGACCCAAAGATGATGCCTTCAGCTGACCAGCATCGACTACAATGTTGTCACGGTACAGCCCTGCTGCTCTCTCTTGATCTCTACAAGGCCTTTGTTGGTGCTTTGACCCATGTACTAGTGGGAAAAACCAGTCTCGACCCCTGCTTGAAGATCCATACCTTCTGAGCCTTCGGAGTTCCTTGGACCAAACAGTGGAACAGTGGACGGACCAGCTCTCTCTTAGGCCACCTCACAGCAGCCGTCGTCATTACGAGCAGAGCCTTGGAACTTTGCAGATCTTCTGCTTGTGCCACATGTCACCTGCGCCTGCATTTACATCTGTCTCACTCAAATGGAAGCTGTATTGGTGCTGTTCCTGTTTGCCGCTGGACAATCACCTGTTGCCACCTCACCGTGGCAACGTTCGTTGGATCTTGTCTTTTTTGTGTCCCTGAGGTATCCAATGGTCGTTTCTCCTGCAGAAGTCTTCACTTGTCTTCATTGGGGTCTTCAACTGGTAGCGGTCTGGAACAGATTCCTAAATGCTACGACTGACCAAATTAAATCCTGTGAAACAAAATCTCTTCGGACTAGACAACCCTCGCGGTTGGAACAAAGACAGAAGAATAAGCATGCAACAAAGTCTGGAACCTACAACCATGCTGTCTGGAGTACTCTGTCACGGGGATAAGTCTACATACCTGTTGCCTTCTACCAGTTTCTAATAGGGCAACAAAGGCGTAAAGTCCTGAACCAAACGCACTCTGACTTGACCTTTTGTGTGTGGGACCTGGGTTAAGAATCCCTCCACTGGACCTACCCTAGTGTGTGGGTATTGAGTGGAGTACTCATTTGAACTTTTCTTTGAACTTTATCTAACTTTGGAAACTCTTTAAACATAACCACTGACACTGCTTTTTCTATATAAACCTACCTGAAGAAGTATATGCTTTGGAACGGGTGTCTTTTTAGCATAAAGCCCCAAACCATCATAGAGTAAGGAAGCTGTTTTGTGTTGATGCATCTGAGCTACTTACCTGTGTTACACTGGTCATTGTATCAAATGCAAATCTGAAGCTCCTAAGATTGAATGTATACGGCATACTTTACTTGCCGTAATCATATTTCTGATTCTTGTATCTGTTTAGATTCACATGCTGTGCATAGGCCAACATCTAGTGGTAGGTACAAAGTATTGCATTTTGTTTTTGAGTTTCGAAAAGGGAAGTTGATTGGGCGTGCTTGTAATACTATCCCTGTGTGAAGTGTATTGTACCCATGATCCTTCAAGTGTCGAGGTCCCTCCAATCATTTTGTTTCTGACAAGAAGGAGCATGAAGTGTGATGCGTGAGTACAGACGATAAAGAAGGTTTAAGTTGTCTATGTACCTTCAACTCCAAGAGTGGAGGAAGGGCGGGCACATGTGAAAGTAAGTAATGTATGCCTTCTGAGGATTTTGGATGTTCTAAGAATTACATGCTGTGCATAGACTAGCGAGCAGTACCAAGAGATGGTGGTGGGATGTTAGGAAGTACAGCAGCAAAACAATATCTTAACACCGTCTGAACCACCCGTGAATCATCACTCTTAGAATGTGTATCTAAGAAGTAATGCTGTGTAAAGGTGTGAATAGAACTCCGGGTAGCTGCTTTGGAAATGGCATCTAAAGGTACATTTGCAATGAAAGCTAAAGTGGCACATGTGCCTCAAGTAGAGTGTGCTCTGGGCGTAAAGGGTGAAGTTCTCTTTGAAAGAGAATAACACATCTGGATACATTTCCCAATCTTTTTTGAAATAGCTGACTTTGAGACAGGGACCCCCTTCTCTTCCAGTGGCTATGGAAACAAAGAACTGGTCAGTTTTCGAAGGGGTTTAGTTGTATTTATGGAATACATTCATGGGCGTAATTTTAGGGGGGGCGGGGCTGTTTGTCCCCCCAACTTTCATGGCACACCATTTTGTCCCCATTCATTTGGCTGGGGCACCTTTTAAACAGATGTCATGTCCCCCCCAACTTTTTCAGAAAAGTTACTCCACTGAATACATTATAGCTCTTCTGACATCTAATGTATGGAGGCTCCTCTATGCTGAATTTGCAGGGTTTTGGAAGAAAGACAGAAGTTCGATGGACTGATTGACATGGAACTTGGAGATGAATTTAGGAGAGAAGCGTGGTTGTGTGCGTAAAACCACATTGTCCTTGTGAATGGTGACAAATGGATCATGAACTGAGAGCGCCTGCAGTTCAGTCGCCCTCCTTATAGATGTAATGGCCACTAGAAAAGCAGTCTTCTAAGTGAGATACTCAAGCCCATATGTTTGGTAAGGACTACATTAAAGTCCCATACAGAAGTTGGATTTAAAATTGGAGGGCATCATCTTTAGACCCATTCCATAAAGGCTTTAATGACAGGAACTTTCCACCAAGAAACTTTCTTCTGGGAGGTTGTGTGGTGGTTATAAGCAGGTCTGACCCCCCTTCCCCCCATTCAGGTTCTTATCTGAGTAGAACACTGTGTAGTGCTACGTGATTTATATTAGGATTGATACGAGTTGGACAACTGACTAGATTTATCCTAGTACTTTCAAATTGTACTTTGAAATTTCACTTATCTAAGAAATTGTATTGAATTGTTTTAAGGAAAAACGTTTTTAGAAATTGTGTAAAGTAAATGCGTATGTAGATGCAAATCTTTTTAACTCTAAGTCTTACATTTACTAGACTTACTATTGTCAGGAAAGTGCAGCTCAAACGCAGCATTTGCTGCGTATTGGGTAAAAATAAGCTGATCTGTACTGGACTACAACTCCCATGAGAGTTGTAGTGTTCGTTGATATTTCTTCTCCAACGAGTGTGACAGCGTCGGCGTGACAATGTCAAACCGGTCTGTGGCGGTCCATGGGTTACGTGTATACGTGGAGCACTTTAGATCTCTTCCATCTGGTAAGTTGTTGACTACTGATGCCTTGCTATAGTATTTACTATTTAAAATAGAGGAGCCAATATTATGTTGGAATCACCTAAAAGGATGACTGATGCAACTAATACGACTTATAAACTAGCTTTAATCAATGCTAGATCAGCAATTAAGATTGCTGCTGTTACAAATTATTATATTGAAGCCCACAATATCGACTTTTTCATGATTACGAAGACTTGGTTTACCCCTACATGTTTGTCGTATCTCCATTTCTTGGTACTAGATAAGTACCTGATCAAATGGATTAACAGAGAACTACAACGCTGAGGTGGAGTTGCCATTATAGATAAAGATACTATAGAGATTCAAAGTTTCTGTACATTGAGTGGGGATAGCGCCTCCCAGGTTCTGGCATGCTCCTATCAGTTTACTCCCAATCACTCAATTAAACTAATTCTCTGTTAAACTAATTCTCCACTTCTATAATAGAAGTGGAGAAATATGAGAGACACTTAAAATATCCGGTAAGCTCAGGGAAGACAGACTGGTTACCGGGATGCCTGAAAGTGTGTGCCTTTTCATGAAAGTAATGTGAGCGACACCAAATGAAGCCTTTTGAAGAAATTAGTATATTTGTAAACCATGCTACGAACGTGTTGCTGAACATATACCGCAGAAGAGAAAGCAAAGTAAATGTGAATCTTGGAAAAAGGCTAGAGCCCCAATGTGTGAGAGAAGAAACACATATTGAAACGAGGCTTGATAAGCCAACATTGGGCAAATATCGTTTCATGGATAAAAAGAAAAGTAACTGCATACAAATCCTAGTAGGAAGGTATACCTGTTAGGACAGTGATTCTGAAGTCCATCTAAGGCTTTAGTAAAACCATTCAACTGAGACAGTACAAGACTCCACTCTTAGTATAAGACTGTACCACCTAAGTATATGGTAGCGTAGGCAGAGCAGCCAGGCTTATCTTAGGAGAGAGAGAGAGGGCTGTAGAAAGGTACAAAGAACCTGTAGTATACCAAGGGTTCAACAGAAACACTGACAACCAGAGGTATAATTTTAAAAAAAGAGTTCATTATAAATACAAGTTAGGAGAAGTTAAGTCTTGGATTAAGTACTTTGTCATAGTCATAAACACATTATAGAAACCAACAGAATGTTTTAGGCACAGGCCAAAGCATAAACCTTGTTCAGAAAACGAACAGTATTTCTAGGCAAGTCATAACTTATCAAACACATTTAGTATAGGACACACCTATTCATGGGGAGTAAAGCTATAAGTTACTTTCTGATTACTTAAAGTAATAAAAGGGTAGTAGACCATAGCAGTTGTGCAGTGACACTCAATTAAGGAATCCCATAGTAAGCCAACCTGCAAGTATACTTTTCTGAATAGTGGAATACCAATTCAAGGAACTGTAGACCCCTATAACCACATTGAGGATAACAGTTATATTAAGAGAGTAAGACCTTTTGGTGTAATATACAATTACAGTTGCTTTTCAGCTCAGTGGAGCACAGACTAAGGTAAGCAAGAACTCTTTACACTAATTTAGGATTGTACCAGGCAGACCAAGGTCAGCTACACCTACAAAACACTTTTTTTTTGTATATGCGGTTGAAAAAACATATGTTCTCTATCTGCAACATGTTCCAAGAATGGGCCCCAAGTCTTCATAAATTTTGGAAGTTTCCCTTCGAACATGGCTGTGAGCTTCTCTAGGCCCAGCAGTTCCCACACCTTCACCCACCTTCCAAAATCGGTCTCTTGTAATTCGAACAGCTATAAGCAACTGAGAGGTCAGAGCTGCTATGTACCCAGACATTGGATAGGACCCATCTTCTGGTGCATCTCCTAATATTAATACACGTGGGTCCATGGGAAGCAGGGATCCCGTAATTTCTTTAATTTTCAATCTCACCTCCAACCAAAACATTTGGATAACCGGGCAATGCCACCACATGTGGGCTAGGTCCCCCTTTTCCCCACAACCATGCCAACAAGCATCAGGGTGCTCCGGATTCATTGCATGGAGCCTACTTGGAGGCAGAGACCACCTAAAACAGACTTTAACAGCATTCTCTTTCACAGTGGTACAACGTGAGCTCTTCTGGGCCCTATGCCATATTCGCTGCCAGGACTCCTCCGGGATTTCCAGACCCAATACCTTTTCCCAGGCCTTCATATAAGGAAGATTTTCTTCTAAGGAGGCGTTCTCCAAGAGTCTATCGCAAGTGGCTAATTTGTGAGATTGCTGGCCCTCTAGAACCCACAGTTTGATACTAATTGGGTTTCTTGTGGCAGCGTGACGAGTTTCTTTATTAGTTAACCAATGTCTAAGCTGTATTTATCTGAAGCGTTCCAATTCCGAAAGCCCACATTTTTCTTTGCACTCTTGGAACGTCCGAGGTTCTTGGCGTACATAGAGGTCTCTCAATCGTAAGGGCATGTCTGGACTCCAGTTTTGATATGCTCTAGGACTAAGGCCCGGGGTAAATGCTGGGTTTTGGACAATGGGCCTAGGCCTGACGTGATACCTTTCTGTGTGCGTGCCCTATCCCAATTGGAAGCGTGAATAACGTAGTGGGCAACATCTCATCCCGAAACTTCCGAGCTTCTTTAGGGAGAAATGGAAGTTGGTCCAAGGAAAATGAGGAGAACTCTTGTTCAATCTATTGCCATTTAGAAGATTCCCCTGGATTTCCCCATGACAACATTGGTGCCACTTGAGCTGCTCTGTAGTAACGCGAGATTGAGGGGAGTCCCTGCCCACCCACCATCTTCCCTCTCGTAAGGAGCTTACTAGGAATTCTAGGTTTTTTCTGTTTCCAGATGACCCGACCTATCTCTTTTTGTATGTCTATGAGCTCATTCTCAAGAATTAGCACTGGCAAGGATTGAAACGCATAAAGGAGCCTCGGAATAAGGGACATTTTCACTGCTCTAACTTGACCCAGCCACGAGATCTCTTGGGAATCCCAACGTTGTAGCCACTCTTTTGCTTCTTTCAGTAAGATAGGGATGTTTGCTTTGTAAAGGCCTGCATAGTTCGGGGTCAATTTTATTCCTAAATAAGAGATATCAGTGCAGGACCATGGGATATGGTACGCTGCCTGAATGTCACCTAGCCTAGGGAGGGTTTCTGTTAGGGCCATTCCTACCGATTTTGTTGAGTTTACTTTAAAACCCGAAATGTGAGCGAACTGGGCTAAAAGTTCCATAAGGGGTGGAACAAAGTTAGGAGCATCATTCAAAAAGCAGAGCATATCGTCCGCATAAAGAGCTATTTTATGACACTGTCCCGCCACCTCAAAGCCATGAATTCCCAGGTGAAGCCTAATGTGTTGGGCCAGGGGTTCCATGGCCAAGGACAAAACCAGGGGCGACACGGGGCAGCCCTGTCTAGTACCCTTGCCTAAGACTATTAATGGGGTCCAACCTGCATTCAATCTAACTCTAGTCAACGGGATTTGAAACTTCAAAAGTATTTATTTTGAGAAGCCAATGCCAAATCCAAACCCTTCTAGTACCGCCTCCAGATACCTCCAGGACATGCTGTCAAATGCCCTGTGGGCATCAAAGGACAACAGGGATAATTTCCCTGGGATCTTCGGGGCTAGCGCTATTAAGTCTATAGCTCGGCGGACATTATCATATGTTGAGTGGTTGCGTATAAAACCTGTTTGGTCTTTCCCTATCAATGATGGGAGTATCCCCCCCAGTCGCTCCGTGATTATTTTACCTAATAATTTTGTATCTGTATTTAACAGAGCGATAGGCTGATAAGATGCGCAATTGGAGGGATCCTTCCCTGGCTTTAAAATCAGTGTTGTGGCAGATTCAGCCATAGATGTAGTCACTGAGCCCTCTGTCCAAATCGCATTAAAAGGATTTGTGTCACGATGCCCGCTCCCGGGGAGCCGGCTCAGGCCCTGCGTCCCCGAAAGCGGACATCAAGTCCCCGGGGAAGGTCCCAGCAACCCCTTATAGGGGCCCTTTGGACAGCGTCCTGGCGCCTATGGCGCCAGGCTCATAGAAAACGTCAGTCCTGGCGCCAGAGGCGCCAGGCTCATTATGAAAGTGTTTGGGTGCACTTACCTGATGCAGACCATGCTGCAGAACCCCGGCCTCCTTGAGGCCTGAAAGGAACTACTTTACCTGTGGGACTCATTTACCACCCGGGCGTGGTCGGGGAAGGATACATACCTGAATGGAGGAAGGACACATTCTAGGAACTTCTTCCAAGGCTATTTAAACCACACCCGATCAGCCACATGTGCTTCGTGTTGTTCTGCATCTAGCAGCTGGACCCTCACCGTGTCTGCTCCTGCATCTTGACTTCTGCCACACCTGCCAGCATCCTGCATCACCTGCAAAGGAAGGGAACAAGAGAACAGAAGAAGGAAAAGGCCTCACCTGCTAAATCTGCATCCCAGAGACATTTCGCCGACAATCCTGAAAGGAAGACATTTATTTTTAAAAGCACATCGCATCGATCGCTGCAGCGCCGCATTCTACTCACCTTTACACGGCGCCTCCATGTTCAGCAGCGACCATCCGGATTCGCAGTCGCGCCCCCGCGCCTAGGGAAAAAAAGACAAGAACAAAGGTGAGAGAAAGAAGGGAAAAGGGAAGCTAAAACTCCATGTCAAGACTTACCTGTTGGGTCATTCCCTTTTCATTTCGGGTCCGCGCCGCATCCAGGCATTTTCCGACCCCGACCCCTAAGGGGAAAAAGACATCAGCGTTAATGAGTGAATGAAAAGACATTACCAAAACACTCATTAAAGACTTACCTGATTTCCACAAGGATTTCACCGCTCACCTCGGGTTAGTGCCTGTTCCCCGGCATTCCGTACCCCGGCCCCTATGGGGAAAAAGACACTAGCATTAGAACATTAATGCATGGACACAAGGGGAACCACTTATAGAAAAACTTACCTGGAAGCCAAGCAAGTTTGGTTCTCACCCATCCAAAAATCCAGTGACGTAACTGGATACCAACGTGCCCCTGCATCAGAAGCAGGATGGAGAGCTCGTCCTTCCAGACCCTAAGGTGAGACGCTACGGGGAAGCACAGAAGGGTTTTGAGGAGGGTGAGAGTGGTAAGTGGGAGGCCGATTGCATTACCCCGCCAGACAGTTAACCCCCTATTCTCACCTACAGAAGGATACTTCTGCGAGTCGGACAAGCCAGATCTGGGGCCCGGTCCAGTCCGTCTTCCGAACCCTGCGCATCACCTTAGACAAGGTCACAGCAGCGCGAACCAGGCCAGCGCCCCCGTGGGAGTCAGGTGAGCGTTACATTTGTTAGATAGGGGGAAAGCATGGCCTTGAATGTCTTGTAGAATTTGTTTGTAAGGCCATCCGACCCTGGGGCCTTACCCAGTTGAAGAGACCGGATGGCTGCCTCAGTTTCTTCCAGCGTAATCGGTTCCTCTAGGAGGGCACAGACCTCAGGGGAAACCCGGGGTAAGTGTGCTTCTTGTATGAATTCATAGGCCGCTGCTAGATCGGTGGGATAAGAGGCTGTGTGTCCCTTTAAAAACTTTTCCATTACAGTTTTTCTGTCTCTGAGTAAACCTGTTTCCCATTTATGTCTCAGGGATTCTTTGTGGTTACGTACAGCTTGTAAACGCCAAGCTTCTATAAGTGAATGCTCTCGGAGGAGTGTTGTGTGCGCCAAAAAGTTCTTTTTATCTGCCGCAGTTGGTGGCAGAATTTTATCTTCTAATGGATTAACCACCACGTTAAAATCCCCTCCCACTATTAAGTCCCCTTCCCCATATTCATACAGTACTTTAGACATGGAGGCAAAGAACGCTTCTTGTTGAGTATTGGCTGCATATAATGATATCAGAGTCACAGACCTCCCCTATAGCGTAGCTACCACCAAAATCTATCTGCCATTTCCATCCTGTATAGTTCTATGGAACTTCAGAGTGGCCCCCTTTCGGATCAGAATGGCTACTACGCATCTCTAGAGCCCTGAGAAAGCACAAAATTTAGTAGGATAAAGTTTATTATTAAGCCGGAATTCATCAGAAGATAAGGTGTGTCTCCTGGAGGAATAATACCATGGGGTCATCGTAGCCAGTCGATGGAACAGGGCTTTGCATTTTAGGGGGGAGTTCAAGCCATGTACATTCAGGGTGAGGCAGCTTATATTCGGACTAGCCATTCTGAAATCTGTTCAGGTCTCATGTATAGCTACAACCTCCGAGTTCTCACATAAACCTCTCCCCAGTGAGCTCCCTCATCCCTCATCCTTCTTCCTTCGCCTATATAGTGAATAGCGACCAGCTTTGAACCATGCCAAGTTTCCAACCATTAGGGCCACCCCTGTTGTTGCACATAACTGCTTTACTTCAGTGTTCATAATCTGAATCGAACAGTGTAACCAATAAGACCCACAAGTATTACAGCAGAACCCATGATTGAAATTCCATAAGATAACTTGTAAAACATAAAAACCAGAGAACAAAACATGTAATCGCCAAACTTTAGGCATTTCCATAAATTCAAACAGTAATCATTCAATACATCCATCTCGGGCATGATTAGAGTGTTGGGCGCCCAATATTATCAAGCTTTCCTTTCATCCCTTTTACCGTTGATTGAGCGATTCTCAAGGAGAGTCTTTGTGCATAGGTGAAAACCAGTCTCGAAGGAGGCTTTCAAGAACAACCGAACGATAACTATAAGCAATTCATTGTCCTGAAAAGCCTTTGGGTGTTTATAGTCAGGGTTGGAGAGTCTTCTGCAGTAATCAAAGGCCTATCTCTCAGCTCTTACTAGGGTATCCAGGCCTTCCAATATAGAGCCCCATACCTCGTCCAAAGAACTAAGCTAAGACTTCCAGTTCCAAAGGTTTGTGTTGACCGAGGATTCTACACACAATAGACCTTCACGCAAGTCTCAAGTAGGGCTATCAGCTGTAGGCCACTTCGAGTTCATGCGGGGGCCTCACTTCCTTTTGATCCATCCATAGTCCCTTTCACCACGCTCCAGTCTTTCGGTTTCCTATTTGCATCTTTCAGCGTAGGGCTCCGAGACCGATCCCCAGGGGAACCAGCACTTGCTTCCGGGCCTCCTCCATCAGGTCCCTTCATTAACTGTTTTGCCTCTTCCTCAGAACATATTGTGTAGGATCGGTTACGATAGTGAAATAGCAGCTTGCATGGGAATCCCCACCGATACCTAACCTTTTCCTCCTTTAGCCAAGCTGTAACTTTCTGAAGCCTTCTACGATTTGCCAAGGTGGAGGGAGAGAGATCTTTTTTTTTTTAAACATCTTTTTATTGACATTTTAAGCCAAAATAACAGTAGCTTTCAAAGGAAACACAGGTGTGTACAAAAATTATACAATAAAGATCATAATGTACGTTCGTAGGCCAGGCTTGAATATGTCCATCGTTCGTTGAATATTGTCCTCTTAAAGACCCACCCAGCGAACTTTCCGTACACACCCTAGATAAGATCAACTGTGAACCATTACATTTCCCATTATAGAGTGTTAATACCCCAAAAACATTGTCTCCCCTCCCCCTAACTGAGTTGCATAACAAACACAATAACTTTGATAAGCATTATTCGTGCAAATAAGTCCTCATCATCAAGTTACACAGCGTCCTTGTGCATGGCACTTAAAAATTACATTATGAGTTGTTCAGTCAGGCTCAATGTGCAGGCTTTTGGAGAGCTCAGGAGTTGGTCTCATCTTCACTGTCTCGAGTGGTTGATAGCTATTCACGTAATGGGGCCCAAATGTGCTTAGGTCTGCACACCGCCGACAGGGATCGAACGTATTATTCGTCAATCTCTTGGATGTACAATAAGTCCTTCAGCCAGGTCTTATGATTAGGGGCTATTTTAGCTTTCCAGGCCTGCAGAATGTTCCTCTTGGCCACCGCACCTGCAATAGCTACAAAGCGACGGATCTTGACTGATGCCTTGCCAATATCTCCCAGCAAATACTTTAGCGGTGTCGCGGGTTTAGAAAGCCCAACAATGTCACTAACTGTCTCAGCAACTTCTTCCCCGAATGCTCTGTCCGGGGGGCAGTTCCAGTACATGTTCGCCATGTTGGAGTTACATTTGGGGCAGTTTGATTGCCGAGCTGGATTAAATTTGGAAGCTTTGTGTGGTGTAATGTGTAGGTGATTCAGGATCTTAAATTGTATTAATCGGAGGCTGGCATTGAGCGCCATGGATTTAGTGTGCTGACAATATTTGGACCATTTAGTGTCATCTATGGCGCTTCCCAGGTCCCGCTCCCATTTTTGTTTCATACATTTTTTGGAAAGGGTATGTGCCTGTGCTGCCCTGTAAAGGCTAGATATTGTTCCTGTAAACCCGTCTTGTGACATGGTAGCCGTAATGAATTGGTGAGGTTCTGGGGCATCTGGAAATGTGGGCCACTGTTTCTTGCATGCTGCTTTTAGCCGGTAATATTGTAGAGTAATGATAAGACCGGTGCCAGCTTGTCCTGCACTAACTGTAGTGTGGCAAACTTTCCCCCGGGGTACAGATCTACTAGTCACATCTCCTTATCGGGGTCCCATCTTTTTAGAAGTGCGGTGTCGAATGAGGGTTCTAACCCAGGGTATTGCCACAAGGAGAGAAACGGCCAAAAAGGGGTTTCGCATCCCACTCTAGTGAATAGGGACGACCAGGCTCGGACCGTAGAGGTCACAGGATCTATATCGGTGATGTTCCCCTTGACCGTAGAGAACGGCATCGCCTGAATATTGGAGGGGGCTGCTGCAAACGTTTCAGCACGTACATGGGCATGTGGTTCGGCTGTGGTAGCCCAGTATCGAGCATAGCGTGCCTGTGCTGCGTGATAGTATAATAAATAGTCAGGGGCTGTCAAACCGCCAGTTTCATATCTTTCACACATCGTCGGCCAGTTGAGCCTGACGACCCCCCCCCCTACACACAAAAGCGGTGGAAAGTTTTTGCAATTTTTTGAAGAATTCCCTTCCCGGCCAGACAGGAACACCACAAAACAAGTAAAGGAGCGTAGGGACTACAACCATTTTAAGTAGGGTGACTCAGCCGTATATAGATATTGGTAAAGCCCCCCAAATATATGCTTTGTGATTATTTGTAAGGAGTGTTTGTCTGTCTGTAGACATTATTATCCCTAGATAGCGCGCGGTAGTAGGGGACCATTTAAACCCAGTTAACGCTGGAGACTGTGCGGTGGCTGGAGTCAGCGGGATAACCTCAGACTTTGCTTGGTTTATTATATAGCCCGAGTAAATGGAAAAAGTGGAAATCGCATTCATGATAGGGGGTAGGTGTGTCTCTGGATACCTTACAAAAATCATTGTATCGTCAGCGTATAATGAAAGGAGCTGCGGGGGACCTCTGATACGGATGCCCCTCCATGTGTGTTTGTGTCTGATCTTGGCCGCCATACCTTCAATAGTGAGTGCAAAAATAAAAGGGGAGAGAGGGCAACCTTGGCGAGTGCCTCTTTCCAGTGTGAAGGGGGATGATATAGTATTGTTTGTTCTTACCCTTGCAGTCGGCTGCTTGTATAGCACTCGAATATACCCTACAAATGCTGGACCAAACCCCAATTTGTCTAGAATCAAAAACATATAGTTCCATGAAACATAGTCAAACGCTTTTTCGGCGTCAAGGGTGATGGCAGCAGCTTAGGCTTTGGGATCTAATTGTGATGTGATATCAAAGAACCTCCGCAGATTCAGCGCGGTTGAGCGTGTTGGGATAAAACCCGATTGGTCTGTGTGAATCAATTTGTTCATATATGGGGTCAGGCGATTGGCTATAGCTTTGGTGTAGATTTTCGTGTCTGTATTAATGAGGGATAACGGGTGGTAGGATGAGGGATCCTGGGGGGGGGCTTGTGAGGCTTAAACAGTACTGAAATCACTGCTTCCCTCATTGTGGTTGGCAGCATGCCTCTCTCAAGAGTATCTTCCCAGGCCGCAAGCAGCCTAGGGGCCATTTCATCCTTGTGTGGTTTGTAAAAATCAACTGGAATCCCGTTCGATCCCGGAGCCCTCCCAGCTCGCAAGTCGGCAATAGCCTGTTCGATTTCTTCAATTGTCATTGGAAGGTCTAGTTTTAACCTATCATCTTCATCTAGACTAGGCAGCGGGATAGAATCAATATAGCTCTTGAAGTTTTCCATATCAATTGAGTCTCCATTGGCATATAGTGAGGTGTAGAATTATTTGAACACTTCGTTGATTGCTTCCGGGGATGTTTGAACCTATCCAGTGGAGTCGAAGATGCTGGTGATTCGTCTGGCACCCATCTCGGTTTTAATTAAGAGTTGCCATGGATTTGCTGGATTTGTTCCCTTCTCCATATCTTCATGCCCGCCTAGGTTGTAAGATGAAATGCAGTTCTCTATCGGCTAGTGCTTTAAATATGTCCATTTGAGCTTGAATTTTGAGTAGGTGTTCTCTCCCCACACTGGCAGGCTGCTGGACCTCAAGATTGCGGGGTTCTCTCTCAGCTTGGGTGAGTTCCTTTCTTATGTCCCTCAGGATGCCATAGGATGTTCCCATCAACTGACCTCTCAGCCATACCTTGAACGCCTCCCAGACCGATTGCAAGGATTGTACTGACCCTTCGTTACGGAGAAAGAATTCTTCGATTTCAATTCGGAGAGGTTCTACAACTGATTCATCTCTCGGCATATTAGGGGGCATGCGCCAGGTTCTGGTGGAATGAGTCTCATTCCTTGATGTCAGCCGTAAGAGGACCGGGGAATGGTCCGACAATGTTCTGGGAAGGATGTCATAGTGCTCCACTTCAGCAGTCAACCCTGGTGAGCATAGCCAATAGTCAATTCTCGAACTGGTGCCGTGAGTTCCGGAATAGAACATAAACTCTCTCTCTAGTGGGTGCACTTCACGCCAAGTGTCTACCAGTGGTAGAGTGGCCATCGCCTGCTTCAGAGTCAATGCCGCTTTAGTATGGTGCTTGCAGTGTCCCGTGGAACGATCAAGACCCAGATCAAGAATTAGATTCAGATCTCCTCCCCACATCACTGTTGCGTTGCCAGCGGGTGACAGAAGCAACACTATCCGCAGGTAAAATGCCGGATTGTCCAGATTTGGGCCAAGGCAGGTAAACCCCAATGTTGTAATATACTATTGCAGTTGCTTTTCAGGTCAGTGGAACACAGACTAAGGTAAGCAATAACTTTCTAACTTATCTTAGGATGGCCAAGGGCAGACCATTGTAAGACCCATATACCTATTAAAGGAGCTATCAGCAACTTAAAGGTAGCTATAAACCTAAGACTGTTTTAGCATCCGTATAAAACAGACCTGGGAAAGCAAAACCCAATGTTGCCCTTTTGATCAATGTTATTCCAGGTTGGTCAAACCAAAGGCAGACTTAGTTTAGACAAGCTATAGAACAGGTCTAGGGAAGCACAACCTAGTTGGTGAACTTACACACTAGTATTCTGGAAGGAATAGTGAAGCCAACAGCATTACTTTTGGGAACAGGCACAACCAATTCACAAGTGCTGTAATATACTTTTCAGAATGGCATAACACACATTCAAGGTAAATAAGAACTTTTGTAACTGCTCACTCGAAGTTACAGTTACCAACCAACTAATTTACAATTAAGTAACCTTTTAAACACTTATTCTCTTTTCTAGACAACATTCCCAATCCTTAGAGAGTCTTGCCCTTATTCTTGAAGCATGAGTGTTCTCAGTGGCAGAAGCGGGGCAACTAGGTCTCTAGTATCCAACGGACAGTTCAGGAAGGCACAGAAGTATCAATTATTTATTTATTTGCATTTATAAAGTGCTCACACAGCTCAGGGGCATTGAGGCGCTGTTTCAAGATAACGTCCTAGTTACATTGTATAAGTGGGCAGTTGGGTTACTTTAGCCTGCAACAAGATCACGTCTTAGTTACATTAAATATGTGGGTGGTTAGGTCGCATTAGCCCGAACCACATTATTACATATTAATTACATCAGAAACGTGGGCGGTTAGGTTACATTAGCCTGCAACAAACAAGTATTGCTTGAGTTTCTCCGGGTGAGTGGCTTGCTACCGTCGCCCTTCGTTACTTGGATAGGCGTGAGATTGATTCATAGTGTGTTCAGTTTAGACAAACATCCCTTGTTTTGATAGCCCTGCGGAAGGCGAGGTGAGAGGGTTCACTTCTGATGGAAGGAAGCAGTGAGTTCCAGTGTCTAGAAGCAAAGAATGGGAAGCTCGCGCCTCTGCCTGTTGCGTGTTTAATTCTTGGGACCATCAGAAGGTTAGCATAAGGTGTTCTGATGGGTCTTGCACCTGGAGGCAGGATAACTCTGTGGGATAGGTATGGAGGTGCAGTGTGGTGGATGCACTTGTGCGTGATGGCAAGTGTTTTGAACAGGATGTGCTGGCGGACAGGCAACCAGTGCACTTGTTGTCTGGCTGCAGAGATATGTTCTCTTTTGGAAATGCCCAAAGCTGCACGTAGGGCGTTATTCTGAATGGTTTGTAGCTTGTCCATGTTTTTCGCTGAGGTTCCTGTATATAATACATTACAGTAATCTAGCCTTGAGCCCATGATGACTCGCACAATTGTCAGACAGTTGGTGGGGTATAGATATGATATGATTTGATAGTATATGGCATTTATAACGCACCTATGCACAAGTGCTTCAAGGCGCGACGAGGCAATGGCGGGGAACAGAGGGAGGAGAGACAGCGATTTTACTAGGCCAGGTGTCATTCCGATCGCGCAAGTGCGTGGGAAGGGGGCAGGGACAGTGCAGTACAAGATGATAACAGTAAGTAACAGCCAGCATGTGGCAATTGCAGTACAAGATGATAGCAATAAGTGAGTAGCGGCCAGCATGTGGCAAGTGCACAGGTAAGTGCGGACGACAGGTGTCAGGGGCTGGTAGGGGGACTGTAGGGATACAGAAACAGTCCCCAAGTACGGGGTTTGCCAGGTGGGCAGTGCAGGTGTGAGACAATGGCAGGGGAGGGACCTGGGCCCGAGCTCTGAGGAACGGTCTAGTGGCATTGATGAGTTCGGCGTAGTAGGCTGTAGAGGTAGCGATTGTGCTTACCTGTCTGGGCATGGTAAGGCTGGTATCCAGGTATACCCTGAGTGTTTTGACAGAGTGGGAGAATCGGATGGTGATTTTGTCGATAGTGAATGATTGATATTTCGCATCAAGGATGATGCATGAGTCAGTGGCGGCAAGGAGTAGTAATTCTGTCTATCAAAAGTCAGAGTTCCTAAGGAAAACTGTTCAAACAGGTAAGTATTTCACTTCGAGAGGTTGAAAGGGTCCGGGGACATTTGAGAAGACACCCTAGGAGGATTCCAGCAGTGGGCTTGGGTGAACTGGATGAGAGGACTCCCAATCACAAGGAACACCCCAAAGCTACACAGGAATCACAAAGGCTTAATGTAGGTAAATACCACAGCCAACACAGTACCTCAGCACGGAAGAAGAGTTGCTGCAGGGGAGACTTCATGTTCTACAGCCAAAAATGTGGTTGATGGATTCCTTTGTCATGAAGACAGAAGACAGGACTTTGGTAGGGATTCTGCAGCAGGGATCAACAGGGAAGGCTCCAGGCAAGAGTTTCATCGTGGCTGGATGCGGCTCTGTGGTTTTAGCTACCTTTTTCAGGAGTCAGAACAAGGCTGAATATCGCTGGTGAGATTCTCGTCACTTGCAAGGGCCAGCCCGCTGGTGAGGGGACTTTGCAGATGCGATTCGCGTCTCTGGAGGTCCAGCAGGATGCCACCAAAGTTTCAGGTCGATTGGAAATGCGGAAGACCGTTCACCGCACAATGACTCGAGGTCCCAGGCCATTGGGGTATCACAGCATGCAAGGTTGCAGCACGATATGGGATGGCTCCGAATGCAGGTCTTCTTGAATCTAGTGTATCTCATCAGGCTCTGAGTCGGGGTCACTTGGAATGCAGGGCTACAGCATGCTCCGGTTACACAGCAGGCTGTCCGGTCACTGGAATTCGTCTCAGTTGTGTTTTCTTCATCATCCTCTATGGATTCAGGTCCAGTGGTCGACTACCTCTTCAGTTTCCAGGATCTGACTTTTATATTGCTAAAAAGGAATCTGAGGAAGGGAGCCATTCCTTGGAACTGTGAACATTGTTAGATTTATACCTTTGTGTTGGATTTGAACATTTGCACACTTTAAAAAAACAGAGACAAGCACCTTAGAGTTAGTTTTAGAATGTGAGGGACAGGATAGGACTTTGGACACAAGACACATTTTTACGTTGGACATCTTGACAAAGGACAGACTCCTTAGTTTTCGATTGAGGTAGGGAAATACCTCCTAGATTAGGGTTAGTGAAGCATTTTCCAACACCCTTTTGATTTAATAAAATATTGTAACCAAAACCAGTGGTCCACTGTGTCTGTGTCTCATTCCTGGCCCCGCCCAGTTCTTGGGGCTTGCCCTTATTTTTGCAGCCACCACAAAGTCAACAATCAGCTGGCACTTTAGGCTACAAAGGTTGAAAGCTTGTACTTCAAAGGCAACTTTAGACTTTTTCATGACCAACTGTGATTCCCTCTCTCACAGGAAATAATGGAAGAAACAGACAGGCAGGCTTCTGATTGGCTAAACACAATACTAGTTCTGATGCTGCACTAATTTCAAAACTGGAATTGGCTTCTAAAACACTCGTGCCCTTCTGAAGAAAACGCCAGTTTTTAGGTCTGTGCTGTTCTGGCATCTTCAGCAATTTCGGAATGTTTGGAAACAATCCTAGGGTCCTCGCTAGGTTCACAGCAGCGGTTTCTATGTTATGATTATCTATTAGATTAGAAGGTAAACTTCAAGCAAGGCAGGCTGCTGTGGAATCTCTGCTGATGCTTCAGTGCTGAATGAAAGCGTATAACTGCTGGAGCTTGGATGCAGTTCAATTGTCAAATTTATGAAAGGCACACCTCTGGTGCCATTGATGCAGACTCTTGTGGGAGAGCGGTCTGACATGACATTTGGTTTTCATCGGGTTGTAATTTAGCTCTTTACCTTGGGTAAAAAGCAAAGGTCCCTGCTTTGGCTGGTTGCAGGGGCTCTGGGTGTTTGCTTATTCTGCCTTTTTTTGTTGGGTTTGTATGAGGACTAGGCATCAAGGCCTCCATAGGAGCAGAGGATTATTGAGAGCTTGTGACACTGCTGTGCCTGTCCGGACAAGACACCACATTGTGCATTTTCATCACTTCTTATTTCTGACAGCTGTCACAGACGTGAGTGATTGTTTCACTAGGTAGTGTGATGCTCTCAGTGAAGTGTTTCCCAGGAGGGGAGATGGGTTTGTTTGTTTTGTTTTGTTTGTTTTATTCGTATTTATATAGCGCACAACAGCCCGAGGACATCGTGGCACTTGTTACAGTACAGAGCTTAGTTACATAGTTACATGATCATTAGCAATATATATATAGGTTGCAATATAGTTACATAGTCATGGGCGGTAGCTATGCTACATGCCTGACCTGACAACTTATAGTATGCCTTTGGCTTGCAGGTGGTCAGGTTTTGAAGCATTATGCAATGCAGCGTGTCCGTTTTGGTAAGGGTGTGTTGAAACATTCCATAAGAGAATAGAGAGTAAATCCCCTTTTACTCATTCCCTAAACCACAAATGTCCAGGTTGTATAGGCAGGCGTGCTTGGTGAAACTACGTGCACAAACAATATATTCTTTTGGAATGTCTGTGCTATTAAGTCTGTAACACGCAAGGTCATTGTAAGACGAACACATTTTGCAACTATGCCAATTGTCCTGTATGTACAATGCATTTGATTTCAAATGTGGCTGCATCTACAAAAGGGTGTTGAATCGGTTTATTGCGCTTAAATCTTGATACTATATTTACCACATACTATGTCTAATGTGCATGTGCATTTTCTTCCATATTTGTACAGGATGGAAGGCGATGGAATCACTGCGTACTTTGCAGAAAGTGTGTAAAACCTTGTAAGTATGACGTATATGTAATTTCTAGGATAAGATCCTTGTATATTCCGCTCCTCATTTTCACATTGGATGGATGCAAAATGTTTTTGTATTTGGGCTATGGATAGTGTTTCCACCAGTAACACTGGACAATAGGTATGAGGGTGGGGGTAGAGTACTAGAAAAACTAGATCACTGTGCTGATCGTGGTAGTTTTCAGGGGTCTTGCTGCCGGTTCGTGGGTTCTCAGGAGACAGTGCTCTTCTTTCCCAATTAGTAGTAGAGAAAGGTTTGTAAGAACCGCATGCACCTGGACGCTGGGTATTTAGTGCTCAGGGTTTGTCTGATTGTGTTACGTATATAGAGCAAGAAAGATGAGAAAGATCACAGTAACCGCTCATCTTGTTTGCAGAGGCCTCACTGGCCTACCTGCTTGCTATTCAGCAGAGCCACTACGTTGGAGCTCAACCCCCAGTTTATATGCCTTGAACCGCTGACAACCTGCCTTGATAAAGACCCATGTTGGGTCGAAACACGTGTCGGCACTGTATGTTAATAAACCAGCACTCAAACCTATCTGAGTTGACAAGACCTCTCATTTTCCTGCTCTATAGAGGTAACCCAATAAGACAAACCTTAAGCACTAAATACCCAGCACCCAGGTGCATGCGGTTCTTACAATTCTTTCACTGGACAATAGGTACCATACAGAAAACGTAATCCCATGAGTGGATGCTTTACAATATAAGGGTATACATTGAAATGGTGGGAGGACAAGGTCACGAAGGAGACGCATCGGTATATCGAATTGGCTGAATACAGACCAAATGGTTAATGGTGAAGCATTATTTACAATTATTCATAGTATTTACAGCGCTTCAGCGAGATACAGGGTCACATTTTAAAGGTCACTGACCTCTGCTGCTCATTGCTGTATGCCAGTTGAATTTTTCTGGCATTTACCTTCCAAATACACTATGGTTCAGTATGGTTAACATAGTTAACCACTCCTCTCCTCCACCCCCATCCCTTGCATTTCTCCTCAATGCACTTGCACGACCAAATGCCACAAGGCCTAGCCGGACCACGACTGTATATTTACTATTTTTTGCCATTGTTAATATTCCCCCTGTTTCCTTCCCATTTAGCATTGTGGCACTTTGAACACAATTCTAATGTATAAGCGCCTTTCAAATGCTCAATATAATAAAAAAATAGTTAACGTCTGCACAATTTCAAATTCAAGTTTTGAACTCCCTTAGATATTTATTTTAAATTGTGACTGCAGCTCATAATTTGTTCTCATTTATGAGCTTTAGAATTTAGCGACAAGATAGAAAGTTGGGTTATAATATATCCTTCTAGATTGAGGGGAGTCATTATCACGGGCACCAAGTGAAGCAAGTTGCAGAAGGGTTGGTATTGTCCCAAGCGATGGCCTCTCCTGAGGTCTATAAGACTGTTATCACATAGAAGTAATATCAATACATGTTTTGACATTTCAATGGTGAAGTACATTTTAATTTATTAGTGAGTAAAGTAAATAGGAAAACTGAGTTAGAATATTAAACGCGGTTTTATTTTATAGTATTTAAATAACAAGGTTGTCTTTATAAGTTATGCATTTTAATTGAAAAGTTTGTTAAACTAGAGCGGGCTGAACACAAGCATTCATATGTGCTAAAACTAAAGAATGTAAAAACATTTTCTTAGGTTTTAGCTTTCTCTTCAGTGAGTTAAATTGGTTGTTGCAGCAAATAAAGGTCCCCCAGAGAAGTGTCTTGATGGAAGTAATCTTGCCTGGAAATCTCATTGTTCTTTTCCTGTCTTCTTTTGAAGTAATTGAATCGTAGGAATGTGTACTGAAGCGCTTTAAACATTCTCACTGAAGTTGGTACCTACTTTCCCAATTACTGCCAGATTAGAAAAACATATCCATCAATCCTGCTTAATTGTAAGTGTACTTATTATAGGAACAAAAAAACAAATGTTCAGGTCACAGCTGCCAAAATGTGTTTCGACCGATCTTTGTGAAGGCAAAGTGTTTGTTTCAATGTCTAAAAAATATACCAGTTGAGAAACCCATGCCATTGTTGAAAATGCAGATGAGTACACCATAGTGTTCCCAATGCAGCGCAATCATTGATCCAATGATCAAATAGCCAAAAGAACATATAAACAAATGAGATATACATGATCAACAACAAAGAGACCAAGGAATGTGCACAATAGATACTGTATATCCAACAAAAAGCCGCCATATCATGAAAAACAGTGCGAGACATAAAATGAAAAGAACAAAAAATAAAATACCATAGATTTTATTTATTCATTTATTGGCCATTTATATAGCACTTATACACTTAAAAAGCGCTTCAAAGCGCTCCAAAGCGGGGAGGGTTGTAGTTAAGCAAAATTGATATTCTTAATAGGCATTAGAACATTCAGAATGGGCAAGTGCTATGCATTTAGAGGTATAACATAGAATGAGTAGGAAAACAAACTGTTTACTACATATGACTTAATTATTGTACGTGCCTAACGGTCGTTTCAATAATGCAAGAGCTATACATAAAGGGGAGAGGAGGGTAAGACAAACAGAGCAGTGAGACAAATGTACGTGCCTGACAGCATTTCTGATAGTGATAAGTGCATGAGACATGTAGTAGACGAGTGGGGGAAGACGGGTGGCAGGGAGAGGTACACTGGACAAACAAAAATGAAAGTGGCTGACGGTGTAACGTCACCTAAAAATTCGATTTTTATCAGAGGCACACTGGACACACAAAAACAAAAGTGGCAGCAG
The DNA here is from genome assembly GCF_040938575.1 of Ambystoma mexicanum. Taxonomy (NCBI): domain Eukaryota; kingdom Metazoa; phylum Chordata; class Amphibia; order Caudata; family Ambystomatidae; genus Ambystoma; species Ambystoma mexicanum. Next base: position 1,260,009,588 of record NC_090937.1, on the reverse strand, counting down.
TTGTAAAGTCACAGGAAATCGAAATTCGGTGAGCTGCCTACTCACAAGTAAATCTGCAGGGGTGCATGAAGTTCTGCTGGGCCAAGATCGTGGGGTCACAGTCTGCCTCCAGGCTCAGACAGGGGCCTTAGTTGTGGGCCTTTGTCGAGTGGTTGTCTGTCTCCCTGCTCCCCGGATTGGCTTTTGAGGAGTGAGGGCAGCCAATCAGAGCAGCACTGGTGGAGCCAGGCAAAGCACTGCAGTGACGAAAAATGGCGGCGGCTATTATTGAGGGAGGCCCACAAACAAAGACAAACAGCCCAACTGGGCTAAAGGGCCAACTTTCAGTGCAGCAAAGCATCAGGGGCAAGGCTAACAAGGCACAATAGCACTGAAGCACCCAGGTGAAATTAGGTGTGTTTTTTCTTTTAAATGCAGGACAAATTCACATTAGGTCCCAGCAGGGTTTACCTACTGTGCAGAGGGTCGGGAGGACGATGAGGCAGTCTCTTAGAGGTCTTGGTGGTGCTGGTCTGCATCTGAGGTTGGCATGCAGTCAGAGCAGAAGAGAAGAAGATATGTTAGTATATCGCAGTATATCTTAGTCAAACATGCCTTAAACCATGGTAATATGTTTGTTGAAAATATTACTAGCTTACCCCATTTATGAAATGTGTGAAGGTCACCGCGTAGAACTGTGCTCATCAGTTTGTTGAAATGATAGCTGTTGCTGAAGTGAGTGACCTTTGCCATATGGACAGAAGATGGCAACCTAACACTGATGAATTGCATCTGCTGAGTACGGAAACATACCCAAGTGTTTTATGTATAGAGATCACATGGGTGTGATTGAAAAACATGTTAAGGTAATACCTAGGGCCCTGTTGGGGAGGGCCAGCTTTTAATTTGTTAGTAAATGTCAGTGCTTTAATATTTTTCTAGCATGTTTGTGCCATCTCAGGCAACAGTTGGCTGGCCAATGCTGCCCCCCTCCCACTGTTGCTCCCTACAGTGCAACATTTATGGGTTAGAGCTGAGGCTCTCACCGACACATCGCGGTTATTTGTGTATCACGCACGGCAGATTTGCAATTTGAAAATGCCAATCAAAATAACATGACATAGTAGTTAGGATTTGAAATAAAACACTGGGCAGTTTTGAACATCTATTAAGGTAGACAGTGTTACTAGGTTCGGGTAATTACCCTTTAAAGGGGGGACATGGATCCCTTGGGCAAGAGGGCTGCTGCGACAAGAGCCAGACCCTATCCTGGATTTGGAGAATGATATTTGGGTTGAGGGGCAGTTCCTGAAACACCCACTTGTGAATGTCAATAATGGTACCACTCTCTGTCACATGATGCCTCCCTGTACACTTTTTGACCTGCATGCTCTTTTTTGGTGTTTCAGGACTACATATCCAGAGTGTACCTGGGCGCAACCAAGTGAATCCAGACCGTAGCCTGTGGAACAGTATCGAGAACCGACAGAAAATTTACTTGATTTCCTCTTGTCAAACAGAGCTGAGACACCAAGCACCCGACCTACCAACCTCAAGCGGATCCCAGGTGAATGGTGGGACAGCTGAAAACAAACTGGGGGTGAGAAGAGACTGCAAGGGAACATGAGACACACTGTAATTCTCCCAAAACCAACTTTTGAAACCAAACTCACAAGCACAGGAGGAACAATTGCAAGAAAAAATGAAAATCAAACACACTGCAAGCAGAGAGACCATCCGAGACTGCAAACCAAACCGTGCTGGAAAAGGGGGCGCTGCTTTGAGAGTTTTTTTAAAGCTTCTCGTCTAAGTGACCCACATCCTATGGAAAGAACAGCTTTTGATTGGTCCCAAGTGTCGGGTTAGCACTGCAGCTAATGGAAGTGGGATGTTGAGACAGAAGCACCTGCGCCAAAGTATGAAAGGAGACATAATAAAAGGCACAGTGTGGGTTGCATGGGGTGAGATCTGGAGGTGTGGCGGTGGGCCTAGAGACCAGGCAGAGGATGGACAGAGGATTTGAATGCTGAAGACTTAATGGTAAAACTGAAGCAGAGTGCATGTGAGATATTTGTGAGAGAGACTGGTACCAGTTCCATGTAGTGGAGTGTGAGAAGCGGGTGTTAAAAGTGAGTGATAGAAAAATAAATGAGAGAGAGAAAGTGAAAGTGAGGGAGGGACTGCGTGTTGTAGTGTAGGAGGATGCAGAGAGTGTGCAAGCCGGAAGTGGGAGTAGTGGTGAGGTTAGAGTGAAGCGGGGGGTGAAGGTACAAGCAATAGGTGGAGTTAGTGTGGCAAGATAGGGGCACAGAGGTGTAGACAAAGGATTGTGTGTGGGAGAAAGAAGAGGAGAAGGGTGTGGAGAAGAGAGTGGTAAGGAGCTGGGAGAGTGAAGTAGATGGGAGACGAGAGTAGAAGAAAGGAAAAGGAGATGGGTGAGGAGAGGAAGAGTGGGGAGGAGAGAGAGTATGACCATCAGTGGGGACAGAAGATTGAGAGTGGGAAGGCGACTAGAGGAAGTGAGGCAGGACGGGAAAGGAGACAGGGAGCAGAATAGAGGAAGTACTAATATCAGGGAGAGAAGGCAAAGGGAGCAACTGAAGGTGAGACTGAACTAGAGTTTCTGATATGGGCACTTTTTCCATCAAGCCATGTTGACAACCCAGAGGAGTGTTTGGCTATAGCATCTTTAAAATTCTTACGCCTATCTTGGACACTACATAGACCAGGAGCTCAGCCAGGTGCATAATAGTCTTCTTGATTACAGAAATCAGTAACCGGTAACAGTGCCTGAAGGTAGGATTAATTTCTTAAAGTGACTTGAACTTGATCGCTTCCCACGTAGATGCCAGTGACACCGCTCTTGCTGGATCTTGCATGCAGACTATTCTGGATTGGCTGCTTACAGACTTTCGTTTTCATTGGAGTGTCCCAGTTGTGCCTCTCCTCCTTCAACCGTCCTTCACTGATCCTCCTACCCCCTGGTGATATCCTTGGGGATCCTGGTGGTTTCCTCGAGCTGCTGCTCTGCTGCTGTGCCCAGTTTCTATATTCATCCTCTGGAGCCTTCTTTATGACTGCCAGTCCACTCTACTGGGTTTTCCTGAAAACTGCCTACAAGCCTGCATCTGATCTGCCTGGTCACACCCGCACTGCTAGGTATTCTGCCCTGTGGAACACACTATTGTGAAATGGTTTTTCATAGTTCTACTTCCACTTAGAACTTTTTCACAACCTCGTTTGCTGCAGCGCCTCATTTGACTTTAATCCAGTGTCATTCCTTTTTAAAACCTGCTGTGGTGAGTGTGATGGAGAGCCTGTTTTGAAAAATGTTTAGTACCTGGCTTGTCTGGCTGCAGAAGATGGCGATCTGGGTGCCAGAAGCCATCACTATGTAATCTCTTCTACGGATTCTGGTGGTCCTGCGCTTCACAGGAGCTAATTGAGTATTCTTGTGAGTATGCTGGACTTTGGCTATATAGTCCCCGGTGCCACATCACTCATGTGGTTCTTTTAGGTGTTGGAAGGACTGCAAATTGGAGAGCACTGCACACCAATTTTCAATTTGGGTTTGGTGATGCCATATCATCTGCTGCCCTGAACAGTATACTTCTTGTTTCTCCCATATCCTACAGTTCATCTGTGCTTGTGGGTATTTGTGGAAATGGTGGGGATATGGATGCTTCTCGTACTGCCCTCTCATTGGTGCTGGAACCCAGTTGTGGTAGTCTAAGGATCCCATGTTTACATTCTCCACGTCCAGCATTCACTAGCTCGAGGCAGCATCCGGATACTTTGACCACCCTGCTGTTAGTCCCCAGAGCCTTTGTCACAGGGGTGAGCTGCAGTTTGCATCCAGCCAAGTCTTTATTAATCCTGACCAGTCCACCTCAGGGTATCAGGTAATATTACCCCCTCCATTAATATCGCCATATATATGGTTGTGGGGTAAGGCCATAGGCGATATTATTAGTGGGGATAATTTATGGGGTTATTGGGACTGGGGGTTGAGGGGGTCCCCCCCAGTGCATTAAAAAAATGATGGGGGTTGCAGGGGTGTGTCCCACAGGTTCCATGGCTTGATATCGCTGCAAAAATATGGCGATAGTCTTGTACGGTGATATTTTAATACAATATATGTACTGGACACAAATTCAGAATGTGCATCCAGTACGCAAGTTAGGCTTGCGGTGGCCTATGTACTAGCTCATGGTTCCCAGGGATAGCTCCTGCCTCTAGCCAATACTCAGAAGCTAGATTTAGTCCCTGCTCACCAAATCTTAATTTTTATCCCTGCCCTACCAAATGTGTTGCTCCTAGATGCCTTTGGGATTGTGTTGCCATTTTGTTGGATTTTGATGTTCTACTGTCCCGTTTGGGTGGATAGTTGGGGATTGTAAGGAACTCATGGTGGCAACAGTAAAGACAGACACAAGTGATCACAGTTCAAGGGTGTTTATTAAACTGTATAGGTAGGTTGGAAAAATGCCTAATCTAAACCTAAATCTAAGATGGAAGGAAGCTTTGACCATCAAACAATAAGGCAGACCGAGTGGTGTCTTGTCAAATAAAAGGGCACGAGCGGGACGCAGCGGGAGCGATTCTTCCATGTAAAGCACATTTCGTGTAGTTGATTGTTATTTGGTACTTGAATTTGTTTAATGTTCGGTATCCAATATATGCCGCGGAGTCTGCTGCAGAGTCTTTTGGTTGTGGTTGTGAGAAGACTCTACAGCGTTTGCTCCTGTACCTGTGAGGAACTGTGACCTGCTTCTAGTCCTCTTTTTGTTTCAATTGGTGCTTCCTTCAAAACACCCAGAAAGCCGCGGAGCGGCCGCAGAGTCTGCTGCAGTGTCTTTTGGTCTTTAGGCTCTGCAGGCTCCGCGGCGCCCGCCGAACCCTGCCTCCGGGCTCGCTGGAAACCCTTGCAGATTGACTGCCTTTTACTGCTGGATGCAACGCCTTGACTGCCTTCCCGGTGAGACACACTCCTCCCCCCCCCCCTCGGTGGCAATATCCCTCTCTTCACCCCTCCCTCTCATTCCTATTCTCCTTTCTACCATTCTCTCCCTTCCTCCCTTTCCTCACTCCTCTCTCGCGCTCCCGCGCACTCCCACTTTCCCATCTGCTTAGTTCTACTTTTCGTTCCCCCTTCGTTCTTTCCACCCTGCTCTACGCTACTCGACCCGGACCCTCTCCTTTCGCTCTTCTCTTTCAGCTTTCAACCCTCCAGAGGTTACTTTCTGCTCTGACATCAGCAGAGACCGCCCCCTTTACCCTCCCCATTGTTTGTGCTCCCTGCGGGCCCCTTGCATTCCACTCTCCCCCTCTCCGCACTGCTCCACCCCAGCAATCTTACCTGCTTATCTCCGACGCCCACATCCTCGCTGTTCTCCAACGTCCGACTGCCTCCTGATCGACTGCAGAGCGGACGGCGGGCCCGCGCTCGTACCGCTACACCTTAGCAAACTCCACCTGCTTATCTCCTACGCCCACAGCCTTGCTGTTCTCCAATATACGACTACCTCCTGATTGACTGCAGAGCGGACGGTGGGCCCGCGCTCGTACCGCTCCACCTCAGCAAACTCCACCTGCTTATCTCCTACGCCCACAGCCTCGCTGTTCTCCAGCATCCGACTGCCTCCTGCTCGACTACAGAGCGGTCGGCGGGCCCGCGTTTGCACTGCTTCGGCTCACCGCTCTTGACTGCTGATCCTCGGCGACTACGGCCTCGCCGTCTTGCAACGCTTGTTCGCTGCTGTGCTGCCCTGCCTCACCACCTCTGCCTGTCGATCTCCGACGCTCACAGCCTTGCTGTATTCCCGCGTCTGCCTTCTTGCTGAGCAAACGCCTAGCGGACAGCGAGCTCACGCGGCCACCTCACCTCCACGGATCAGGATTCGCCTTTTCACCTAGATTGGCAATCGGCACCTTTTTAAAAACGTTTTAAGAAAAAGAACAAAAAATATATATATATATATATATATAAATATTTTTGGAATAGAAGGAAAGAATCAACGAAAGTCGTCCGCCCCTAAAGAACTCACTCGGCCAGTCTCCCATTGTCCCCACAAAACACTGAACTTCCAACATCTGCCTCCTTGCTGACTTCTACCCCGAAATAAAAGCCATCTCTAACATCATACTTTCAAATTGAAGAAAGCGGCAGACAGCGTGAAATACAAACAGGAGACCGAATGAGTTTACACCTTGGATCCTGCACCACTGACCATTCCCTATATAAAAACAAAACCAGTAGAAGATCCTAAAGCTGCATCTTACCGAGCTGAAACAACGAAAATCGACATCTACACGCCAACACCGGCCAGGAGACCGAAAGGGTTCGTCCCTTGGATCCTGAAAACCACAACATCTATACCATACCTTCAATTACTACTAAGAGACCGAAAGGAACACATCCTTGGCTCCTGTCGCTGTCCAGGAGACCGAAAGGGTTCGTCCCTTGGATCCTGAACGCGACACCATCTAAATACTACCCTCAACTACTCCCGGGAGACCGAAAGGAATCACATCCTTGGATCCCAACACACTCTGATCCTATCATTGCTCAGAGGACTGAAAGGGCTCACCCCCCTGAACCTGAATTCTACATCAATAAAACCCTATCTGCAAAAACTTTTGGAAGACCGGAAGGACAATTTCCTTGGATCCCAATTGAAAACATAGTGACCCAACGATGACGACAACTCGACCCACCAAGCAACATCCTATCCAACGTCCAAAAACAAGACAAACAACCAAACTAGCAACAGCTAGCACTTCGGAGCAAGATCTATTGCAGCTAACAATGGAACAATCTTTTAACAAAGCAGCAACCCTTAAAGGAAACCAAAAACCTCTGTCATTAAACCCTCAACCCACACAAGAATCTCAGTTCATCACAGAAATCGACGCAGAAAAGCACAACTTTATCCAGGAAATTCCCCAACCTCCGTCTGAGACACAAATTGCTGTAGACAGCCAACAACTCAACTCAACAGAGCTGCTACCTTTGGAAATCAAAGCACTAGTTCACAATCCGTGCTCTGAATTTCAACAAGACACTTCGCCCGCTGCACCCTCGCGCACTTCGCGACCCCGATCTGAAAGACCTGAAAATGAACCATCTGTCAGCCTTAGTAGAATAGAGCGACCTACAAATCACAATTCCCTTGGTAACACGACGCATGAACATACACCAAATCTTCCAACCAACCTTGAAGAGCATACAAAAACGGCATCTGAACAAATCCAAGCAAGTGCAACAAACGGCCAATCTTCTGAAACTAGTGTTACATCATACGAAATGAGCACTAAACAAAAAGCAAAAGATATCCCCAATCACCCTGTTGGTAAAGACACCGCACAACACCAGTCAACTGAACTCCGAGAAGACACAAATACCCAATACCGATAACATCCCAACAGACAAAGAAATAAAAAGCAAGACTTGCAAGACTCGCGTGGCTTCATACCCACAACTCTATCAAATCCACACTTTAGTGGACTCTACAATCTCTAAACCAAGAACCAAAGTGGCAAGATTATCAATGAACATCACAGAAATCGAGTCAATAATGACAACCATAGAAAAAAGAAAAGAAATATTTGGAAACATAACAGAAACAAATTCAATTAACATCGAACCCGTGCATCTTGCACGGCACTCAAAACAAACCGGTGAAAAAAGAACCGCAATCTGATCTCGCTGAAGGAAAAACAACTCATACACGCTTTAACTATGACTCAGATGACTCTTATTACACCCCAGATCCCATAACTAAGAACTCAAAATCAAGCAATCCCCAACAAAAGAATGTCAGCGCCACGCAAAACCATGATCCTTCTGAAGAAAACATAAACCTGAGGATTCCTACAACAATGCTAGATCTGCAAAATATGCTCATCGCAACACTCTCCCAAGCGATGATCCCTTTCTTGAAATTACACAAAGATATGAAAGACACTATGAAGGATCAAGCAACTCTGCTAGCTTTAATTCATTCAAAACAGATTCACATGGAACACTTTGTTTCAACAGTTGAAACCCGCCTGTCAGTCGAATCAGACGAAACACATCGATGGCAACAAAGACTGGCTGAAATAGCGAGAGATGACCGGCAAGAAAAAACAAAGCTCACAGCAGAATTACTACAGATGCTCAAAGTACATCACCAGCAACAATTGAACATACCAAACGACCAAGGAACCACGAGCCTCCCTCATTCAAACCCAGCACAATATCCAACGGAAACAAGTGCGTCTGTCAGACAACAGGCACCAAATGAAGCAGACAAAACTACCACCACTCAAAAGCCAGAGGCAACCAACTTAAATAAAAACAACTAAGAAACCAACAGAAGCCTACCACATCTTCGCAACGGAAAAAACAATAAATGAGGCAAAACCCACACAGCAGGAAAATACCAAAAAACGACAAACGGGATTGCGAGCATTTCTAAGAACCGTGAACCAGAATACTCAACCTCCACAACCACCAAAGCAAAAAATCACAACCCGTATAATACTACCACCTACCAGTACACAGAGAGATCAAGAGCCCACAATTCAGATACACTCTCAAGTATCGCAATTGATCCCACCGCAATTATCCATTGACGAAGAACTGCTCAATCTATCCACTCATGAAGAACAAGCATTAGAAAACAACCCATACTCCTTTCAACCAATAAACCAGGCGGGTTTTATAATGATTGATGAATACTCTTCAGCTTATGAACAACAGCCAAACAAAAATCAAGACAAAATTACAGATCTCTCCTTAGAAGAAATCTCAGACATTTCGATGGAAAATGAGACACTAGAAGAAACGAGAGACGAAACCTATGATCAAATCTCATCGGGCTCGCTTATGAGAACACTGCAAGATTCTACCGAGCATAACCAAATCCTCCCAATATTTGTCAATCCACTACGACAGAATGAAATATGTGAAATCCACATTGAAAATGAAATCAAAAGACTGGAACCAATAATCTTAAATAGAACCAATTTACTTTGTCTCTTTGGCGCAATACCTCACCTGAATAAACTAACAAAAGACATCGATCTCATAACCTTCAAAGACGACTAAAATTTAGATAAAATTGCTATAGAGATACCTGATCGTGACAATCAAGACCTCATTCTATCAATGCGAGCCCAATTACAAAAACTTGGTTTCACATGTTGGGCTTCAACATATACAAGACTACCCAATAAACCGAAGAACAAAGAAACCACAAGGAGCGAGAAACAGAACTACTACCAAACAAAATCAGATACGATAAATCAGTTACCCGAACATAACAGACTTGACAGATGCCTAAGTAACCCACCGCAAACACGTCAATCACGCAGAAATGATCTACCGAGTAGAAGAAACTACAACTCCGACACCTCTTTCACAGACACTGTATCTATGGAAGACTCAATACGAACATGTCAACCTCTCAGAGCCGAACAAGCGATCAGAAGAACCTATGACTCTGAAACTTCGTTCACAGATACTGCATTCACAAACGACTCTACAATGTCCAATTCATAACAATTAATTAGGCTCGGGTTCACATGGTCCCTCTGTTCGTGGAACACTAGAGGGAACCTACACCTTTTTACAAACCCATCTACTGAACTTGATCAATACCAAATCATATGCCTTCAGGAAACCTGGCTCAGTGACCCACCAGCATGCGACGGTTTTATCACATTTCTCAATCCGGCTATTGTGTTATATAGCACAATAATGACCTCTGAAAACATAAATCCTTGGACCCAACTCACTATACTGACCTGTACAAAGATTGATCAAAACGGAGAAAGTAAAAATAACTCAATACTTTTAATCCTAAACCTCTATTGGAACCCAGCAGCAATAACAACGGATGCTTTCCTAGATGGAGTGTTCCTGTCAATTGACAAAGCTACAACAAAACATCAAACACTGGAAATAATAATCTGCGGCGACTTGAACATCAAGCTGCACAACAAGAATGGTTGCCTGCTAACCCTCTTAGAACTCTCCCCAAAAGCAAGGAGATGGATTAAAGAAATCACGACACGAAATCTGACTCTCTTGAACCATGCAACTAACTCTACACCCTACACCCCAACATGGACCAGAGGATCATCTTATGCAACCATTGATTATATATTTCTATCAGAGAGCCTACAGCAATCAGTCACAAAAGTACAAACGGTACCCACCGACAAAAGCGACCACAATCAACTCACTGTTCACTCTCAACCTTTCACCCAAATAAGTGAACCAGCAATATCACCGGTGCTCGAGCTAAATGGTACAATATCAAGACTAAGGATTCCACAACCAACTCTAGCCACTCTGCCAAAAAAATGTCAAGATGCCAACTTGACAGACCATGAAAAACTCAACTATGAATGGATTTTACTTCCTTCCGACAAACCATCAAAAACGTCTTCACAAAGACCACCGTCACACATACAATCAAGAAATTGCTGAAAGAAAAACATGTCTAAACCGAACAATACGACGGCTAAATAAAACCTCATCTGCACAGAGTAGGAACCAGATCAAATCCTTGAAACAGAACCATTCCAATTGGATCAAATCCCCAAAAATCGTCATCCAACAAGCAGACGCAGAAAACATACTCAAACTCCATAAGACTCACAATACCAGAGAGCTCTGGAACTTGCTCAATGACAACCACCAAAAACAACACAAACTTACAGCTAACGTACCACAAGAAACTTGGATAACCCACTTTGCGAACATCTATGCATCACGAAGAACAGACCCTCAGAACACACTGTCTGTAATAGAACCAACATGGAAAGTACATGTAGAATTCGAAGACTTCATGCAACTGATCAAACACCTCCAGAGCACCGGGCCCTGACGGCCTATCCAATGCTGTCATTAAACAAGACCCAACTGCCTGGGCGAACTTCTTGTGCCACATTACAATTTTGATCAACACACTTCACCGAATACCCAACTCTTGGAGGTCGGCAATAATTGTACCAATTCACAAGCAAGGACCAAGGGAAGATCCTCAAAATTTCCGTCTGATTGCCCTCCTCGATCCGTTAGGGAAACTATTTGCAGCAGTACTCTTAAAACAACTAGCCACATGGGCTACAAAAAACAACAAATTCTCAACTAGGCAAACAGGATTCACGGCCAACGTTGAAACAAATCTCAATTTGATATTATTACAACTAATCAAACATGAAGCTATCAATTCTAACACCAAAATATACGCAGCATTCATTGACCTAAAGATGGCCTTTGATGCAATCTCTCGTGAAAAACTATGGGCGAAACTTAGAACATGGAATTGCCCGCCGAATATCCTTGAACCGATCATCCTACTGTACACAGAAACAACCATAAAAGTAAGATTATCGAAACAAGGAGCCACAACTTCTGCTATACGAACAGCAAATGGACTAAAACAAGGATGCCCTCTGGCAGCAACACTCTACAACCTCTACACTGCTGACATTGAAGAACATCTAACATCCAACAAAACCAACCCTCCAAAAATCAACTCGATACCAGTCCCGGCAATGGCATATGCAGACAATATTGTTCTGCTAGACAAAACACCAACTGGACTACAAGCCTCTCTGACAGCTTTGAGTCAATACATGGGAACTAACAAATTAACAATCAACACTGGGAAAACCAAGACAATGATTCTCACGAAACCACCCACAAAAAAATCATACCAACCGACTTTTACTATCAACGACTCCAAAATTGAAAACGTGACATCCTTCAAATACCTTGGCATTCCAATAAATCAATCGAAATCAGAAGACCAATGGATAGACAAAATTGATCAAACAGCTCAAACCCTATCAAGACAAGGATGTATACTTCATAGAAAATATGGCAAGTTTTCTTTCAATCCCATCATCGCCTATTACAGACAGAAGTACATACCGATATTAACATACGGAACAGAGGCAATGCTGAATGCCTACACAATTAACTGGATGAAATACGAATCAATATTTTGGCAAAAAATCCTTCAGCTTTTACAAACATACCCAATGCCAAGAATACGCTACGAACTGGCAACCCAGTCAATTGACTCCTTTGTACAATGGAAAAGATTAGACATTTACCGCAAAATACTTACAGATGAAAAAACACCAGCTATCCAAATTCTATGAGCAAAAGAAAACACCTTTAACACTACAATACTACAAAAATGGAAAGCCTCAATGAGAATTGAAATGGAAAATGAAGATATATCAGAAGAACTCCTCACGCTTCGCCCACAACATGCAAAAATAAAACTCTTGCATAACGACTGGATAAAGACCATTCAAAAAAAGAATACCTACAAACAGAATCTTCAATGCACAAAAGACAATAGAAAAATTCATGAACCACCAGCCTACTTGCAAATCTTCCCAGACCAAAACATTTGTACAATGTTTCTAAAAATACGTCTGAACATTCTTCCCACAAATTCATACTTATAACAAGACAGATTGATGCTGTAAACAACTACTGCCGGTTCTGCAAAGACAAAGAAATAGCTGAAACTATTTTCCACTTGGTCATGGAATGCAAAGAACTCTCCCCTCAACGTAAACAATTTGGAACGTTCTTTCAACTGTCAGCCAAACAAATAACCACTCAAGAAAGGTGGGCCAAACTCCTCAGCGGTAATAATAACAAATACATCTATACAATTGTTCTTTTTTTAAGCTCTATACTCGAACTAAACAAAAAAAAAATAAACAAATAAATAAACAACAATAATTGCATTTTAAAGCACTAAGCTTACATACAAACAAAATCTGGGAAATGATGAAAAAGTTTACAAATAAACTATATCATCAAAGTTTACAAATAAACTATATCATCAAAAAAAAAAGGGCTTATACTAAAAAAAGTAATTGCCAATCCTTACGCCAAATACAAAAAGAAGTGTTGGATAATGTTCATAAGAAAGAATGAAGCGTTTGCAAATAATAAGTCAGGATGCGGTAGTCGGGTCTCCCTTCCCCACGTTTTCAGCACGGGACAAGTAGGATTCTGGAGCACAGCACACGCTTGAGCTTTCCAGGCAAGAGCTCACAGTTCAGCTATCAGGGCCTCTGGTCTTTAAGTCTCTTTTCTCCAAAAAGTCTCTTGCCTCCGAGAACCTGATGTCATCCCAAAAATAATAAACAAACATTCCTTTCCGTTTGCACGTTTGGTGATGCTTTTTCACCCCTGGGTCCCCCTCTTCCGGGCTCAGACCATTATTCTTGAATGTTAGCTTCCCTCCATCGGGTTCACTATGGCTTTCAACACAGTTACATCTGTGACAGTTACGAATCTTAATGTCTTTTTTTTATTTTTTTCAATTTGAATTTATTACGGTTTTCAAAGTCATGGAAAAAGGCATTACTGAACAGTGTTCAAAAACAGATATAAAGGGACACACACAAGTGGAACATTCTTGCCCCCCCAAATAAGAAACAAGTACTCATTATTCAAAATGTTCACCCTCCCACCCCCACCCTTCCTGGAAAAATGTTTCTTCATTAATTTATTAGCATATCTATATCTAAAAATAAAAAAGTAGAAACTCATTTGGTGCACAGTATAGTGTATGTGATAAGCTCACTAACATAGATTGATTGGATATGAGATCCTCTGGGCCAAGATGTATGTCTTTTCTACTAGGGCGAATCCGAATGTGCTCCTCAGGGGTGAAGGGTACAACCTTTCAGTTTCACTCCATGCTTTACTGGTTAGTTCCTGGCATATACTTACAAAGTCATCCCAAAATATGTCACATTGGGCAGATCTAGCATGCAGGGTGGAAGAGATTTTCTCCATGACACATATATTCACTGCTACATAAATCCATTCACCTTTGCTTCGTGTGTGTTCGGACTTCCATTTAATGACTAGAGTAGCACGGGCTGCTAATAGGAGGTGGGCTGCCAGACCCTTGATTCTCTTTCTTTCGTCTTCACATTTCTCAAATCCAAAGAGAATCAAAAAGGGATCTGCAGCCCTCAGGATTCCGTTGAGATCTTTGATCCACCCAAGACTTCATTCCAGTAGACCTTGATTCTTGGGCAGTCCCACGACATGTGCCAATAGTCAGCTATTCTTCCACAATTACGCCAATAGAGTGGGCTTAGTAATTGAAACATTCTGGAATGCCTGATGGGGTCATATTGTCACCTGCAGGGACGTCATTTGGGTGTCGCCAGAGGTCGCAACCTACGTTTTGTTTTGTAATGTAAGCTCAGGGGCTGTGGCCAGCACCATGTGGCTCTTTAGTTCTGGAGTGGCTGGCTTCTTTGTTAAAGCCCCTTAAAAAAAAGAAGAAAAGGAGTGACACAAGTCTAACACTTTCAGCACTGACCCTAAATAAGAAAGATTAGGAATACCAAATAATGTGTCTTTCTGGAATTCTATACAATAATTGCTAGACTCACTTTATTTCAGGCACACTTCAGGGTGAGTCACTGATTTAGTCTGGTCTTAAATGCATCAACTCAGCCTTTAATCCTTCTGAGGTCGATAAATGAGTACCAACACAGGTTGGGTGATATTGGGTGTATATTTTTTCTATATAAAGCGCTTAAGCGTAAATGCTATATAATAACACATTTTTTTATTTTTTTTTATTTGTGTATGTTCAAAAGAACTTAACAAAGAAGTTGAACATCAAAAAGCGCAGTGGCTACGCAAGGGTGGGCCCCTCATCCTGTTATCCTCGTCATGGTGTGTTGAAGTATTTTGGTGGTTGCTAGGAGCAAAGTGGTTCGGTCTCCTCCGATCAGTCTTGACCACCAAGTTTCTTCGTCCCACCCGTATTCGTCTGAGATTAGGTGCTTTAGGTAAGCCAATCTCAGGTCGAAAGTTTTCAGACATGACAACAGTAGGTGTCGGATTGTTTCTGTGTTAGCTTTGCACAGACGGCACGTGCTGGAGTCTGATAAGCCTCTAATGTTGCGGATTTCATTTTTTTCGAGCAAGTTCAGCCTGATCCTTAGCATGAGGTTTCGCGCCACCCTGCTTGGAAATTTATGGAGGTACTTCATCGGCCTGTTTAGTTTACAGACCGATGGTGGCAGGTGAAGAAGGTGTTTGTTGTTGTTTGCTAAGTCTTGTGTTTTAATCCAGTCTAAGTCTTTTATCTTTTTGTAGACTCTCGACGGATTTGTGCTGAGGTCAACTTCCGAGCACATAACCGACTCGAGTAAGGCCATATTTTTTTCCTTCCAGGTTGTTAACATTTTCACCTTGGTGGATTGGAGTTCTTTATTTAGCAGACCATACATTTGGTCACTGTCGTCCGTGATGCATTTTCGGAATAGCCTGAGGGCGTTGATGTTAACAGTTGCCGTTGATGACACTAAACTTAGCTCCCGACGAATTGCAGCTATAGATGTGGATTTCGGGAGACAAAGAACCGACTTCCAAAACGTGCTTTCTAGTTTTTGCCAGGTTTTAGCTGGAATCGTTGGCATGGCCTCTGCTCGGTAGGTGATGGAGGGGACGACTTTTATTCTGTAAAATTCAATTACAGGGATACATGAAAATTTTCCAAATTTTAGGTCAATTGCCTTTCCTTGGGAGGCTAGTTTCTTAATTTTGGTTTGAAGTGCGATCTGCATGGAGGACTCATTTTTCGAGGAGTCTATCAGAACGCCCAAGTATTTCGGAAACCCTCTCGATCACGTTTTTCTCAAGGTACCATTTGAATTTTTCTGTACTTTTGTTCTTCTTCTGGCCGGCTTCCAATATCATGATCTTGGTTTTCTCTTTGTTTATTTTTAAGTTGTTTTCTGCAGTGTAGGTCAGTAGATTGGATAGCTGTCTCTGTAGGCCGATCTGGGTCTGATCCAATAAGATTAGGTCATCAGCGTATAGCAGGTGGCTTATTTTCACAGACGCGACTGACGGTGGAAAAGTGCGCTCTAGGTCTTCTGAGGCCCCATAATCCCCGATGTATGCAAGGAACAACGCTGGTGCTAGAGGGCATCCCTGTTTTACCCCCCGCCCGGTCTGGATTTCTTCTGATAGAGTGCCTCTTTGAGATAGACGGACCTTAAGAGAGGTGTCCGAATGTAAGGCTATGATTGGTTGCAGAATCTCCTGTGGGCAATGCCACCCCTCTAGTTTTTGCCACAAACGGGACCTGTCAACTAGGTCGAAGGCCTCGGAGAGGTTGATGAAGGCGATGAAAATCCGAGATTTTCCCTGCCAGACCTTGCTTTTCAGGGTGCTGATGGTTAAAATATTTGCCGCCGTGCCCATGTTTTTTTTGAAGCCCGATTGAAACTTGTTATTGCACAGGGCCGACTCTGCACATTATCATTTGGTCGTGGACGTCTGCTTGCATTCACAGTAATTTGGTAATATGGGCCTATATACACTGATCTTAACGATACATATGGCGATCCATTCTTGTATGAAATGTACATCACATTATAGCGATATTGTAACCTTATTTTTTGTAGTGTACAATGCTATGTGATAGCACTTCCTGTTTTGTCAACGGGTGAAAGGTCGCGTTCCATCGCATCCCATGATATCACTTCCGGGTGGGGTCAAATGACATCACTTCCTGTGATGTCACCAGGTGGTCAAGTGTCGTGTGATGTCACTTCCGCTACCCCTGGCATTTTGGTGAAACGACGTCCCTGGTCACCTGTGTAGCAATTTGATCGCATGGAGTTTGTATTGGCCTGATATAGAGACCTGAGGGGTAGCCCTGCACATCCTACCCCACCTGATCGAGTCAATCTCTTCATCAAGATCCTTCTCCCATCTATTCTTCAAGGGCAACATGAAGCCCTTCCCTGCTTCAATCAGTTCCCTGTACATGATGGATATTAAACCTTTCATTTCTGTTCTGGAGTTCAAGAGCCTCTCAAAGGGGGTGAGTTCTCTATCCACTTTATCTTTCCGTTCAACCCTTGTCAGAACTCCCTTAATCTGCAGGTAGTGAAAAACAGGGAGAGGGCCCAGCCCATGGTTCTCACCTAGTTCTGAAATTGTAACGAAGGACCCATTCTTCCAGAGCTGACCCACCCTCTCCAGACCTGCTTCAAACCATGGTTGGAATCTATCCAAGTTGGGAATATTTTCCCTGATGCCAGGGGCCCATAGATGACCCAGGGGGGGCGGCCATGAAGTAATTTTCTGCATACCCCCTCTCTCCCTCTATTTCCCAAATGGTCCCCAGTATCGGGTGATCTCTTAATCTCCGTAATAGTTTATTTCTCAGGACCCATAGCCACTCAGAGACCGTTGCTGGGGTCAGATAGTGTTTGTCCATCACAACCCATTGAGGTTCTTTACAATTTCACAGGTGGGGAATCAGAACTTGTAGCTGGGCAGCCTCATAATATTTCTTCAGGTCCGGCAGCCCCATCCCTCCCCTATCTTTAGGCAATGCCAAGGTGTCATAGGCTACTCTGGCTCTTTTTCCCTCCCAAAGGAACGTCACAATTGCCCTTTTGACTTCATCAAAAAAGAGCTTTGGTATTTGTATGGGGAGCATCTGGAAGGGGTAAAGAAAACGGGGGAGACATACCATTTTGATCGCATTGAGTCTACCCAACCATGATATCGTAAGTTTCTTCCATTTGGCAAGATCTGAATGGAACTTGAGGAGGAGGGGAGGGAAATTGGCTTCATAGAGTTTGGTAATGTCCCTCGTGACCTGTATGCCTAAATATTTGAATTTAACATTTTCCAGGATAAGGCCCTACGGGGAGAGTCTGTCCACGTCTGCTTGTGTGGTCTCGTGTAGGGGGAATAAGATTGATTTGCCCTCATTCATTTTGAAACCCGGGAGACCACCATATTCCTTAATTAGTTGAATTGCATTAGGGATAGAGGATGTGGGGTTCGAGATATGCAAAAGAAGATCTGCATATAACGCTACTTAATATTCTGCAGCGCCTAGTCCTTCAACCTGAGGATTGTCTCTCAATTTCTGGGCTAGGGGTTCCACAGAGAGCGTAAAAAATATCGCAGAGAGAGGGCATCCCTGTCGTGTGCCTCTACCTAGTTCGAACCAGCGGGAGTATTCCCCGTTGATGAAGACATAAGCTTTGGGTGATGTGTATACTGCCTGGATCCCTCCCCTGAATTTCAGACCTATTCCCACTTTGTGGAGGAGTGCCATCAGAAAGCCCCATTCAGCCCTGCCGAAAGCCTTCTCAGCATCGACCAAAGGAGAGCTGGGTCATTTCTCAAGGTCCGAGATGCATTAATTAAGAGTAGGGTCTTCCTCATGGTGTCAGCTCCTTGTCTACTCTGTATAAAACCGACCTGGTCCGCGTGTATTAGGCGTGGTATAACGTCTCCAGTCGGGCTGCAAGGATTCTAGTATATATTTTTGCATCGACATTTAGCAAGTATATGGGGCGATATGATCCGCATTGCTTAGGATTCCGACCTTCTTTGGGGATCACCGAGACGAGGGCTCGGACAAAAGAGTCTGGAGCTTTCCCGGTGTCTAGGATCTCATTGAAGAGTTCTACCATGAGAGGGAGGAGAGAAAGAATTTACAGAATCCGGCGGTATAGCCGTCTTCCCCGGGGGATTTGCCTAATGACAGTCTCTTAACTGCATTCTCGACCTCTACTCCCGTTAACGGACCCTCTAATGCACGGTTTTCATCATATATCTGTGGGATTTTTACTGAGGACAAGTATTCATTGGTGTCTAATTCCCCGGGTTGGGCCTCCGACCTACATAGGGCCTCATAAAATGTGGCGAAGGCCTCAGGAATGTCCCCATTGGTTGGGGTTTGAGAGGTTTCCTGGGTTTCTATTTCTAGGACCTTCCGCTCAATTCGTTGGGCACGTAACGTGGCTGCCACGAAGGCGTCCGCCTTGTCCCCTTTTTCGTAGAACTTTTGTCTCAAGAGCTGCAATTTACGGACTATCAGTCCGTGTTCAAGAAGGCGGAGTTCCTCCCTCTTCCTTTCGCTTCCAAAATTGTATCCGCTTTCCCAGTTTCATCTTTCCTCGCCTCCTCATCTAGGTGACAAATCTCATTTCTGAGTTTGTTTTTGACCAGGTTTCTTTCCCTTTTCTTATTCGCTCCCTCTCTGATCCGGACTCCACGCCAGGTCGCCTTCCCCGCTTCCCACACTGTTAGTTTGGAAACCTCTGCAGTGTTGTTGGTCTTAATGTATTCAGTAATCTCCGTTTCCATCTCCATTTTGAAAACTGGGTCTTTCCAGAGTGTCTCATTACACCGCCATCGGCCCCCTTTCCTAGGTAAGGTGTCCTAGTCAATGTCAGCTCTGACCATATCGTGATCAGACCAAGTGATCAGGACGATGTTCGATCTTATAGCAGCATTATACATTTCTTCCGTTAAATATATATATTTAATCCTGGTGAAGGTATTATGGGGGGCGGAGTAAAAGGTATATCCCTGTTTTTCTGGGTACAGTTGCCACCATGTGTCTCTCAAGCCATATGTATTAAACATATTTGCAATATCACTGCGCCCTCCTTCCACAGAATCCCTTGCATCAGTTTTCCCTGTTTTCCTGTCCAAGTTAGGGTGTGCCCATAAATTGAAATCACCCCTCAAGGAGGACATGACCGGTGGCTTCTATCATGATTTTGGGGACTGTCTTGGCTAGGAATCTGGATTGACCCGTGTTGGGGGCATATATGGTTTCAAGTGTAATGTTCACTTTCCCTATGGTGCCTGCCACAAGTAAAGCACGCCCTTCTACATCCGCCCATGTCTTGGAGGTTGTGAAGCCTAGTCCCTTCCTAATGAGTATTCCCACTCCCACCCCCCTTCTCAGAGGCTCAGAACCCCAAAATTCTGACCCAGTTCGCACCCCCAGGAGCTTCCGTTCCGACCCGGTTCGCACCCCCAGGATCTTCCGTTCCTCCCCCCTAACATATTTCGTTTCCTGTAGGAAGAGTAAGTCTATTTGCCCCCTGTGAAATTCCCGATATACCAAAGATCTCTTAGTTGGAGAATTGAGACCCTTGACATTTAATGTTCCCACCATAAGGAGGTCTCCTATTCGTAGGCCTGTATCAACCGCCATTTGTCATCATACGTTTTGGAGGATCCTTTAGCAATAGAGGACAACTTAGTGAGGTATCGATCAACCATGCACGCTTCCTTTCAACTCTCAATGAAGATTCTGTTCCCAACCCGCCCCCCTTAAACTCCTACATGTCTCCCATTCCCGGTAGGTGGCATCCGATCGGAATCGGTTGGAAACGTTGATCCGGCGACTGTTACCTCACGGTGCCTCTACAAAAAACATTCTCAATAACATTTGAGCCCCCCCTCCATGCCCCTCTACCCCCAAACAGATCATAAACTCTTTAGAAGGATATTCAAGACTTCGTCTGATACCGCAGTTTGTTGTCAGCAGGACGCTCGTTCTCTCTTTGGGGAGAAACATTCAAATAAGTGAAGTTCTTTCTATAACCAAACCCCCGTGACTTGGATCACAGAGAGCCTCTTGTGCCGTCTGCCACCGTATCTCAGTGGCAGATATGCAGAGTTCCTCCCAGACGACTGCCGCATTCACTTATCTCCTTCTGGTGTGACGTTGCCTCTCCTGTATTTCCTCTATCACTTAACCCTTTTCCTTCGTGGTCCTTGGAGTTCCCACTGTTTCCCACTCTGTCCTGCTTCCTCCTGGTCTCCACCTTCTGCACGCGTTTCCAAAAGTTCAGAGGTGCAGTCGCAGATCTCCCTTTGCGATCTCAACCGTATTTTATTGCCTTCATGTTCAAAAGAGAGGGAGAAGGGGTAACCCCATCTGTATCGGGTTCTTTGTTCCATTTCGTAAGGGGGCCACACATTCGCCTTAGGGCCAAAGTCAGTGACGAGAGGTTCTGGAAGATAGTAATCCGTGCTCCACCGAGGGTGATTGAATCTCCAGTCTTGGCTTTCTTGAGAATCCTAGCTTTATCTTGGTACCTATGGAACTGGGTAGGAATGGATCTCGGACCACCTGCTGGTCCACCGGCTCTGTGTATGCGCTCTGTTTTGGGCTCATCGATCGCCTCGTCTGCTACCAATATTTTGATAATTTCATGGATCGTTTTCTTGAGGTCTCCTTCTGTTTCACCTTCGTGTTCTGGGATGCCAAAGAAGCGCAGGTTATTTCTCCTCTCTCAATTTTTCAAATCGTCCATTTTAAGTCAGAATTCCTCCTCTCTTTGCTCTATCTCCCTTATTCGGAGGTCCATCTGGGTTTCAAGGGTATCTATGGAGGCTTGATTGTTTTCCACACCTTCAAGTCTCTCTTCAATCTTGTCCATTCGCTTTGTTATCTTATCTATCTTCCCACCTATGTTGGCTCCCATGTTCTTTATTTCGCTCAGGAGAGCAGCAATGTCTCCTTTGGTCGCTCAGGCTTCTGTCCCAGAGGCCTCCATGTTCAATGTACCTGTGCTTTCTGCAGTAGGAGAGGGTGGTGAGTAGGCGTACTTGGCTAGTTTCAATTTAATGTCCATGTAAATCAGAGTGATTTTAAGCCCCCTTCATTCGACAGTTTACCCTGTGGCTGGGAAGAAATAGATGAACCTTACTACAATCTGTCGTGCGAAGGAGGGCACACGCCTGGTTTTCGGGGGCCCAACCCTTCAGAGGAGAGGTGTGTTCACTTTATTCATATATGGATGGCGAGTGTGGCCGCGATGAGGCCTCAACATAGTATGGTTTATGGTGGGGGACCTCCGCGAGCTTGCGGAGGGCTCAGCAGCTCTTCACCTTGACTCTTGTTTACTTCGTCTTTAATCAGGGTCTCTAATATTGTTATAGTTTCGCCTCCTTTGTAGTGCCTTGTGTCCTTCACCATTCCATAGACGCCGGAGAATGAGGGAGATTGCTATTGTACTCCATTGTTGTCTGGGCGTATAGTGGTATTCCCTACAGTGCAGAGCGAGTGGGTACTTTATCCCCCGGGTATAGTGTTGGTTCCCTCTGCGTCATCAGTTGCAGTGTTCTGTCCTCGCCAAGGGTGGGGGATTCACGAGATCACCACTGGCGCTGTGCAGTGAAAAACCCGAGGTTTGTATTCCTCACAGGTCTTTTTTTTTTTTTTCTTTTGGCGCATGTTGATGTCCATACAAATCGTGGTAGGTTTAGCCTCACTTCATTCAGTGAATTATCCAGCAACTGGGGAAAAACAGAAAGGTCTCAATGCAGTCCGCCGACTGAAGGAGGGCACACGCCCCGTTCCCGGGGGCCCAACCCTTCAGGAGAGAAGAGAGTATGCTTCATTCCTGCATGGGTGCCGGGTGCGTGCGTAACAAGGCCTTGGGCATTAGTTTTGCTGAGGTGGGGGCCGATGCGTGTCCAGTACAGATCTTGTATACTGATATATTGGGACCGTCCGGGTCCCCCGTGGTATTTATCTCCCGGAAACCGTTCCAGAGTTGGGGTGAGGTCAGTCTACTTGGGGCTCTTAGGCAGAAACCTGTGCAGTTCCCTTAGGGGCCACTGCAAAAAGTTTAGGACTACAGGAGTTAGCAGCAAACCCAATTGGTAGCAGTCTGCACCACCCAGATTTACCTGGTAGCTGTGGCTGAGCAGTCAGACTTCTCTCAAGAAGAGTTAGGTAGTATACAGAGCATACACAATAGGGCAGGTAAACACAGTAGAACAAGCAAACACTGACCAGAGCTTTGGTGTAAAAGATATATAATTATTTATTTTAAAACACATCTAAGAAAACACACTGGCACTAATCTCAAGCAAGTTCAAAAACAGTCACTAAAGTATATACACTCCCTTAAAAGAATATTAGACAAGTCTTACGTAAAGCCCCACTTACTTTCAGACAGCGGTGAGCGCTTAACGCAGATAGCACTCTAATAATTTGGTTTAAAAGGGAGAGAAAGGCAGAGCATAAATTGAAACAGATCCCAACACTTTCAAAAGAACACAGCAAGAGAGGAAGGCAGAATCAAACCGTGAAGTTAGAGTTCAGAAAGCCGGATCCACTTTAAGAGGATCAGAACGAAATGTGTCCAAGGTCACACGGTTGAAAAGTGCACAAAAGTCTCGAAAAGGTTCAGAAAGAAGTTGGACCAAAAGAAAGGGACCAGTTAGATGGTCAAGAGGCCAGCCCAGTCTAGAAGGTTAAGGATTTACTCTCACCTTGTAGCAATCTATAGAAAGGGAGGCCAGGCGGACACAGTACCTTGAAATGGTGAGAACACTCCAGCGGGGGCAGTTGTTCCTGGCAGCGTTCGCAAGTCGGTGCTTCGTCCGGCAGAAGAGAAGATCTCGTCGGGGAGGAAAGCAGGAGGTTGTTGTGCTGCCAGGGAAGAAACCAGCCGCGGAGTTTCTCGATTCAAAGGAGTGGTCCTTTCTTTCGCAGTTCAGTGGTAAGTGGCTATCCGGTTGCCGGGGTGCTTGGCACAGGCAATTCGACCACTAGACGTCCTGGTAGGCGAGAAGGAAAGCGAACTGGTTGTCCCCACCAGCTCAAGGGGAAGAGACTCTCCGGCAAGAAGATCTCCTCTGTCGTCGGGAAGTGGTGAGACGGTTCAGCAGGACTCCACCGGTGGTGTCGTCGTTGCAGGTCGGCTCAGCTTCTCCCTCTTCGGATTCTCAGGTCCTGTGGCGACTTCTGAAGTTCCAGTCCCAAAAGCCTTGCTTTTATGCAAGAAACCCCCATTTATTCAGCCTAGCTGTCAATCAAACATGCTAAGTGGGCCAATCACACAAGAGTGCGACTTGAGTTGCCAAGGCAACTCAGTCCAGGGTGCCTAAACCCCCTCCCACGCCCCCTGTGGTACCCAGACAGAGTGGCACCACTTTTGGAGGCTTTTGTGGAGAAGCCCGCCAAAAAGTGGAACAAAGGGCTCGACTTGGGTTGGAGGCACAGAAGAGAACACAAACGCCATTTTAGAATCGAGTTCTGGCAAAAAATACCAACCAGTGAATTAATATTAAATAAATAACCCGGCGGTATGTTCGAGGCTATAGGAATTAAATAATTAAAGTTGGTAGCCTCGAACAATGGGAAAATCCCATAGAGATATATTCGCGGTCGAATATAAAAAGTAGTATCCACTGCCACCAGCCAAAACTCGATCAGGGGGGGACGGAGACGTGCCCCCTTGAATAACAGACCCCGGGGCAATCGAATTGCCCCAACCAGTACGTCCACAATATGATGGTTTGTACTGGTTTCTGTTCATAATTTGGGACTAGTAAAGCCAATGGTGACTTTACATGCCCTGGGAGACAGTAGTCAGTGCCAGGGTATGGAGTCTATGGTGGGGTGTCACTATGACACCCCTGTGTCACTGCACTGAGGGTGCTGTGTAACACACATAGTAAAAACACATGAGACCCTATGGAGTAAAAGACCCCATAGCCCATAAAACACATTAACAGTCAAAGGAACCCCTCAAATCATGTCCAAGAGTGTGAGGAAAAGAGACTCACTCTTGGCAGGAGAAAAAAATAAACTCCAGAAATACAGCAAAGCTGCTGGGGGACTCACTAGGTTAGGAAATTCAGCCTAAACAGAGAATTCTCCCTAACAGGGGCCCAGCTCCCTGACTATGAGTCCCGTTACGGATTCTTGTGCACTCACAATGACCAGTAAAGCGGGATTTCCATGTTGCTATTGCTGTACTGCACGAACCCAAACAACGAGACCCTGATGGCTTCACAATGGTTCAAGTCAATAACACTCTGTATCATTGGCAATGCTCACCTCTCTATGTCCACGGTTCAATTTATTTCTTAGTGTTGGTTTGGGTAATGCAGATTTATAATCGAAACAAATGACAGTCTCATGTCTCCAGATTGGAGGTGCAGCAGTTAGTCTTTAGCAAAGAATCCCACTGTTTGGAAACTTCAATTCACCCACAGACAGACAGGCAGGAGTGGGGGTGTGCCCTGGCCCAATCTGGAGGGAGAACCTTATTCAGAGCTTCAAAATCCCCTCACCTTACTTTAGGCAGATGCACTCCAGGTGCTTGGGAGAAGAGCAGACTAATGTGCGTAGGGTATGCGTGGTGGGTAGTCTTTATTGGAGTTACACTCAGCTGGAACCTGGGGGAATACATCGACCGCAAGGGCAGACTACCATTGGCTCCAAGGGAATCCACCGTGGAGATCAAACGTACCGTAGTTTGTACCAAACACTGCAAGTGTTCACTCTACTCTCAAAATCACAGCGTAGTAACGGGGCTCTCAATACTGGGATAGGACCCTTTTTATTTTATTTTTTTATTAATTTTTTTAATTCTTTTACTTTTCCCTGTGGCGCCTCACGTCCTTCAACTTTCAGGAGACGGCAGCACAATAGGGATATTGTGTGTCTGCTGAACGTTCTCCGGATTCGCTTTAGCGTCCCCCACGTTGCAGGGCCTAGGGATGCCCTGTCTTTCACATGTGCGCTGTCTCGGGGCTTCCACGCCAGCCCAGAGGATCTTGTGTTATATTCTGAAAGTCCGCTGGTGCACGGTGCATTTCCTTTTATTTTTACCACGGCGATGCAACAGGTGCTTGTGCATTTCGAGGGGGTGGACGGAGGGTCCACCCTGTATGCCCAGACATCCACCGAGATAGGGGCGTCGGGTTAGAACGCCGGTCAGCATTGGTCCACGATCGGCAGGCCCCAGCCAGGGGACGTCTGGGATAGCCTCTCACGAGAGGAGCGGGCCGCAGGGCTACCCTTGAATGTAACAGTCCAATAGCGTGTTGTCGGGTGAGAGAGTCGGTCCGTCTCATGCAGACCTGATGACGGTCATCTGGAGGTGCAGCAGATCAAAACATTGTGACCTCCTCCATCGGTTCGAGGTCAATAGGTAGGTCTCGGGTTCGCTAAGGTGGCGCAGGGTCTTTCTGCCTTCGCTGCAGACCTTGCCGGATTCACCCCTGAAGCATGCGCACCAAGACTGATTTCACTTCGCTCTACTCGTGGCGTAGCCGTCTGCTATCTTCACTTGGGTGTTTCCACTCGAAAACTTTGCCGTCTTGCTCCGGGTTTTCTCCGATGGGGTGGGGGGCACTTTCATGCAGCACCAAATATTGTTAATGGGGGGCCTGGAAATGGGGGCTCAATTCACTTCAAGCACCCATGAGAGGGGAGCTCACACGGAGGTAAAGATCATCCGTGCACCCCCTGGTGGCCACTTTTCCTTAATGTCTTTTTAAAGGGTTCACTGTGGACATCCCTCTGCCGGGTTCACTCTTGTCAACACACTGTATATCGGGACTTTAGACTTCACCCCCTGTTTATCGGCATCCCTCCTTCGTGTTCACTCTTGCCAACTTCATCAATCGTACACTTTCTCAACCAGTTCTTATGATGCGGGATTCACTTCCCTTAGCTTCACAATCATCTGTTGTTCAAAGACTTTCGACTGTACAGAGGATTTTACTGGACCCCTGTATGACCACTTTGACCCCCTTTCTCACCTTTCCAAGGCCTTCTGGTTACAGTAGTTTCAACAATCGGGTAATCGCCCAGACTTTCCTGAGTTTTTACCCACATGGTGCCTGACTCCTCTCTTGCTGTTTTATCCCCTTCTGGAACAGTTCTTTGTACTCTTTCGCAGTTCAGTTAACCGTTTGCTACTTTTGTTCGGTTTCTCATCGGCTCTCCCCTCGACTCACCGGCTGTGATGAACTGCTTGGCTTTTCTTCTCTCTGGAGTCAAGGTAGGTACCATAGAGACATAGAGACAAGCGTCTCTGCCCGGCTTGGTTATCAGCGGAGGAGGGCCCGGTGTACCGTTTACATCTGCTGCAACACATGATGGCTATTGTTCGCAGAGGTTTCACGGGCCTTGGTCAGGAAAGGGCAAGATCGCTTCTCTCCTTGTCACCCTCTCGGTTTGCGCCGTCTTTCTCCTCCTCTTGAACTGCCGTGCTGAGTTAGCTCTCTCATTGTGCGGCCTGCCTTGCTCGTATTGTGCTCTCGTGCTCCACCTTTTATCCCTGTGGGAAAGGGAAAGGGCCGTTGTGTGTGCGGTTCTGGTCAATTGCCTGACTTTGCCTGACCCTTGTGTTGGGACATGTCAGGTAAATGGCTTGGGTGTTAGTCCGTCGTCCTTTGTGATATGCGAAAATGTTCCCGCCGGAAAAGGGGGGATAGAGTGTTTGAGTATCCTATGTGGTAGGTTGGGGAAAATGTGTTATAAGAAGAGGGATACCGCGTCTCACAACGTCGGTGTCCCACTTCCACTCCCCGAGGACCCCCTCATCCAGTTGATCCTCCCTCACTGGTCCACCCCCAGGAACTGGATCCAATAGCGATGGCCGTGTCCTGGCCCCCTGGATGACAGACCCCCGAGGACTAGTCAGGGAGGCACCTTTAGGTTTCTCACAGGAAGTACAACAAAATCTTTTGCTTAACTGTAATTCTTATTGTTTTCATTTCCAATGGTCAGTCGCAGTTGTTACATTACTTTTTAGTATCCCATGCTAAGTGGGATTGGGATTTCTTGAACCACGTAAATTGATGCTGCTATTGCATTTGTGAGTTTGAATGTCCAAGCTAGAAGTTGGTTAAATCTCTGAACATTTGCCCTATTTAAACTGTTATGCCATTAAAGTGCTTGTGTCACAAGAAAAGCATGCTGTGCCTGATCCTTGTGCGTACGTTCCAGGGAATTGGAGTCATGGTAGATACTATACTGCCTCTTCCATACAATCTTGTGGTGGTCTTATATTGATTTACTGCTCTCTTGATTTTATCTGTGCCGGATTTGCCTCTGATTCATTGGGTAAGTATGTGGTGGTTGAGGGGGATGCTGCTCGACCGTAAGATTCTTCTTATCAATACCTATGGCCCTAATTAGAATCTAGATTTGTCCTGCATTTTTTCTCAGTTTGGCAAATTATGCAATGTCGGGGAGGTAAAATTAACACCATCTTGGGGGCGCTGTTGAGCAGCCTAGCAAATGGCTGCCTAGCCCGTGAGCTCCGTTCCTGCCCGTTCGAATCCGCCAAATATCGTTGTTTATCCTTGGCATCCCCTTTGCATACTGCTACGATTTATCAGCGGACAATCTTCTCTCCGTGTGCCTGAAGTTTTGAGAGAAATCGGTGCCGGGGAACCCCTAAAGAAGACTTTGGACCCCACGGCGGCCGTGTGTTGTGGCCCTCCTGGGCATGCTGCCTTGCCTGCTCCCCTCGCGCCAGCTGGCGGCCGCTGGAGCGCCGTCCCTTGGCTGTTCCTCGTCCGCCCGGGGACCCGTGACTGGGTGGCCCGTGCTGCCTGGCCAGGAGCCCCCATATCCGGACTGCGGATCCCACGGAGTCCCGCGGCTGCTGTGAGGGCTGCCGCCCGCCCAAAGCCCAGCATAGGCACGGCCCCCGAGACTTCTGAAGCGGGGGGGCGCTCCTGCATTTATCAGCGCTTGGTCAGCTGCGCGAGTGGTGCCGCTCACCCCGCCTGACGCCTCCTTCATCTGGACCGCGGTGCAGACGCCGGACAGCGGCCGCGGGGCATCGGTTGGCCCCCCCACGGCCGTCCATGGTCACAGCCTTACCGAGGATCTGACGGTGGAGTGCGTGCGTCCACCAGCGCACCCTCCTGCCCTGTGATTGCCCACGGCTGGCCGCAGCCTCCTCGCCACATTGGCGGCGGGCTGTCCCTACATTGGTGAGGGGGCGCCTGCCAGCTGGGAGCTCCATCCTGTGCCGAGGGACACGCGGGTTGAGCTGCCCATAAGGCTATAAGGTGGGTGCCGAAGACTGCACACTATCTCCCTGCTCTATCCACCCACCCCGATAACTGCTCTGCAAACCCAAATACATCTCTAACGATACTGCCTACGGGGGCCATCCTGTCCCCTTCCAGCTCTCTCCACCCACTGTGCTGGCGCACGCAGCGGAACCACTGCTAGAGCCCACATGTATACAACCACCTCAACCATTCTTTGGCCGCAACTCATTCATCATCACTGCCCTGCTACTGGCTGGCCACTCTTAACTCCCAGGGGCAACTGCTGGCGCTACCACGCTCAAACCACCAGCGCACTGAAACCATTGCTCAGCTACTGCACTCTACTACGGGCCTCCTGTCTTGCGACCACCTCCGAAGTGAGGACAATGTACACTCCCTACAAAGCACGGTTACGGAGCTTGTCCGAGACATGAAGCAGGTCAAGGCTAAGTGTGATGACCTCGAATCAAGGTTGCGAAGAAGCAACATTTGCATCGTGGGGGTGCCTGAATCTGCACTTAAGGGGCGAATGGAACTTGCGGTCGAACACTTGCTCAAAGAACTTCTAGATAACCCTGAGCTATCACCATTCTTCGCTGTTGAACGAGCACACCGCTCACTGGCACCCCGGCCTAAACCAGGGGACTTCCCAAGACCAATCATTGCAAAACTGCTGAGCTACAAGGACAGGGACCACATACTCTGCCTGGCCAGAGAGAAAGGGGAATTAAGGCTTGATTCACAAGTTATTAGGATCTTCCCAGACTTTTCGGTTGGGGTGCAGAGGGAGCGAGGCCAATTTGGAGGTGTGAAGAAAATGTTGAGAGAGGAAAATTGAGTATGCAATGCTGTTCCCGGCTCGCCTAAAATTCACCCATCGCAACAAGCTGTATTTCTTCACGGTCCCGGATGAGGCAGTCAAATTCATTGAGGCACAAATCCCACTGAGAGAGCCCCCGGAGGAACCTATGGACAATGACTAAAGGCTATGCTACCACAGCTCTACTGCTGGCCCCTCTGGCCGCTACTGATCTATGAACTGCCCCTCTGGTGGGTTGGCTCTCTCCCTTTATTCCGTCCTGCCCTCGGCTTATTATGGCCCCACACCAGTATCTCGGGAGCACAGCCGCTACGACACACACCGAGCCCTAACCTAGGAACTCTAACATTTCAGCCAGGCAACGGCCTACGGCAATAGCTGCTTAAATAGCGCTAGCCTGGAATTAAGCTTGCTTTTCTTGTAACCTTCGTTTCATCAGCCGACCAAGGTTTAATGTTGTTTCAACGCAATATGTATGAACCATGTGGGTCAGACAGCAACGGCAGCCCCCACTGCAGCTGCAATGCCTTTTAAGGCGGAGTGTTTATGTTTAAGCCCCAGTTGGGCTACTGGTTTAGCGTTGCCGAGTTGGGGATGGCACGCATTTGATCACTCCGGGGGTGGGTACTATCACACTGCTAGGCTGCACCGGGCAGTGAGGGTGGGGGGCGGTAGAGTTGGGGTATGTTACATTAAAATCGGTAGAGAGGTAATGACGGGTTTGGATGAGAAACACGTACACAATATCGCAGCACACACGACAGGGTGCAGGGACAAAGCTTTTCCTTGGGATGTCCCGTAAATTGTCCCAATGAGTATTAAAATGATGACATGGAATGTTCGGGGATTGACAAAATTCACAAAGTCCCGTAGGATCACGGCATACGCACAAAGGCATGGGATTAAAGTACTCCTATTGCAGGAGACACACGCTCTGAAACTCCTATCATCGAACCTAGCTCAGACCTGGGGCCCCCACAGATTCTATACCCAATACTCCACCCAATCCCGAGGGGTCCTGACTCTGATTCACAAATCTGTAAAATTTACTCTCCACACATCTCACATTGATACAGAAGGTAGATAAGTGATTCTCCACTGCACTCTAGCCAATGAGGAATGCTTGCTGGTGAACTCATACGGGCCCAACACCGACTCCCCTGACTTTATAGACGCAGTTACCGCCATCCTTATGAAATATGTGGAAGTCCCTATCATATGGGGGGAGACATGAATCTCATACTTGACAATGTCCTTGACAGAACAACCACATCCCGCAGGGTCATGTCGCGAGCTGTGTTAGGGAGAATTCTCTCTTTAGGCTGAATTTCCTAACCTATTGAGTCCCCCAGCAGCTTTGCTGGATTTCTGGAGTTTGTTTTTTTCTCCTGCCAAGAGTGAGACTCTTTTTCTCCCACTCTTGGACATGATTTATGGTGTTCCTTTGACTGTTAATGTGTTTTCTGGGCTATGGGGTCCTTTACTCCATAGGGTCTCATGTGTTTTTACTATGTGTGTTACACAGCACCCTCCGTGCAATAACACAGGGGTGTCATAGTGACACCCCACCATAGACTCCATACCCTGGGACTGACTACTGTCTCCCAGGGCATGTAAAGTCACCATTGGCTTTACTAGTCCCAAATTATTAACAGAAACCAGTACAAACCATCATATTGTGGACGTACTGGTCGGGGCAATTCGATTGCCCCGGGGTCTGTTAGTCGAGGGGGCACGTCTCTGTCCCCCCTTATCGAGTTTTGGCTGGTGGCAGTGGATACTACTTTTTATATTCAACCGCGAATATTTCCCTATGGGATTTTCCCATTGTTCGAGGCTACCAACTTTAATTATTTAATTCTCATAGCCTCGAACATACCACCGGGTTATTTAATTAATATTAATTCGCCGGTTGGTATTTTTTGCCAGGACTCGATTCTAAAATGGCGTTTGTGTTCTCTTCTGTGACTCCAACCCAAGTCAAGCCCTTTGTTCCACTTTTTGGCAGGCTTCTCCACAGAAGCCTCCAAATGTGGTGCCTCTCTGTCTGGGTACCACAGGGGGTGTGGGAGGGGGTTTAGGCACCCTGGACTGAGTTACCTTGGTAACTCAAGTCGCACTCTTGAGTGATTGGCCCAAGTGGTGAGCCGGCCAGCTCACCACTTAGCATGTTTGATTGACAGCTAGGCTGAGTGAATGGGGGTATGCTGCATAAAAGCAGGGCTTTGGGGACTGGAACTTCAGAAGTCGCCACAGGACCTGAGAATCCAACGAGGGAGAAGCTGAGCCGACCTACCACGACGACACCACCGGTGGAGCCCTGCGGAACCGACTCACCACTTCCCGACAACAGAGACGATCTCCCGGCTGGAGAGGCTTCTTCCCCTGACTGGTGGGCACAACCAGTTTACCTTCTTTTCTTCACACCCCAGACCGGTTTGTGGTCGAACTGCCCGTGCCAAACACCCCGGCAACCGGATAGCCACTTACCACTGAACCGCAAATCAACGGACCGCTCCTTGTACCTGAGAAACTCTGCGGCTGGTTTATTCCCTGGCAGTGCAACGGACTCCTGTCTTCCTCCCCGACGAGATCATCTCTTCCCCCAGACCAAGCACCGACTTGCATCCGCTGCCAGGAACAACTGCCCCCGCTGGAGCGTTCTCACCACTCTAAGGTACCGTGTCCGCCAGGTCTCCCTTTCTAAAGATTGCTACAAGGTAATAATAACCTCTTAACCTTCTGGACTGGGCTGGCCGCCTTGACCCTCTAACTGGTCCCTTTCTTTGGTCCAACTCCTTTTTGAACCGTTACAAGACTTTTGTGCACTGCAACCGTGTGACCTTGGACACATTTCGTTTTGATCCTCGTAAAGCGGATCCGGCCTACTGACTCTGAATTCACGGTGTTACTTTGCCTTCCTCTCTTGTTGTGTTCGTGAAAAAGTGTTGGGATCTGTTTCAATTTATTCTCTGCTTTTCTCTCCCTTTTTAAAACAAATTATTAGAGTGCCATCTACGTGAAGCGCTCACTGCTGTCTGAAAATAAGTGGGGCTTTACTTAATACTTGTCTAATATTCTTTTAAGGGAGTGTATATCTTTTAGTGACCGTGTTTTTGAATTGCTTACTATTAGTGCCTGTGTGTTTTTCTAGATGTGGTTTTAAATAAATAATTATATCTCTTTTACACCAAGCCAGTGTTTACTTGTTCTATTGTGTTCTCTTGACCTATTGTGAATACTCTGTATACTGCCTAACTCTTCTTGAGGGAAGTCTGACTGCTCAGCCACAGCTACCAAGTGAATCTGTGTGGTACAGACTGCTACCAAGTGGGTTTACTGCCAAACACCTGTGGTCCTAAATCTTTTGCAGTGGTCCCAGAGGGAACTGCACAGGTTTCTGCCTAACAAGCTGCCAAAAGTCTCCTCGCACACATGAGGTCCCTGAACCTACACGACGCATGGAGACACTCCATCCCTAGGAGAGAGATTACACTTTCTATTCAACAGTACATGATAGCTCTTCCAGAATAGACCTGTTCCTACTGTCAGGGTGTCAGGTGAGCAAGGTAACGGAGGTCAAGATCCTCGCATGCACAATCTCTGACCACTCCCCTGTGCTGCTGCAGATCCAAATGGGCAACGCCCGGACCTGCCCGCCCCGCTTGGCGCTTTAAACCTGATGCTCTCTCTGACATTGTCTTCAAGGCCGAGATTCTCTCGGACATCAACATGTTTTTTGAGAACAACAACACACAAGACACTCCCGAAGGGACCTGCTGGGAAGCATTCAAGGTCTACATTAGGAGAATGTGCATCTCGAGGGAGGCCGGGGTCCTCAAAACCATAAGACAGGCTATGAACAACTCTGAAATTAAACTCAAAGCACTAGAACAGGAACATGCTTCCGCACCGGCGGCAGCAACCCTAGCACGGATAAGAACAGAACTGGAATAGTACGAATCTCTCGCCTTGAGCGAGACTCGGTACTATGCTCGGCCCGCGGCGGCCCGCAGGTACGGAGAGGGAGACAGGCCCGGAAGAACTCTGGCTAAACTAGTGCGCGTGGAGGGAGGAAGGGCCCACATAGATAGCATCTTAGATAGACATGGTTAACGACACTGGGCCGACCAAGACATCCTTGACACCTTTGCCAGCTTCTATGCCGGCCTATATGGCTCCCAGACGGAACGCACAGCACACAACCTAGACGACCTACTAGAACGTATCCCTATGACCCTCATTTCCCTAAACACCAGAGAACAATTGGATGCTCCCTTCACCTTGGATGAGACAGTCCAGGTGATTTCCGACCTTCCTAAAAACAAGGCCCCGTGTCCCGACAGGCTCACATCTGAGTTCTATCAGGAACATGTCGCCATTTTGGCCCCCATATTGTATGGGGTCTGGTCCGACTCGCTCCGTTTAACTACTCTCCCTCCCTCTTTGAGAGAAGCCCTAATAACAGTCCTTCCCAAGCCAGGGAAACCCCCAGACGAATGCGGATCTTATAGGCCCTTATCGCTCATTAACACAGACATGAAAATATTTGCCAAAATTATAGCGAACAGGTTCCTCCCAATCATGCCCCATCTGGTCCACGCAGACCAAAGTGGATTTGTCCCAGGCCGCTCTACTGCACTTCATATCCGCAGGCTCTTTAATGTGATGTCCAGAATTGACCCTAAAGCTGATGTAGTGGCAGTCACACTAGATGCCCAGAAGGCATTTGACATGGTCTCATGGCAATACCTATGGGCCGTATTAGAGAAAATGGGAATAGGACCAAATATGATCTCCTACATAAAACTGCTATATACAGGACCGACGGGCAGGGTGCTAGTTAATTCCACTATCTCGTCCCCATTTGCGTTACACAGGGGCACCCGACAGGGATGCCCGTTCTCCCCCATCCTTTTCGCACTCGCCATTGAACCCATGGTGGACTATGTCAGGGATCGACACACCCGCAGAGGTATCCGCCTTGTTAGGGCGAATTCTCTCTTTAGGATGAATTTCCTAACCTAATGAGTCCCCCAGCAGCTTTGCTGGATTTCTGGAGTTTGTTTTTTTCTCCTGCCAAGAGTGAGACTCTTTTTCTCCCACTCTTGGACATGTTTTATGGTGTTCCTTTGACTGTTAAGGTGTTTTATGGGCTATGGGGTCCTTTACTCCATAGGGTCTCATGTGTTTTTCCTAGGTGTGTTACACAGCACCCTCCGTGCAGTAACACAGGGGTGTCATAGTGACACCCCACCATAGACTCCATACCCTGGGACTGACTACTGTCTCCCAGGGCATGTAAAGTCACCATTGGCTTTACTAGTCCCAAATTATTTACAGAAACCAGTACAAACCATCATATTGTGGACGTACTGGTCGGGGCAATTCGATTGCCCCGGGGTCTGTTAGTCGAGGGGGCACGTCTCCGTCCCCCCTGATCGAGTTTTGGCTGGTGGCAGTGGATACTACTTTTTATATTCAACCGCGAATATTTCCCTATGGGATTTTCCCATTGTTCGAGGCTACCAACTTTAATTATTTAATTCTCATAGCCTCGAACATACCACCGGGTTATTTAATTAATATTAATTCGCCGGTTGGTATTTTTTGCCAGGACTCGATTCTAAAATGGCGTTTGTGTTCTCTTCTGTGACTCCAACCCAAGTCAAGCCCTTTGTTCCACTTTTTGGCAGGCTTCTCCACAGAAGCCTCCAAATGTGGTGCCTCTCTGTCTGGGTACCACAGGGGGTGTGGGAGGGGGTTTAGGCACCCTGGACTGAGTTACCTTGGTAACTCAAGTCGCACTCTTGAGTGATTGGCCCAAGTGGTGAGCCGGCCGGCTCACCACTTAGCATGTTTGATTGACAGCTAGGCTGAGTGAATGGGGGTATGCTGCATAAAAGCAGGGCTTTGGGGACTGGAACTTCAGAAGTCGCCACAGGACCTGAGAATCCAATGAGGGAGAAGCTGAGCCGACCTACCACGACGACACCACCGGTGGAGCCCTGCGGAACCGACTCACCACTTCCCGACAACAGAGACGATCTCCCGGCTGGAGAGGCTTCTTCCCCTGACTGGTGGGCACAACCAGTTTACCTTCTTTTCTTCACACCCCAGACCGGTTTGTGGTCGAACTGCCCGTGCCAAACACCCCGGCAACCGGATAGCCACTTACCACTGAACCGCAAATCAACGGACCGCTCCTTGTACCTGAGAAACTCCGCGGCTGGTTTATTCCCTGGCAGTGCAACGGACTCCTGTCTTCCTCCCCGACGAGATCATCTCTTCCCCCAGACCAAGCACCGACTTGCATCCGCTGCCAGGAACAACTGCCCCCGCTGGAGCGTTCTCACCACTCTAAGGTACCGTGTCCGCCAGGTCTCCCTTTCTAAAGATTGCTACAAGGTAATAATAACCTCTTAACCTTCTGGACTGGGCTGGCCGCCTTGACCCTCTAACTGGTCCCTTTCTTTGGTCCAACTCCTTTTTGAACCGTTACAAGACTTTTGTGCACTGCAACCGTGTGACCTTGGACACATTTCGTTTTGATCCTCTTAAAGCGGATCCGGCCTACTGACTCTGAATTCACGGTGTTACTTTGCCTTCCTCTCTTGTTGTGTTCGTGAAAAAGTGTTGGGATCTGTTTCAATTTATTCTCTGCTTTTCTCTCCCTTTTTAAAACAAATTATTAGAGTGCCATCTACGTGAAGCGCTCACTGCTGTCTGAAAATAAGTGGGGCTTTACTTAAGACTTGTCTAATATTCTTTTAAGGGAGTGTATATCTTTTAGTGACCGTGTTTTTGAATTGCTTACTATTAGTGCCTGTGTGTTTTTCTAGATGTGGTTTTAAATAAATAATTATATCTCTTTTACACCAAGCCAGTGTTTACTTGTTCTATTGTGTTCTCTTGACCTATTGTGAATACTCTGTATACTGCCTAACTCTTCTTGAGGGAAGTCTGACTGCTCAGCCACAGCTACCAAGTGAATCTGTGTGGTACAGACTGCTACCAAGTGGGTTTACTGCCAAACACCTGTGGTCCTAAATCTTTTGCAGTGGTCCCAGAGGGAACTGCACAGGTTTCTGCCTAACAAGCTGCCAAAAGTCTCCTCGCACACATGAGGTCCCTGAACCTACACGACGCATGGAGACACTCCATCCCTAGGAGAGAGATTACACTTT
The DNA here is from genome assembly GCF_040938575.1 of Ambystoma mexicanum. NCBI lineage: Eukaryota > Metazoa > Chordata > Amphibia > Caudata > Ambystomatidae > Ambystoma > Ambystoma mexicanum. The sequence continues at coordinate 1,259,972,939 of NC_090937.1, read as the reverse complement.
CTATTCAACACTACATGATAGCTCTTCCAGAATAGACCTGTTCCTACTGTCAGGGTGTCAGGTGAGCAAGGTAACGGAGGTCAAGATCCTCGCATGCACAATCTCTGACCACTCCCCTGTGCTGCTGCAGATCCAAATGGGAAACGCCCGGACCTGCCCGCCCCGCTTGGCGCTTTAAACCTGATGCTCTCTCTGACATTGTCTTCAAGGCCGAGATTCTCTCGGACATCAACATGTTTTTTGAGAACAACAACACACAAGACACTCCCGAAGGGACCTGCTGGGAAGCATTCAAGGTCTACATTAGGAGAATGTGCATCTCGAGGGAGGCCGGGGTCCTCAAAACCATAAAACAGGCTATGAACAACTCTGAAATTAAACTCAAAGCACTAGAACAGGAACATGCTTCCGCACTGGCGGCAGCAACCCTAGCACGGATAAGAACAGAACTGGAATAGTACGAATCTCTCGCCTTGAGCGAGACTCGGTACTATGCTCGGCCCGCGGCGGCCCGCAGGTACGGAGAGGGAGACAGGCCCGGAAGAACTCTGGCTAAACTAGTGCGCGTGGAGGGAGGAAGGGCCCACATAGATAGCATCTTAGATAGACAAGGTTAACGACACTGGGCCGACCAAGACATCCTTGACACCTTTGCCAGCTTCTATGCCGGCCTATATGGCTCCCAGACGGAACGCACAGCACACGACCTAGACGACCTACTAGAACGTATCCCTACGACCTTCATTTCCCTAAACACCAGAGAACAATTGGATGCTCCCTTCACCTTGGATGAGACAGTCCAGGTGATTTCCGACCTTCCTAAAAACAAGGCCCCGTGTCCCGACAGGCTCACATCTGAGTTTTATCAGGAACATGTCGCCATTTTGGCCCCCATATTGTATGGGGTCTGGTCCGACTCGCTCCGTTTAACTACTCTCCCTCCCTCTTTGAGAGAAGCCCTAATAACAGTCCTTCCCAAGCCAGGGAAACCCCCAGACGAATGCGGATCTTATAGGCCCTTATCGCTCATTAACACAGACATGAAAATATTTGCCAAAATTATAGCGAACAGGTTCCTCCCAATCATGCCCCATCTGGTCCACGCAGACCAAAGTGGATTTGTCCCAGGCCGCTCTACTGCACTTCATATCCGCAGGCTCTTTAATGTGATGTCCAGAATTGACCCTAAAGCTGATGTAGTGGCAGTCACACTAGATGCCCAGAAGGCATTTGACATGGTCTCATGGCAATACCTATGGGCCGTATTAGAGAAAATGGGAATAGGACCAAATATGATCTCCTACATAAAACTGCTATATACAGGACCGACGGGCAGGGTGCTAGTTAATTCCACTATCTCGTCCCCATTTGCGTTACACAGGGGCACCCGACAGGGATTCCCGTTCTCCCCCATCCTTTTCGCACTCGCCATTGAACCCATGGTGGACTATGTCAGGGATCGACACACCCGCAGAGGTATCCGCCTTGTTAGGGCGAATTCTCTCTTTAGGATGAATTTCCTAACCTAATGAGTCCCCCAGCAGCTTTGCTGGATTTCTGGAGTTTGTTTTTTTCTCCTGCCAAGAGTGAGACTCTTTTTCTCCCACTCTTGGACATGTTTTATGGTGTTCCTTTGACTGTTAAGGTGTTTTATGGGCTATGGGGTCCTTTACTCCATAGGGTCTCATGTGTTTTTCCTAGGTGTGTTACACAGCACCCTCCGTGCAGTAACACAGGGGTGTCATAGTGACACCCCACCATAGACTCCATACCCTGGGACTGACTACTGTCTCCCAGGGCATGTAAAGTCACCATTGGCTTTACTAGTCCCAAATTATTTACAGAAACCAGTACAAACCATCATATTGTGGACGTACTGGTCGGGGCAATTCGATTGCCCCGGGGTCTGTTAGTCGAGGGGGCACGTCTCCGTCCCCCCTGATCGAGTTTTGGCTGGTGGCAGTGGATACTACTTTTTATATTCGACCGCGAATATATCCCTATGGGATTTTCCCATTGTTCGAGGCTACCAACTTTAATTATTTAATTCTCATAGCCTCGAACATACCGCCGGTTTATTTATTTAATATTAATTCGCCAGTTGGTATTTTTTGCCAGGACTCGATTCTAAAATGGCGTTTGTGTTCTCTTCTGTGACTCCAACCCAAGTCGAGCCCTTTGTTCCACTTTTTGGCGGGCTTCTCCACAGAAGCCTCCAAAAGTGGTGCCACTCTGTCTGGGTGCCACAGGGGGCGTGGGAGGGGTTTAGGCACCCTGGACTGAGTTATCTTGGTAACTCAAGTCGCACTCTTGTGTGATTGGCCCAAGTGGTGAGCCGGCCGGCTCACCACTTAGCATGTTTTGATTGACAGCTAGGCTGAGTGAATGGGGGTGTGCTGCATAAAAGCAGGGATTTGGGGACTGGAACTTCAGAAGTCGCCACAGGACCTGAGAATCCGACGAGGGAGAAGCTTAGCCGACCTACCACGACGACACCCCCGGTGGAGCCCTGCGTGGAGTTGTAAACCTGCTACTGGTGTAATACAAATGTCTTACCAGGCCTGCCTTCAGCCACTCGATTTATAAGCACTCTGCATTTCCTTAGTGAAGTCCTGTTAAAAACAAGCATTGGCAAAGCCAACAGTTTTGGCTTGTGTACAAGTATTAAGGTTTTGCCAGGCACTGCTATAAGGTGCCCAGGTACTCACACCATTTTACAACTGCTATCATTAATGGCCAGTGGGGGCGTGGCTTGGCGCCGATGGCGAGTGGTAGCTGATCCGCCGAGCTCCGGCCGAGACGCCGTTTCCTGATCCTTTTTCTCCGGCTCGCGTGCGACCCCGACTTCTGAAAAGGAACGAGCGGTTGGGCGAAGCAGCCCTGCACCTGAATAGTTGTTGGGCCCACCAAATTGGACCCCCCTGAGACTCCGGTGGCCCTGAATCGGTTCTCCCCCCCTCCCGTTCTTACTGGATCCAAGATGGCGCCCCGCACAGCATAGCGGTGCCTGCGAGGGGTACCCCCTCCCCCAACGGATTCCAGGGCCCGGCGGGGAGAGGCAGCAGCAAAAGAGAGGCTCCGCTCTTCTAGAGACCACCTCTACGGACCACACCATCACACACGGGGGCAGACCACAGCTCACGGCCCGATATTTGGCCAGGTGAAGGGCCCCACCAGTGATCTCACAAGTGAACTAACTTTTGAGGCCTAAAACACCCGCAACCATCGCCCCAAGATGGCCGCCAAGAACAAGACCAGAGCCGCCACCATGGACTCCTTTGTTTCCACCAGGGCGAAGACCCCCACTCAATCCAAGGCCAGCTCCTCTGAAGTTGCCCAGTCGAGCGAAGAGGTGGCGGCCGATAACCACTCTCAGATACTTGATGCTATAGCCTCGCTAAAGACGCATATAGACTCCAAGATCGACGAATTCAAAGTCGATATTCAACTGATCCGCCAAGACGCTCGCAACTTAACGGAGAGGGTCGCGACCGTTGAACAGTCGGCAGAGGAAGCCTCCACGGCCATCACAGCCATAAAGTCCGAAGTTGTCCTCCTGAAGAGGAAAGTCACCTTTTTGGAGGAAAAGGCGGAGGAGGCCGAAGGTCGGGCCAGACGGAGCAACATCAGGATCCTGGGGGTCCCGGAGGGGAACGAGGGAGTAAATACCACATCCTTCGTCGAAACCCTTCTGCTACAAGAAATAGGGGCCGGCAAATTGACCCAGGGATTCTCTGTCGAAAGGGCCCACAGATCCCTTCAGAGGCGCCCTCCCCCCGGATCGCACCCCAGACCCATAATCGCTAAGATACTGAACTTTCAGGACAGAGAAACTATCTTACGGCGATCCAGGGAGGGGGGCCCCATCGAGCGAGGAGACTCCAAAATCTCCATTTATCCGGACTACACGCAGAAGGTACAAAGAGAGCGGAACTCATTTGTCCCGATAAAAGCCCGGCTCCGACAACTGAACCTAAAATATAGACTACTTTATCCATCGCGCCTAAGGGTTGTCTACAAGGAGAGAGTGGTATTTCTCGAGAACCCAGATGCGGCCAACATGTGGCTTGAGGATAATAACCTGGCGGATGGCAAGGACAACTCACAGACTGAGACCTAACCCCCCAGCGACCCCCATGTAAGAAACATCGCACGTGAGACCGGAATACAGAAGATAATCCAACTACAGTTTTTTCACTTGGAAACGGCCTCGTTCGGCTCTGCCGCCAGGCCCTTGCCCCACCCCCAGCGTAGTATTTACCCGGTCTGGGCACCCGCCTGACCCAGCTCGCGCCCGACTCCCGGATGGGCTCCGACGGCTCGAGAGCGCCTGAGCACCGCGACAATGTTGTAGTTGCTGGGCGCACCAGTTTAAGTTTTGTTGTTAGTTTTATTAGTTGTACAGTCTTCATGCCTCTTTTGCCAACGCAGACCGAGATGGGTCTGGGACATGACACCGATGAACGAAATGCAGTGGTATCCCCCCTGCAGCCCACCCGAACAAGACTAAAGTGGAGTCGGACCCCAGAGTCCCACACCAAATCTGAAACTCGAACCGGATGGCGGCACAGCTTACTGTAATGACCTGGAATGTGCGGGGCATGGGCTCATACCTCAGGCGCAATCGTATACAGTCCTACCTCAGGAGGAAGAAAATCTCCATTGCACTCCTTCAAGAGACTCACCTCACGACGGAGGCCATGTCTAAAATTGCAGACCGATGGGCTGGGACTGTTAGAGGGTCCCCCTACTCTAAATACGCCAGAGGGGTGCTAATATGGATAAGCCCGGACGTCCCCTTCCAGATGGAGGGAAGTGAACAAGATAAAGAAGGGAGATTCACAGCGATTTGGGGCACATTGGAACAAACCCCAGTCTGCTTCATCAACTCTTACTTCCCTCATCACGGGATATCGGCGTACCTCGCCACATTGATAACGAAGCTGACTCGGTACCGGGACCGCACCTTCATATGGGGAGGGGACTTCAACTGTGTTGCTGACACGAGTGCAGACAGATCGCTGCCCCCCCCACGCCCGAGCAGCCTCACATCCGGTGCCTTGAGGGAAACTCTGGAGCAACTCAACTTAGTGGACATCTGGAGGGAACACCATCCGACCGACAGGTCCTACTCCCACTACTCAGCTCCACACGGAGTTCACACAAGAATTGACTATCTGTTCATCAATAAGGAACTTACCCCACACATAGCAACCACAGAATACCTGGGGCGGACGATCTCCGACCACTCCCCACTGACCATGTTATGGCAAATGAGAGGCCCCAGACCCCCGATCCCCATGTGGAGGATGCCGACCGCGGCACTTGCGGACCTCGAGTTCAGGGAAACCCTTGCCGAAAAATTGGAAGAATACTTGGAGAACAACATCGGTTCGGTCCCCTCCTGGGGCACATTATGGGAAGCAATGAAGGTGGTGACCAGAGGCGAAATCATATCGAGAGCCGGCGGAACTCGCAGGCAGTTGCGGAGAACCCTGGAAGCACAGGAAGCTGAGATCTCCCGACTGGAGTCCACATGCGACAACTCTATGGAGACAGAGACCAAGCTGAAGGAAGCCCGCACAGAATGTCAGCAGGCATGGGAAAGACTGGAAAAATTTGATTTCGCCACGCACACCGCCAGATCTCATAAAGAATCGGACAAACCGGGAAGACTACTAGCATGGCTCTGCAAACGGGAACACCCCAAACATCTCCCAGTGGAGATACGGGACGCTAATGGGTCATCCCACTCGACTCAGCTAGGGATCAATGAAGCCTTTGCTAAATTCTACACAGAACTGTATACCCACAAGACCCAGATTCCTGCTGCAGACATCATAGACACACTCGAGGAGATAGAACTTCCCCACATTTCGCTCGAGCAGAGAGAGGAGCTGGAAACCGAGATCACTCTTGAGGACGTTCAAGGGGCAATCAGGTCCCTCTCCAACAACAAAGCCCCTGGCAGTGACGGCCTCCCACCTGAGTTCTATAAAGCGTATGAGTCCATCCTTGCCCCAGTTCTCCACGAGGTCTACCAGGAGGCACACACGGATGGGATTCTCCCCAACACCATGAAGGAAACCATAATAGTCCCCATGCTCAAGCCACACAAATCGCCCACCGACTGTGAGTCCTATCGCCCTCTGGCTATGCTAAACTACGATGCCAAGATCCTCACATCCATATTGGCCCGCAAGCTAGCCAGGGTGGTGGGTTCCATCGTTCACGAAGATCAGAACGGATTCGTTCCTGGGCGCAACACCACTGCTAACCTCCGGAGGTTGCAGCATGTAATGGCCGAAACATATGACAGGGACGAGGACCTGGCGGTGTTGTCGCTCGACGCCATCAAGGCCTTCGACTCCATATACTGGGAGTGGATCAGGGAGGTCCTGAGAAGATTTGGCTTTGGAGGGGGCTTCATCAGGTGGGTTGAGGTCCTCTACAATTCCCCGACGGCGAGAGTAAGAACGGGAAGAGTGGTTTCAGCGGCTTGGGATATACAAAGGGGAACAAGGCAGGGCTGCCCGTTATCACCCATGCTGTACATACTGGGCCTGGAACCGATTGCATTATACTTCAGGCAGCAGCTTTTCGATGCTGGCATTAAGGTGGGCAATGCACACCACATAATATCCTTGTATGCAGACGACGTCCTTCTTTACCTAAGCTCCCCCGAAGTTAACGCGCCAACCGCGTTGGAGATACTGGACAACTATGCGAAGTACTCAGGGATCCGCTTTAGTAGGAATAAGTCCTCTGCCTTCCCCTTGGCGGGCTTACGCAACATTCCGGAAAACAATCTCCCAGAGATAGGAATAAGCTGGCAACTGGTCCAGTTCCGTTACTTGGGGATCAACATAAGCCACACCCCGCTACTCATGCATGAACACAACACCGAGGCCGCCATCACGAGTCTCCGAAGTTCTATAAAGTTTTGGTCCAAGCTCCCATTGGCCATGGTGGGCAGGGCAGCGATTGTCAAGATGATCGTACTCCCCCGATTCCTGTATTTCTTCGTAAACATTTGCCATTACATTAGACCGTCCTTCTTCAAGAAGCTGGAGGCCATCATCAGGGACTTCCTTTGGGGCCCACACAGGCATAAACTGTCGCTGTCCGTCCTCTCTCTCCCACACAAAGAAGGCGGAATAAAGTTACCGGATCTCCAGTTGTACTACCTGGCTGCCCAGCTGAGTCACATAACGAGATGGCTCTCGGATGAGCCTTCAGCAGAGACCGAACTGCTGAGGCAACCCTTGGACAATGTGATCCCCAAGGAGATCCTATGGCACCCTACATGGCAACCCCCGGTCCCCTCCATGGTGATTGACCTGGGAAGAAAGATATGGGCCAGGTCCTGCTGCATCAGGCGAATACGACACCCATACTCTCCGGACAATCCCATCCTAGCAGACACCTGTCGAACGGCTGCAGACATCTCTACGGCAAGGAGGTGGGAAGAGGCCGGCATTTACACATGGAGCGACATGTATGAGGAGGGAGAATTCAGGGATTTCGAATCTCTTAAGGCTGCCGATGGAATTCCCCCGGGCCAGTTCCTCTGGTACCATCGCCTCAAACAAACTGCTAAGAAACAATGGACCGGATGGCCGGAGGAGCCCTCCCCTGACCCTCTGCTACAAGAGATGCATGACCTCTCGGACGGCTGGAGACCTGTCTCCAGGCTTTACAGCAGACTATGTGATAAAACCAACCCTAAATGCGAAGATCTGAGGACAAAATGGGAGGCGGACCTTGAGACCCCGATTTCAGATAAAGAATGGGAAAGAGCGCTGATATTTCCCAAAAAAGTATCCAGGAACACCAGGTTTGGCCAGATCCAATTGAACGTTCTTTACAGGACATACATGACCCCACATAGGGTTGCCTCCTTCAATAAGACATCCTCCCCTGCATGCCCCTGGTGCGGGAATGATAAAGCAGATGTGATTCACATGTTCTGGACCTGCACCAAGGCGATGGCACTGTGGTCCAAGGCCAAACAGACCTGCATGGACGCCGGAATGACAAGATACGAATGGACTCCTGGCGAGTGCCTCCTGGGGACCTACCCCAGACCTAGCAAATCCAAGCACGCTGTTAAATTAATGGACATCTCATGTATCCTGGCTAAAAGAACAATAGCGATGGCCTGGAAGACGCCGTCGGGCCCCAGGCAAGAGAGATGGCTCAAAGAACTCGAGAGATGGACAACAGCTGAAACCAGGGCCTGGCAGGAAGGAATCACGAACAGTGGCGAAACCGAAGGTGGCACTTTGGAATCATGGAAGGCCCTCCTCAGAGACATACGCTTCAGCGCTGACTACAAACCCCCCTGAAGTCCCACACCACTGCATTGACACTGCTCGGATGCCGGCATTGGTGGAACCACCCCTGTGTTTGACCCCTCTTGCTTCCTGAAACTTTGGGTCATTGCCCCTAACCCACCCGTCCACTGTAAGTTTGCTACAACATGAAGACTGTTGTTGATTTGTTTGTTCCCCCCCCCTTGTTTCCCCCTCACCGTCTCCTCCCCAGTTCAAACCAATGTTGATTTCTTGTTGTATTGCACGTTTTCTTTTTCTTTTTTCTATCAAAACCAATAAAATACGTTTTTAAAAAAAATCATTAATGGCCAGTTAATACCACGACGGCTGTGCTTGCCAAGTACCTCACCCATGCCTACACAAAAGTCCAAACTCTTGGCATTGCCAAGGCTTGATTTATTATATAATCTGTCTGCCCATGTCTATTTTCCCTCCTATTGGTAGCTCTTAAACTCCAATCTCATATTTAGAAATGTGGTATCATCCCTTAAGATCTCTGTTGCATTAACCTTTGCTTCCAAATTAACTGATTCTTGTTTATCCTGTTGTTACTATGTTTAATACATTTGTCCGAATTTGTGTGCACCTTAATAGGCAGTGTCCAGACGCAAATATATTTCTCCAGCATGGAATCTGACATGGATCCACATGCTCATGAATAGTCCCAGTGGTCAGGCTGGGAATCCTCGGTAAAAGAAAAAAGTTTCACTTTCACTTCTCCCTAAGCCCCTCCTCTTGCAGCCATCTTCAGATGTTTACCGCATGCTCCAGTGTTGGGAGTCTTCGAGTGTGCTCTCCAAGCTATTTATACGTTTTCTTTGTGTTTTTGGTGGAAAAAGTTCTGTTTTCGTTTTAAAAAAGCCTGTGTACTTTTTCCTTCACTTGCCGACAGCGGGCCCCATTATCAGTGAAGTTCTGCGCCTCTCAAGGGTGAAGATCGTCGAAGATTCAACAAGGCCTTTGGGCCTACTTCGTGCCCTCCGACCATGACGGAGGAGAAGGAGAGAATGTCCCTCTTCAGGCCCTGCACCAAATACGGGCTATGGAATTTGTTTGTGGAGGACAAACACCTACAATGCCTCTACTGCCTGCACCCAAACCACAACTAGGTAGAGTCTGAGATTTGCCTTGGATTTACAAAGAAAACATTGAGGGACAGGCACAGTAGGCTGGCGGCATGGCTTAATGCCAAGGCCTCTGACCCGTGGTCTGTGCAGGGTCATGCCTCACCCAGGACAGCCGGTCCGAGGAGCGGTTTTCTAAGTCCTTTGAGGGCACCTGAGCCAAGAGCCGCAAGCCCGAGTCCACAGAAGCGGGTCCCAAAGTGGATAGGGCGGCCACGACGATGGATGAGGATGAGGATATCGTCCCAGCGGACAGTGAATCTCCACATTTGGATGCTCCACATAGGGTGTCCCAACTGGGAGAGGTGCGATTGATCCACTCCAGGATATCCAGAGCCTCCAAGCTATTCCAGCTGGTGCCCGAGGAAACCAAGAACAAGGGTTTCTTGTACCAGAGGCATGAGGCCAAGAGGAAGACGATCATGGCGGTGCCGCTTCTGGATGATGTTTGGGAAGAGGGCTTGGCCCTCATGTGAAGAACCCCTGCACTGCTCCAGCCAAACTGGATAGGCTGGAGAAGAAATATAGGGTGCCGTACTCCGCACCCAAGTGCCTGAGGTCATAGCCATAACCGGATTAGGTGGTATCGGTGGCCGCGAGGTAACGGTCGGTCAACCCGTCCTCGTCGTCTTTGGTCCCTGCGGCCAGCGAAGGGAAGAGGATGGACGACATGGGAAAGAAGGTGATTTTCAGCATAGCGTCCACAATCAAGGCGGCCAACGCATTGGCGATCCTGAACAGATATGACAGGAAGTTGTGGTACAAGCTGGGACCTATTCTGGAGTTCCTCCCCGACGATAAGAAGATGGAGGCAACCGCTCTCTTCCAGGAAGGGGAAGTGGCATCTGATCACACCATCACAGTGGCATTGGACGTTGCCAACAAGGAGTTCCGTCAAATGGGGAACAGTGTCTGCCTTTGTCACTAAGGCTGGATGAAGGCCACGAATTCCCGTCGGGAAGTCCAGGCAAAGGTGCTGGACAAGCCCTTCGATGGAGAGAATCTATTTAGAAAGGTCATCGGCGAGTCTCTCCAGGCCATCCAAATGGATAAGGAGACGGACCCTTCCCTGGGCACTCTCTAGCAGCACCACTCTTATTTTCGCTCCTCTAGGGGAAAGTTCAGCAGGTCTACAAAAGGCTTCTCCACATCGTACCGTCAACCTTCCAGATCCACAACTCAGGAGGCCTACAGAGGTTGTTCCCAGGCCTACGGTAACAGAGGACAGCGTCGCTGTTGCCCTCAGGGCAGGACACCGGCACCTAGGCAAGCCTGAACCAACTGGAAAGTCTGACACCCACCCGCGCACCCCAGTGAGAGGCTAGCTGACAAAGTTAGTCAGCGAGTGGAGAAAGATCACCACCGACAGATGCTGGATGCTCTCACCCAAGGACACACCCTGGAGTTACTACACCTGTGTCCGCGGATCCCACCCGTTGCCCGGCAGAGGTACGGGCAATGCTAAGAAAAGGGGCGATAGCACTAGTTGCCCAACGGCCCGGTGCCTACAGAGTCTTTTCCAGATACTTTCTGGTCAGAAAGAAGACTGGGGGCTGGAGGCCCAACCTAGACCTGCGACGTCTTAACAAATATCTAAAGTCCCAAAAGTTCAGGAGGGTCACGTTGCAACACGTACTCAGCCAACTGGAAAAAGGAGACTTCTTGATGTTGTTGGATCTGGAGGATGCCTATTTCCACATCCCCATTCCCAAGAAACATCAAAGGTTTCCATGCTTCGTAGTGCAAGGACAGCACTACCAGTCCAAGACTCTACTTTTCAGCTTGAAGTCGGTCCCCAGTTTGTTCACAAAGTGCCTGGCTCCGGTGGAGGCCTATCTGCGTCTACAGGACTAGTTGATTTGCGCCCGCTCGAGGGAGCTGGCTGACGGACACACGGAGAGGCCCATCCGGTTACTGACCGATCTGGGATTCTCCATCAACTTTACAAAGTCCTGCTTAACGCCATCGCAGAATGCTCTGTTCCTGCGTGCCAGACTCAATACAGTGTCATGCCTGGCATCACTCTCAGAGGAGAGGATAGCAGCAATTCAAGGGAAGGTGCAATGGCTGTTGACGAAGACGGCCATGGTGTATGCCATCAAGTCGTTACTCGGCATGATGTTGTCCTGCATACACCTCATCAGGCTCTGCAGGTTGCAAATGTGACCACTACAGGAATTCCTTGACGCGCGCTGGATTCAGGTATCCGGAAGCTTCACAGACAAGATCCCTCTCGACTACGAGTTCTGTCGGGCGATAGGATGGTGGAGTGTCCGCTCCAACATCGCCCAGGGCACGGGATTCCAAAAAACACCATACCAGGAAACGGTCACCACGGGCACTTCCCTAGAGGTCTGGGTAGCCCACACCGGGTATCTACACGCCAGAGCTCTGTGGCTGCCGGAGCAGAAGGATCTTAATTTCAACATACTGGAGCTACGGGCAGTGTTCTGGGCCCTCAAGTCGTTCCTTCCATCTCTGAAGGGCAAGGTGGTGAGGATCTTCATAGACCACACCACCACCATGTTTTACATCAGGAAACAAGGGGGCACTCGATCCCCAGTGCTCTCCAAGGAAGCGCAGGACTTGTGGCACTGGGCCATCGCACAAGGGATGTTCCTCGTCCCTCTTCACCTAGCGGGAGTCAAGAACGCCATCACAGATTCCCTCAGCAGGGACCTACGCTCCTGCCACGAGTGGGAACTTCGGTCACCAGGTGGACCGCCTCTTCGTCAAGTGGGGCAGACCTCAGATCTATCTATTTGCAACGGCGGCAAACTCCAAATGCCAGAGGTTTGCCAGCAGATTCCATCAACTGAGGAGCCTCGGGGACGCATTCTCCTTCCCGTGGGTAAGGCTTTTTTCTGTACGTGTTTCCTCCGCGCCCTCTCCTGCAACGAGTCATCAGCACACTCACAGTGTCAATGCAGGATGATGTTATGTTATGTTACTTGAGCTTATAAAGCGCACGGTCACTGAGGCATCATGGTGCTGAGGAGAGAGAGCTAATCCCACAGAAGGTGGCCCGGAGAAGAAAAATTAGAACAGGATTGTCTTAAGAGCCTTTCTGAACCCCAGATGATTAGGGGCGCTACTCAGTTTCGGGGAGAGGTTATTCCAAAGTCTGGCCGCAGCGATAGAGAAGGCTCTCCCCCGATCCTTTCACGGTTAAACTTGGAGACAACCAAGAGGTTGGTGGTCGAAGAACGCAGAGCCCGTGTAGTAGGAACATAGCGAATGAATTTGGCTTGCAAGAACTCAGCTCCTTGGCCATGGACCGCCTTGTGCACAATACACAGGGACTTAAAGAGAATCCGCTGACCCACCGGAAGCCAATGCAATTGGCGGAGTACTGGGGAGGTGTGGGCACCATAATGGGTGCCAGTAGCTAGCCTAGCCGCCAGGTTTTGCATGCGCTGTAACCGCTGTATGAGACCAATTGGCTGCGACAAATACAGGGAGTTACAGTAGTCTAGATGTGAGAGCACTAACGCAGCCACTAAGGGAGGGCGGAAGGCTTCTGGTATCATAGGTAGGGCCCTCTTAAGGAGCCTGATCTGGTGATCGGTGGCTTGGCACACAGCTGTCACTTGATTGGACATGGAAAGCGTAGCAGAAAGTATGACGCCCAAATTTCTCACTTTATCGACTGGGCTCAGAAGTGGGCCCAAAGAAGAGGGCCAGAAGGCTGAGGTCCACAGTGAGGAGTCCGGAGGGCAGCCCACCACCATTACCTCTGTTTTGTCGCCATTGAGTTTAAGCCAATTCTGGTCCATCCAATCCCCTACGGCTCTCAGGCAATCATGAAGACACAATGGAACCCTGCCCTGATCTTGATCTAAACGGATCAGGATTTGGGAATCGTCTGCATAGGAATAGCAATTGAGGCCGTAGGAGCGGATGAGGCAGACCAGTGCCCAGATATATATGTTAAACAAAATTGGCGAGAGTGAAGATCCCTGCGGGACACCACAGGTAAGGGAGCAAGGAGAAGAGAGGAAAGGAGGCATGGCCAGAGTTTGGGTATGATCTGAAAGAAAATAAGTAAACCAAGCAAGAACTTGGCCAGATATCCCAATTTGAGCCAAACGTGAAAGCAGAATTGGATGGTCAACCGTATCGAAAGCAGCTGATAAATCCAGCAGAATCAGAGCACCTACTCCACCTTTGTCAACTAGTCTGGACATATCGTCTTGTACCAACACTAATACACTTTCCATACCTCTCCCTGGTCTAAAGCCAGCTTGAGCGGAGTGAAGAATTTTGGAAGATTCCAAAAAAGAAGACAGGAGAGGAGTGATGAGAGACTCCAGGAAAGGGAATAAAGAGATTGGACGAAAATTAGCAGGAACTGTGGGGTCAAGTGTGAGCTTCTTAAGAAGGGGAATAACCCTAGCCGATTTAAACTCCATGGGGACCAAGCCGATTGGCATGAATCATTAATGGCCGAGGTAATGTCTGTTAGTAGATCAGGGGCCATCTTCTTTATAATGATGACCGGAATAGCATCCTCAGGAGACGAAGATTTAATTTTCAAAATAGCAGCTAAGACTTCTTCCTCACTGAAAAGGGGAAAAGTGGACCAGCTAGCTGATTGGTCAGTAGGGGGGGACTGATTCAGGTGTGGTAGCATCTGGTGTCCTTATTGCAAAAGATTTTGCAATATTTGAGCGAATCACTTCGATGATACTCATCGCCCTGGCATGGCCGAGACAGATTTGGTACCTGGACCTTCTCAGCATGTAGCGTTGCCTCCGATCAAGCTGCCGGTGGTTCAGGATCTTCTCACGAGAGAAGGAGGCGCAATCCTGCATCACGACCCAGGATCGCTGAACCTGAGGGCTTGGCTCCTGCAGCCCTGTAGTTTGGAGGGTATGAGTTGCCAGCGGACTGCAGGGAGGTCCTCACCAAAGCCAGGTCATCGGCTTTGAAGTGCTACGGTCACAAGTGGAAGCGTTTCGCTACATTTCGCTATGTGGTGCCGGTCACAGAAGATGACCCTTTTGTGGGTCATGGCCACACAGATCCTGCTGTATTTGCTATCCTTCGCCAAGCCCGGACTGGCATATGCCTTCATCAAAGTACATCTGGCGGCTATCTCCCACTACACCAGTTCACCAGGAAGATCTTCCCTTTGTTTCTACCGACTCGTCAAGGAGTTTCTCATAGGACTTTGCAGATCTTTCCTGCCAGTGAAGGCTCCTACCCCTGCGTGGGAACTCAAAGTGGTTCTGACAAGGCTTATAGGGGGCCCCTTTGAGACTTTGCATCAGGTCCCACTCAAGTTTCGCTTGTGAAAAATGGCTTTCCTTGTGACCATTACTTCTACCAGAAGGGTAGGTGAGATCCAGGCCCTATCCTGCAAGCAACCGTGCCTGACTTTCCACGAATCGTAGGTGGTGCTACTTACCCCATGCAGAGGGTTCCATCGGAATTCCACCTCAACAAGTCTTTGGTCTTACCTGGTTTTTTCCCGTAACCTTTGTTGCCGGCGGAAAGGGTATGCACTCACTGGACGTTGCCTGTGCCCTGAAGTTCTACATGACACACACACAGAGTTTTCTGAAGACTTCACAGCTGTTCCTGAAGTTTGGTCCTGTCAACCATGGGAAGGCCCTGTCTCCGGTTGCATCACGCACTGTCATCGGTTGGCTAACCGACCACTGCCCGGATGTCTGAGAGCACGCTCCACCACAGGGATCAATGTGACGGCGGCGTTCCTGTCCGATATGATATGGTGTGGTATTTATAACGCGCCTGTACAAAAGTGTTTCTAGGCGCGACAAGACAAGGGGGGAAACAAGGGAGGACAAAATAACGATATTACTAGGCCTTGTGTCATTCAGAACGCAACGGTGCAGGAAGAGGGAAGGGGAGAAGTGCAAGTGGGTAGGAGAAGGGAGAAGTGTAGTTAACTCACAATTGCAGCCAGCGGGTGGCTCATAGTGTAGAGAGAAGGGACTGTATGGTTGCAGATACAGACCCTCAAGTGCTGGGGAGTCCGGAGGCAGTGCGAGGGCAACCGGACATGAGCGAGGGCAACCGAACAAGAGCGAGGGCAACTGGCATGTGCGAGGGTAACCGGACATGAGAAAGGGCAACTGGTGTGCCCCTGCTCGACATCTGCTGGCTGCTACGTGGAGGTCCATGCACACCTTCACAAAATGTTACTGCGTCGACAGATTCCAGGGAGGAGTCTAGAGTTGGCCAAGCAGTGCTACACAGCCTGTTTGCTTGATGTCAGTCTGTTCCAGGGTTAAGTGTAATTGCTTCTGTTGAGTTTTGCCACCTCCCGTGGTTGTGTAATGTTGTACTGCTATGTATTCGTTATTCATGAGCATGTGAATCCATGCCAGACCCCATGCTGGAGAAGGTATAAGTTACTTACCTGTAACTATTGTTCTCCAACATGGGTCTGGCATGGATTCAAATGTGAACCCTCCCTGCGGCCCTTCTGCTGCTCTTTTTAGTCATACTGCCACTTTACGTGCTTACCAAATCTGAAGATTGCTGCCAGAGGAGGGGCTTAAGGAGAGGACTGTCATTGGATGGGGGCAGTATGACCCAGAGGACAGTGATTAGTTTAGAGGAGAAATACAGTTTGTAAGTGAAAGTGAAAGTGTTTTTTCTTTTACCGAGGATTCCCAGCCTAACGACGGGGAATATTCATGAGCATGTGAATCCATGCCAGACCCATGCTGGAGACCAATAGTTACAGGTAAGTAACTTAAACCTTCTCATGCGGCAGCATATTTTAAGGCTAGAGAGAATTTGAGGTTCTACACCTGAAGCAAATGCATGAATCAACTAACTTAGTCAGACCTCTCAGTAATTTAGGCATATCCACCAAAATGAGTTGCTTTCTTAATCGCATCCTTAAATAACAAAAGCATTATTCTAAAGGCAATAAAGTGAACAAACTGCTATCTGTAAAATTCGAACAACTCCGAGCCCCAAATCGCAATTCTCGTCTCAGTCATGAACAGTAGCAACTTTGTTTCGGTTCGGAGAAATCCAATGCAGTCTTTCAATACTCAATGTCTGGCCCATCTTTACCTCGTGGAGCTTAACCCACAATTAAAATGCCTAAAATATCATGATAGGGAGACTTTGGAAAAATCTATTTCTAAAGAAAGTAAAGGCTGCGCTATTTAACTCGCAAACATCTCTCAGATGTTACATGATTTTATACTCTTTGCCCTCCCATTTAATGTAAGTGCGAAGACTGGACAGTCCAAATGCTAACGAAAAACTGTAAATGGAGCCCACAGATATGTGTAGCTTACAGATGGTTTAGATTTCTATCCATTGCGAATCACACCCCTGCTAGAGCTCAGGGGTAATTTAAATTAGCTCATAGAAGATATTTTTTCTAAGTGTAGTGATGAGATGTATTTATTGAGCATGATAAAGCTTTTATATGCAAACTGTCCTTGCTATGTTGTGTAATTGTAGTCTTTACACTTCACTTTCACCAAAAGCTGACAAGCCACTTGTGTTTAATTTATTTTTAAGCTTGGATACATTGCAATGCCTGCAATCGTTGTGCTCTTCAAAGTCATCCGTGTGGCTTTGCCAAGGATGGATGCTTCATCTGTGGGGAGACTGACCACAAGCAGAGGAACTGTCCTAGCCATTCTACTAAGGAAGAAACCTCTAAGTAAGTGAACCAGCCCATTTCTGTACACCAAACTGCTACCTAGAATTCTCCATCCACCAAACATTTGTATTATAATGCGTTAAGAATCTTGTGTGCCCATGATAACATCAGTATACATATTTACATGTATCCCACATTGATAAATATTCATTTTGTAACAGAAAGAAAGTGTTTGCATGCTGTAAATGCTTCTTTAATGAGCGCATGGTTTTTTTTGTTTCCATGTTCTTCATCACACAACCCCAAGCAAAGGAGTCCAGCATTTTCTAGTTAGGAAAATAAATATATATTTGCCTGGGACTGATAAAATGTTGCCTCCTTTTATCTCAGTTTGACTGTGTTAAGACTAAAATCAGAATGGTTTCATAGTTTTACCTGAAACGAATTTTCCAAATAATGAAAACATGTAAGTTGTACGTTTTCTTCAGTCAGCGTGATGAATGTTTTTTGCAATCAAATATATTTCCATATTTGTTATACATGCAGATTTGTTAACTAAAATGATACCAACAAAAGCTTTTCATTTCCGTAATTGTCCTCATCGAGGGTGGAGCTCATTCAAACCTAAGATCATCGCTTTCCTCCTGGACTTCTGTGTCAACATCCAGAAGTGTCGTAGCCTTGGTTGCAGACTGATACGGGAGGACACCTGCTTGAGTGACAATGACAGCACTGGGAAGCAACGAATAACATGTGGGGGCTGAGCCGCCTGGAATACGGGTGGCCCATAGGAAACTGAATCCAGGGGTCTGATGCAATCTGTGCATGGGCGTAGGGCATGGGGGGGGGGATAGGCAGAGGCGTAGGAGACCCATAAACTCTGGGGGGGACAGGGGACACCTTGGGACTTTGCTTTTTTTATTTACTTATTGTGTTTTATTCAAAGATCTCGACTTTTCCCAAAATTAAAATAGCAGTATGTATTAAATAACATATATCATCATTTTATAAAACAAGAGAAAAGAAGAAAAGAAAACAGAAGAAAATTAAGAAAAAGAAAAGCAGTTCAGAGTACAAAATCCTTCAATTTGGCATCTCACTTCAGAAGGCTCCGTTCACGTAAACATTTTACCACTTCCCAGGTTAAAAGGTTTTCATGGCATGAGCATATCTCGTCCCAAAAAGATTGGGTGTCCACCCACCATTCCTGGCTTGTCCTGTGTTCTGGTCTTTCTTGCACCCCTCTCTCACCTGCACACACTGGTCACCCCATGCTGCAAACCATCCCTATCTTTCATCTGCACTCCGTTCTTGTTCCCATTTCTCCCCTCCCTTGCTTCTCTCTTTTTCTGTCCTCTGCACCCTTTCTACCCTTTTTTCACTTTGCAGTCCCACTGTCGAACGGAACTGGGGAGAGCATGCTAAATCCTTGGTCATACAGTTAAGACGGGCATTGCGTATCTTCTCTTTCTTACACCTAGAGACTTCCAGCCTGACTTGGGCATAGCTTTCTGTGGAATGGTAGTCTCATGGCGCAGTTAGATTGTTAGGCTACTGGCAATGTCTTCTTGATGGGGAGGGCCTTAATTATGATGTAGAACATTGTGTAGAGAAGGTGAGTTGGGAGTGAAAACCTGTGAAAAACGACCAGTGTGGTGGCACTGTGAGTGTGATTGTATTGAGAAGAGCGTGTGATTACACAAGCTGCCACATAAAGTCCGTTTAAAGGGGGTAGAGAGGAGCCGAGAGGAATGTGTTGCCTTATTCTATGGGCAAGATGATGAGAGCCTTGCTGTCAGGATCTCCTGTGGGTCTTGTGCAGAGGTAGCACAAACTCCTGCCTCCCCGTAAGGTCTTGGCAGGTCTGGAATGGCTGCCCCTCAACTTTTGCGCAAACAGCATGACCCCAGACTGACAGCGGTTTTGGGCCTGTGTACCGCCTCATACTTGCCAGCACTACTGATTTAGGCAGTAGGCGGGCTATTGCTTTTTAAGCAGTCCTAATACCTACAAATTTGGCTGACAGATCCTACTGCATTTTTCAGGTAATTTATGTGACTCTAAGGCAATTAATCTGTCTGTGCAGTCGGTGGATAAGTGATACATTTGAGTGATGGGCTCAGATCAATCCACTGACCTGAAAGCTAGATGACTCTGACCTGCAGTCTTGCAGGGACAGACCTTATGTTAACCACCAGTGAAGGCAAGTTGCAGAGAGTACCACCATCACACAGAACCTGCCTATCAGACTGAGGAGGGTATCAGTCTGCATGTTGTTCAATGTTCCAAAAAACATCTGTTACGCTATGATGTTCCCGGCCAAACTCTGGGTGATCCATAATGGCAAGACCTGGTTCTTCACTACCCCTGCAGCTGCGGACCGTTTTATCTCAGATATTCCCGATCCTGACGGGCCCCGGGAGGAACCTAACAGTTGACGCTAATGCAGTCAGCACCTACCGGCTGTTATAGTGAATCTCCTCTTTTTCTATTCAAGTGCCTCTGAACGTTCCTTGAATTGAGGTTCCAATAAGGCACATACAACAACACGTCTTGTATCTTCACAATGTCAACAGAAGGACCCCCTCCTCTTGATTCCTTTTACAATGTCCACAAACACCAGGGGATATATCTCCCTTCCCCTTGTCTTTTCCACAATGCTCAACATGTTCACAGCCTAACTGGTCCACTATCATGCCAGGCACTGTGACTGACATTTTTGTGTGTAGTTCATTGCTAGGTGTGTATCCCAACTCCTTCTTGACTTGTGCTGATTCTTAACATTTTGTACCTGGTCCACTGTCCTGCCTAGGTATTCTTGTTGTCATTTCCCAGACCCCTGTGGTATTGGCTTCTCTCTTGGGTCCCAGATCCCTTTGGTTTCTTGCTTTCGGGTTCCAGACCCCTTTTGGCTTTTTACTTTTGGGTTCTAGACCCCTTTGGCTTTGTACCTGGTTCACTATTCTGCCATGTATTCTTTTTTGTCGGGTCCCAGATCCCTGTTGCTATTGGCTTCTCTGTAATGGGTCCCAGACCCCTTTGGTTTCTTGCTCTTGTGTCCCAGATCCCTTTGACTTCTTACTCTCGGGTCCCAGACAATTTCGGTTACTTGCCCTTGGATCCCAGACTCCATTGGCCTCTTTCTCTTGGGTCTCAGACCCCTTTGGCTTCTTGCTCTCTTGATCTGGGCAGCCCTGGTGGTCCTCCACGAAGAAGATGGCTCTGGAAGACACTCCTTATTGGATGCAGGTCCTCGACCTTTAAACCACTGCAGTATAGTCTCTTCGGGTTCCCAGCAAGCCTCCCGGTTTCCCAAACCTCTTCTGGGTGCTCACTGCTCTCTATCGGCTGCTTCTGGGTCTCTCTGCTTTCCAGTTCTATGGCAGCTCCACAGTGGCTTCCTGCCTTTGGGCATTGTGTCCCAGGCGGACAATGCACTCCAGCTCCCTCGATTAGCTGGCATCTCATCTTCCTGCTTCCAGACATTGCCCGACCATGGCAGAGCTGTCCGGGGCGTCTGTACTGACGGTTAAGCGTCATGTCTTTGGTTGCTTCGCTCGGCTCCTGACCATGTGCTCCGCAGCTCCTGGTTCCTCCGGTGGAAAATCTCTCACTGTGGTTGAATTTCCCTCTTCTGTTTCACTCGTTTCTTGGCCAATAGAAAGTCCACAAAGACTGGACTGCTCAGTATGTTTAACAGAGGTGCTCTTTATGCTATGCTTCTGCACCTCCTCCTCATCTCAGTGCTGATCTTGAGGACTCCTAGTGAGTCAGTTAGATTAGTCCTCATCCAAGTGCTCCCTGCCTTACTGGTTTTAAGGAAACAGACAGGAACACTGGGGATGGTGTTGTAGGGGGTTAGAGAGGAAGGATGATTAGGGTTAGGTGGGCTATGGGTATACCATTCTCCCCCAGATTGTTACTAAACCCATAGGGGGCTTCCCTCACCATCAGATCGACCTACTGAGTACCACCCCCAGAGGGGACTATTGGGTAGCAGCCTCACCTACCTGGCCTCGTGGGAAGGGGCTCCCGCAGGGGAGAGGTGATGACATCCGGGGATTCGTCACACAGAGTAGAGTAAATCTGCTTTCTGGCCATAAAATTGTCGTTAGGCCAATTTTACCCAATCGTATGTCTTTACCTGCTTCTATATTTTAGGACTGAATTAAGCCTTTTTGAGAACTTATGAGCCTGTTTTCATGTCCCCCTCCACTATTCTTTGGAGCATGGGAAGGTCCTGATTTTGGTGTGAAGCAAGGCTAGGCAAAGTATATTTAGTATTTTCTACTCCTTCTTGAGGCTCAACAGCAACAATACATGTACCCACATGTAACTAGTGGATGAAATTAAAGAATCTGTTAGGTGGATTTCCATTGTTTAACCTGGATTTGTAATCCATGGCTTTAGACTGTTTTGGGGGTAAACACCAGTAGGTAGTTATTTACCCCTTTCCATTCAATAGGTTTAAAATAGTTGGTATGACCTAACCTTTCAACTGTCACCTATCCTGACAGCAGTACTGTAAGCATATTGTTACGTTTTGCTTGGCTATACAGATTGTTGATTGTAGACTTTAGATTTCTGGAAGTGAGTAGGGGGAAGTGTAATATGCTAGGACTATATTCAGCTATATTTATTGTCAATATTCTGAGACTTCTTATTCTAGGACTATTTTACCTTTAATGCTTCTGCATTACCTTTAAAGGGGAATACATACACATAAATGTTAAATAAGAGTGAAAACATTATTTGTGCGTTTCTGTTAATGGGTGCAAAGAAGCAGTATGTAGAAAGTGTCAATGCTTATTGTTTTAGGGATACAACTGTGAAGTGAAGTTTTCGATTACATCAAAGGATAATAATTTACATAAGGGTAATTAGAGTTGGTTTCAAGATGTTCTCAGAGTAGGCCCACAATACTGTTGCAGATCAGTTCAGTAGTAAATTGATCAGTTCATCAGGGTGTGATGAATCCGATAGTGTCATCACCGCTTTCCCGGCAGTGACCTCTCCCCGTGTGGCCAGGGGACAGCAGTCGCTACATGATCCTGGCCCTGCAGGTGGCTATATCAGGGAGGATCACATGGGGGGAGGCAACCCTCAAGAGAGTGACACGACATCATTGGATGAGACACGGTATCCCTTCCAATCAATGGACCCTAAACCCCCTTCTTACAACCTTAAGAACCATCCCTTCCCTAATGGGCTCATTGGTTGTACTTATCCTACCATTCCCCTAAAAAGTACTGGGATGAGGAAGGATAGGAGTATCCTCAATGAAGATCACTTTCCTAGTACTGTGACAAGGAAAATCCCCAATGACTCAGAACAGCGTTTTAAGATCAGTACTTTGATGGGGGAGAAGAATGGAGGAATGAGGATTACCTCTAAGAACAACACACCGCAGTCTAGTCTTTCCCAAAATCCTATTGGCCAGAACTAGTATAAAAGCAAGGAACGACCGGAAGTGTGAGAGACCCTCCCTGAAGGACCTAGCTGCAGGATTTGTTTGTTGGAGAAGGGGAATTTCACTGCTGTTCCAGAGAAGAGAAAACCCTTGCACCCCAACAACTTGTGGAGAATTGGGGACCGCTAGGGGAACCCCGGGATTTGCTGTGCTCCCCAGATAGGGGTGAACCCTTGGACACCAGCAGTGTGTCAGAGAGAAGCTGAAAGCTCCCTCACTGGGGAACTGCAGCTGACAGTGGGACGTTTAAAACCGCTATTGCTAATGCTGCGAGGGAGACGCTGGCTTGAGAGGTCCTGTCCTCTTGGTGCTGACCAAGAGACTACTGGGGTGCTGCAAGGTCTGTGAAGCCAAGGAGAGCATACGCTATGAGAGGAAGAGGAAGAAAGGCTTCCTGGCAGACGCTGCTATCGAATGGCAACCTCCACGCTGTTTGAGCCCAAAGACACCCAGAGCAGGTGAGCGGGAACCAAGAGGAGCACAGAAGCCATGGTGCAGAGGTGGCAACCCCAGAGAAACAGCAACGGACGCAGAAGAGCCACTGCAGACTTTCCACAGGAGAGATAACGCATGCCATAGAAAGCCGGTGAGTCTTCCCAAGGAAAGTCGGGGCACTGGGGCACTTCAGCAAGCATACCAAAGGCAAACAGAGGGAATGAAACATATGAGAAAGAGCGACAGACTCGATATCTCTTAAGAGAATCATTTTTGGGAGGCAAAGCCAGAGGGAGGTCAAGGGAGGAAAAGAAAACCCTCAGTCGTGAATTTTTGCAGAACAATATTAGTAGAGAATATAGGACCCGCACCCAAGGGAGGCAAAGCCCGAGTGAGGTTAAGGGGGGAGAAGAAACCCCCTTGCCTTGTGGACTTTTACAAAACCATAACAGTTACAGGTATGAGACCTTACACAAAGGGAGCGAAGCCCAAGATGGGTTAAGGGGAGAAAAAGAGAGCTTTTAACCTTTTGAACGTTTGCAAAACCACAAGTCTTCAATTGTGTGTAAAGTGTGTTCTTATGAGAAAGTCCTGGCAGGAGAGTATACCAGACAAAGTCAAGTTGAACAGTGTGAAAAGTACATCATATGAGGAAGTACTGATAAGGATACATCAGAAATAGCTAAAGACTATATTGAAATCATACAAAGAGGATAAGAAACCTGGCAGGACAGTACACCAGGTATCCTGCCAAGATTAAAACCCACAGCTGCATTGTTTTGCACAACAGTTGTTTTGTTGAACAAAAGAACCTCAAGGAAACTGATGCATATAAATGAGTAACGCACAGTGAAGAGGAATCATAGGGGAAGGGAACAATCCCCTGGAACTGTGAAGTTTATCCATAGGGAACTTTTATGTCGGAGTTACGTCTTTCCTTTTGAACTTTAACATTTGTGCACTTTCGAGGCTAAAGGCATTACCTTTTTCGCCTTAGAGTTTTTTTTAGCATGTGAGGGCCAGAATAGTACTTTGGACACAGGACATTTTGCTTTGGTCATCTTGACATTGGACAGACCCTTAGTTTTGTGTTGGGCATGGAAATACCTCTTAGAATAGGGGCAGAGAGGCATTTTCCAACCCCTTTTATGTTTCAATAAAAGTGTATGGTCAAAGTCATGAACCCAGTATCTGTATCTCCTTCCTGCCCCCTCACAAGGGAAAGTGGTTTCTGTTGCACTAAGCTCCGGAATCCAACTGTCTCTAAAGCCTTTTGTTGGGTATATCACTATTTTCTGCCGCAAAACCCACCACAGCCTTTGGTGGCCAGGCATCTGATTAACATCATGACAATATTGTGAGGAGGCTTGAAATATGGGTTAGAGATGCGTTTTTCTTAGAGAATATAGCTGGATTATTGGAGAGCCATGACATGACATGAATTTAATATCTGTTATGATTATGCTGGATAGAAATGTACCCCGGCTCCATCGGCAATATAAAATATGGGTACTGCAACCTGAAATTAATGAGGAATAGAAGTTGGCTACATCACTCAATGTGTGTCCTGCGTTCACATATGTGATCTTGGACATGACCTTGCAACACAAAGTAAGAAACTGGGACTAGAAATGAAGGTATATAAACAATGGTGGCTTCTCAAAAGTAAACGGTAAGTTAATGAATCTGGTGCCGTCACAAGAATGAATTAACAAAGAAAAACCGAACCGATTTACTTTGCCAAACCCCTTTTGCAGGGATTACTTTTTTTTATCTACAAACCATTCAATTGTTGTGTGCCAAGTTTGTTAGGGAGAATTCTCATAAATGGCCGATTCCCCTTACCTAATGAGTCCCTCAGCAGCTTTGCTGGATTTCTAGGGCTTATATTTTTTACCTGATGGGAGTGTGAGTTTTTTTTCCACTCTTACATGTGTTTTGCTGTGTGTGTTTTTACTATTTTCATGATCTTGGGCTCTGGAGCCTCACCTACTCCATGAGCACCATTTTTTGTGTGCGTTACACAACACCTTCAGTGCAGTGACACAGGGTTGTCTTTTAGACTTCCCACTGACTCAATTTTTCTGGGACTGACTACTGTCCCCCAGAAACATGTAAAGTTGACATTAACATTATGTAGTCTCTTTAAACCACAGACCCAGTACACCCCATCTTACATAGAGTATTGGAAAGGGTTAAGTCTTATCCCTTTTTGTCTGTTTCTCTTGGAGCACTGTTTCGCTCCCTTTTCATCAAGACTTGGCTGGTGGCAGTGGTAACTACCCTATTTTTCATACCGCGGTTATCTTATATAACCATGGTATTATTTTAGGCTATCTCATTAGCCTCGAATATAAACCCGCTTGACCAAATATATTTTATTTTGGCTCCGGCTGGGTTTATTCGCCATTTCTTTTTGTTAAAGTCTTTCTCGTGTTTAACTCTGCGCGTCAAACCAGGTTTGGTTCCTTTATTCGTCATCTTTTCGTGGGCTTCTGCACAGAAGCCCTCCTTTAAGGCACCTGAAAGTGTGGGTAGGCAGGATGTGAGGGAGGGGTCTTAAGACCCCTACCATGGGTTCCCTTGGTAACCCAAGTCGCACTCCTGTTTGATTGGCTGGGTGACTGTCCTTGCCAGGACAGCCACCCTGCTGTGTGATTGACAGCCAGGCTGTGTGAATGGGGGAAAACTGCATAAAAAGCAGCTCTCTGGGACTGGAAAGGCAGAGTCGCCACTGGAACGAAAGAACCAACGAGGAGCTGAATCTTCTTCCCTTGAGCTGGTGGGACCAACCAGTTCGCCCAAACTGCAAGCCAGGACCCCTCCTCTGATCGAATTCGCTGTACAGAGCTATAGTGGACCCGATAGCCAGGAAGGTCGGACCCTGCTTGGGTTTTAAGGAGCACACCTTTTATTTGTTGCTTTGCTCTGCTGCTGGTTTGTTCGCTGGCCACCCTCCAGTCTTCCTACTTCTTGTCAGTCCGATAGTCGCTTCAGGAACCGTGAGCCTGCAGGAACTACCAGGAACTTCCGCCTCAACTACAGCTCCCTCTCCGTTTTAAGGTACTGTGCAAATCCGGTTGTTCGTTTCGTTCAGCCACGGTGAAAATGTGTGAACTCTTTCTTCAATCCGAGGGCTTGTCCTTCTCTTCTCTTTGAATTAACTTTTCTGCCAACCAACCTCGTCCGTAACCCGTGGCACGAACTTTACCGTGAACTGCCCTGAACCGTGTGATCTTGAGCAAACGACTTTTGTCCTATTGACTTTGGCCCTAAGCCTTTTCTACCTGATTCAATCACTGTAGTTCCTCTTGCTCAATTGCCCTGAGTACTTACCTGTTGGCGTGGTTCAATTTCTATTAACTGTGTGTTACCCTCCCTTTTAAATTGCTGGAATGCCATTTTGCTCCCACTTAATTTTATGAGCTTAACTTGTCTGGAACTTATTGGCAGTGGTGTGGTGTATTAAGAGTGTGATTTTTAAACTGCTTTACTTAGTGAATTGTTATACAACTGATGAGTAAATAAATGTATATTCTTTTACTTGGAAACCTTGAGTCAGTGTTTGTTTGAATCATAGTAATTGCTGTCCTTTGTGTAACTATTTGATACTGCTCACTTACTCACTTACTTTTGAGATAAGTCTGGCTGCTCAGCCATCGCTACCACTTTTACTGTGTAGTACAGGCTTGTACCAAAGGGGAATTTGTACTGTCACTTGTAGTCTTAATTGTGTGGTGTTCCCAAAGTGTACTGCATGTAATTCTGCCTAACAAAGTTTCTATCTCTCTCTCTCTCTCTCTCTCTCTCTCTCTCTCTCTCTCTCTCTCTCTCTCTCTCTCTCTCTCTCTCTCTCTCTCTCTCTCTCTCTCTCTCTCTCTCTCTCTCTCTCTCTCTCTCTTATTATTATTGTTGTTTATGGTTACAAAAAAACCTTTACAATTACAATCAGTAAAAAAAAGGACGATTAATATAACAAAACATTACAATTAAATATAGTCAACAATCAAATACAAAATAATTAATTAAAAACAACCGTATCAACAGACAAATACAAGAATTCATACTCATAAATTCTTAATTTCATAGAGGAATTACAAGCATCAATGTTACAAATCACAGTTAAACTTAACAAATCAAAGGTAAAAGAACCCAATTTTCAATGGTAACCATATCATCATCGGCAGCCAGTAATCATAACAGTGCATAAATTCCGGATAGTAGCAAGAGTAGTCGCAGAGTTCGCACCAACCACAATTTATGATAGACTCATCCCTAATTGCTGTTCACTTCAACCAATTCGGAACCAGCAGTGGCTACTGATTTTTCAACTAGTTTGCATTCTAGAATTATCAGAAAATTAGTTAAACTCAAAATAAGACTTTGAGACCTACCCCACATACATCTTTGCCATACATTTTCCCTGCTCAGGGTTGATCCTGAGCAGACATACTCTCCAAACATAACTTTCCTTTCAGGTTCAAAATTCACACAATAAACAGTTAGGTGTTTCAACGATTCTATAATATTGTTGATTTTGCAGAATCTACAGTACCCCATATTGGTCTTACTTTTGTATTGATTCCAATGCATCAATTTTTCATTTTTTTGTAGCTGATTTAAACGAAATCTCAGAAAACGCGTCCTAGCTACATGGCAAGGAAAAATGTTATGATACTTCGGATGATAGCCCCACTGCTTTGGAAATTTAGCGTATTCAGAGAAGGATTTATAGGTATTTATCTTGTCAACCAAAAGACACCAATAGTAGCGACAAGATTTTTTTTTTTTTTAAACTTTTATTTTTGCTGGCAGAGGCAAACAACATACAGACACATCTGAGGCATACGAACAAATTTGTAGCATATACATGCGCATACAGAACATATTGGCAAAGATACGGCGACAGCAGTCGGGGAGCAACATATCACAGGGGGCCAAAACACTGAGCCGCTGACTGAGGGGCTAGGAGGATTCATCCGTCGAGGAAGTGTCATTTGAGTTAATCAAGTAACTGTTGAAAGCCGACCATATGTTTTGAGGTCGAGAACGCACTGAGAGCATGCCCAGAAACTCCTCCTCACAATTTCGGGACCACGTAAGCAGATTTAACCATTTCTGGAATGTAGGGGGAGTAGGGCTCTTCCAGTTTTGTAAAACACATTTCTTGGCTACGACACAGCTCACATTTAAGAACCTAACAATGTCCTTAGCCCCTCCAGTCTGCCACACCCCAAACACAACCCCCATTGGATCGGGATCAACAACAGTATCGGTGATTGCGGACAGTGTCTCTATGACTTTACTCCAGAATGTGACCAGTTCCGGGCAGTCCCAAAACATGTGCAGGTGGTCAGCACCCTCGGCACCGCAGCGGGGGCACAGTCGAGGATCAGAACGAGCAAACTTCGAGATTCTACATGGAATGTAATACAACCGGTTAAGTAATTTATATTGTATGGTGCGGTAGCGGAAGTTTAGGGACACCCTGCTAGTATGGGAACACATCTTCTCCCACTGTTGATCTGTGAGATCCAGTTCCAGCTCGGAGGCCCAGCCAGCACGAGCCCTGGATGGAGGGGGAGAAGCAGCGGACAGGAGGAGCTTGTACAATGAAGAAACTACCCCATGGGCGCCACCCGAGTTAGCAATGTAAGCAATTCCAGGAGAGTCCTGGGGCTCAATGGGGAAGACAGGGCAGGCATTTCGAAAGGCAGCGCGGAGTCTGTAGAACTGCAGAAGCTCCAGAACCGAGCCCGAGTGCCCCGGCCTCCACGTTTGCGGTGTTATGAACTGTCCCTCCAGATAGAAATCAGTGAGGGCACCGTAACACAGGGCCTCCCAGTGTCGCGCCAGGGCGGTATCGTGTGTGGGTTCCAGCCCGGGAAAGCTCCAGGCGGGGAGCCATTTGTAGTATGGGTATTGCTCGTCGCAAGTTTTAAATATCTGGCCCCAAGCCTGCACCGTAGTCCGGACCGGGTCAATGGGCGAGTCTGGCACATACTGCCGGTCTAGAATCAGGGACATTACATCAGTGCCTGCTGCTGCCAGAAGCTCGAGTTTGACGTGGGGACGGGGTGGGGGCCCAGGGTACCAGTAAGATGCGAACTGCGCCTGTGAAGCAGTCCAATATCGCAGCAGGTCCGGGGCTGTGAAGCCCCCGTTGTCATAGGATAATGACATATCCGACCACTTTTTACGCACAGCACCAGAGTGCCATAGGAATTGAGCGAACAGTTTGTGCAGGTTCACGAAGTATCTCCTACCCGGCCAGACGGGGCCATTACTAAATACATATAACAACTTGGGGAGCAATATCATTTTTACCAGCGAGAGTCTTCCGGCCAGTGATAGTCTAAGGGCACGCCAGC
Organism: Ambystoma mexicanum; assembly: GCF_040938575.1. Lineage (NCBI taxonomy): Eukaryota > Metazoa > Chordata > Amphibia > Caudata > Ambystomatidae > Ambystoma > Ambystoma mexicanum. The sequence goes on along the minus strand of NC_090937.1, from coordinate 1,259,943,603 downwards.
GTGTAACCTTGGCCTCGGCCTGCTCTGCAACAGTCCGGTAATTGTCTGCTAGTAGCGAGTCTTTGGAGAGGGACACCTGAACCCCCAAGTACTTGATCCCATCCGGGGACCAGCGGAGCGGGTACTCGGTGGTGGGCTGTATCGTGGAGCTAGTGAGGGGGAAAATCTCAGACTTAGTATAATTTATAGTAAACCCCGAGTATTTACCTATGCGGGTGATGTCACGCAAAATTGGGTCCAGATGAGCCGCTGGGTCTCTTACAAAGAGCAATACATCGTCCACATAAAGCGAGATAATCTCAGGGGAGTCTTTCAGCCGCACCCCTTTGCGCGCATGCCGTTCCCTGACATAATCGGCCATCGGCTCTATGGCCAAGGCAAATAGGATCGGGGAGAACGGGCAACCCTGTCGAGTGCCTCTGAAGAGAGGGAACAGACCGGACGTCTGGGAGTTAACTCGCACCCTGGCCACCGGGGAAGTGTACAGTAACCAAATGTATGCTATCATGTTGAGCCCTATACCCATATTTTCTAAAACCAACCAAATATATTTCCAAGACACCATGTCAAACGCCTTCTGGGCATCCAGTGTGACCGCAACCGCACTCACCCCTTGGTCAATGCGTGACATTACATTAAGCAGCCTTCTAATGTTGTGTGATGTTGATCTCCCGGGAACAAAGCCTGACTGATCATCATGGACCATGTACGACATGACCGGGAGGAAGCGGTTAGCAATCACCTTGGCGAAGATTTTGGTGTCCAAGTTCATTAGTGAGAGGGGCCTATATGATCCGCACTCATTAGTGGGTTTACCAGGTTTGAGCAGGACAGTGATGACAGCCTCACGCAATGATGGGGGAAGGGCACCCAGCCAGAGTGACTCGTTCCAAACTTCTAGTAGTTTGGGGGCCAGAATGGCCACATGCTCCTGATAAAACTCGGCTGTCAGCCCATCCGGACCAGGTGCTTTTCCTTTAGGGAATTTAGATATAGCCTCAACTATTTCATCCAGAAGGATGGGGGAATCCAATTGGTCTCTGGTTGCGGGAGAGACAATAGTCGTGGGGATCTGCTCGAGGAGGTTACGCATTTGGACCTCACTGTGCTCGGGGGGTTGGGTGTACAACTCTGAATAGAAGTCCGTGAAGACCTCCAAAATACGTTGGTCAGACCACAGTTCCGACCCCTGGCGGTCCTTGACACAAGAGATCTGTGCTTGGCCCCACTCATCCCTGGCCAATGCTGCCAGGGTCCTGCCGGGCCTGTCTCCCTCTCCATATTTACGGGCAGCCTGCGGACGACTAAAATAGTGAACTTCCCTAGTAGCCTGTTCATTAAAGAATTGGAGTTCCTCACTGATCCGGGACAGGATAGCAGGGTCAACGGATGTAGGAAAGGCACTCTCAAGTTCACGCAGTTTGGCTTCAGAGCGGGCAAGGGCAGCCCTAATGGCCTTGAGGACTCCCGCCTCCCTAGATATGGACATTCCTCTGATGAAGACTTTGAAAGCCTCCCACCGGACCCCCATAGAGGTAGCCTGGGGCGTATTAAGCTCGAAATAGGACTGGATATCGGACAAAATGTCAGCCCTAAAGACTATGTCCTGTAAAGCCAATGACTTGAAGCGCCATGTGTTAAGGTACTGGACAGGAAGAACATGTCAATTCTGGAGGAGCTATCATGCACAGAGGAATAGTGAGTATATTCACGCGTCTGCGGGTGCATTACCCGCCATGGGTCTTGAATGTCAAGGGTGGTGCTGTGTGCAAGGAGCTTGCGGGCCGCATTGGAAAGGAGTCTGGGGACCGTGCCTGTTCTAGCCAATGTGGTGTCTAATATAAAATTCATGCCCCCCCCCAAATGATTTGCACCCCTACGTATTCCAGCAATATGGAGGCCACCTGGTCGATAAAGTCGGGAGAGTCCACATTAGGGCCATATGTGTTAACTAGCAGATATTCCCTGTTGGCTATTGCGCAGTGTAGGATGACATACCTCCCCTCCGGGTCAATGTAGCTCTTATGGGGCACGAACTTGAGTGACCTATGGATCATCGTTAATACCCCTCTGGCGCGGGTCGAGTAAGCAGTAGAATATCTGTGGGGACCCCACGATGGTGCCATGCACCTGGCCAGCCGGCCTTTACAGTGTGTTTCCTGCAAAAGCAGAATCTTACAGCCATGCCTGTTGGCATAGGCCATGATTTTGCGCGTCTTGGTGTAGTTGCTTAAACCCCGGACATTCCAGGACATCACTATTGTGGACATTTCAGATGCCTAAGGTACATCCCACAGTCACTGCCGGAACCCACACCCTGAATGAGGAGAGCCCCCACAGGGGTGCCCCTCCCACCACTGTCGCCACAGTTCAGATGTGAAATTAAGCCATCTCGGGTGTAGAAGACCCGATGTGACGCGGTCTGTCAGTCCGCCTCTGCCTTTTCCTATAACATTTCTCCAAACCCCAACAGTACCACCCCCCTCCCTCACTGCCCACCCCCAACTTGCAGTGTAAATCCCCCACCCCCCTGTGCCGGTGTCACCAGTAAACCCGACTCTCCCCAAGAGGTAGAGGTCGGAGGGCGAAATCCAACCAGTATACGCCCGATTCAAAGCCCAACAGGGGCAAATAAACAGTGACAACCAACAAAACATGAACATTGCAATCGCAATTAGGGTTGCTGTTGCCGTGTGGGCGGCTCTGAGAATAACATGTAGGACAGCAAGTGCTGCCGGATGAAAGTTCTGCTACGGACGGATCTCCAAATAGGTCTCCATTCCTAGCTGAACGTTGCGGGCGAGACAAGACCAAGAAGTAACTAGGGCACATGGCCGGCACAGCGCCCCGTGGGGCAGGGAGAGTGCTGCCGACCACAGTCAGGTCTAGTCTCAGCCCCATCAGACGCCAGAGGAGCTTGGATCGTTGAGTGTAGAGTACGTTGTTGCCATATACACGTTCCGAGTCTCGGATTCACTGGATTGATAAATGGGTTCCGGGCAGTGTCTCTCTGGATCACTCGTCCTCGGCAGGGGTTCCCGCCGGATTGGGGAGTGGCAAGTGTACCTCAATGAATTTCACCGCCTCCTCCGGGACAGTGAAGAAATATAGTTTGCCATTATAGGTAATCTTGAGGCGTGCCGGGAAAAGAATGGCATAAGGAACATTTCACTCTCTAAGAAGCTTCTTGACTCCAATGAACTGGCGCCTCTCCTGCTGCACCGCTGTTGAGAAATCTGGAAAAATCCTTATAGTGTGTGAGTCAAGGCGTCGGTCTCCCTTCTCCCGCGACAGACGGAGGATAAGGTCTCTGTCCCGATAGTTGAGAATTCTGGCTATTATGGGCCTAGGGATGTCGCCCGGTTTGGGCCTTGGTGATAGAGCACGATGAGCACGCTCAACAGTGAAGTACAGCGACAGGGCCGGGTTACCCAGCAGATCCTTGAGCAGGGTTTCCACTGCATCTTCCATGCGCCCCTTAAGGGCATTTTCAGGGACTCCGATAATTCGTAGATTATTTCTGCGAGAACGGGATTCGAGGTCGCCGCACTTGCTCTCACACTACGCATGTCACGCGACAGGGAGGCAACAGTGTTCTGCAGCACATGTATTTAAAAAATTCATCCTCATTTGCTGATATCCGATTCTCAGCGTCAGTAATTCTGGTCCCCGCCTGATCCACCCGTGTTTTTAATGAGGCGACATTGGCGTTGATGTCGTCCAGCTTCTCGTGGAAAGAAGCAAAGTTTTTGGCCATCGATTCCATGAGTGTAGTCAGATCAGGGGGTGAGGCAGTGGGATGGCGGTCCACTTCCCGCTCCTCCTGTATGGGCGAGTCGTGATCCTCCTCTCCCCTCGGGACAGCCCTGGCGAATCTATCCATGGCTCCCCCCTTGGAAGACCCCTTGGTCTTGTTAGGCATTGTGGATTCAGATTCAGGATTGGCGCTGAGCAAAGATGCGGTCACTGAGGGAGAAAGCGTGGTCCCTAGGCCAATGGGGCAGGGTAGAGATGTCGGTATATCCCCAGCAGTGAGGGAGGCAAGTTCCAGTAGAGATGAGGGTTGCCACAGGGGCTGCACTACCGGGGGGGGCACCCAGTACAGATGAGGGCAGCAGCTGCCCCACAATCAGCCCAGTCACTGCGCAATCGGTATCAAAGCGGGGGCCAGGCGCCCAGCATGTAGGATGTCGTGCAGCAGAGGAGAAGGAATGTGCGCCAGGGGCACGGGCCTGGTATATATCCTCGTGGCGCGTACTCCAGCGGGGAAAAATCTGGGGGGCGTAGCAGGCCCCGGGGTCTCCGGTGGTCAGCAGGCCAGCAGCGTGGTGAAAGGCATGTGGGTATCACAGCCGCCCAGAGCGGGACTCCCTCCCCCCCCCCCCCCGCACCTCACCTCAATATAGCAGCAATCAGCCCAGCCGCGGCACAATCAATCCTCACAGGCCAGCAGCGGGGGCCCACAGCCGGGTAGAGAATGTGGGCCGGGGCGCGCTCCAGCGACGGCCCCACCAGCGAGTCGCAGATGTGGTGATTTGTCCAGGGGGGGCAACCGCAGCCAGCCGCCCAGCCGCACGACCCCGATCGGGCCTAGCAGGGCACCCGGAAAGGCGAGTGGGGCACTCAGGCGTTGACTCCCCCCGCCTCGGTGGTAATCGACACCCGCCCAGGGCCCGCCGCGCCAGCCCCGCCACGGCACGTCCACTCTACACGGGCCGGCGGCGGAGGCTCACGGCCGGATGGGTGAAGGGCAGCCCCAGCGGGTCGCCGACAGAATGATCCACGCAGGGGGGCAGCCGCAGCCCGCTTAACAACTCCACAGCCCCGATCGGGCCTCCGCCAGCCCAGCGGGGCTCACAGATAGGCGGGCGGTGCACACAGGGGCTGCGCCCCGTCCCGCGTCCCAAAGCACGGCAGACCGCCAAGCGGAGGGGACAGGAATCAGGACGATGCCGACGCTGCGGCCTCCGCGAGGCAGTGGGCCGCTGCAGCAGGGGGCTCGTCCGGAGGCTTCCCGGCTCGGGGACAAGCCGGAATTCTGCAGGCTGCAGCACGGCAATGAAGGGCAGCAGCCCAGCCGAGATGTAGATCGATTGTACACCGTTGGTCGCAGATGGAAGCAGATGTCCGCCAAGCCCACACGGAGCTCAAAGGCTAAGCAGCCATCTTGGGCTGCTCCACAGCGCCACTAGTAGCGACAAGATTTAAGTTTACATGAGGGGAGTCCTAATATCAGGTCCTCTTGACTAATCATGGTGGCAGATAGTAATTCCTCAATTTTATTTCTAAATTTCAAAAAAGAAGGCGGATGGCCTTGGGCAATAATCATCCCTAAATCTACATATAACGAATCTCTGGAAGGCGACAACATTTTACCATAATTTGCAAGTAATCGCCAGTGCCATTTGACTGATAACGGCAACAAACCCAACTCATGGCAGATGATTGCATTTGGCGTAGACAGAGCCAGACCCAATACTCTCTTCCACATTTTGCCCTGGATTATGTCTAATATTCCCTCTAGGTCATAAAGACATATATCCAAGGCATAGAGTAGAATCGGCTCCACTTTTTGTAAATAAAATTTAAGAATTGGAAGCATAGAAGATTTCCCCAATCGATTGTATATAAGTTTCATCTGTGCAGTCAGCGGTTGCACTTTATCTATGATCATCTTCCAGCTATCGAGTGAATATGTACTCAGTAGGTGATAACCCAGATAACGAATAGAAGATGACTTTGGAATCGAAATACCATTGAGGCACCAAGTAAATTTGGCCGATCTTTTTCGGCCTTCTGCAAAAACATCAATAAAAGACTTTTCAGGGTTCACTTGTAAATTATGTTTACTAGCAAAGGAATGAAATGGACCCAGCTTAGTCTGGAGCCCAAAGGAGGGGTCCGATCGAAAAACAATAAGTCATCGGCAAAACTTAACCAATTCAGTGACAAAGCTCCTAATTTTACAGGAAAAATACAAGCCTCCTTCCATTCTTTATCTAGATCTAATAGATATAGATTAAACAGTACTGCCGCAAGATTACAGCCCTGCTTAAGACCTATTTCCGTGAGGATAGGATCGGTCAGTGCACCAGCCTTTGTCAGCCGAATCCTGTAAGTAGTTTGTTTATGCAGAGCTGCAATCGTTGCAACCAATTGGGAAGAAAAACCATATTTGATCAATTTAGCCCACAATATTACTCTAATAACTGAGTCAAAGGCCGCAGTAAGAACAAGGGCTGCCATATAAATTGGCCCGGAGATGGAGAACCTAGACAACTGATGTAAATGAGCAATTACGGTAGCATTTAATTGGCAGCCCATGTGATGCAAAAACCTATCTGGAATTTAGGCAAAAGATTATGATTACTAATATGTTGGTGGATAGATTGTAATAGTAATCCGGTAAAACAATTTGCAGCAGAATCCATAAGAGCTATGGGCCTAAAATTGGCTGGTTCATTCATAGGGCCCTTCTTGTAGACCGGTATAATAATGGCCGAGCACCATGAGTTAGGAATTCTTCCTAAATAATGAATGGCATCAAATTTGATTTTGAAAATCAAGGCCCACAGTTCTGGATTAAGTTTGATTAAACATGGAGGAATACCATCAGGCCCAGAAGCTCTTGAGCTATTCGATTTAACAATGGCCATACGTATATCCTCAATAGTCCAATCACAACCAACAGAAATAGGGTCAGACGAATTAGTATAAGAGGTGGATAAAAAACCTTGTGGCATAGCAAACTTAGCTTTAATATAACTGACCCAAGTGGGTGCGGAAATAGATGATTCTTCAATGATGTCTGACTTGCCAATCAGGGTAGGCAAAGTACCCCACACTTGTCTAGTTCTATTCTTTAATAATAAAGTTAAAAGGTTCTGATTGTCAGTGTTAATCAACTCATATTTCAAAGCTTTTATTTGTCTTTTGTTGAGACAATATGTGCTTTCAAATCATGATACTCTTTTCCATAAAATACCCCGGAGCCCAGTTGTCTAAGCTAATACCGTTTCTCTAGACGTAATTTAACCACCTTCTGGTTGTCGAGATGTCGATGATTGGGCCGACTACTGAATTCCATACTGGTCATAAACTGCGCAACATGTGCAGCAATTCGTGATGAGTTCTGTATCTCAACAAACACACAAGCCTCCCCTCCAGTATACACCCCCAATATGAGTAGATGATCCTCTTGCATATTGGAAATAACTTTGTTACATCTCTTTGAGGTCCACTTAACAGACAACCGATTCCGATCAAATTCTATGATTGAAAGTATCGGATCTATCTCAAGGCTACCAATCTTGACTCAAAGATGGAATTTCAAGGCAAAATGATCTCCCAGAGATAGATTCGTAATCATTACCGGGTCCATGGACTGCAACAACTTAGAGGAGACAAAGATGTAATCAATCAGAGAGGTCCACGAACCTCTAACCCAAGTGTAATTATAAGTTCCTATTTTAAACTGAACAATTTGAATATCCCAAGTCAGGAAATATTCTAACCACTTTTTACCATTCATTTTAGAGTTCTTCTTCTGATCATGGTGACAGTGTTTACTGGACTTGTCTAGCACTACACAAGTGGAATTAAAATCTCCCCCAATAACAACATTTATACTTGGATTGTAAGAAAAAGCTGTTCTCTTTCTCTCTCTCTTTCTCGTTCTCTCTCTATTTCTCTCTCTCTCTTTCTCTTTCTCTCCCTCTCTTTCGCTTTCTCTTTCTCTCTCTTTCCCTCTTTCTCTTTCTCTCTCTCTTTCTCTTTCTCTCTCTCTTTCTCTCTCTCTCTTTCTCTTTCTCTCTTTCTCTTTCTCCCTCTCTTTCTCTCTCTCTTTCTCTCTCTCTCTTTCTCTCTCTCTTTCTCTCTCTCTCTTTCTCTCTCTTTCTCTCTCTCTCTCTCTTTCTCTCTCTCTCTCTCTCTCTCTCTCTCTCTCTCTCTCTCTTTCTATCTTTCTTTCTCTCTCTCTTTCTCTCTCTCCCAGCATAGGGAGACTGTAATTATTTTTTATTTTTTTTATTTATTTATAGTGTGTTATAGTTACATAAATAAGCAACTTTTCACACTAACATTTAAAATTCTAATACAAAGATAAAATTTTACAAAATGTTTGTATGTGTATCACATCCAAAAAAAACTATATAAACACAAGTACATAAAAACGAATACAAATACCATCATACACAGTTTCTTACACAAGTTAAATACATACATTCGAAAGTCTCTAATATTTCTAAAATGATGACAGATTTGATTTAAGTTCATTCTAAATGGGAGACTGTAATAAAGAATGATTTGCCCCCATGCATTTCCAAATAAGCAATGAAATGTCCTGCTTTACAAATCACGTTTTTAGCATTTTGTAGATTGTCTAAAAGTGGAATATAGTAGGCATGTGTTTACAGTAGAAATAAGTTTTGAAACCCCAACATTATGCATTTGACCACTACAGAGAGATGCAGAATACCTCGGTGCTTAGAATTACATACAGCATATAAGTGACACTTAGTAGTCATTCTCAAATTAATAGATTGACAAGAACCAGTGTGAACAGCGGTTTAATATACTTAGTACTATAATAAATGCAGGCATTCAAGGCAAATATAATGTTGCTATTGCGCCTACATTATGCTTCAAGTAGCTATATGCATTAATTTGAATGTGTTTACCATATTATACAGTTTAACAAAAGTCAACTTTTAATATGATATTCTTCCATAACAAAACCTAAAAATATAAAAGTATAAAAGCTTTGTAGCACTGCCAGAAATCTGGGAAGCCGAACCCGCCTGGTCCCTCGGAAGTGTCAGGGTTGTGAGCTTAACTCTCTGCCTCTTGCCCCGGTGCACAAAAAACTTGACCATGGACCTCGGGCTGTTTAAGAAAGATCAGGGGAGGGACACCGGGAGCACTGAGAACATATAAAGTAGACGTGGGAGGACATTCATCTTCACCATTACCATGCGCCCGAACCATGAAAATGTCAGGGGGGCCCACCGTGTAAGGTCTGACTTTATTTTCCTCAGGAGAGGGGGAAAATTCTCCTCTCTGAGATTAGCGAGGTCTCTGGGCAGACTTACACCTAGGTAGGGGGTGGCTATGTTTTCAATTCTCATACCATAGAGTGAGGTTTTCACTCCCGTTACAGGGTTCTCGCCTCCTATGGGCATAGCACTGGATCTAGTGTTGTTGATCTTGAGGCCCAAGAAGGCACCAAACACGTCTACCTTGAGGAGCAGTTCGGGGCAGAGTTGTTTCTACCTTAGTTACATAACAGAGGATGTCGTCAAAGAGGGAGAGCTTAAACTCGGATCTATGTGATTATTGCGACGGCTGAAAATGCTGACTTTTTTTTGTTAACCCTTTACACCACATATATATGCAGGGGTAGACCCCCCCCACCCCCCTTTAATAATATTATATTCTATACCCCCCCATGTATATGTGGTGTAAGGAGGGTAAAAAAAAGTCGCCATTTTCGGCCGTCGCAATTGTCAGGTCGACATTTTGGTACGATTCCCTTAAACTGTGTTGTTCCACATCGGATGCTCGGAATCCCCCCATCCTCTCTAATTGCGATGGCCAAAGGCTCCATCGTTAGAGCATACAAGAAGGGGGAGAACGGGCACCCCTGCCTTGTACCCCTGGTGAGTGGTAAGGGTGCTGACAGCATGCCATTAACAGCCACTGTTACGGCCAGGGAGTCGATCAAGGCAGCGATCCAGCACATAAAATTGCCTTCAAACCCCATCCTCTGTAGGACTTTTTCCATATATCCCCACTCTACCCGGTCAAAGGCTTTTTTTGAGTCCATAGAAACTAGCCCGTATTCCCTGGCACCCCACTTCGTGCATCAGGTCGATCGGCTTCCGCACGTTATCCGCCCCCTGGTGCCCCGGGACAAACCCCACCTGATCCCCGTGAACTAGGGTGGTCATGAGGTGGCTGAGCCTGGTGGCTAATACCTTTGCCAAGATTTTAACGTTTGTGTTAAGTAAGGAGATTGGGCGATAGGACTAACATTGTGACAGGACTTTCCCTACTTTGGGGATGACCACTATAATTGCTGATAACGTGGATCCCTGGAGGGATCCCGAGTCCCTTGCCTCGTTGAATACTCTTGCTAGGTAGGGGGCCAACGTGGAGCGGAATCTCTTATAGAAATACACAGTAAACCCATCCTCCCCCGGGGTGGTACCCCCCTTCATGTTGGCGATTGGGTCTCTGACCTCTTGTTCGGCGATGGGAGTCTCCAGGCCTGTGTTAGGAAAGATTTCTTAATTGTGGGTAATTTTCCTTCCATGTGGCAACCCCTAAGCTTTTTGCTCTTGTTTTCACCGTGATCTAGACTTTGCCAGAGAAGTGCAGCCTTCTGCCACACTCCTCTGGGCTTTCGCTCCATTCTTACGGGGAAACTGACATGCCCTTAAGACAGTCAGTACCGGGAAACGTTGTTTTCCGTAGTTCTTTTATCATGTTGCAGCTTTCGTTTCACGCAACATGACACAAGAGGGCACTGTAAGCTAAGTTACTGCTCTCTTGGGTCTCTAGTCTTCTACAGGCCCTAGACACTCTCTTTGGATTGTTAACGAATGGTGCAAGTGAATCACGGACGGGACTGGTGGCAGCGATCGTTTCTTTGTGTTTTGAGTTCCTTTTGGCTGTTTAAGCGCGTTTCTCACGCTTAGCTCAAAATGGTGGCCTGGCTTCCAAAATGGCCAGACCACGAGGCTCTTTGTCCTGCCCGCTGACCGTCTTGCCCCCTTCACCTTCCCCAGGTCGAGCCGACCCGGGGCCTTCCTTATTTGGGCATGTACTTTCCCATGAAACCCAGATGCTTTTGCGGGCTTCTAGAAGCAAGAACTGCTGTTTAGGCAGCAGGAACTTGATTTCAACATGGCCAAACTAAAAATCGAACAGGCCGAAAAACAGAAAGACAGGGATCACTAGTTGGAACTGGCCAAGCTTCAGGTTGCAAATGGATCCAAGGGTCCTGGACATGGGTCTGGGGCCTCCTCTCATCCACCGTTTCCAAAAGATCTGCTCAGTGTGTATGAGGAAAAGAATGACATTATGGACTGGCTGAATACGTTTGAGTATGCATGTGAAGTTCAACAAGTTGACGATGCTGATAAAATTGCCTGGTTACTCAGCAGACTGCCCCATTCTGGCTGCAGTGCCATTATGGAAATGTCAAAGGCTGAGCGAGCGGATTTTGCAATGTTGAAGCAAACTCTCATTTTAAAGTTTGGAAAGACTCCGGCCCAATATTTAAACCGATTCCGAGAGTATAAGAAAAAAGAAGGTGGTACTTGGGTATTTTACGTAACCGAATCCTTAAAAAACTTGACTGGCTGGGTCGAAGGTTATAAGGTTTCTACCTTTGAAGGCATGATAAGTCTGGTCATGCTGGAACATATTTTTGCATCTTCTTCCCCGGAGCTTAAGCAGCATTTGGCAGATTCGAAGGAGATAGATCCTAAGAAGCTTGCCATTGCAGCAGATTTATGGGTGTCACATCGAGTGTCCCATAAGGACAAAACTCATCCTGGTAAGCAGGAGGAAGGGAAAAAGTCCAAAGATAAGGAGGGTGGGGAATCTGATAAATCTTCTTCTCATAAGGGCCACAAAATGAAAAATAAGGGAAAGACACAAGAGAACTCACGGGGTAGTGGAGGTCAGCCTCCGAAACAGAACTCTTGTTACAACAAGCCTCCCTATGTAAACAGACCCAATGGATCTTGTTTTGCTTGTGGAGCAACGGACCACGTGAAGGAGGATCCCCGGTGTAAAGTTAAACCTTTAGGGGTCCACTCCGCTAATCTGGCCTTCTCCTCCTACGAGGAAGAAGAGATTACAGGAGCATCCTTCTCCTCAGACTCCTTCCCCAGCGGGATAGAAGCTGAGGTAGTTTTAGTTTCCCTGGGTTCCTGGGAGCCTAAAGTCGCAGAGGCTTATGCTAGGATTCCAGATAATACCAAGCACTACTTTAAAGACAGTGTCCTGATCAATGGAGTAGATACTCCAGCTCTTAGGGATAGTGGGTGCAGTCGAAGAGTAGTGGATTCTACCTTGGTAGACTCAGAGGAAGTTGCCAGAGCTACTCTGATGCCCACTAAGTTGGCTGACGGCCCACATCGCATGTTTCCAGTAATACCTGTAAATCTTACTTTAAATGGTACAGCAGTCAGGATTCCAGTGAGCATTCAGAGAAACGTCCCAGAAAGGTCTTGTTAGGCAACGATCTCAGAGCTTTAGGGCTCGTAGGAGACACTGCCGACAGACCCTGCACAAGGTCTCAAAACGCGGGCAGCATTGGCCAAGACCAATACGCCGCCCCAGCCAAAGGGGAAACCCAAGGCGAAAGGAGTAAGAAAGTCAAGACGAGGGAAAGAGAATATTCCCCCGAACTCTCCTACCACTGCGGTGGAGGTAGTTGGTCAATCGCCGGGCCTGACGAGGAGGTGCCGATGCCTGAAGTATTTGACCCCAACGACCATCCTGAACTAAAAGACTTTTTAGTAGAAGGTGGTCCTGACAGGGAAGAATTCAGTAAAGGCCAACGTGAGTGCCCATCTCTGGAAGGCCTAAGGAGACAGGCATGCTCCAAGCTTGAGGGTGAACCTCCTGGGACGCATCGGATTTATTGGGAAGGTGGACTCCTGTATAGTGAGCCCACAGAGTCTACAGAAGGAGACCATAGGAGGTTGGTGGTTCCCCTTGCTGTAAGACCCTTCCTCCTGCAGCTGGCGCATGAAGTGCCCCTTGCTGATCACCTTGGTATTAAGAAGACCAAGCAAAGGTTATCCATGCACTTCTACTGGTCCAAGATGGGGGTGCAAGTAGAAAGTCACTGCAGGAGTTGTGCCTCCTGCCAGTTATCTGGTAAGAGTGGCTCAACAATCCAAGCTCCATTGGTACCACTCCCAGTTGTGGGAATACCATTTGAAAGGGAAGGGATCGACATCGTTGGTCCCCTTGACCCGCAGACATCCTCAGGCAATAGGTTTATCTTGGTGCAAGTCGACTATGCTACCAGATATCCTGAGGCTATCCCATTGAAATCTGTAACTGCCAAGTCAGTTGCAAAATCGTTACTTGGCATCTTTACTAGGGTTGGCTTCCTAAAGAAGTTGTGTCTGTCAGAGGCAGCAACTTTATGTCAAAGTATATGTAGGCTATGTGGAAAGAATGTGGGGCCACCTACAAGTTCTCTTCTGCATACCACCCCCAGACCAATGGTCTGGTGGAACGTTTCAACAGAACGTTAAAGAGCATGATTGGGGCTCTGGAAGAACCTCAGAGAAGAAAATGGGATCTTCTTTTACCATGCTTACTGTTTGCCTACCGAGAAGTACCACAGGAGGGTGTTGGCTTCAGCCCCTTCGAACTTCTGTTTGGTCATCCTGTGCGGTGACCCTTAGCCATAGTCAAAGAGGGATGGGAGATGCCCACTCCCCCTGTTACTACCAACGTAGTAGATTATGTACTGGGGCTCAGAAAACAGATGGTACTTCTGATGGGCTTGGCTAGTGATAAATTGAAGGCAGGACAAGTGCTGGTGAAACATTGGTACGACCAGAAAGCTTCCCTCATCAACTTTACACCTGATCAGCAAGTCCTGATCATGAATCCCATAAGGCCTCGAGCTTTACAGGACAAATGGTCAGGCCCTTACACAGTGGTGGAGCCCTTGGGTGAGGTTAACTATTTAGTGCACCTTGGAAGGCCTGGACAGGCTCCAAAAGTGTTCCACGTAAATAGGCTAAAGGCTTTCGTCCCAAGAGTCGAAATCGCAGCACTGCTACTAGCTTCAGATGTTGAGGAAGAGGAGTCTGAACCTCTCCCCGACCTGTTCCACAGCGGTCCTTCAGATAGCTCCTTTGAGGGTGTCCGAGTGGCCCCTCACCTGACTTCTGATCAGCAGGCTGTGGTGAAAAGTTTACTTAGGCAGTTTTCCTCCTTGTTTTCACAGTCGCCTGGTTTGACACCTTGGTGCAAACATAACATAGACACAGGAGACAGTGTACCTACCAAAGGTAGGGGATACAGGATGTCAGACAAAGTACAGTCTTACATTAAGACCGAGGTCAACAAGATGTTAGACCTTGGGGTGATTGAACCCTATAGTAGTCCTTGGTCCAGCCCTGTGGTTTTGGTTCCAAAGGAAGGCACTTCTGAACTGAGGTTCTGCGTGGATTACAGGGCTCTGAATGCTGTCACCAAGACAGATGCACACCCCTTGCCTCGAACAGATGAGCTGGTGGATACTTTGGGTGCCTCCAAGTACCTCAGCACATTTGACCTCACTGCTGGCTATTGGCAAATAGCTTTAGCAGAACATGCCAAGGAGAAGACAGCGTTTTCTACTCCAGACTGTCTTTACCAATTCAGGGTAATGCAGTTCGGGTTGATGAATGCACCTGCCACTTTCCAGAGGCTTGTGAATCATGTGTTGAATGGGTTGGACGAATTCTGTCTTGCATATCTGGATGATATAGCAGTTTTCAGCGCCACCTGGGAAGACCATGTGAAACACCTCGGGATTGTTCTCCAGGCTCTTCAGAAAGCACACTTGACCATAAAGGCTAGTAAATGCCAGATTGGACAAGGCTCAGTGGTTTACCTTGGACATGAAGTAGGTGGAGGGAGGATACAGCCTCTTCCCAGTAAAGTACAAGCAGTACAAGGCTGGCCTACCCCCACTACACAGACCCAAGTGAGAGCCTTCTTAGGACTCACAGGGTATTACCGCAACTTAATGGCAGACTATGGCACCATAGCTGCCCCTCTGACTGCCGTCACCACTCCAAAGAAACCCAAGAAGGTAACTTGGACCGACGAGTGTGAGAAGGCCTTCAACGGCTTAAGACTCCTTGTGCCAGGCCCCTGTCCTCAGGGCCCCTGATTATCAAAGACCTTTTATTGTGCAGACTGACACCTCTGACACTGGGATAGGAGCTGTACTATGGCAAGTAGATGAGAAGGGTAAGGAACACCCTATTGGTTTTATTAGTCGCCAGCTTAAGGACAGAGAGCTCAGATGGTCCACAGTGGAGAAAGAATGTTTCTCTGTCGTGTGGGCCCTACGGAAGCTGAGGCCCTACCTCTATGGGACCCACTTCACTGTGCAAACTGACCATAAGCCCTTAAAGTGGCTAATGAACATGAAAGGAGAGAATCCAAAGTTGCTTAGGTGGTCCATAAGTCTACAAGGCTTTGACTTCACTATTGAGCATAGGCCAGGTGTCCAACATAGCAATGCTGATGGGTTGTCCAGAATGTTTAACCGACCTGAACAAGAGACTCATCCAGGGGTGGATTAGTTCCCCCTGTCCATAGTCTGGGAGGGGCGAGTGTTAGGAAAGATTTCTTAATTGTGGGTAATTTTCCTTCCATGTGGCAACCCCTAAACATTTTGCTGTTGTTTTCACCGTGATCTAGACTTTGCCAGAGAAGTGCAGCCTTCTGCCGCACTCCTCTGGGCTTTCGCTCCATTCTTACGGGGAAACTGACATGCCCTTAAGACAGTCAGTACCGGGAAACGTTGTTTAATGTAGTTATTTTATCATGTTGCAGCTTTCGTGCAACATGACACAAGAGGGCACTGTAAGCTAAGTTACTGCTCTCTTGGGTCTCTAGTCTTCTACAGGCCCTAGACACTCTCTTTGGATTGTTAACGAACAATGCAAGTGAATCACGGACCGGACTGGTGGCAGCGATCGTTTCTTTGTGTTTTGAGCTCCTTTTGGCTGTTTAAGCGCGTTTCTCATGCTTAGCCCAAAATGGTGGCCTGGCTTCCAAAATGGCCAGACCCCGAGGCTCTTTGTCCTGCCTGCTGACCGTCTTGCCTGCTTCACCTTCCCCAGGTCGAGCCAACCCAGGGCCTTCCTTATTTGGGCATATACTTTCCTGCAAAACCCAGATGCTTTTGCGGGCTTCTACAGGCCTTGTGTGCGCCTCCAGGATGTGGGCTGGGATGTCTGGTCCCAATACACATCCTGGGTGCCAGAGAATCTAGTGTGTCGTGAATGCCTGGGACCACCTTGGTCCGTGATAGGTCCACGTATGGTGTGAGTGTTTTGTGAGCAGATCTCCCATTGGGTCCTCTCCGCTTTGGCGCGAAGGGAACCGTGGATAAGAGAAGGCTGGAAACACCACTACCATGTCGATCTCCTGAGTTCTCACGAACAAAGGGATACAGGAGCCAAGTATCCTGCAACTACGAGGCTGAACCGAGGAATCGCTGGTGACCCGCTGAAGGACTGCTCCTCTGCACTGCTGTCGCTTTGTGAAACCCTTTCTACCTCTGATCGAATGAGAAGGCCTGTACGAGTACTTCGACCCTTTGGAATAGTGGGAACAACTATTCTCGGCATCTTCACCATCTCCTGCACGTAAGCCTTCGGAAGTGTCTCTGGGCCATCCAGTGGACTGACCAGCCTACCCAGGAGTCTTGCTCTGTAACCGCCGTCAGGTTGCTGCTGTATTCCGAGTCCTTGACACACTCACACGATTCATACACTTGAAATACCCACGGCCGCTTCGTTGCCCTGCTGTGGTAACAATCTGTGCAGGTTCACTGCGTTTGGGACATCCTCAACTCTAACTTCTGCTGCCGCGGAATCTACACGACGCCGAGACGTCCCCTGCTCGTATTTGAACCAGCCAGCACTGAAACTGACGCGGGAGAGCCTGGGTCTGCCTGCATCGGGAACCGGTGAGTAGCAACGCTAAGAACTGGTCGCCCTCCTGCAGTAGCCCATAGCTTTTCCTCGCTGTGTTAAACAGCACACCTTTTTCGCACTCGTGCTCTGCTTCTGCCCGCAAGTGGAGGCCGCGCTTGAGTAGCGGAGATCTGTTAGCCCTCCTTTGTTCACCGCTCTGAACTGCCTGACTTCCTTGAAGAGACTCCCCTTGGCCCACTGGCACCAGCGTGTGCAGGTACTTTTGAGCACAAGGTTCCACTCTTCGTAGGGCTCGGACTTCCTTCTAGTTAGGTGGCCTCTGAAGGCGAACTGGATCTAACGATTACTTGCACTGCCTGTTTTCCTCCCCATCTAGGTGGTGTGCATATTTCGTGCTTCTAACTCTTTAGACCCGTCGGTAATTGTATATATATATATTGTATTTGATGGTGATGTGTTGGTTTACTTGAGTTTTATCGTGATTCTTTGCTATGGTCAATATTACAAAGGCCTTGTAATAAATGTGTCTATATTTTTAATATAACACCTGCTTGGAGTAATTTGTAAGCGTCCTTGCTTTGTGTGCTCATTGCGGGCTTTCAGTCACCCTCACCCCTCTTGAGACCTAGTCTTGACCACCACGATCGCTACCTTGATTGGTCTGGCTTGTCCAGACATTACCCTGTTCCAAGAAACTAGGCTGGCCTTCTGAACCTCTGCCCCTCCAGGACAGAGTTCAGAAATCCATCTTAACAGCCTGCCACCTCATTTGCTGGGATACTGGGGATTGGCAGGGATCAGAGGAATCGGTCTATACGTGAGCCATCCCCTTTGTACTCGGCTATGTAAAGGGATTCATAATATTGTCTAAATGCCTGCAATGTGTCCATCCTCCAAGAGTCGCACGCCTCCCTCTGGGCCGATGGTTGCTACCCTTCTGTTATTTCTCTGTTCCCTGAGCCGCCATGCTAAAATTCTATCTGCTTTCTCACCCTCTCCATATATTTCCGCCTGAGGGCAAGCTCACGCTCCTTTTGGCCTACCTGGAGGGACTTTAGCTTCTCTCTGGCTTCGCGGAGTTTTCTCAGGTCCCCTGGGAGAATCTGGCTTTTAAATTTCCTGTCTGGCTGTAAGGCTTTTATTTCCCCCCTCAAAGCTTTTTCCTCTGCCAGCTTCTTTTTTTCCTCTTGGCCCCATCCCTATCAGGACTCCCCTCAACATCGCCTTAAAAGCATCCCACACTCCCTGGATAGCCACCTTGTCATTTAGCTTGAAGTAGTCTCTAATCGCCTTCAATACCCCCTGGTGCCAGGTCTCTGCCTTTCAAGAGCAAATTGTTGCAGGTAGTTCTTCTAATCTAATCTTTACTAGATCGTCGTCTGACCACGGGACCAGTTCTACTGTAGACTCCTGGATTCCATCTCTGCAGAGAGCATCGACCAGGATGTAATCAATCCTCGAAAAGGAGTTGTGGACTCTCGGATAATAAGTAAACGGGGGGTCTCTGCCTCTCTCCCTAGTGTAGGAGTCCACCACACCCAGCACTAAATTTACTTGATGGAATCATTTGGCACTCCTTCCCTGCTTTGAGGGTACTGACTGGGGGCATGGGGTGTTACCCTTTTCTTATCCAGGTCGGGCTTAGGACCATGTTGAAATCTCCCCCTATTATAAGAGAACCTTTCGTAAACCACTGGATCTTACCCCTCATTGATTCCCAGTATTGTTCTTGGTCCTCATTGGGGCAGTAAATGGATGTTAAAGTTATGGCCTGTCCTCCAACCTCTCCTTTCACCATCACATAACGGCCCTTCGGGTCCCTTAGGGTTGACTTCCCAATGAAATTAAGCCCGCTTGCAACCACCACCGCCACTCCACTCTTTTTTGAGGCGTTAGATGCTTGAAACACCTCCCCTATGGACTTCGCTCTCAGGTGTGGCTCCTTACCCCTCTGCCAATGGGTCTATTGGAGGAATAGTATATCTAATTTAAAACGGTTGAATTCGCAGGTGGTGAAGGACCTTTTCTTGGGGGAGTTGAGGCCTCTAACATTGAGGAACCCACGGCGAAGGTGCCTGCCGTTCTATCCATTAAAACCGACTGTTTTCTTAAAGGTAAAGGTACACCCCATGCATCGCGGACCGCACCCTAACAGGAGTGGGTGAGTACGCTTTGCGACCCTGTTAGCAGCCCTCGCCTGTGTCTTTGGTTCCTGGTAAAAACCTTTAAGTTTGTCTAACTCGTTGTCCCTGGTATCTGTGCAAGTAAAGTTAAACCACCCTTTCTACCCTGCCCCCCGGCACCTGATCCCCTTGCGACATTGTAAGTATTGCTGGGTCAGACCACCATTGTCTCCTTCATATCCAGGCCCCATCTTTATAATAAGCCCATCTCAGCCCCCCCTCCTTCAGGCCCATTCAATCAGTACCTCTCACAAGTCTCCCCCACATCCAACATTTTCAACACTATAGCACAACATTGTTTAACTTCCTGCATAGTATGAGCCATTGGTTAACAATTTGAGCCCCTGGCTTCCCATTCCCCCCCCCCCACCACAGTGCACTCCCCTCTCCTCCTCCTGCATCCGCCAGAGGGGGAGGGCCCACAGGCTCTGCAGGCTTTACATTAGGGTCACAGTAAAAAGAAAGACTTATTCCTCCCTGCCATATCCTCTGGTGAGTTAGCTGCCTCACGGCTGTGAGGGAGATTCAGGATTCAACTTCTTGAACTTGCGGTGGCCTCACACACAACATCTGTCAGAGAAGCCCTGTGGGGCCCCTTCATCCTCTCTGGCCCTTCCCCGGGGGGTCAGAGCCATCTCCGGCGTCATTTCCCCGAGCATTTCCTGGGATACCCTCTGTATTTCATCTTCGGTCACCAGTTGGTGCTTGTAGCCGTCCCACTCGAGCGAGAGGGCGAATGGAAATCCCCCACCCATAGCGAACTCCCTTTGAGCTCAGCCATTTCGTGAGCGGGGCGCAGAGCCTTCTACAAGACAAAGTGAATGCTGAGAGATCTTGGAAGACAGAGACCTGAGAGGTCTCCCAGACCACTGGGCCCTGCTTTCTTGCCCGTTCCAGGATCTTGGTCTTTTCTGTGTAATAGTGGAACTTTACCAGGCCAGATCTGGGGCTGCGGGTCCCCCCTCCTGCCCTGTGGGCTCTGTCAATGGTGGGTTCGCAAGTGTTCCCTTCGTTAAATAGCTTCCTGACGATTTCATTAACAGCTTTCATAATGTCCGCCTGAGTTTCCCCTTCTCACCTCACAATCAATACCAAAGAATCTCAGATTGTTCCTACGCTCGCGGTTCTCAAAATCATCCATGCGCAGTGCGCATTTTTCCTCCCTCTTCTCCAATTCAGTCAGACGCTTGTCAATCTGGGACTCCAGGATATCCACCGAAGACTGGTTCGCCTGCAGGCCCTGGATGCGGTTTTCCATGTTGTCGACCTTCTTGTCTCTGCCTTCTAGTCTTTTGGTGATGTCCGCCCTGAAACCCTGTATTTCATCCAGGAGCACTGCCATCCCTTTTGCTCACAGCGGTTGGGTCTTTCGGAGGCGGCGGGGTGGCCTCGGTTATGGCTGCCTGCTCTTCCTGGTGGGGCTGATCGAATTGGAATTTCCGTACGGCCGCAGCCCAACTCATGCGTAGGCTCAGGGCTAGGGCCCCCTCTGCGATGTAGCTGCGCAGGGCGGGTCCTTTGAGGCAAATCGAGGTCCGTATTCTGACACCCACCTGCCCCCCCGGCAGGCAGAGGGGCCTAGGGTCTCACCCCTCGCTCCGGAGACACGCTGCTGTTTTGTCCTGATGCATGTGGGCTACTGCTTCCCCCTTGTTGGATACCCCTTTTCCATGGGGGGAGGGGTCTGGTTCCCGGCAGTTGTGCCTCCCACCCACTTCAGGGCCCCTATGAGCGGGGGCCAGTCTGACCATCTATTGGGCTCTATACTGGTTTTTCGGGGCCTCTGCCTCACGGTCCATCCACAGGGGAGCCCCGCTGGTCTCCATTTGACTCGATGTGATCAGGGGTGGGGTGGGCCCCCTATTGCCTAGTCTGTGTCTTAATTAAACTAAACTCGTCTGTGATGCCTCTGCGGCCGTTATGTTACACTTGCAATGCCCTGGTAAGATGCCTGAAAGGGTCCGGTCACACTGTATAGGGGCTAAGGGGAGGAGCAGGGATGCCAAGGTCTTGGAGCTCCGTAGGTCCACTCCCCTCACCAAGGATCAGGGTGGGGGGGGGGTTGTTAGCAACACTCCTCCTCCTCAAGCCCCTGGCAGGCAATGCGCAGGGCCTGCAGTGCCCCGGGGAGCACACCTTGTGCCGGATCGGACCCGGCTTCAGCTCATGCCGCAAGCACCTCCTCCCAGAGCTCTGAGGCCCCCCCCGGGCCAGCGGGTGGCCGGACCAGCGTCAGATGTCCCGTCTCTCGAGGCGGAAGAGTCTTCACCTCCTCTCCGGTGCACAAGGAGGATTGCAGCACTGCTCTATAGTGGGCGGAAAATACTTTTCGGCAGGTCCGCTTCAACAGGGGATGAAGCTTTCACGCTGCCCCTGTAGCTGGCAGTACAGAGATGTCTCTTGGGGTGCACTGCAAATGGGAATTCCTCCCCGCTGCCAATCTGCCGTTACCCCAGTGCACACCATCCGCGAACGGTCAGGCCTCGAGCACTACGCTGATGGGGCACAAAAGGCGGGTTCAGCCGGCTCCAGTATCAGTTGGCGGTTCTTTGCTCTCTGTTAACCCCAGAGGTCGGAGTTGGACGAGGAGGGACCCCACCGCTTGCTGCATCTGAGCGGGGGTGGGGGGTACATGCACCTCATGCTCAGGAGATCGGGTGGGGGGGGCTCTGATCCCGTTATCAGCCCTCTGAAGAGGAGCAACGCAGTTCACATCCCTGCGCCCCCTGGTGTCCAGTCGGACCGAGTTTTTAAATGCGAGGCAAAATTACTAATGAGCTAATTAACACAGCCCCCACTCCCCCGCACAGCAAACTGTACACTATAGCAAAGTAAGTGTCTGGTGAGCTAATGTAGTCTAAAACAAAACAATGCAGCAACTCACATTTAAGATTACATTTAATTAGCCATCTAAACGTTATGTAAGATTGGCTTGAAGCACATCTTCAGAAAAATGTGAAGAACACTGTGATCCGGTAGCATGTAAAAAAGAGGAGCAGAGATGTGAGCAGAGCAGAGCCATGAAAAACCAAGCCAGACACAGAGCACACCACTTTATAGACAGTGGCAATAAGTGTTTATGGTATTACTAATAGACTCTGATAGAAATTATACGTGGAAACTAATTCAAGGTGCAGGGGAGAAACAACAGTCCTGACGCATGAATTGTATCATAACATGAAACAACAAAAAATTCCCTGCACACGGTCTGTGGCCCAAAAAGCCAAATAGTAAACAAGGTGTAATGCAAGTAACAAAAGCAGAACAGAGCCAACCAGAAGTTAAACAGCTGATCCTCCAACAACCACATAAGAAATGCCTACCATTGAGATATGGCTATGAACAGCCAAAATGAAGACATCGAAAAACAATTCATAAGAATTATCGCTTAGAACACAATGAGGAACCGGGAATGAGACACAGACACTGAGGACTCATGGCGATTGCTATAAGCCTTTATTTCAATAATGAATAGGGGTGTACCGAACTTCGGCTTTGAGTAAGTATTCGGTCTAATTCCGGATGAAAAAAAGCTATTTGGCTCCAGCCGTATAGTTTCTTGCTATTCGGCTCTTGCCGAATACTTTGACATTCTCATTTGAATACAATGCAACATGAACTCAGAAAGGCAAATATAGACTTCAGTTTGCAAAACTGAAAAGAATTAGACCAGACAAATTGCTATCACACAGCTAAAAAATATCTTATATTGTTCTCTGCTCTTTAGGTCATGTTTTGTTACAGATTCTTAGAGAAAAAAGGTGCTCCTCTTTTATATGTAGCCTGCAGCAATACAGGAACATCTTTTCTTTTGGCAAATGTTTATATGCAATGTGCACTTTTTTCAGTTGGAAAAAACAAACTGAAAGAAATGTGCATAGATACTTTCAGTTCCTGTCATGTCAGTTCCATGCGTAAGTCCTAGTCCCCCCTTTCCTTTTTAAAGGACTTGAGTCCAGAGTTTAACATTATCTGATATTTTATCAGGAATTATAAGTTGCATATGTTTGTGTATTGGAGAGAAAGAGTGGCTAGGAAAAGTGAAAAGTGAGCAGCATTTCTTTGGGTATGGTGAATAGTTGTGAGATGGAGTTCACGCATTTCAGATTTCCTCTTTACTTGTGTCCTGCATGAGCCGACATGAACCATTTTATACATTTCTATGTGAGCTGCAAAGAAGTTTCGAAACTCGACCGCATCGACTTTCCAACTGGATAGAGAATGCAATGTATCTGATTCACAAAGGCAGTCTTTTGCATTTGTGAAGCCTCCTACTTTAACTGGCCTGAATATGCAACAATCTTCTGTACATTTGGTCCCTTCATTTTTGTTAAATCTGCTTTATTTCTGGCTTCTATACTTCAAATAAAGATGATACATTAATTACAATGAAGAGAAATAAAAGTACAGAATGCATTTAAAATGGTGCTTTATTTGTTTTTTTTAATAAGTGTGTTTTATTTGAAGTTTGGAACATGATTTATTAAATAAAGCAACTATTCGGCTTCATATTCGGCTTCAACTGATTAGTTGACAAACTATTCGGTCGATTACTAAATATGCTATTCGGTACAGCCCTGATAATGAAGGGGTTGGAAAATACCTCTATGCCCGTAATCTTGGCAGTATTTCCCTACCACAACCAAAAACTAAGAGCTTGTCCTGCCTCAAGATGTCCAAAATAAAATGTTCTGTGTCTGAAATCCTATCCTAGCTCTCGCATTCTTAAAGTAATTCTAAGGTGTTAAGGGAATTGTTTTTGGCTTTTAGAGTGCACAAAAGCTCAAGTTCAGAATATGACTCCAACAAAGGTTTCAAATGGTTAATGTTCACAGGTCCAGGGAATGACTCCCTTGCCCAGGTTTCTCTCCAGCAAAACAAAAGTTCAAAAGAATAACCAAGTTCTCCAGCATGGGTTCTGGCATAGATTCACGTCTGTGTGGTCAGGCTGAGAATCCTTGGTAAAAGAAAAAAGTTTCACTTTCATGTATTTTGCCTCTAAACCAATCACTTTCCTCTGGGTCATACGGCCTCCATCCAATGACAGCCGTCTCCCTAAGCCCCTCCTCTGGCAGCCATCTTCAGATTTCTACCGCACGCTTCAGTGTTGAAAGTCCTCGAGTTTGCTCTCTGAGCTATTTGTATGTTTTTTCTTGTTTTTGGCAGAAAAAGTTCTATTTTTCTTTCAAAGAAGCCTGTGTGCTCTTTTCTTCTCCTGCCAACAGCACAGACCCGTTGTCGGTGAAGTTCTGTGCCCCTCAAGGGCAAAGATTTCCGAAGATTCTAGAAGGTCCTTGGGCCTACTTTGTGCCTTCCGACCATGACAGAGGAGGAGGAGGGAAGGTCCTCTTCAGGTCCTGCACCAAATGCGGGCTACGGAATTTGTTTGTGGAGTACAAGCACCTGCAATGCCTCTACTGCCTGCACCCGGACCACAAGGAGGTAGAGTGCGTGATATACCTCGGTTTCTCCAAGAAGACGACGAAGGACAGATATAGTAGACTGGCGGCGTGGCTTAACGCCAAGGCCTCTTACCCGTGCTCTAAGCAGGGTCATTCCTCACCCAGGACCGGACGGTCCGAGGAGCGGTCTTCTAAGTCCTTTGAGGGCACCTAATCCATGGCGGCCCAGGAATCTAAGGGTTTGCAGCGGAAGCGGGTCTCAAGGTGGACAGGGCACGATCGACATCACCTTCCACCTGCATGGCCAGCCGGCAGTCGAGCTCCTCTTCGAAGAGGAAGTCCTCTACCCCGGCTAAACTATGTGAGAAATCCGAGAAGCGCCGCGAACAGAGGAGAAGGCCAAACAGCCAAAGCTGTACACGGCAAGACCCAGTAGTTCCAGGTAAGTAATTTAAACTCTGCCTCACACATACATATTCTCTCATCACACTTTGTCCACAGTACTCCACAGTGGTACGGATATTGAACAACAAAGGGAAAGCAAATTACCAAAGGATCAAGAGGAACGGGGAGCCACCCCACAGGCCAAGAGTCCAGTGCTAGGCACATTTACACTTGGCAGGCAATCATAAATTAAGTAAACAGTACACAAGGAGTATTTTATCAATATAAGATTAGCTCATATAGTTTTTTATGTTATTATTTTTCAGGGTTTAGCAATAATGAGGGGTCCTGAAAAAGGTAGTCCAATCATCACTGGGCCGAAACGTCAAACTAACAGAAAGGGTCACTTTGATTCCCTAGTTAGTCATCCAAGATAATGCTACAAGAGAGATTTTATTACCTTATTCTCTGTGGCATAGACCCCGTTATAGGAAATCGCTATGCAACAACATTTAGACATTCAGAGACAATTGTTGTGCAAAAAATGTATTGTCACAGAGGTGTTTAGAGGTCTCACAATATTAAGTGAGAGCTAGGATGGTTTTCAGTATTGTGTTTAGACTGTTGAGTTTATAATGTTTTATGTTGTAAAAATGTTTCTGTTCACAAAAATAGACGTCAAATCATGCATATCTGTAAAAATGAAATCAACGTACTAACAACATAGAGAATGGTTGAAAAGAAATAAATTATAACCCAAAGAAATGACAGATTAATACAGAAAAAGAAAACATACACCAATAAATAATAGATTTGGTATTGATATCGAGCTCCAATAACTAGTTTTCATTTATTGCAATATATACACAGAATAACTAAGAAAATTGAAGCTTGTCGGGCATACCAGTGTAAAACATACTATACCTAACCCAATTTACCCAACAAAAGGGGGTTTTCCCTTATGTAAAGGCAAGCAGGCTCAACCGGCACAGGCTAAGACCTCGCAGGCGACTGTGGCTATGACTGCTACTGCCACAACAGCGAAGGGCGCTGACCTACGAGGGTAGCCCCCACTGCTCAAAAGGTGTCCCTACCCCCAAGGCGTGACCCCGCTCCAGTGACTTTGGCAAAGTCTGCAGGCACGCCAGAAGGGAGTAAACCGGCTCAGGCCCCGGTTCAAGACCCTCCTAGGGGGCAAAAGGAGGAGGGACGAGGAGGCCCCGAAACAGACCTCCCAGGCCGTCACCCAAACCATGGAGGTCTCGTCCAGGGATGACGAAGACCAAGAGTCCTTGAGGATGTTGAAGAGGAGGACGATGACGGCGGCGATGGCGGCGCAGGGCCTAGTTTTCCTGTTCTGCCTTCTCAGCCAAGGGACATTTCCTTGGATATTCTGTCGACCCTGCACACCTTGGTGTCAGAGATTCAGATGAGGATGCCTTCGTCTCCGGTACCTGTGGTCCCCCAGGTCACCGATCAGCCAACAGTGAAGAAGAGGAAGCATCATCCGACGGCCCCATTTCAACCTCCACCACCACGTCAGGTCCATTCTCCTCCAGCAGACCCAGACACGGGTACATGAATGGATACAGCCACAACAACGGATGACGACGAGGATATCGCTGCAGCGGATGGTTAATCTCCACATTTGGATGCTCCACATAGGGTGTCCCCACCGGATGAGGTGGGATCCTTCAACTCTGTGGGATCCTTCCACTCTGTGATCTCCAGAGCCTCCAAGCTATTTCAGCTAGTGCCAGAGGATACCAAGAAGGAGAGCTTCTTGTACCAGTGGCGCAAGGCGAAGAGGAAGATGATCGCGGCGGTGGTCCTTCTGGACGACGTTTGGGAAGAGGGCCTGGCCCTCATGAAGAACACTTGCACGGCTCCAGTCAAACAGGATAGGCTGGAGACGAAATATCGGTTGCCGGACTCCGCACCCAAGTGCCTGAGGTCGCAGCCATTGCTGGAATCGGTGGTATCGGCGGCCGCGAGGAAACGGTCGGCCAACCCGTTATCTTTGGTCCCTCCGGACAGCGAGGGGAAGAGGATGGGCGCCATGGGAAAGAAGGTGATTTACACCGCAGCGTCCACTATCAAGGTGGCCAACGTACTGGCGATCCTAGCCAGGTACGACAGGGAGTTTTGGTACATTCTGGGTCCTATTCTGGAGTTGCTCCCCGATGATAAGAAGATGTAGGCAATCACTCTCTTCCAGGAAGGGGAGGTAGCATCTGATCATGCCATCAGAGTGGCATTGGATGTCACCGACACGGGGTACCTTCAAATGGGGAACAGTGTCTGCCTTTGTCGCCAAGGCTGGATGAAGGCCATGCATTTCCGTCAGGAATTTCCAAGCAAAGGTGCTGGATGTTAGCGAGAATTATCATTTTATGGCTAATTTCCCTTACCTATAGAGTCCCCCAGCAGCTTTGCTGGATTTGAAGGGTTTGTTTTCTTCTCCTGCTAAGAGTGAGACTCTTTTTCCCACTCTTAGGCATTTTTGCTATGTGTGTTCTAGGCTATTTTTGTGTTTAATGTCTATGGGGTTTCTCTCACCTCCATAGGAACCATCTTTATTCACATGTGTTACACAGCACCCTCCGTGCAGTAACACAGGGGTGTTGTAGCGACCCCCAAACATAGACTCCATATCCTGGGACTGACTACTGTCTCCCAGGGCATGTAAAGTCCCCATTGACTTTACTAGTCAATTTTTGTGAACTTAACCAGTACAACCCATCTCACTATGGAGGTACTGGGAGGGGTTGATAGTTTTTCCCTTATGTTCATTTTCAAGAGGGTATCGTACAGTTCTCTCTCAAAAGTTTCTGGCTGGTGGCAGTGGTTACTACCGTAAATATTCAACCGTAAATATTTCCCCATGGGATTTTCCAATTGTTTGAGGCTACCACATTTTCTGACAGCCTCTAACATACCGCCGGTGTATTTTAATATTAACTTTACTCCGGTAGGTTTTATTTGCCAGAACTTTAATATAACTTCTTTCTCGTGTCTTTCTCTAAACTCCTAACCCAGGTCGGGGATCCTTTGTTCTTCCTTTTGGCGGGCCTCTACCGAGAAGCCCTCATGTCGGCGCTACTGAGTCTGGGGTGGATCCATTGTGTGGATGGGGGAGTAGGACCCCTAGACAGGGTTGCCTCAGCAACCCATGTCGCACTCTATCCTGATAGGCTGGAGGGTCTCCCGCCAAGATGACCACTCCACTGTGTGAGTGACAGCTAGGCTGTATGAATGGGGATCTTTTTGCGTAAAAGCATGGTCCTGAGGACTGGAAGAGCAAGACGTCGCCACTGGAACTAAGAAGCCAAAGAGGAGAGAAGCCAAAGACATCTGCAATGACTGAACCCCCGGTGAAGCCCTGCTGCAGCGTCTCACCACTTTTCTCCACACGACGAGAGAAGATCTGCAAGAGCCTTCTTCCCTTGAGCTGGTGGGGCCAACCAGTTCGCCAATCACCTTCCCGGACCTGCCTTGGTCGAAGCGCCAGTACCCCGTACTCGGAGACCGGATAACCAGGCACCAGTCAACCCGGACCGCGATTTAAAGGAGCGTACCTTTTTATTTGTCATGCAGCACCGCGGCTGGTTTCATCCCTGGGTAGTGCAGTAACTAGAACCTTCCTCCACGACGAGAGACTCTTTTCCTCTGCTGGATCCCCCGAACTGCAGGAACTACCAGGAACAACCGCCACTGCAGGAGCCACTTCTTCATTTATAAGGTACATTGTTCCGCCAGGCCGCCCTTTCTGCGTGATAGTGCAAAAAGGTATTTGAAATCCTTTACCTACCTGTTGGGTTGGCCGCCCCTCTCTTCTAACATTGTCTTTCACCTTCTGCATCCACCTTTTCAAAATCGTTAACCAAAGATGTGAATGCAGCTACAAGAACATTTTACTCCTGGGCCCTTGCCCTGTACCACAGATTCTGGCACAGGCCTACTGACTCTGGCTAAATTTGTTACAACTGCCTTCTTTAGATTGCTTCTCAACTAGAAATGTGTTGGTGCACCTACTTCTTATAACCACCCTTTCCTCCCCACTTTTAAACCTTGTGAAATGCCATTTTGCTCAGTTTTCATTTTAGTATTTTTTATACTAATGCACTGCCTTGCTTAAACTGGTTCACAAACATATGGGAAGTGTTGCTAGGTTGTGTAAGAAGGAATTTCTGTATAACTTGTGCTTTCCCTCCCTTGTGAGAAATTGTTAGAGTGCCATTTGTGTTTGGTTTATACTGTGCCGTTTTGCTCAGTTTTCACTCTTGTTCAAACTTGTCTACAATTTAACTAAGGAGTTGTGTATACTTTCTTTTACCGAATTTAACTTGCTTTAAGAACTGCGATAGATATGTTTTACTAGAAGTTATAAAATAAATATATATATTCTTTTACTGCAAAGCTTTGGTCAGTGTTTCCTTGTTCCATAGTACTGAAGGCCTATTGTGTAAACCCTGAATACTGCTCATCTCCCTCTTGAGATAAGTCTGACTGCTCATCCACAGCTACCAACTAAATCTTTGTGGTACAGACTGATACCAAAGGGGATTTATTGCTCTCACCTGTAGTTCTAATCTTCTGTAGTGCTCCCTAAGGGAACTGCACAGGATTCTGCCTAACACTGTACATGCCCTTCAACTGAGAGAATCTATTTGGGAAAGTGGTCGACTAGTCTCTCCAGGCCATCAAAAAGGAAACAGAGATGGCCCGTTCCCTGGGCACTCTCCAGTAGCACTGCTCTTCTTTTCGCTCCTCCAGGGGAAAGTCGAGCAGGTCTTCAAAAGGTTTCTCCACGTCATACCGTCAGCCTTCCAGATCCACAGCTCAAGAAGCCTACAGAGGCCGTTCCCAGGTCTACGGTAGTGGATGACTGCATCGCAGTCCCTCGCAAGGCAGGATGCCGGTACCGAAGCAAGCCTGAACCGAGCACGACGTCAGGCCCCCACTCGTGCACCCCAGTGGGAGGCTGGCTGATGAAATTTGTCAGCAAGTGGAAAAAGATCACCACCGACAGATGGGTGCGGGATGCTCTCGCCCGAGGACACACCCTGGAGCTTCAATGCAGGTGTCCGCGAACCCCTTTTGTTACCCATCAGGAGCAGCACATCCCTCAGATCTTGGAAGAGGTTCGGGCATGCTGCAAAAAGGGGTGATAGAGCTAGTTGCCCAATGGCTCTGGGGCTCCAGAGTCTATTCCAGATACTTTCTGGTCAGAAAGAAGACAGGGGGCTGGAGGCCCATCCTAGTCCTATGGTTTCTTTACAAATACCTAAAGTCCCAAATGTGCCAGATGTTCACGTTGCAACACATGCTCAGCCAACTGGAAATAGGAGACTTTTTGACGTCGTTTGACCTTGAGGCTGGCTACTTCCACGTCCCCATTCACAGGAAACATCGAAAATTTCTACATTTCGTAGTGCAGGGACAGCACTACCAGTTCAAGGATCTACCTTTCGGCTTGAATTCGGCCCCCAGAGTGTTCACAAAATGCCTGGCAGTAGTGGCGGCCTATCTCCGTCTACAGGGCATACACGTATACCCATACATGGGCGACTGGCTGATTAGCGCCCACTGGCAGGACCTGGCTGACGGACATACTGAGACGACCGTCCAACTACTGACAGATCTGGCATTCTCCATCAACTATCCAAAGTCCTGCTTAACGTCATCACAGAACGTGCTGTTCCTAGGCGCCAGGCTCAATATGGTGTCTTGCCTGGCATCACCCTCAGAGGAGAGGCTAGCAGCCATTCAAGGAAAGGTGCAACAACTGTTGTTGACTAAGACAGCCTCATTGCGGGTCATCAAGGCGTTACTGAGCATGATGTCCTGCATCTACCTCATCTGGCTCTGCAGGTTGCATATGCAACCCCTTCAGGAATTCCTGGACACCTGCTTGATACAGTAGTCTCGAAGCTTCAGGGACAAGATCTCTCAACGACGAGTCCGCTTCAACATCGCCCAAGGCACAGGTTTTCAGAACCCCCATACCAGGAGACGGTCACCACGGACATCTCCCTGGAAGGATGGGGAACACACAATGGCCGTCTGCATGCCAGAGGCCTGTGGCTGCCGGAGGAGAAGGATCTCCATACCAACATCCTGGACCTACGTGAGTTTTCCGGGCCCTCAGGTTTTTCCTACCATCTCTGAAAGGCAAAGTGGTGAGGATCTTCATGGACGACAACACCACCATGTTCTATATCAGGAAGCAGAGGGGCACTTAATCCCCAACGCTCTACAACGAAGCACAGGACTTGTGGTGCTGGGCCGTTGGACAGAGGATGTTCCTCGTCACTCTCCACCTGGCGGGATTCGAGAACACCATTGCAAACTCAGTCAGTAGGGATCTGCGCTCCTATCACGAGCCTATTCGGCAAATGACCCCAGATAGATCTGTTTGCGACTGCGGCAAACTCCAGGTGCCAGAAGTTTGCCAGCAGATTCCACCAGCCGAGGAGCCTGGGGGATGCGTTCTACGTCCCTTGGGAAGGGCTGTTTCTATACGCGTTTCCTCTGTTGCCTCCCCTACTATGAGTCATCAACACACTCGGACAGTGTCCTTGTAAGATGATAGTCATCTCCCTGGTGTGGCCGAGGCAGGTTTGATATCCGGACCTTCTCAGCATGTCAGCACCGCCTCCGGTCAAGCTGCCAGTGGTTCCGGATCTTCTCACCAGAGAAAGATTTGCAATCCTTCATCACGACCCAGGATCGCTGAACCTGAAGGCTTGGCTCCTGCAGCCCTGGAGGATATCAGTTGGATGCGGACTGCACGGAGGTCCATCGCCAAGGCCAGGGTGTTTTTGACTTTGAAGTGCTTTGCTACGTGGTGCCGGTCTCAGAAGGTTACCCCTCTCAGGGTCATGGCCCCGCAGATCCTTCCATAGTTGGTATCCTTGGACAAGGCCGGACTGGCGCACTCCACTATCAAGGTACATCTGGAAGCTAACTCCTGCTACACCAGGTCTCCAGGAAGATCGTCGCTTTGATCCCACTGACTCGTCAAGGAATTTCTCAAAGGACTTTTTTGATCTTAACCGCCGGTGAAGGCTCTTGCCCTGGCGTGGGAACTCAACCTAGTTCTGACAAGGTTTATGGGGGGGGCCCCTTCGAGCCTATGCATCAGGCCACATTCCAGTTCCTCTCCTGAAATACGGCTTTCCTTGTGGCCATCACCTCTGCCAGTAGGGTAGGTGAGATCCAGGACCTATCCTGCAAGCAACCATACCTGATTTTCCACGAATAGAGGGTGGTGCTGCATACGCACCCCTCTTTCATGCCGAAGGTTCTGCTGGAATTCCACCTCAACAAGCCTTTGGTGTTGCCTGTTTTTTTTCCCGAAACCTTTGTCGCATGCGGAAAGGGACTTGCACTCTCTGGACCTTGCTCGTGCCCTTAAGTTCTACGTGACACGCACAAAGAGTTTTCGGAAGATCTCCCAGCTGTATGTGAACTTTGGTCCTGTGAACCATGGGAAGGCCTTGTCCAATAATACCATTTCAAGGTGGCTCTCCGGCTGCATCACCCACTGTCATCGGTTGTGAACCGACCACTGCCCGGCTGTCCGAGAGCCCACTCCACCAGAGCAAGCGCGGCGACAACGGCATTCCTGTCTGATGTGCCCGTGCTGGACATCTGCAGGGCTGCTACGTGGAAGTCCACGCACACCTCCGTGAAGTTCTACTGCGTCGACAGGGATTCCAGGGAGGAGTTCAGAGTCAGCCAAGCAGTGCTACTCAGCTTGTTCACTTGAAGTGAGTCTGTTACGGGGGTAAGATGCTTGTGTTGAACCTTGCCACCTCCTGTGGTTGTGTAATGTTGTACTGCTATGTATTCGTTATTCATGAGCATGCGAATCCATGTCAGACCAAGTTGAAGTTACTTACCTGTAACTATTGTACTCCAGCATGGGTCTGGTTTGGATTCACATGCAAACCTTCCCTCCGTCCCTGCTGCGGCCCTTCTTGGTCATACTGCCACTTTACGAGTCTGCCAAATCTGGAGATGGCTGCCAGAGGAGGGGCTTAGGGAGAGGACTGTCATTAGATGTGGGCAGTATGACCCAGTGGACAGTGATTGGTTTAGAGGAGACATACAGTTTTTTTGTGAAAGTGTTTTTTCTTTTACTGAGGATTCCCAGCCTGACGCCGGGGAATATTCATGAACACGTGAATCCATGCCAGGCCCATGCTGGACACCAATAGTTCCAGGTAAGTAACTTAAACCTTCTTTGTAGCCCAAGAGGATAACCCCCTCTTCTTGGTGTTGCAACTCACTCCAGGGGAAATTACTCCCTTCTCCAGGTCTTTGTCACAATTATTGTAGTTCAGAATCCTAAGGGCATGATGTTCTGTTTTGATAAACCTTCCTAGCGTAGGACTCTGCAATTCAGCTGCCATCTGCATGCAGACTCAAAAGTGTGCCAGTGCTGAAAAAAGAGTGATGGTGTTGGCCACCGGCAAACACTGCCACAAGTAAAGCACTGCTTTCTGGTTCCTAATTATATGGCACATCTGAGGCACAGTTCTGTTGCTGTATAGCAGAGATTAATCTAATACATTGTGAAGGTATCTGGAGGAGGGGGAGGTTGCACACAGATGCGTAGTAGTGCACAGCCCTATTTTGCGTGCCCTGTTTAGTTGTACAGCGCTCTGATCCCTCACCGCGCATGCTTTTCTATAGAAGTATCTCAATAAATTAGCAAAAAAGAATAGTCGTTGCTTTTTCTGCAACCATTTTTTTCCCATTGGACCTTGGGTCGCACAATGGGAGACTTTTATCCGTGCTGCGGAATTCCAGTTGACCCGTTACAAATGGTTTTTACAAATGGTTTCCAGCGCACTCAGCTGCTGCCTGATGGGTAGTATGACTGCTACTGAAGCTCTACTGGGAAAGTTCTGGTAGATCCCGGCTGCTTTTGAAAGTGGAAATGGATGTCAATTGGTTTAGCCACCTGCCATGCTTATTTTGTACGATGCAGATTTGCCTTGATTTTTTGCCCCGCTCCTTAACACAACCCTTTCAAAGTCAAATACTGTACTATAATAGCAAGGGGAAAGACACAAATAATGGTAGCAAGTTTTTTTTCCCTGACCTATTTTTTCGTTTTTTTAAAAGCAATCTGATATACCATTCATTTTTGGTTTTGGCGTTTTTTGGTGGGATAATGACCAAAATATTACCAACATCATTGCTACAGCAAAGAAAAGGGGGCCCAGATGCAGACTTTGTTGTTGGCATGACAACTGGAAATGCTGTGGCATGCAATTGCCAACGCAAGAAGTGTTCATTCCTGTTGTACTACGCAGATGTAATCCAATAGTAGCCAACTCTCTCTACAACCCACTCACCAATCTCACAACCCACTCACCAATCTCGCCCCCACTCTCTACCTCCTCTCATCCTTCCTCTCACAAACCTGCTTTATTTCTTGCCTTCTCACTCTCACTTTCTCATTCATATTTCCTCATGCTCATCATCGATGGCACCCTCTCGTAATCATGTCATCCCTTGCTCATTCTCTTCCACGCCCGCACCCTTATCGCATCCTCCTTTAAAACTTTGTACTCTCCTCCTTGCTCCCTGGTACCTATAAATGCAACATGCAATTAACATCAGTAAACGCCAAAACTATTGGCATTGACAATACTTGTTTAATGAAGGGCTGGAGTGCGCTGTTTAAAGGCAAGCAGGGAGTGGGGCTCAGCAGTGGAGCCTGCGCTGGAGTTAAGATGCCAGTCCAGTATAGTTACCAAACGTCTTTGATTTGTTTAGCTTTGTGGGCCACTCACCTTACCCATGGGGGAGTGCAGCCAGGCAGGACTTCATGCTTGTGCCACTGTTTGGGTAGCCCCACAGAGATGCTCAGACATCATGGGTGCCGGGGAGACAATGTTGCAGGATGGCAGAACACGGCTTCCTCACTGAAAGCCATAGGCCAGGTGAAACTACGGCTATCACTTTTAAAAACATGTTCATCTCTTCTTCCAGTGAGAGGCAAGTGGCCATCTTGTGGCTGTATGGTTTTCCACTGAGCTTGGTAAGCCAGATGTAGTGGCAGCAACATACATTGAGTGGCACCAGGCCCGTGGCAGGCCTCACAGCCTCCTGAAAGTGCCAGAGGAGGGCCCTAAGGGTGAACCTGCCCCCTCAGCAATTCTCTCAATTTGTTGGCAGCCATTTTCATTCAGGGTCTCCCCTGGACCATCTATTAGTACACAAGGGGTGACCAATACCTAAGGGGAGAATGTTACTGTCCTGAGCACCCACAGCCATTTGCCACAAAAAGGCTAAATTAAGGTGCATATTATACCAAAAAGGTGTTATATGTTTTGTTTTTCCCCAGAATTGTTTTTACATGAAAAGGTAGGTATTAACCATGAAGACCAATTAGTCAAACAGTAAAATACACTGATGTTACATTTTCCTTTACAGCAGATATGATTTTCTGAGTAGTGTGTGTGATGCTGGAAATGCATCGGAGGGACAGGGCCTCCATATCCTTGTCCTTTACTGCTTTTTATCGTGTGTTCTGTTGTGTTTCCGCGCAGCAGTTCATGTGGGACTCCTGGCGGTGCAGCTCTCTCTCTTGGTTTGGTGAACGGACCCATGGGATACCCTTATGGCACCCATGGGTAGGGGTGCAACCCTGTGCCCCTCGTCTATGTTCTTGGGCACCTGTGTGTGACCCACAGAGCAGGGTACGGGCTGGTGGTAGCTACATGCTGAATTGACTGGTGCCCTGAGCGTCCTCCATTTTGGGATGCCCAGGCCGTCATTGGAATCGGTCAATTCCTGATGGAGACAAAATGGCCCCCATGGCCTCTTGGCTTCCATCGCCTGTTACCTTGATCTTCCCAAAGTCCTGGGAAGCCCTGACTCTGTCCCTTCCCCCTGACCGGCTGTTGGGCGGAAGTTCCATATATGGTAGTGTAGGGAAGTGCTGACCAGACTGGCTGGAGTCTTTCCAACAACCATATTTTGTGGGTATGCCTGTGGGTGGGACCTGGGTGAATGGAGTGTGTGACGAATACGCATTCTATATTGTGGGTGTCTAGTATCTGGTGGTTGACACAATGACTGAGACAGCCCTGCCCGAAACCGGTATGAATGCAGTGTGGAGTGTTGAATGGCTTGCTACTTGTCCCAATACACATAACTTGTTGTGAGTGTCTGGAGAGGAGTGAATGGCCTGAATGCACTATGCCTGCATGAATGCCCTTCGTAGTGATTGGATGCTTAAGTGTGACTCAGCGGAATGAATGGGAGATCAACAGTATATCTGGGGACCTCTCACTGCTAGGAATCGTGTTCAGAAGTGTTCAGAGCTGAGGTCCAAACTACCGAGAGTAACTGGAGTGAAACTGACCTTGACCTTGAAGCCCTGCTGGAAGAGAAGAATTGCTGTTGCTCCCCTTCACAATCTGAAAGCTGCTGTCTCCAAGGACTGGCCCAGAGAGGACCTGGTAAGGCGCCCTCTTCCCGAGCTATGAGGGACCATCGTGCACCAGCTGATCTTTGCCAAAGCTCCCTGGTAGACAGACATTCGACAGGCTGCCGACCCGAGACTGAGACTGCCGCGGAATCACAAGGAGAAGCGCCCGGACTGTTGTCCGCCACTGACGGCGACCGCCGTCGCCAACTGGAGCCGCCATGCTCCTGTTTGCCTAAGAACTTCATTGATCCAAGCAGCTCACGTCCGCATCGTCGCCGCTGTATCCTGCTGGAGAAGGCCTGACCGTCGATGCGCCGAGGAGCATTCAACCGGTGGGTTTGCCGCCACCCAAAGACCACAGAGACGTCGACGACTCGTCGCCCTTGCTGGGCCACAGTTCTTCAAACTCTTTGCGGTCCAGAATATCGACACCGAGGTGCCCTGCATGCCTCTTCCTTGCAGGACGTTTACGCTTCCCCGTCAACGAGCACCACTAGGAACGACGCGGCTACTTCACCGTCGTAGCTCAACCTGTTCTCCGTCGGACGTTCGACGACCGTGACTCCTGCCTTAAAGGGAGGGCATGCAAGAAGGGCCGTCGATTCCTCGACGAGGAACGCTACAACGCCAGGTACTTTGGGGTTGCAGAACTATTGGGAAGCCTAGTGTGAACAATATATGGACTGGGCTTGTATCATTATTCTACATGTTGCCCAGGTGTGGGGATCTCCACACAGAGCTGTGTTTAACGGTAGTGACCCGTATTCTGCCAATTGTTCAATCATCTTGCTTTCCTTCCTCCCTCTACTGCTGGTTTCCTCTATATTGATCTGTGTGACATTTTGACCGTATAGTTGACGCACTTTAATGAGATCTAAAAATCGTTGTGGTACCACTTTAGAACTGTATATATTTACCATTGTTGATTTTCCGAGCACACAGTGCGTTATCGTGATATTGTATATACCTTTGAATATTAATTATATAAAGACTGTGTTTTAACCGATACGTGTGCGGACATTCCTTTGTGGGTGCTTGGGGACTACACTGTACTTAAGAACCAGCCTGCATCACCTCCTGAGAAGCTAGGCCTTGACTGCTCGACCACGTACCAATAATAGAGAATCTTGGCTGGGGTTCTCTGTGCCTCTCCTCTACCATATAGAGAGTGAAAGTACAGACACCCCCCTCCAGTCTTTACACTGGTGGCAGGGGTGGGATGCTTATGGTTTTAAGAATCAGTGTATAACCGTGCCACTTACGAAGGATATCTGCACGTTGTTAACTTGAGGTTTAGTTGTGTACAAGATAACGGCATTACAAGCAATGGAATCTACTGCAAATGGTAAATTGACTCCGATGAGCGTAGAGGCTCTCCAGAGTGCTTGTGAAGCCAGGGAGTTAGACTTTGTGGATAAGTCTAGGGCTGAGCTGATAGCTGCCCTAGTGGACTACCAGACTGATTGTGAAGCTCTTGAAGGGGGGGGGGTGCAACCAATGAGGACTTTACCCCGAGGGTTGTCGCCGAATCTGATTCTGGGAATGCCACCATTCCTGCTGCCTCTGTTCCAAACCCCAGCACTTCACTGGAACTTGAGTTAAGGATGAAATTGGCCTTTGAATATCGCAAGTTGGAATTAGAGACTGAGTTTAAGAAAGAGGAGTTGGCACAGCAAGTGGAACTCAAAAATAGGGATCTTGAACTCAAAGACAAGGACACTGAATGTCAGAGAATCCAGTTAGAGAAAGCTCGAGTGGAGACTTAAGCTAAACCAGCTGAAGTGTCAGGTCCCCAGCAACCAAGTTTATGAAAGATTTGGTTGGTGTGTTTGCAGAGGGTTCTGATATCCTCCAATGGATTGACGCATTTGAAATGGCTTGTGCAATTCATGATGTTGATAAGAGAGATTGGGTTAAGTGTTTGTTAAGCAGAGTGCCTCAGACTGGATATGACTGTATTCTGAAACTGAGTGTGGAAGAAATGGGTCAGTATGAGTGCATGAAGTCTGCTTTGATTGCCAAGTTTGGCAAGACACCGACCCAATACCTTAAATGGTTCAGGGATTTTAAGAAACGAGAGAATGTGTCTTGGATTGACTGGGTGAGTGCTGCGCACATGAACACGATGGGGTGGATGGATGGTTACAAAGTGAAAACGTTTGTTGAATTGTCCCACCTGATGTTTTTTGAGCAATTTCCGGAAGCCTGTTCACCAGAGCTGCGTCAGTATGTTGCTGACCAGAACATTGTGGACGCCTTTAAGCTGGCATGGTTGGCTGACAAGTGGGTCTCCCACCGGATGTCCCCTAAGGACTCCAGTGGGAAGGACAAGGACACAGAAAAGGGGGCCTCTGAGAAAGCTGAGGAGTCCCAAAAGCAATCACAGTCGGGTAAGCCAAAACCCTCCTCTCCGAAGACCCAAAAACCTAGTGGGGATAAGTCTGTTGTGGGTGGGAGTAAGAGTAGTGGTCCGCCTGCTGCAAAGCAGGGCCCCAATGGTTCCAGTACCGTACCCCGCACTCCTGGCACTTGTTGGGATTGTGGGGCTCTGGATCCCCGAAGGGGTGACCCTAAGTGTAAGGGTAAGGCACTTGGAGTCCAGGCTGTCGGCCTGACCTATCCCTACTCTGTACCTGAGGTGGAGGCCACTGTCCTCCCCTCCTCTACTGGGATCACCTTCGGTGCTCCCGTAGAGATTTCCTTAGTGTCCCTTGAGGACTGGGACCAGTACGCAGAAGTACTGGCGACTATCCCACAGAACACTCGTAGGTTTTTGAGAAGTGTCCTCTTGAATGGCCAGCCTTCTACTGGTTTGAGAGACACTGGGGCAAGCATGACAGTGGTGGACAGGACCCTGCTCAAGCCAGAGGACTATGTAGGTGCTCCATTGAGAACCACCAGATTAGTTGGTGGGCCTCCCAAAGTTTCGCCTGTAGCCTTAGTCAACATTACGATTGGAGACAAGACAGCAAAGCTTCCGGTCCTGGTTCAGGACAACGTGCCTGCGAACATTTTGTTGGGAAACGATTTGGTCGAGTTGGGGATGATCACGGATGGTCTACCCATGGCTGCTGTGGCAGTAACCCGATCGCAGGTTACACAGGGTCCGGTCCGGCTGGGAGTCCGGTACCCTCGCCGATGGGGAAACCCAAGGCGCAAAGGAAACGGAACAGTACGAATTCCACCTCTCCGGAGGGAGCCCCTGCTCTTCCTGCTGTTCCGAAAGCATCCATTGGGATCCATGCTCCGGACGGGCTGGGTCCAGTGGTGAATCCCATCTCAACTCCTGTGGGAGAAGAGCCAGAAGACTTTCCTGTGGGAGAGGTACTCAACCCGGAGGATCATCCCGACATTCAATGCTTGTTAGCTGAAGGGGGACCCTCCCGGGCGGACTTCTGTAAGGGACAGAGAGAGTGCTACTCTCTCGAGGGTCTGAGGAAACAGGCCCTGTCCCAGGCACAAGGAGAAGTGCCTAGGACATTCCGGATTTATTGGGAGGGTGAGCTCCTTGTTAGTGAGCCCACTAAGCCTGAACCTGGTGCCCGGAAGAGGTTGGTGGTACCCCAGGTTTACAGGCCCTTCCTGCTGCAGTTGGTGCATGAGGTGCCCTTGGCTGGTCATATTGGTACCAAGAAGACTAAGCAAAGGCTCTCTGCCCATTTCTACTGGCCCCGGATGGGAGTAGAAGTGGAGTCCTACTCTGGCAAGACTGGAGGCAGTGTCATTGCCCCACTGCAACCATTGCCAGTGGTTGGCACACCGCTTGAGAGGGTGGCCATCGACATTGTCGGTCCCCTTGACCCTCCCACGTCAGGTGGACATCGGTTCATCCTTGTCTTGGTCGATCATGCCACCAGCTACCCTGAGGCTATACCCCTTCGGACTGTAACTGCCAAGGTGGTCGCCAGGGCTCTCCTGGGCATTTTCACCCGTGTTGGATTCCCTAAGGAGGTTGTCTCCGATAGAGGATCCAACTTCATGTCGAGTTACATGAAAACCATGTGGAAAGAGTGCGGTTTAACCTACAAGTTCTGCACCTCTTACCACCCCCCAGACCAACAGTCTGGTTCAGAGATTTAACAAAACTCTCAAGGGCATGCTAGGTGCTTTGGAAGAGCCCCTAAGGAAGAAGTGGGATCTTCTCCTGCCCTGCCTGCTGCTTGCTTACAGTGAGGTACCTCAAGAGGGTGTTGGTTTCAGCCCCTTTGAGTTACTCTTTGGACATCCCGTGAGGGGGCCCTTTGCCTTAATCAGAAAAGGTTGTGAGGCCACCCCTCCAGGTCCTGCCAAGCAAGTGGAGGACTATGTGTTAGGTCTCAGACGGAGGATGACACAGACGATGGGTCAGGCAACACCAAATCTTGAGACCAGCCAGGAATTGAACAAGTACTGGCATGACCTTAAAGCATCGCAAGGATTGGAGGTTCTGTGTGGACTACCGAGGAGTCAATGCCGTCACCAAAACTGACACGCACCCATTGCCCAGGGCTGATGAGCTTGTGGACACCATAGGTGCTGCCAAATTTGTGAGCACCTTCGACCTTACCTCAGGCTATTGGCAAATAGCTCTGAGGGACCATGCCAAGGAAAAGACGGTGTTCTCAACACCAGAGGGACTCTACCAGTTTAGGGTCATGCCTTTTGGGTTGAAGAATGCCCCTGCCACTTTCCAGAGATTGGTCAACCATGCGCTCAGTGGGCTGGAAGCATTTTGTGTGGCTTACTTAGACAACATTGCCGTCTACAGTTCCACCTGGGCAGAGCATTTGACGCATCTGGATAAAGTGTTGCAGGCCTTGAAAAGGGCTAACCTCATTAACAAGGCCACCAAGTGCCATATAGCTCAGGGGAAAGTCACGTATCTTGGTCATGAGGTAGGAGGGGGCCGAATCCAACCTCTCCCCAGTAAAGTACAGGATGTACATGACTGGGAGACTCCCACTACTCAAACCCAAGTGAGAGCCTTTTTGGGCCTCACTGGGTATTATCGCAATTTCATGGCAGACTATGGAATCATAGCTGCACCCCTGACAGCTCTGACTTCGCCCAAACAGCCTCGGAAGGTTAATTGGACTGAAGACTGTCAGAGGGCCTTTGATGGCTTGAAAGGAAGTCTGTGTAGGGCACCTGTGTTGTGTGCGCCTGATTACAGCAAGCCCTTTATCGTTCAAACTAACGCCTGCGACACCGGAATTGGAGCTGTCTTGTCCCAGTTAGATGACAAAGGAAGAGAACATCCGATCATATTCATCAGTAAACAACTTAAGGGTAGGTAACTCAGGTGGGCTACTGTTGAAAAGGAATGTTTTAGTATAGTTTGGAGCCTTAGGCGTTTTAGACCCTACCTTACCGGGTCTACCTTCAAGGTCCAAACAGATCATAAGCCCCTGAAGTGGCTTATGCAGATGAAGGGTGAAAACGTGAAACTGCTCAGGTGGTCCATTAGCCTGCAAGGGCTAGACTTCACCATAGATCATAGACCAGAGAAGAGTCATGATAATGCAGATGTCCTTTCCAGAAGGTATGTTGACCGTCTGGATGAGGGTGTCTATCTCATCGGAGATTAGGCA
This sequence comes from Ambystoma mexicanum, assembly GCF_040938575.1. Lineage (NCBI taxonomy): Eukaryota > Metazoa > Chordata > Amphibia > Caudata > Ambystomatidae > Ambystoma > Ambystoma mexicanum. Next base: position 1,259,901,912 of record NC_090937.1, on the reverse strand, counting down.
CCCTAACCTCAGTCTGGGGAGGGGCGACTGTGATGCTGGAAATGCATCGGAGGGACAGGGCCTCCGTATGCTTGTCCTTTACTGCTTTTTATCGTGTGTTCTGTCGTGTTTCCCACGCAGGAGTTCATGTGGGACTCCTGGCGGTGCAGCTCTCTCTCTTGGTTTGGTGAACGGACCCATGGGATACCCTTATGGCACCCATGGGTAGGGGTGCAACCCTGTGCCCCTAGTGTATGTTTTTGGGCACCTGTGTGTGACCCACAGAGCAGGGTACCGGCTGGTGGCAGCTACATGCTGAATTGACTAGTAACCTGAGCGTCCTCCATTTTGGGATGCCCAGGCCCTGTCATTGGAATCGGTAGATTCCTGATTGAGACAAAATGGCCCCCATGGCCTCTTGCCTTCCATCGCCTGTTACCTTGATCTTCCCGAAGTCCCGGGAAGCCCTGACTTCATCCCTTCCCCCTGACTGGCTGTTGGGTGGAAGTTCCATATATGGTAGTGTGGGGGAAGTGCTGACCAGACTGGCTGGAGCCTTCCCAACGACCGTATGTTGTGGGTACGCCTGTGGGTGGGAACTGGGTGAATGGAGTGTGTGACGAATACGCATTCTATATTATGGGTGTCTAGTATCTGGTGGTTGACACAATGACTGAGACGGCCCTGCCCGAAACCGGTATGAATGCAGTGTGGAGTGTTGAATGGCTCGGTACTTGTCCCAATACACATAACTTGTTGTGAGTGTCTGGAGAGGAGTGAACGGCCTGAATGCACTATGCACCCGATTGGTTGCCTACCTGCATGAATGCCCTTCATAGTGATTGGATGCTTAAGTGTGACCCAGCGGAATGAATGGGAGATCAACAGTATATCTGGGGACCTCTCACTGCTAGGAATCGTGTTCAGAGCGGAAGTCCAAACTACGAAGAGTAACTGGAGTGAAACTGACACTTGACCTTGAAGCCCTGCTGGAAGAGAAGAATTGTTGTTGCTCCCCTTCACAATCTGAAAGCTGCTGTGTCTCCAAGGACTGACCCAGAGAGGACCTGGTAAGGCACCCTCTTCCCGAGCTATGAGGGACCATCGTGCACCAGCTGATCTTTGCCAAAGCTCCCTGGTAGACAGACCTTCGACAGGCAGCCGACCCGAGGCTTGGGCTACCGCGGAATCGCAAGGAGAAGCGCCCGGACTGTTGTCCGCCACTGTCGATGACCACCGTCGCCGACTGGAGCCGCCGTGCTCCCGTTTGCCTAAGAACTTCATTGATCCAAGAACGCTCTCGTCCGCATAGTCGCCGCTGTATCCTGCTGGAGAAGGCTTGACCGTCGACACGCCGAGGAGCATCCAACCGGTGGGTTTCCCACCACCCAAACACCACAGAGATGGCGACAACTTGTCGCCCTTGCTGGGCCACAGTTCTTCAAACTCTTTGCGGTCCAGAACTATCGACACTGAGGTGCCTCTTCCTTGCAGGACGTTTACACTTCCCCCGTCAACGAGCACAGCTCGGAACGACACGGTCACTTCACCGTCGTAGCTCAACCTGTTCTCCGTCGGACGTTCGATGACCCGTGACTCCTGCTTTAAAGGGAGGGCACTCCAGAAGGCCCGTCGATTCCCCGACGAGGAACACTACAACGCCAGGTACTTTGGGGTTGCAGAACTACTGGGAAGTCTAGTGTGAACAATATATGGACTGGGCTTGTATCTTTATTCTACAGGTTGCCCAGGTGGGGAGATCTCCACACAAAGCTGTGTTTAACGGTAGTGACCCGTATTCTGCCAATTGTTCAACCATCTTGCTTTCCTTCCTCTCTCTACTGCTGGTTTTCTCTTTATTGATCTGTGTGACATTTTGACAGTATACTTGATGCACTTAAATGAGATCTAATAATCATTGTGGTACCACTTTAGAACTGTATATATTTACCATTGTTGATTTTCCTAGCACACTGTGCGTTATCGTGATATTGTATATACCTTTAAATATTAATTATATGAAGACTGTGTTTTAACCGATACAGTGTGCGGATATTCTTTTGTGGGTACTTGGGGACTACACTGTACTTAAGAACCAGCCTGCATCACCTCCTGAGAAGCTAGGCCTTGATTGCTCGAGCACGTACCAATAATAGAGAATCTTGGCTGGGGTTCTCTGTGCCTCTCCTCTACCATATAGAAAGCGGAAGTACAGACACCCCCCTCCAGTCTTTACAGTTTGTGTGCTTGTTTGACTTATTTCCTAGACTCAGAAGTATTTGCATATCAGTGAAGTATGCATTTTCATCCCACTGGAAGCATCTCCTGCATTTCACTAAGGAATGGATCTTGTGGGCCTCATTAGTGGGAGGGTATGCTTCCCACCTAGGGGATGTTTTGTGCATCTCGCTGAAAGAGCCAGTGTCAGTCACTGTTAGGGGAAGTCCTGCCCATCACAGAGACCTTGCTCTGCAAAATGTCTCTTGTCACCTACAGCAGCCTCCATACCTTATGCCGTATAATCTAGGAGTAACCCTACCTGCCATGGTGCCCAGTGTCTCTTACTATGCCCCTCCCTGTCTTTTCCACACATTGTACCCAATTATTTGTAGTGTACCTCCCACTGCTCATAATAACCCTGTCCCCGGCAGCGTTCATCCCTGCCTTTCCTTCACAGCACCTGAAACATCTCCATCATAGTCATTCTTGCCTCTTATAATGACCTCTGTTACCTATAGTCCCCTTTAGTGCCTTCCCGCTTGTCCCTCACTGCTCCTCACCCACTCCCTTGACTCTCCTGTCCCACACATTGTTCCTTACATTTACTGATTTATTGGTGATAAATGCATACTTCTGTTGGGGTCAATGTGATACTGCCTGATGTAGATGTCATTACTTTGTCATTGAGGAACCCATACCCATGAAGTCGTTTTCACTATGGCTATTGCTTGTTTTAAATTAGGTTGTTAAAAATGTTCCACAAATTTTGTAAAAATAGTCAATCCAGCAGCAAGCCTTTAATACAAATAAGAAACAAAATGTTGGACCACATAGTCATGTTCACATCTGATGATGAGAGATGCAGCACTTTTTGATAAGTTATGTCGGACTAGCACCAAAGAGGGGAACTTAATTGACACAAGTGATGGAGATATCTGTAAAGAGGGATAAAGCTAGGGCTCCTGCCCCTGAAAACTGTGTTAGGTAGGCGAAAAGGCACCAAAGGACTATTAGAAACAAATGAAAAGCACCTACATTATCTGTTAAAATGTCCAATCTGTTTGCTGCTCAGATGAGGTGAATTGGCATGCCTTTGTTGCAGCTGTTGTTGGTTGGTTACTGAAAATATGATTTATGGGCTACGAACAAGGAAAGCGGGGTTATTGCCAGACTGTAGATGAGTTTTTCATTGTTCAATTGCACTAAGAGGACCTAAACAAATCTCGGGTAACATGCAATGATTTGTTGGAAGGGTGTAGATTGTATTAATTTTTTATTTCACTGTCAATTTGTAGCGTATCAACCACGCAAGTAAAATTCACTTCTGGAAGGAGATTAGGAAGGAGGAAGAGCGACAGTCTAAATTGATACATCTTACTCTCCCAGGCAATAGAAGGATGTAACTGCTACTGTCTTGAAAATGTTTAGGTTTCCTGTTGTTGAAATTGCATATTTTTCTATAGACACGTTTTTGATGTAACTTGGTAGTATGTTCCAAAGCCAGGCATTTGTTTACTTTTCTAGATGTGAAGTTTTGCACAGATTTCAGCCCATTTGATATGTCTAGCAGTTTTGCTTTGGACTAGGTGGATGTGTCGGATTAATTTATATTAGACTATTACAGCTGCTAAGCTTTAAAAGTATATACCAATACTGTTTTGTGTTTCATATTTGCCATTGGGAGATAAAGATGTTGTTTTGCATTTGTCGTTTAAATATTATATTGGCAAGTGGGTTCATGTAAGTCCAAGAAATAATCCAGACAACTCTTTTTAGTGTTGATGGCCAAGACAAAAATATGCCTATTTTAATTTGGTTAGCGCTCCCAACGATGCATAATTCTACCCATTTAAGACCTCTGTGCCTTCGAGGGCCATAGCTATCTCTCTCAATGAGAAACTTTGGTTTAAGGTGGTGTATGCTGCACACTGCTCTAGGTGTACTGGGATGCCTGTTGCTTCGATTCTAGGTAGTAAGGATTTCTCCCATAAAGTCTTTTTAACAGTTTCTGTATTTCTATGATTGCAGAGTTCAAATAGTTTGTAGGGAAATTGATTTTTTCATTCATTGAAGTTTTTTAGTTGAAGAGTGACCAGTCCTTCCAAAATTTAGTCTACGAATGGATGGTTTCAAATTAGATGGTAGTTGATTAGCTGAAATGGGCTCTGCATTTCTTCAGTTTAATTAGGGGCATGGTGATGGTCACTTCCTTTAGCTGGCAGAATGCCAACACCTTTATCACAGATTGTGTTGCAGATCTGCAGTGCTGCACACCAGGGTTTCAGACATGGGGAGCATCAAGCAGTGATACTTTCATCTTGTGGGCCACTTTCATAATATCAGTGATAGTTACTTGAAGGTTGTGAATTTAGCTTGGAGGTAATACTTATTAAAGGGGTAGTTCAATCAAAAATGATATCGTTTAAAACGATTGTGCATAATGAAAAATATATGTAAAAAATATTTGTAAAAAATATCAACATTTTTGGGAAATCAGCCTCAAAGTCTGGATTTTTATTCCCCTGGAGGCCTCCATTTTGTAGATTTCAGCAGCCTCCTGTGTTAATGTTAAGCTCTGCTCTTGCGGCACTAATCAAACAAAAGCCCCCTACCGGGAGCTTTTGCTTATTACTGCCGGAGAGCAGAGAATGCCGACAGGCTGGAGCTGGAGGCTTGTTCCTGTGCTCTGGATGGGTGAGTGCTGCCCCACCCCTATTTTCATTCACTCCAACCGCTGCAATCCTATATTTATTTGCATAGCGCTTTAATCCAAAGTGCTTTACAAGAGGAACAAGAAAATATACAACAAGCAGTAAATGGCAATTGAATCACAACCAGAAAACGGTAAAGGAACAATTTACATTATTGCTGAGGTAAGGAGAGAGTAGAGAGGGACCGAGGTGTGAGAGGGAGTGAGAGGTATGACTAGAGGTAGAAGCAGAAGTAAGAGAGGAGGCGAGAAGGTGAGAGGGAGAAGAATGGAAGAAATAAGACTAGAAAAGAGCAGGGAGTAGGGAGGAGGGACTAGAGAGGAAGGAGAGGTCGAGGAAGTAAAGAAGTAAGAGAGGGAGTAAGAGGTGAGGGATGAGGTAGTGGTAGAAATAGGAGAGGACGCAAAAGGTGTTAGGGAGGGGAATGGAAGAGATAAGATTTTAGAGAAGAGCAGAAGAAAGGGTAGGAGGGAAAAGAGCAAATGGGGAGGGGGAGGTGGTTCCAGTGGAAAGGAGCGAGTAGTTGGAAAGAGCGGAATCGGGAAGGCGAACTGGGGTTCTCGGAGTTCATTAATTTAGGATTGCGGCGTGCAGTCGAGTCTTAATATTTGCTGTCATTTTCGTTTTAAGTTTCTCAGGTTTCCCTGGAAACTTAAAATGAAAGTACCAGCAATTATGAAGAATCCGCTCCAACCAGACTGCGCACTTGATTCTTAAGTATGGTCAGATCATCCTCCACTGCGATTACATGTTGTTCCACGTCTGTTACCCTTTCTCAGATCTTGCGTAGGTCGGCTCCCAGCAGGGCCACATCCGTGCCCACCTCCTGTACTTTCCCTTCAAGGGAGGTTCTGGATTCCTGAATGGCAGCTAATAGTCCTTCTAGCCGTAACTCCTTCTGCCTTCTCTGCACCTATTCTCGGGACTTCACTCTTTTCTTCCTGGCTTTTTGTTGTCTTTTGCTTGGCAGCCGCATAGTGATACATTTTTTTGTTGCCCTTTCACCATTATGCCGGCTTTCTTTCCGCTCGCCTGGTTATCCAAGGACTGTAATGTCCGTACTTTTGGCTGGGGCGTGAGGGCGGCCCCTCCAACGTCTCTCTATCCGTACTTTTGGCTGGGGCATGAGGGAGCCCCCTCCAACGTCTCTCTATCTGTATGGTCACTCCTCTTATCTCTAAATGGCAATCTTCCACTCGTCTCTGTGTCGGAAGGGGTCTCCCAGTGCTCCCCCAGCGTATTCCCCAAGTGTTACCGGGGGCCGAGTATCCGAATGCCTTGCTTGTACCTGTTAACGTTCCAACCCTGGGCTGTTCCTTCTCCCCCTCTGATTCCACTCCTTCTGGGTGCTGTCCCCCAGTGGGCACACCAGGTGAGTTAGTCCCCTCCTCCGGGCCGCCTGCTATGTTGTTGCCCACTGTTAACCAGTTTGTTGTCACCTATATTGGGTTAGGGCCTCTTGTCCTCCAGATGTGCCCCTTCCTGTGCTCTCAGGAGAGGGGGAGAACCGCTATGTCTCACTCTGGGGGGGTTTCCCACCGAACCCTCATGCAGGGCCGGTGCAGTGCAGGAGTCCTCAGCTGCGCTAGCCTGCAACCTTACACCGGGAAAGGGTGGATGTCACTGCTGTAAACGGGACTGGATAGGGTATCTGTACTCCTGCTCTCTATATGGCAGAGTCGAAGCAAAGAGCACCCCAGCCAAGATTCTCTATTTGGTAAAAAGGGGAAGAGCAATCAAGGCTTGAGCTCTCAGGAGGTGATGCAGGCTGGTTCTTAAGTACAGTGTAGTCCCCAAGCACCCACAAAGGAATGTCCACACATTGTTAGTGATAACACAGTCTTTATATAAATAAGGTTCAAGTTATAAACACAATCACAATAAGACACCTGTGCACCTCGACGACGATAGTTTGTTGCCGCAAAGAGTCATTGAAGAACTTTGGCCCAGCAAGGGCATCGGGTTGTTGGCATCTGCGATCAGGACTCGACCACGGCTGGCTTTCGGATCTTCGTCAGCGTCTTTGAGGTCTTCAAGTGGCAGGAAAACCCACCAGCGGATTCTCCTCGGTCGTCGATGACCTTGACTTTCTCCGGCCGGACAAAGTGGTCGACGATGATGAGTGTTAGGAAGAATTCTCTGTTTAGGCTGAATTTCCTAACCTATTGAGTCCCCCAGCAGCTTTGCTGGATTTTTGGGGTTTATTTTTTTTCTCCTGCCAAGAGTGAGACTCTTTTACCCTCACTCTTGGACATGACTTGAGAGTGTTTCTGTGACTTGCTATGTGCTTATGGGCTAGGGGGTAATTTTCCCCATAGGCCATCATTGGTTTTTGAATGTGTGTTACACAGCACCCTCAGTGCAGTAACACAGGGATGTCCTAGAGACCCCCAAACATAGACTCCACACCCTGGGACTGACTACTGTCTCCCTGGGTCTGTAAAGTTACCATTGACTTTACTAGTCTTAACTTAGGAACTTAACCAGTACAAACCATCTTACTGTTGAAGTACTGGTAGGGGCAATTAGATTGCCCCTGTGTCTGTTGTCGAGGGGGTACTGTCCCGTCCCCCCTCGCCGAGTTCTGGCTGGTGGCAGTGGATACCAGGGAAATATTCCACTAGAATATTTCCCAATGGGATTTCCCATTGTTTTTAATGCACCACTTTTTGGTGCAATGTTAAAGATACCGCCGGTTTATTTAATTAATATAAATTCACCTGTTGGGATTTTTTGCCAGAACTCGCTGCCAAAATGGCAGCGAGTTCTGGCAAAAAACCCTGAACCCGAGTCGAGCCTTTGTTCCACTTTTGGCGGGCTTCTGCACAGAAGCCCTCCAAAGTGGTGCCATTCTGTCTGGGTACCACAGGGGGTGTGGGAGGGGGTTTAGGCACCCTGGACTGAGTTGCCTTGCCAACTCATGTCGCACTCTAGTGTGATTGGCCCAAGTGGTGAGCCACCCCGCTCACCACTTAGCATGTTTGAGTGACAGCTAGGCTGTATGAATGGGGGTTTGCTGCATAAAAGCAGGGTTTTTGGGACTGGTTCTTCAGAAGTCGCCACAGGACCTAAGAAGCCGAAGAGGGAGAAGCCGAGCCGACCTGCCGAGACGACACCACCGGCGAAGCCCTGCAGAACCGTCTCACCACTTTTCCCGACGACAGAGGAGATCTCCCGCCGGAGAGTCTTCTTCCCTTAACTGGTGGGGACAACCAGTTGCTGCCTTCCTTTCACCGTCCCGAAGCATCTCGTGGCCGCCTTGCCTGTGCCAAGCACCCTGGCAACCGGGATACCACTTTTTACCTCAACCGCGAAAGAGGGGTAAAAATCCTTTGTGACCGGAAAACTCCACGGCTGGTCTCTTCCCTGGTAGTGCGACGATCTGCAGCTTTCCTCCACGTCGGGATCACCTCTTCCCCTGGACGACGCCGCGACTTACACCCACTACCATGAACAACTACCACCGCTGGAGGATCCTTTCCACTTGTAAAGGTACTGTGTTCCGCCCGGCCTCCCTTGCCACCGATTGTACGGGGTAGATTTAGCCCTCAGCTCTCGAACCTGGGTAGGCCTGGGACACCCTAACTAAACTTTTCAGAACCGTAGTAAAACCTTTTTCTCTCACCTACAAAGACTGATGACATTGTGTGATCTTGGGCACATTTTTCGCCTGGCTCCCTCTAAAGCAGGCCCCGAACTAATTCTCCTTGTTCCACCATTGACTGTCTTTGCTAACCTTATGTGAAAAGTGTTTTACCTTACTGCTCTCTTTATTTCTGCCTTTTCCCTCCCTTTTGGTAATACTTATTGGAGTGTCATCTAACGTTAAGCGCTCACCTCTGTTTGGAAATAAGTGGGGTTAACTTAGAATTGTCCAACAAATGATTAGGGATGTACATATGAGTAATAGTAACTGTGTTTGACTTTCTTATCTTTTCTATTGTGCTAGTGTAATTTATGAGTGTACCTTTAATAAATAAGTTTATACTTTTACACCTAGCTCTGGTCAGTGTTTGCTTGTGCTACTGTGCCTCTGTACCTATTATGTATTCTCTGTATACTGCCTAACTCTTCTTGAGGGAAGTCTGACTGCTCAGCCACAGCTACCACAGTGAATCTGTGTGGTACAGACTGCTACCAAGTGGGTTTACTGCCAACACCTGTAGACTTAAATCTTTTGCAGTGGTCCCAGAGGGAACTGCACAGGTTTCTGCCTAACACTGGTGTACAGCGGTGGGATCTGTATTGAGTATACACTTTAGAGTACTTTTGAGATACCTTAGTGCAACTAACCACAAAGCTTAAGCACAAGAAAGAAAAAGTCATTTTTAACCTGTCTACTATGGAAAGTTATAGTCAAGAGTCCCTTGCTACAAAAACTGCTGATTGTCTAAGACTTCTCTGTAAGCATAAGAATCTCATGACTAAAGGAAAGAAAATAGAGTTAATAGAAAGGTTGTTAGAAAACCAAAGTCTGGAGGATGGTCCAGAGGAACCTATCAATCCAGCAAATGTAGAAAGCAGCAATGATCTTGATATGGCACAAAGTATTGATGATCTTGGGTCAGAACCAGAAGAGGAGGATGAAACTGTTGTAGATAGTCCCTCTAGGCCTCTGTCTGCTCTACCAGCTGTACCTACTGGACCTTTGCCAGGTCCCACATTTAGCCCTCAATACTTTGAACTAGAGAAAATGAAACTTGAATTAGAGTACAAGAAACTTAATGCTCAAACTGACAAAGAACTAAGGCTAAGGGAAATGGAGCTCAAGTATGAGCTAGAAATGAAGAAATTGTCTGTTGAGAATGCTTCTCTCTCTGGCTCCTCTAGAAGTTCCAGTCCTAAAAGACCCCGGATGCCTAAGGAATTGATTGGTATGTATGAGCCTAAGTTGGATGTGTTGGATTGGTTGTCTATGTTTGAGTATAATCATGGGCTCCAGAACATCACAGGTAATGAGTTACTCACCTGGTTGTTCTCTAGGCTTCCCCCTGTTGCAACTGATGTGGTAATGGAGTTGGGGGAGGAGGATAGGAAAGAGTATGAATGTGTGAAACTAGCTTTGATAGCTAGATTTGGGAAGACCCCTTCCCAGTATCTTAAGAGGTTTAGGAGCCTCAAAAAGCATGATGGTACCCCTTGGGCTTCCTGGGTGTGTGAAGGGTTGAAAAACTTAGAGGGATGGATTAAGGGTTACAAGGTGAACACTTATGAAGGAATGAGAAATCTGGTCATGATGGAGTCAATTTATGATGCCTGCTCTCCTGAGCTCAGACAGCACTTGGCTGATTCACAGGAATTAGATCCTAGGAAACTAGCTAAGGCTGCTGACTTGTGGGTTGCCAACAGGGCTACTCACAAGGATTCTGGGGTAACTCAGAAGAAGGATGAGGGGAGACAGCCTAAGAAAGACTCCAAAGAGAATTCTAATAATCCTAATTCCAAAGAGGGCCCCAAACAAAACCATAAGGGTAAGCCACCTGGGAAACCACAGCAGAGTAGTATACCTTCTGGTGCTAAACCAGAAGGAGGTCAGAACAGGCCTCCATTCCAAAGGACCTTTGGGGCCTGTTATGTTTGTAAGGCTACTGACCATGTGAAAGGAGATCCCAGATGTAAGGGTAAACCTTCAGGGGTCCAACTTGTCTCCTTAGCCTTCGCTCCAGAGGAGGAAGTCACTATGGCAAGTGGAACCTTTCTACTACTGGCTGATGAACCCACTGGAGTCTCAGCCAGTGTTTCTTTAGTCTCTCTGGGGTTGTGGGAACAACAAAATTTAGATGTGTATAATTCTATCCCAGATAATACTAAAGAGTATTATAAGGACAGTGTCCACGTGAATGGTCAGGAGACTCCTGCCATCAGGGACACTGGGGCCAGCATAACTGTGGTGGATGAATCATTTTTCAAGGCAGAGGATGTTGCTAAGGCACCCAAATGCCTCACCAAGTTAGCTGGAGGGCCTGTGCAGATGTGTCCCCAGTTACCAGTTCTCATCCAGTGTAATGATATGGCTGTGAAGATACCTGTCAGTATACAATGTGAAGTGCCAGGAAGAGTTCTGCTAGGAAATGACCTGAAAGCTCTGGGAGTTGTGTCACATACCCCCAGACCTCCTAGTAAAAGGTTACAGGAGCTCACCAAATCTGCAAGAGAGAAAACCCTGCAAGGTTTATCTCAGGAGATGATGACAGAAATCACTCCTCTCCCACTGGAACAACTTACTGCAGTAACTACCAGATCAGGAGCAAAGGGGCCACCCAAGACTCCTAGGAAAAAGCCTACAGCAAGCACTCCAGTGCTTCCAACCAGGACTTCCCCGAGGTTGTCCAAAGTTACACCTGTAACTCCACCTCCAGCTGAGGCTGAGAGGGAGGTACAACCCTGTTTGGTTGAACTAGACTCTGAAGAAGAGCTAGTAGGAGGCCCAGAACTTATTGGAGACCTGGACCCAGCTGACCATCCTGAGCTGCAGTCTTTACTGGCAGAAGGTGGACCCAGCAGGACAGCTTTTCGTAAGGGACAAAGAGAATGTCCAACTCTGCAGGGCCTTCGCCAGCAGGCAGCTTCTCAGGCTGATGGGCAAGAGCCTGGGAAGTATAGGTTACACTGGGAAGATGGCCTCTTCTACAGTGAACCAACTGAATCTGAACCTGGAGCCTACCAACGCCTGGTAGTGCCCCAAGAGAACAGACAACAGTTCTTGCAACTAGCCCACGAGATTCCTTTGGCTGGTCACTTGAGTTTCAAGAAGACCAAGGAAAGGCTCTCTCTCTACTTTTATTGGCCAAAGATGGGGGCTGAAGTAGATAGATATTGCAGGAGCTGCCATACCTGCCAGACTTCTGGTAAGGTTGGTTCCAAGAATGTGGCACCTTTAGTGCCTCTCCCAGTTGTGGGAGTCCCATTTGAGAGGGTAGGGATTGACATTGTTGGTCCCCTTGATCCCCCAACCTCCTCAGGCAACAGGTTTATCCTTGTTGTAGTAGACCATGCTACTAGGTACCCTGAGGCAATTCCTATGAGGACTGTTACAGCTCAGGCTGTGGCTAAGGCCCTCCTTGGTCTCTTTACCAGGGTTGGGTTTCCTAAGGAGGTGATCTCTGACAGGGGGACAAATTTTATGTCCAACTACATGAAGGCCATGTGGAAAACCTGCGGAGTCACCTACAAGTTCTCAACTGCCTACCACCCTCAGACAAACGGGTTGGTAGAAAGATTTAACAGAACCATGAAGAGCATGATAGGTGCCTTAGAAGAACCCCTTAAGAAGAAGTGGGACCTTCTACTGCCATGCCTTCTATTTGCTTATAGGGAAGTCCCTCAGGAGGGAGTGGGTTATTCTCCCTTTGAACTTCTCTATGGCCATCCCGTCAGAGGACCCTTGGCCCTGATTAAGGAGGGGTTGGAGAGTGCTCCTTCCCCCAAGCCAGTCAGAGTGACTGACTATGTGATAGGTCTCAGAAGGAGAATGTCACACATGATGGCAGAAGCAAGTGACAACTTGAAAGCTGGCCAAGCTCTGATCAAACATTGGCATGATCAGAAGGCTAACATGGTTGAGTTTACTCAAGACCAGCTAGTTCTAGTTATGCTTCCAACAAGGCAGAGGGCCTTGTAAGACAAATGGATGGGACCCTTCAAGGTTGTGGGAAAACTTGGAGAGGTCAACTATCTGGTGGATCTGGGCAAACCCAGGGAAGCTCCCAGAGTCTTCCACACCAACCGCCTCAAAGCCTATGTCTCTAGACCAGAAGTAGGAGCATTGCTTCTAGCTTCATCAGAAGAGGAGGAGGAGAGTGAAGCTCTACCTGACCTCCTGAGAGGCTTACCTTTGGACGAAAAGGTTGAAGGAGTTAATCTCTCTTCAGATCTGACCAGTGAGCAACAGGAGGAGTGCAAAGCTATGTTAAATCAGTTTGCCCCCCTGTTCTCACTTTCACCAGGCTTGACCCCTTGGGGACAGCATGAGATACTCACTGGTGACTGCCTGCCAGTCAAAAGCAGGGGATATAGAATGTCAGAACATGTCAGAACCCACATCAAAGGGGTGGTCAAGAAGATGCTTGATCTCGGGGTAATAGAGCCCTCTACTAGTCCATGGTCTAGCCCAGTAGTGTTAGTACCAAAGGCAGGATCCAAAGAGTTGAGATTCTGTGTGGACTATAGAGCTCTTAATGCAGTCACCAAGACTGATGCCCACCCTTTGCCAAGGACAGATGAGTTGGTGGATAAACTTGGTGCAGCCAAGTACCTCAGCACACTGGACCTTACGTCAGGCTACTGGCAAATAGCCCTGACAGACCATGCCAAGGAGAAAACTGCATTTTCTACCCCCGTTGGCCTATACCAATTCAAGGTTATGCCTTTTGGACTGAAAAATGCACCTGCAACATTCCAGAGGATGGTGAACCAAGTTCTGGCTGGGATGGAGGACTTCTGCATGGCATACTTGGATGACATTGCAGTCTTCAGCCACTCCTGGGAAGAACATGTGACCCACTTAGGACATGTTTTGCAGGCTCTTGAGCAGGCCAATCTGACCATAAAGGCAAGCAAGTGCCAAATTGGTCAGAGTAAAGTGGTCTACCTTGGACATGAGGTAGGAGGTGGAGAAATAAGGCCTTTGCTCAGCAAGATAGAAGCTGTGCAAAATTGGACAACACCTACTACTCAGACCCAGGTGAGAGCCTTCTTAGGCCTCACTGGGTACTACAGGAATTTCATTGAGAACTATGGGACCATAGCTTCTCCCCTGAATGTGATCTCCTCTCCAAAATTCCCTAAGAAGGTCAAATGGAATGAGGAATGCAATCAGGCCTTTGAAAACCTGAAGAAAGCTCTCTGCCAAGCTCCAGTACTCAGAGCTCCTGACTACCACCAAACTTTCATTGTACAAACTGATGCTTCCAATGTAGGTATAGGTGCAGTTCTTAGCCAACTGGATGAGAAAGGTAGGGAACACCCCATTTGCTTAATCAGTAGAAAACTGAAGGATCCTGAAACAAGGTGGGCAACAATCGAAAGAGAATGCTTTGCTATTGTGTGGGCACTGAAGAAGTTTAGGCCATACTTGTATGGTTCTACTTTTGTCATTCAGACTGACCACCAACCCTTGAGATGGTTAATGCAAATGAAAGGGGAAAATCCAAAACTATTGAGATGGTCAATCTGCCTCCAAGGGTTTGATTTCACCATTGAGCACAGGTCAGGGTGTCACCATCAAAATGCTGATGGACTCTCTAGGATGTATGTCATCGACTAGAGGTATGAGGTTCATCCTGGAGTGAGTTAAATCCTCCTGTCCCTTAGTCTGGGGGGGGCGAGTGTTAGGAAGAATTCTCTGTTTAGGCTTAATTTCCTAACCTATTGAGTCCCCCAGCAGCTTTGCTGGATTTTTGGGGTTTATTTTTTTTCTCCTGCCAAGAGTGAGACTCTTTTACCCTCACTCTTGGACATGACTTGAGAGTGTTTCTGTGACTTGCTATGTGCTTATGGGCTAGGGGGTAATTTTCCCCATAGGCCATCATTGGTTTTTGAATGTGTGTTACACAGCACCCTCAGTGCAGTAACACAGGGGTGTCCTAGAGACCTCCAAACATAGACTCCACACCCTGGGACTGACTACTGTCTCCCTGGGTCTGTAAAGTTACCATTGACTTTACTAGTCTTAACTTAGGAACTTAACCAGTACAAACCATCTTACTGTGGAAGTACTGGTAGGGGCAATTAGATTGCCCCTGGGTCTGTTGTCGAGGGGGTACTGTCCCGTCCCCCCTCGCCGAGTTCTGGCTGGTGGCAGTGGATACCACGGAAATATTCCACTAGAATATTTCCCAATGGGATTTCCCATTGTTTTTAATGCACCACTTTTTGGTGCAATGTTAAAGATACCGCCGGTTTATTTAATTAATATAAATTCACCGGTTGGGATTTTTTGCCAGAACTCACCGCCAAAATGGCGTCTAGGTTCACTTCAGTAACCCTGAACCCGAGTCGAGCCTTTGTTCCACTTTTGGCGGGCTTCTGCACAGAAGCCCTCCAAAGTGGTGCCATTCTGTCTGGGTACCACAGGGGGTGTGGGAGGGGGTTTAGGCACCCTGGACTGAGTTGCCTTGCCAACTCATGTCGCACTCTAGTGTGATTGGCCCAAGTGGTGAGCCACCCCGCTCACCACTTAGCATGTTTGAGTGACAGCTAGGCTGTATGAATGGGGGTTTGCTGCATAAAAGCAAGGTTTTTGGGACTGGTTCTTCAGAAGTCGCCACAGGACCTAAGAAGCCGAAGAGGGAGAAGCCGAGCCGACCTGCCGAGACGACACTACCGGCGAAGCCCTGCAGAACTGTCTCACCACTTTTCCCGACGACAGAGGAGATCTCCCGCCGGAGAGTCTTCTTCCCTTAACTGGTGGGGGCAACCAGTTGCTGCCTTCTTTTCGCCGTCCCGAAGCATCTCGTGGCCGCCTTGCCTGTGCCAAGCACCCTGGCAACCGGGATACCACTTTTTACCTCAACCGCGAAAGAGGGGTAAAAATCCTTTGTGACCGGAAAACTCCACGGCTGGTCTCTTCCCTGGTAGTGCGACGATCTGCAGCTTTCCTCCACGTCGGGATCACCTCTTCCCCTGGACGACGCCGCGACTTACACCCACTACCAGGAACAACTACCACCGCTGGAGGATCCTTTCCACTTGTAAAGGTACTGTGTTCCGCCCGGCCTCCCTTGCCACCGATTGTACGGGGTAGATTTAGCCCTCAGCTCTCGAACCTGGGTAGGCCTGGGACACCCTAACTAAACTTTTCAGAACCGTAGTAAAACCTTTTTCTCTCACCTACAAAGACTGATGACATTGTGTGATCTTGGGCACATTTTTCGCCTGGCTCCCTCTAAAGCGGGCCCCGAACTAATTCTCCTTGTTCCACCATTGACTGTCTTTGCTAACCTTATGTGAAAAGTGTTTTACCTTACTGCTCTCTTTATTTCTGCCTTTTCCCTCCCTTTTGGTAATACTTATTGGAGTGTCATCTAACGTTAAGCGCTCACCTCTGTTTGGAAATAAGTGGGGTTAACTTAGAATTGTCCAACAAATGATTAGGGATGTACATATGAGTAATAGTAACTGTGTTTGACTTTCTTATCTTTTCTATTGTGCTAGTGTAATTTATGAGTGTACCTTTAATAAATAAGTTTATACTTTTACACCTAGCTCTGGTCAGTGTTTGCTTGTGCTACTGTGCCTCTGTACCTATTATGTATTCTCTGTATACTGCCTAACTCTTCTTGAGGGAAGTCTGACTGCTCAGCCACAGCTACCACAGTGAATCTGTGTGGTACAGACTGCTACCAAGTGGGTTTACTGCCAACACCTGTAGACTTAAATCTTTTGCAGTGGTCCCAGAGGGAACTGCACAGGTTTCTGCCTAACAATGAGCAAGGGAGTCCTTGAATCATATGTCTTAGGCAATGGAGCGTTGCGGCTCCGGTCATTGAGCAGCACGACATCACGCTGTCCCAGCTTCTGGGCAACGCACTTCAACGGGCTTCCAGCGGTTATAGCAAACCTGCGATCCCTGGTCAACGACTATGGACTTGGATGTCCGGGTGCTTCACTTCAGATTCCTCGGCAGTGCCCTTCTGCGTTTGGCAGCCTTTCAAGGATCTGACTTCCAGGGAGCTTTGGCAAAGATCAACTGGTGCATGATGGTCCCTCGTAGCTCGAGAAGAGGTCTCCTAGCCAAGTCTTCTCTTACATCAGTTCTTGAAGACACAACAGCTTTCAGTTGGTGAAGGAATGCGGGTGCAGATCTTCTCGTCCAGCTGGGCTTCAAGGTTAAGCATCAGGTTTCGACTTCAGTTTCTGAAATATTTCCATCATTGAGAGCTCCCCAGGTATACTGTTCGGTCTCTCATTCGCTCTGCTGGGTCACACTCAGGCAAATCATACAGCAGGGCATTCATGCAGGCAGCCAATCAGGCTCACAGTGCATTCAGACCATTCTTCTCCATCCAGACACTCACAACACGTAATGTGGATTCGGACAAGCACCCAGTCATCCAGCACTCCACACTGCATTCATGCTAGTTTCGGGCAGGGCTGTCTCAGTCATTGTGTCGCACACCAGATACTAGACACCCATAACAGGAAATGCGTATTCGTCACACACTCCATTCACCCAGGTCCCCCAAGGGCATACCCACAACATAGTCATTGGGAAGGCTCCTGCCAGTCTGTCCTGAACTTCCCCACAATACCACATATGGAACGTCTACCCAACAGCCAGTCAAGGGAAGGGAAAGTGTCAGGGCTTCCCGGGACTTCGGGAAAACAAGGTAACAGGCAATAGAAAGCAAGAGGCACAGGGGCCATCTTGTATCCCAAAATGGAGGATACTTGGAGCCCCTGTCCAATTCAGCATGGAGCTGCCACTAGCCCATACCCTGCTCTGTGGGCCACACACAGGTACCCAAAAACATACACTAGGAGTACAGGGTTGTACCCCCACCCATGGGTGCCATAAAGGTATCCCAAGGGTCTGTTCACCACGACCAAAAAGAGGAAGAGCCGCACCGCCAGGAGTCCCACACAAACTCCTGTGTGGCGAACAAGACAGAACATAGATGATAAACAGACTACAGAGCAAGGACATGGAGGCCCTGTCCCTCCGATGCATTTCCAGCATCACAGCTTCCCCCTCACTTTTCGCTTCTGGCTGATGCCTCCACACAGCGCAATCCCATTTGCCATGCTATGGCGCACCCTACCGAGCCTCACTTCTCGTAGCCTAGGCCCTTCTCTGTATCCCTGCTCCTCGCCGGGGCTTCCTCGCTGACGTTGCCCCCTGTAGTGCACCTCCAACAGACCGTCTGCACTACTCGCTCCCCCCCCCCTGTTGCTCCTCTTTCTTCTGTGGACTGTGAGGGGCCGTGGGCTGGCAATCCTCTGCTCCCGTGAATTGTTGCCTTCACTGCACTTGCCTCCCTTCTGTGCCACTACGTAATGTGTCCCTCTTTTCTGGCCTTCAAACCCTTGCCTGTGTTCCAATCAGCCCCTGATTGTATGCTTTACAGGCTGGGTCCTCGTATTACTCCGTTGCCCCCCACCTCTCGAGGGTGGGGAGGGGCTGCAATGTCTTGCTGTTGTGATTCTCTGTACCCTTCCTATGGTTCCGCGTCCACGTGCGTGCAGAGCTGAGGGGGCAGGAGGGATGGTGCTGTTCCCTCTGCTCTCGCTCACACCTCTCAGCGCCACTACGCCATTCATACTGGAGTGCTCCCTCCCGCTCTCCTCACCTTGTTGCCTGGTGCCGCCTCTAAATCTTGGTTCGCCGCGGGTGCCCACACCACGCTGTCTCCGCATGCGACTTGCGGCCAGCGTCTGCCGGCACCCAACATTCCCCTTCCCCTATGCCGCCGTCCTCTCTCACTTGCGGTCCTCAGGGGGTGGGTCTCCGATCTGCTTCCTCTGTGGAGGACTGTTTCTTCCTCTGTGCCTGCCTTCCAGCTGGTACGTGCTGCAATGTCTTCCTCGCGTGCTGGGATATTGTCTCTGCCACCTCACTGCTCCGAACACCTTGTCCAGGACTCCGCAGTCCTCCAGAGATGACCTACGTGCTGTCTCGATGGTCACCAGCTTCCACTGTCCCAAGTGGCGGCCATCTTATGGTCTCCTCCGGCGGTTCTGTCTCCTGCCACTTTTGAGTCCCAGCCGTCGTCCGTGCCTCTTCCAACTCACGGATTAGAGGCCTGGGGTCTTCTGCTGCTGTCTTGTTGGATTCTGCCCCAGGGAAGCAGTATCAACAGGATTTATGTCAGATATCAGCGTGGCCTGGAGCAGGAGCTCTGGAGCTTCACGGCTGCATCGGTTGCTCGCTGGCCACGCCCCAAGCCTGGGAAACTTAAAACAAAAGTTCTGGCAATTATGAAGACTCCACCGCCTGGTGGGCAGCGAAGTCTCTATAATTACTGTGGCTTTCGTTTTAAGTTTTCCGGGGAAGCCCGGGAAACTGAAAAGGAAAGCCACAGCAATTATGAAGACTCTGCTGCTCGACAGGCAGCAAAGTCTTCATCATTGAGGTTGCTTTTCTTTTCAGTTTTCTGTGCTGGAGGCATGTCACCTCAATAAAGGCATGCTCTGCTCTCCGGCAGTAATGAGCAAAAGCTCCCAGTAGGGGGCTTTTGCTTCATTAGTACTGTGGGAGCAAAGTTTAACATTAACACAGGAGGTTGCTGAAATCTACAAAATGGATGCCTCCTAGTGAAAACTTTAAGACTGATTTCCCCAAAATTTGACATGATTGTTTAAAAATTTAAATTTGTTGTATATATATCTTTCATTATTCCTAATCTTTTTAAATAATAACATTTTTGAGTGAACTACCCCTTTAACTGTGTGAGATTTCTTAAGGCAGGGAAGATTATATTAACTTGTATCATCTTTGTATTGTCTGTAAAGAAACAACCTAATTTGAGATCAAAGGAGGGTTTGATATTGATGTTCACCCGAGCTGGGTTGGAAAATTCTTTGATTTGAAAGTGCTCTCTGACATTATTCAGGGCCTCTGAGATTTGATTTGCAAGGAATCCCTT
Source organism: Ambystoma mexicanum (assembly GCF_040938575.1). Taxonomy (NCBI): domain Eukaryota; kingdom Metazoa; phylum Chordata; class Amphibia; order Caudata; family Ambystomatidae; genus Ambystoma; species Ambystoma mexicanum. Next base: position 1,259,882,417 of record NC_090937.1, on the reverse strand, counting down.
GGTCTTTTCTTTCATTTTTTTGTTGGGACACTCTGGTGTGGATTTCACAAGCTAGGTCATCATCGGAAGAATTGGATTTTCTTAATTTTCCTATGTTCTCATGTTATGATGGCCAATGCCTTATTGGGGGAGGTTTCCGGTACTCTTTCCTGGTGTTTTGATTTTTTTCAGTTCCGTGGCATTAGGATGTCTAACGTTCTCTGACTCCTGATTAAACACTTCAAAGTAAGTGCAAGGTATTTTGGTCTATTCATTACATATAAGTTTGATTTCGGATGAGATTGTGTATCCATGTTTGTTTCATGAGTACAATAGATTTTAAATTTAGAATTATTCCATTATGTGCTAAAAGATAGTTTTATGATTTATTCCATTTGATTAATTATATTTTTGGAAATAAGATAGTTTCTTCTTGTTTATATCATTGGAGCTACTGAAGAAATTGGTTTAACACGTGCAACACAGTTCAGCAATCAAATTGTACAATGCACTTTTTCAGGTGGAAACATTCAGGGTAACGGGGGCGTGGCCGAGATGGCAACCTCATTGTATACGCTCCTGCAGCCCGCTCTGATCGGTGTGCCTGCGACATAAGATTAAAGCACCCAGACACCGCAAATCTTCATAAACCCTGCTGGTATGTTCTGCAGAGGGAAAAAGGAGAGGACACTGAGGGCTGAGTGAGCCGTCTGCAGCATCCGTACCGAGGGTAGCCAGCAGAGAGGTCGGCCGGCTGGGCTGCGTGGAACCACCGCTGCTGCGGGCCGCCTGAGCGCTGCCACTTTTGTAAATGGAGATAGGCCAGAAGCCTGACCTCCCCTGGGCTTCGCTAAGGTGCTGGCGGTCAGGAAGACACCGCCTGCTGTGGGGCCCGAAGGGTCAGAGGCCCCACAACACAAGAACCGGCTGTAGCATTTTGATGAGCCTCCCCGGGTAGAAAGCGCAAGATAGCGGCTGCCATGTGGAGGACACATGAGCCTCTCTGGCTCCCCCCACGGAGAGACGGGAGGGATACTGCAGGCTGCCTGGCTGAGAAGGTAGGGGTCTGGGCTGACCAGAGGGTTTCGCGGGGGCCCCCAGGGAGAGGTGGTGGGGCCGGCCACCCCGGAACCCCTCATGGTAGCAATGTGACTAGAGGGAGCATGGTGGAGCTAGAGGAAACCAGCTGGGAGTGAATAGAGCTGGGGAACAGCCACGCAGAGGCGGCATACTGCTGTGGTATGGGCCCCTGGTGACCAGGCAGAGGAGTGGTACAGTGGGAAAGGAGTGAGGGGCCCCACCGAATGCCTGGTGAGTCAGCCACAAAAAGAGGAACTGGGGCAAAGGCAGCCATACTGCTGTGGTGGGGCTCCTGAGGGCCAGGCAGAGGAGTGGACAAAGTGAGAGAGTAGTGAGGGGCCAACTGAATTCATACTGAGTGTTTGGGGGGGGGTGAGAAAAATGGACTTCATCGCATTCCGGAACTAGACCATCCAGATCTACCAGGACGTATCCTGGACTATCCTTGTGAAGAGATGGCTGATGAGGTCGGTAGTCGAGTAGCTGCAGTATCCCAACATTAAATACAGGTGGACCTACCCCTTTGGGCTGCAGTTCCAGCTGAATGGCAAGTTACACACTCTATTCAGTCGAGAGGGTGGAGTCAAGCTACTGAATATTCCGGTGCGTATCAAGAACCCAGGCGGGAGATCAGCTACCAGCGGAACAGGCCAGGGTAAGGACTCATGGCGCACAGTCCCCTTGGGCAAGAATAGAACGGACAACTGACACAAACTCTTAATGAAGGCAGAAGATCCGCCATAGCATGATCTCTGGGGCTTAGCTGCTGACTCAGGTGGTCGTTGAGGGCTGGCTTTGCTCTTATATATGTTTGGTTATGGTTCAATGCTATGCTGCGTTTTGGCTTGGCCGCGTTTTGGTTGTGGTTCCTTCTTTTTGGGTGGGGGGTGGAAACTGAATTGAGGGGTGCATTATGCTGGGGTGCATCATGGCTTGGGACTTAGGAGAATGGCCCATCGTGAGTTGCGGGAGTGGTAAAGGAGCGGGGAGCACTTCCACATTAAGGCACTACGCCAGGTGCAACCAATAATAACAGTAATGCAGGATCTAGGGGGCAAGGGAGGGGGCTGTTAAGAGGGATTTCTGAACTCTGACCTGGAGGGGCAGAGGTTCAGAAGGCCAACCTAGTTTCTTGGAACAGGGTAACCTTTGGACAAGCCAGACCAATCAGGGTAGCTATGGCAGGCGGTCAAGACTAAGGGCCTCATCACGACTTTGCCGGTAACCCTTAAAATCGGAGGTAATGCTATTAGCGCCGATTTTAAGGGTCCGTCGGATCACAAGTCCAAATACCACCGGTGCCATTACAGCCGGCGCAAGTACAGCCGGCTGTACAAGCGCCGGCCATAACAGCGCCAGGAACCATTCGCGCTAAAACATCAGCAATCACAAGTCCGGCGTTGGCGCTATTAGAGCCATAAAAGCGGCGGACAATCAGCCGAAAATACCTCCAGCAGAAAGCTGGAGATAACAGTACACAGGCCACAGCAGTAAGGACCCAGGTGGAACCACTGCAAATCAGAGGCCTACAAAGGACCCACCCATGCACAACACACCCTCCCCAACACCATTACACCAGCAGGAGCAGGGAGGAGACGGCAAAAAGGACCCAGGTGGAACCACTGCAAATCAGAGGCTTACAAAGGACCCACCCATGCACAACACACCCTCCCCAACACCATTACACCAGCAGGAGCAGGGAGGAGACAGCAATAAGGACCCAGGTGGAACCACTGCAAATCAGAGGCCTACAAAGGACCCACCCATGCACAACACACCCTCCCCAACACCATTACACCAGCAGGAGCAGGGAGGAGACCGCAATAAGGACCCAGGTGGAACCACTGCAAATCGGAGGCCTACAAAGGACCCACCCATGCACAACACACCCTCCCCAACACCATTACACCAGCAGGAGCAGGGAGGAGACAGCAATAAGGACCCAGGTGGAACCACTGCAAATCAGAGGCCTACAAAGGACCCACCCATGCACAACACACCCTCCCCAACACCATTACACCAGCAGGAGCAGGGAGGAGACCGCAATAAGGACCCAGGTGGAACCACTGCAAATCGGAGGCCTACAAAGGACCCACCCATGCACAACACACCCTCCCCAACACCATTACACCAGCAGGAGCAGGGAGGAGACAGCAATAAGGACCCAGGTGGAACCACTGCAAATCAGAGGCCTACAAAGGACCCACCCATGCACAACACACCCTCCCCAACACCATTACACCAACAGGAGCAGGGAGGTGACAGCAATAAGGACCCAGGTGGAACCACTGCAAATCAGAGGCTTACAAAGGACCCACCCATGCACAACACACTCTCCCCAACACCATTACACCAGCAGGAGCAGGGAGGAGACAGCAATAAGGACCCAGGTGGAACCACTGCAAATCACAGGCCTACAAAGGACCCACCCATGCACAACACACCCTCCCCAACACCATTACACCAGCAGGAGCAGGGAAGAGACAGCAATAAGGACCCAGGTGGAACCACTGCAAATCAGAGGCCTACAAAGGACCCACTCATGCACAACACACCCTCCCCAACACCATGCTGCCATTTGGAGCTGGGACCCTTGATGTTGACTTCTAGCTGCTGCGTCTGGAGCTACAGAGGCCAGCCAACCAGGCCAGGGCCCTGGGAGTGCAGGGGTCAGTGGGGATAAGGAAAATGAGTTGGAGAGCAGCACCAGCAAGGCAGCCAGCCATCCCCAGGGTCAGGCCAACACCCTGGGCCCTGACTGATGGTCAGTTGGTGACAGATTATCGGTTGGACAGGGCGACCATCAGCCAGTAGCTGGACACAATCCAGGATGACTTTGGCAGCCGCATAGCCACCAGCACGGCAAAACCTCCACTAGTGAAGCTCGTGTCTGTGCTTCAATTTCTTGGGACTGGCAGCTACCAACATACCGTTGCCATGATGCATGGAATGTGCCAGTCCACATGCAGTGCCATGCTGGGACAGGTGCTTGATGCACTGTTGAATCATGTGAACGAACACATTGCATTGCCAGCCACACAGGCACAGCTGCACCAGCTGAAGTGTCAATGCTATGCCATTGCCCAAGTCACAAATGTAATAACAGCCCTGGACTGCACACATGTGGCACTCGTACCACCCCAGGCACCTGAGGCTGCCTACAGAAACCGGAAACAGTACCATTCCCTCAACGTGCAGATAAAATGTGGTCCTGCCCACACCTTCATCCACTTCTCTGCCCGCTACCCAGGATCCACCCACGACTCCATTGTCCTGCGCAACAGTACCCTGCCGGCGTACATGAAAAGGCATCGAGGGCAAAACACATGGTACTGGGTGAGTACAAATGTATACCATAAAGCATGTCAATCCACAACAGATGGTGCCAGTCACAGAATCCATCATTCACAATAGGCAGCAGCATTACTGCAACATACACATTCAAGCACCTTGCACGATAAACCTCGGACATGTGCAACACAGCAGAACACACCCATGCAGGATGTACGACATGTGGTGGCACAGTGACATATGGAAGCCCCACCACAATAAAGCCTCCTGTGTGCGTAGCACCATGGCTCCCAACACTGACACAGTACAGAATTCCCACCCTGCCCACCCGACAATAATTAATTTTCAAACCATAAGCTGGCACAACCACAAAGCACCACACATAAGTAGGCCGAGTAATGACAATGTTCATCCCACGAACACTGTCCCCAAAATGGCCAGGGAAATGCATGGAGAGCAGTACAGAGCAGTGACAACCAGCAAATGCAACTGTAGCCAAATGGATTTGCAATGACACATGAGGCAGCCACTTCTGTCATGCAGAAGTAGATGGAAGTGCCCCCTTATCCTGCTACAACTGAATGAGTACTGTTACATACAGATACAAAGGCGTACCAAGTGGAGAGTACCCCAGTGATTCAATTGTGCCCGTAGGACAGTACACTCCACAATGTCATGGGCCAAATGATATATAAGGCAAAATGACACTGATGACAGAGCCCTATACACCCAGTGGACTTACCTTGTCCCTATACCGTCTTCCTCTCCCCTGCAGGTGAATCTGCATATCCCCAAGACACGTGGCACATGACCCCTGTGCGTCACCCACACACAGCGGTGGAGCGGGCATACAACCCTGCCCATGCCCGTACACAGATCTGCGTGGAGAGGGCATTTGGACTGGCGAAGGCACGCTGCCGGTGCCTCGACCACATGGGAGGGGCAATGATGTATGCACCAGAATAAGTAGGGTAAAATGTACTGACATGTGCCATGCTGCACAACATCTGCTGTCGCAGAAATGGGCCACTGCCCCCTGATGCTCATGTGCATCCACCTGAGGATGGAAGTGAGGGCGATGAAGTGCCAGAATGTGTTGCACATGCACAAAGGATTGGGCTGAGGGAGGGGAGGTTGGCCAGACACGGATTGATGGATGGATTATTTTAGAAATTGGTAATGGGTAGATCGGAAATATGTCACTTCAACATTGAATTGCATCAGTGACAATCACTACTGTCCATGCATTGTGAATTTTCTAACGTGATTTATTTAACATCCAATAATCCCCCCTCCCCCCAGTGAACACCCAGCACACTATCCCCCCTCCCCCAGTAAACACCCAGCACACTATCCCCCCTCCCCCAGTAAACACCCAGCACACTATCCCCCCAGTAAACACCCAACACACTATCCCCCCTCCTCCCAGTAAACACCCAGCACACTATCCCCTCTCCCCCCAGTAAACACCCAGCACACTATCCCCCCTCCCCCCAGTAAACACCCAGCACTATCATCCCTCTCCCCAGTAGACTACCCCCAACTGTGCAGATAGGCACATGTGTCTCATCAGGGCAACAACAACGATGCCATGCACCACTAGGATGGTCGCGGGCGCTTCCCTTTTCCAGGCCCCTCCGGTGTGCGTGCCCTTAGGTGGCGCATGGACCGGCGCCTAGGAGATGGCTCTAGGGAACCCACCGTGGGTGTGGTCGATGTCGAGGGGACTGAAGCGGTGGCCATCACGTGCTGTCGCATGAGGTTGTTTGCCTCCCGTCTGTTCAGCAAGTGCTGAGACTGCCTCCGTCAACTCCCTCACTCGTTGGCCAAAGCCTGTCAGGGCAGCAGTACATTGTTCAACAACTAGGCGTGTGCACGCGTTGTCCCGCGTTATGTACTTGCACCCATGCCTTATTGGTTGACTGACTGCCTTGATGTGCCTGCTCTGCACCTTCGCCATCGATTCCACCCTGGCCTGTTTGGCCTCAATGATGTTGAGTCGGCCCATCACTGCTGCCCCAGTGACGAAGGGCTCCGGTGGTGCGTCACATGGTGGCCTACGACTTGTGTGCTGTCGGGGGGGGCTGCATGGCGACATGGCGCCAGCCTGGACTGGGCTGCCTGGCTCAGAGTGCCGGTCTTCTGGGCTCCCAAAGGATGGCGTGTCCACGTCGGGCTGCGGTTTGCGGACACGACACACAGGAATATGTCGACTCCCTGCATGCTGTGTGCCTGGGCTTGGGCTTCCCTGGAGTGTGATCATCCCTTCAGCCTCACTACTTCCGGGAGAGTGTTGTCCTACGGCATGATGGCCACGTGGAGGTGTTGCTCCCACGTCAGGCTCCAATGCAGACCTCTCTCCCTCAGCATCGGGGCTGTGAATGGTGGCTTGGGGTGTGCTGGCGGTTGCCTCCCGGTGGCCATGTGGCTGCTGCTGCTGTCTGGCGGGGCTGCGTTGGGGTGAGGTGGGTGTTGGCCTGGGTCGTCTCCCTTCGGTGCGGCCTCTTTGTGGGGTGCTGGTGGAGGCGCGGTTTTGTGGGCGCTGTGTTGGTGTGGCCTCCTCCCCATCATCTTCGTCCCGTTGGGATCGACGTGTTACTGTGGGGTACATAGGGTGTGGTTTGAGTTCAATGCTACATATATTTGTGTGATGCAGGTCATGCCAACAAGTGTGATTGAAGACAGTAAAAATGACGCATTCAACTTGCATTCTGTTCAGTCGCCATGTGGTGCTTGTTGTGAATGTGTATGGAGGTACACTGCATGGGAATGCGTGGTTGGGGTGCACTGTGCTCTGGGTTTTGGGGGTGTGTTCATGCACACTCCAACTCTACGTAGCTGTCCTATGGCTATGGAAGTCTATCCCCTGCCCCTGTCATTCATGCACTGCACGTACGGGGTTGTCTAGGCAGCACTACCGCTCTAGGGATGTAGGCCTCACTTATGGGTGTATGCAGTACCTCAGACATATGTCTTTGCTTTCATTCACTAAGGGTCTGCATGTGTGGTACTTTCAGCTGCATGTATTTGGGGATGGGACTCACCTGCCGTTGGGTCGATGTCAGTCCCTGCCTTCGCTCCACCAATGCCCTCGATGGTTCCAACGTCTATTAGGGCTGTCATTTTCTCCTCCCAAGGTGTGAGTTTGGGTGGGCCTCCTCCAGTGGCCCTGCTTGCACTCCTGTGCTGTGACAGGATGCCATGGATTCGCATGCGCAGGTCATTTAGGCGCTTGCAGCAATCCTCCCCATCCCGGGGCACGTGCCCCACAGGACTGACCCTTTGGCTGATGATTCTCCATATTTGGGCTCTGCGCTGGCCACTAGTTTTTCGCTGCTGCAGCTCCTCGTGGTGTATCTGTGCCTCCTCGACCAGTACTGCTAGCTCCTGGTCACTGAATTTGGGCTTCCTCACCCTGTCCAGGACGGACTTGCCCCTAGTGTGCTCCTGAGACATGTTTTGGCCTTGGATCGCATGGATGGCTTCCAGAAGCTGTGATATCTGACGGATTGTGATTTCCAAGATGGCCGCCGCTTTATTTCCCGTTCCTGCAGTGACGCGTTTCCCGCACGCTCATAGCACGCGCACATAGCGCGCGCTATGGGCGCGCGCTATGAGCGCAACATGACGGTAGCGCACGGTGCGCCAGATTTAAAGGTTCGCGCTATTATTCGCGCTAACGCCATGGACCAGGGCGCGTGCACGATAACTCGTGATCTGGCGGATTATCCGCCGGGGGCCTTGGCGTCAGCGCTAATTAGGTCCGGCAGATAATCCGCCACATTTACCGCCAAAGTCGTGATGAGGCCCAAAGTCTCAAGAGGGGTGAGGGTGACTGAAAGACCTCAATGAGCACACAAAGGAAGGACACTTACAAATTACTCCAGACAGGTGTTATATTAAAAATATAGACACATTTATTACAAGGCCTTTGTAACATAGACCATAGCAAAGAATCACAATAATACTAAAGTAAACCAATACATCACAATCAACACAATATATATACAAGACCAGTGTGGTCTAACAGATTAAAAGGCACGAAATGTGTAGACCACCTAGATGGGGAGGGGTAATTAGATTGCCCCAGGGTCTGTTTTTTGAGGGGGCACTGTGCAGTCCCCCCTCGTCGAGTTTCTGGCTGGTGGCAGTGGTTACCACGCAAAATATTCCACCGGAATATTTCCTATGAGATTTTCCCATTCATTTTAAACGCACTACTTTTTGGTGCAATGTTAAAGATGTTAAAGATACCGCCGGGTTATTTATTTAATATTTATTCCCTGGTTGGGTCTTTTTGCCAGGAATCGGTTTTAAAATGGCGTTTGTGTTCGCCTCTGTAACTCCAACCCAAGTCGAGCCCTTTGTTCAACTTTTTGGAGGGCTTCTGCACAAAAAGTGGTGCCACTCTGTCTGGGTCTACAGGATGTGTGGGAGGGGGGTTTAGGTACCCTGGACTGAGTTGCCTCGGCAACTCAAGTCGCACTCTTGTGTGATTGGCCCAGTGGTGAGCCGCCCGGCTCACCACTTAGCATGTTTGAGTGACAGCTAGGTCTGATGAATGGGGGTTTTCTGCATAAAAGCAGGGCTTTGGGGTCTGGAACTTCAGAAGTCGCCACAGGACCAAAGAATCTGAAGAGGGAGAAGCTGAGCTGACCTGCAACGACGACACCACCGGTGGAGCCCTGCTGAACCGTCTCACCACTTCCCAACGACAGAGAAGTTCTTCATCCCGGAGAGTCTTCGTCCTCTGAACTGGTGGGGATAACCAGTACGCCCTCTTTTCGCCTTCCTGGATCGTCTCGTGGTCGAATCACCAGTGCCAAGCACCCCGGCGGCCGGATAGCCACGCTTCACCACTACCGCGAATAAAAGGGTAGTACCTTTTAACTGAGAAACTCCGCGGCTGGTTTCTTCCCTGGCACTGCAACGACCTCTAGCTTTCCTCCACGCCGAGATCTTCTCTTCCCCTGGACGAAGCACCGACTTGCATCCGCTGCCAGGAACAACTGCCCCCGCTGGAGCTTTCTCACCATTTCAGGTACTGTGTCCCGCCTGGTCTCCCTTGCAACAGACTGATCAAGGTGTCCCGTAAATGCTTGACTTTCTATCCTGGGGTGACTTGGGACCTGCTAACTAACCTTTTCTGAACTGATCCAACCCTTTTTGAACTATCTGCAACGACTCTTTAAAGTACTATTCAACTGTGTGATCTTGGACACATTCCACCTTGCTCTCTCCAAGAGTGGGCCTGGCCTATGACTTTCTTGCTCCTCAGTAGACTCTGCCTTTTCTGACTTGCTCTGGTTCTCTGAAAGTGTTGGTATTGTGTGTATTTTCCTAATTCTGCCTTTTCCCTCCCTTTTTAACTGGAGTGCCATCTTAGGTTAAGCACTCACCTCTGTCTGAAAATAAGTGGTGTTTTAAATAAGACTTGTCCAATAAGTAATCAGGGTTCTATATATATTGATAGTGACAGTGTTTGAACTTGCTTGCCATATTAGTGTTAGTGTATCTTCACAAGTGTGTTTTAAATAAATAATTATATACTTTGATACCAAAGCTCTGGTCAGTGTTTGCTTGTGCTACTCTTTGTACCTATTTTGTATACTCTATATACTGTCTAACTCTTCTTGAGAGAAGTCTGGCTGCTCAGCCACAGCTACCAGGTAAATCTGGGTGGTACAGACTGCTACCAATTGGGTTTACTGCCAACACCTGTAGTCCTAAGCCTTTTGCAGTGGTCCCTAAGGGAACTGCACAGGTTTCTGCCTAACAACTAAGAGGAATTAAGGCATGCCAATCCTTAAAGATGGGTTACTAAATCGGTGAAATACCTGGGAGTACAGATCCCTCCCAGGCTATCAGATCTATTTAGGGTTAACTACCCCACACTGCTCCAGGGAATCAGGAAGGCCTTCAGTAGTAGGTGGGGCTCCCTCTGCATCTCATGTTTGGTAGAATGTCCGTAATTAAAATGAGTATCCTGCCCAGGTTACTCTACCTTTTCCAGACGGTCTTCATACCCATTCCCAGGAATGTATTGGAGTCATGGGAGAAGGTACTGCGGCAATACTTGTGGTCAGAGGCACGCCTAGGGTCAACATATGGGGGGGCTTCTGGCCTTCCCTCGGCTTTGGAACTACTATAGGGCTACTCATATGCACCCTTTGGTTGACTGGGTCCAGGATAATACAGAGAAGAATTGGGTGGAAATGGAGCAGGCGGTGGAGGATGTCACCTATGCCCACAGATATGGCTCCCATGTAGCATGAGGGCGCAGAGCCTGTACATGAACCCCCCCAGACCAAGGCTTCACTGGAGATTTGTGGTGGGCTGACTAACAATGCCAAATTCACGACTTTCCCCTCTCCATTCACTCCTATAGTACACAATAGAGACTTCACACCGGGGACTACAGACAAGGGGTACCTGACCTGGATGAAAAAGGGAGTGAGGAAGATGGGGGACATGTTTGCAGAAGCGAGGATTTGCATGTTTGAGGGGAGCAAGCAAAAATGGGGGTTGGGGGTAAGTGATAGGTTTCGCTACATGCAAGCCAGGCATTTGGTTCTCTTATCCCCAAACGCAAAGGCTGCAACCAGGCAACTGACGACCCTAGAGAACATATTCCAGTTAGCGGCAGTCTCAAAGGGTATTATTTCCAAACTATAATGGCATCACCGACCTCACCACACCCCAACGCAGATCATATTGTGATTGCTGGGACAGGGAGCTGGGTGATGCATTTCTGTTAGAAAACTGGGAGGAGGCCTATGATTCAGCAAAACAAACCCTGATTACACTCCTTGCTGAAACGCGGACAAAGATAGTGAATAGGTGGTATAGGACGCACCCCCAATTACCGAAGGCCTGTTGGAGGAACTGCAGGCGAGAGGGTACCCTCCTGCATACTCTGTGGGAATGTCCAACGAACTGGGGATTTTGGCTGGAAATTAGTTCCCGTTTTAAGCAAATCCTGCGGGTACAGATCCAGGATGACCCTAGGGTGTGTATTCTGGTACTACAGAGCTACATTGTTGAGAAATGCTGTGGTAGATGCTTTAAACTGTTGTCAATAATACTGCTTGCAGCTAAATTGGTCATCTTGAGATTGTGGAAAAGTCCAGACTCTCGGACGATAGAATAATGGCTGGTTAGGACCTGGACAATCCTAGCACTGGAAAAGCTGACTCCCCATTCCTGGAGTATATGAAAAGATTCTGTCCTGCCCGAACAGACTGAGAGCACTAAACCTAATTGACATGCCCTCACGCATGTGGTGGAAAATCTGAGTTTGTCAAGTGTACCAACTGTATTTGTAAAAGATATCTCAAGATCCTGCAAGAAGGGGGTGTTCGGTGGTGGGGGGTTTCTTATCATTTATTGTAATGACTGAATGAATGCGACTTGGTCGCGCTGCTTAGACAGTGTTAATGGTTGGATGGTTACTTCAGAATATTCAATAAAACAAAAAAATTCAGGGTAACTGCAGCAATTGTGATAAAGTAATAGGCACCTTGGAATGGATTAAGACTTGTGCGTAGTCTATTGTCATTGGTTATAGGTGAGCTAATGAGAACATCCATAGCATGCTTGTACAAAAGATATTATCAGACTGAAGGAAATGTGTAGTGACTTTCACAAATACTGTTTTGCAGAGTAAAAAAGAAGCAGACCAAGAAAAAGATAAATAAGTTAAACATTGCAATGGCAAAAAGAAAAACAGCGATGCAAACTGCAGCTGCAAAGAAGAGGAAGAATAAAAGCAAGAGGAAAAACCATCTTGATGTCAAATACCAACCTACCTGACAATAACAATGTATTTCACATTTCCACGTGTTTCATAAATGATGATCCACCATTAAAGAGTCTTTACTTTCTACACATCAGAATTGTGTGCATAAGACGTAACTGTTTTTAATAAAAGCAAACATTTATCAATAAGCACATTGACTAAACGTTATGTCTTTTGCCTTCATTATCACAGATTTCCTTCAACTGCTGCTTCGACTTCAGTGGACTACATTGATCCATACAACAGAACCACACATTCGAGGGGATTGAGTCCTCCGACGTATTCCATATCTATGACATATCTCTGACAGTAATCACCACATCTGTGCTGCTTCTGAAAATCTTTTGGTGTCTGTGTCCTGCGTTGATGACGTCGATACGCCGCCCTCGAGGACCTCGTCCGACGTCACTGGATGTTATAAGTAGGACGCACGACGCCCGTAGCTTCAGTTCTGTTTTTTCTGCGAACGTGTTCGCTTCGGAGATCTCGGCGCGCCTCGACTCTTTGGAGTTTCTGTTCTTTCGGTTCTTCGAACCTGTTAGTTTGTGAAGTTAAAGTGCTTCGTGATGTTTACCTCTTCTTCCACCCCGCGTCCGGGCTTCAAGACGTGCGGGGACTGCGCGTCCAAGATGTCGGTGACGAACTCGCACGACGCCTGCCTCTGGTGCCTCGGGGAGGCCAATGACACGGATGATTGTGTCGACTGCCAGTCGCTTACGTCCAAAGCCTTGCGGGAGCGCAAGAAGAAACTGTCGGTCGGTAAGGTGTCCAAGCCCCGGAAGTCGAGGTCCGCGGGGCTTTCGACAGACGATTCGAGGGACGACTCGCCGCATTGTCATCAGAAGTCCAGTGGGTCTCGGTCCCGGAGTGGGTCCCCGCACTCCTCTGCCGCTTCGAGGCACTCCCAGAAGCGCCGTCATCGGTTGCCTTCCCCGTCCTCATCCAAGGACTCCACCCATCGGCGGGTCGCTTATCCCACCAAGCATGCGACGCCGGAGGAATGGGCTTCCTTCGGTAAGAAAATGCTAGCGATTCTTGAATCGCAGGGCACTGTCCGCGCCTCCGAGTGGGGTCGGTTGTGATCGGACCAGAGGCACCGCTCGTACGCCTTTCGGGCTCGGGTGGTCGGCACGATTCACGGGAGCGGTCCCGCTCAGACAAGGGGAATCGTTCTAGTCACGCCCGTTCCAGGTCCCGGTCCTCGACGCGCTCGAGACCGTGTGAGCCTGTGATGTCTTCGAGGAAAACGTCGACGCCTGTGGTGCCGAGGTCGTCGGGGGACTCTCTCGATGCTCTGCCTCCGAAGAAGTAGTCGACGCCATCGGCGCCCAGGATGTTGAAGGACACGCTCTGCCCTCGAGGCCCGTGTCGACGCCGTCGATGCTGTAGGCGCTGCATTCGGCATCAATGCCGATTCACTCGATGCCCTCAACGCCGTTCGAGGCTGTTTCGACGGGGGTGCCTCGGGGCACGGTGGGACCCCCTAGAAAGGCTCTGGCCAAGGTCAAGCATGGCTTTGTTCCCTTTTCTGTGCCCTCTTTCCGCCCTCTTGAGTACATTTTGGATGTGGGTGAAGGCTCTGATGATGGCATGGTTCCTGATACGGTGCCAGATGAGATTCTCTCGTGCCATAGCCAGATTGTGGACCTACGTCAGTCCCTGCACGACGCCAGTGGTCTTCAGGGGGTATGGCTCTTCAGGCGGCCAACTCTGTATGTGCCTTGTCACGTTTCACGCACACTCTGTGGAACTGTGTTTCCTTAGCGGCTGAACATATTCCCGAAGGGGACGAACGGGATGGTTTTCTTGCTATGGTCCAGGATGGCAAGGATGCCATGTGTGATGCCGTTCAGTCGGGTTTGGACATGGCAGATTGCGTCAGCCGGTCCATGGCGGCGAGCACCGTAATACGCAGGTTTGCGTGGTTGCAGAAGTCGGGATTTGCTCCTGATGTGCAGGCCCAGCTCCTTAACATGCCCTTTGACGGTGAAAATCTTTTTGGCAGCAAGGCTGACGAGAGCCTTGAGAGGTTGCAGACCTCCAAAGCTGCAGCGAAGTCGTTGGGCACCGCAGTTCACCAACCTCTGCCTTTTCGTCCTAGGGGACAGCAATGGGGGGGAGGTTCCTTTCGTTATTACTCATCCTTTGGTAAAGCGAGAGGAGCTGCCAGTCAAAGGGGCCACCGTAGGAGTGGCAGAGGTGGAAAGCAGGGTACTCGAGGTGCCAAGGCCGCTCGGGCAGTTGCCTCTTTGCCCTCAGGCAATGCCGCAGCCGCTTCAGATCAGTCATGAGGCCATGTCCCATGGTTCGCCGATTGGGGGAAGGCTGGCGCAGCATCTTGTCGAATGGTGTGCCATTACTCCAGATGTGTGTGTTCTGGAGATCATAGCCCACGGCTACTGTCTTCCCTTTCGGCCGAGGCCTCACGACAATCCACCGGGGAATCTTTCGATGCAGAGACGGATCCGCTCCTTGTGCCGGAGGTTCAAGCCCTGCTGGAGAAAGGCACCATAGAACTGGTGCCTGTAGCAGAGAGGAACAAGGGATGGTATTCCCCTTATTTTTTGATTTAAAAAAAAGACGGGGGATTGAGACCCATCATGGACTTGTGCGGTTTGAACAAACTCCTCAGGAAGGACAAGTTCAAGATGGTTACTCTTTCTCAAGTCCTCCAGGCCCTTCAACTTCAGGACTGGTTGGTGTCTCTCGACCTCAAGGATGCTTATTTTCATTTGCCGATCCATCCAAAGCACAAGAAGTACCTGAGGTTCGCGGTTGGTGACTCGCACTTTCAGTTTCGGGTCCTGCCGTTCGGATTGACCTCCGCCCGAGGGTCTTCACCAAGCTCATGGTAGTGGTGGCAGCGCAACTCAGGAAATGGGGGATTCACGTCTACCCCTACCTGGACAATTAATCAGGGCGCGCTCTCCCGAGCAAGTCCTGGATCATCTGTCCATCCCCTGCCACTCCCTGCACAAGCTAGGCTTCTCCCTCAATTTAAAGAAGTCCCACTTGATGCCAACTCAAAGGCTCCAGTACATCGGAGCAGTGCTCGACACGTCCCTGGGGCAGCGTTTTCCTCCCCAGGTGAGGGCTCATCACATTCAGCAGATGGTGCACAAGTTTCAGCATGCCCAGAGTCTCCCAGCGTTCCAATTCTTTAGATTGATCGGCCTCATGGCATCCTGCATTCTTCTGGTGCCAGAGGCCAGGTTGCAGATGAGATCTTTGTAATGGGTACTCAAGCTCCAGTGGTCTCAGTCCTCTGGCAGGATGTCGGACCCTGTTCAGGTGCCGTCCTCGGTCGCTCAGGACCTTCTGTGGTGGCCCGTTGAAGGCAAACTGATGAAGGGAGCTCCATTTTGGCTACCCTTGCCGGAGGTGACGATCGTGATGGACGCATCCCTCACGGGATGGGGAGCTCATGCCAACGAGTTGACAGTTAGCGGTCGTTGGTCTCCGTCAGAGTCCAGACTCCATATCAATCTGTTGGAGCTGGGGGCCGTCAGGCTTGCCCTGAAGGCTTTTCTGCCGACTGTGTGAGGAAAGAATGTCCTGATCCTGACGGACAACACAGTGGCCGTGCACTACCTCAACAAAAAGGGGGGGGGGTTGGTCACTTCCTCTGTGCAGGGAAGCGATGCAGCTCTGGTTCTGGGCAATCCAGCAGGAAGTTTCGATCTCGGCACTTCATCTGGCCGGAGATGAAAACGAGACGGCGGACGCTCTGAGCAGGCAGAGCGCGATCTCTCATGAGTGGGAGTTGGCTCAGGAGATTCTCCTGGAGATCTTTGCCCTTTGGGGGCCCCCTCAAGGGGATCTCTTCGCCTCCAGTGTCCACCGGAAGTGCGAAAGGTTCTGCTTGCAGGAATTTCCTCCAAGAGGAGCCTTAGGAGACGCGTTCGTGGTGGAGTGGTCATTCCAACTGCTGTACGCGTTTCCTCCAGTCCCCGTCATTCACAAGTGCTGCAGAGGTTACGGAGGTTCGGTTCTCGGATGATCCTCATTGCTCCGGCATGGTCCCGGAGGACGTGGTACCCGGACCTTCTCGACTTGTCCTTCTGCCCTCCACATCGTCTTCCCTACCGAGACGATCTGCTCTCACAGGAGGGGGGGGGTCAGGTTCTCCATCCAGAGGTCAGATCCCTCAACCTTCACACTTGGTTTCTGAAAGGTTGAGGTATAAGGATTTGGACCTCCCTGAAGACGTGATGGAGGTGTTGCTTTCGGCCAGAAGGCCCGCAACAAAGTCCCTGTACCATTGCCGTTGGAGAAAGTTCTGCGACTGGTGCAGGGTTAAGAATGTGGATCCTTTTTCATGTGACATTCCTATGGTTCTGTCTTTTTTGCTTTCTTTGGCCCACAGGGGCCTGCAAGTGGGTACCATCAAAGGTTACCTGGTGGCGCTGTCTATATTTAAGCGCTCGTCTGAGGAGTGTTCTTATTTTAAAATCCCTTTAATTTCTCAGTTTTTGAAAGGGCTCACTACTGTGTTCCCTCCGTTACCTTTCCAGGTGCCCGGTTGGGATCTGAACCTTGTTCTCAAGTTTCTAATGGGTGCTCCCTTTGAGCCTTTGCATTCTTGTCCTTTGAGACTGTTAACCCTTAAAACTGTGTTTTTAGTTCGGTCACTTCTGCTCGCAGAGTGAGTGAGTTACAGGCACTTTCAGTTTTAGCCACCCTTCACTGTATTTCATAAGGACAGGGTTGTCCTTCGAGTTTGTCCTTCCTTTCTTCCGAAGGTGGTGTCGGAATTTCATTTAGGCCAGAAGGTTATTCTTCCGGCATTTTATCCTCCTCCGCATCCTGGTAAGGAAGAGGAGAGGCTCCATAGGCTCGATCCTAGGAGAGCTTTAAGCTTTTATATTTCACGCATGTCCCGGGTCAGAGTGGACGATCAACTCTTCATTGGTTACGCTGGAAAGCGTTTGGGACAAGCTGTGACTAAGCAGACTTTGTCTCGCTGGATTATTCTGGCAATTTCTGAATGTTACCGCTTGGCGGGTAAGGACCCACCGGTCGGCTTGCGGGCCTATTCTACCAGGGGTATGGCTGCCTCTACTGCCCTACAGAGGGGTGTTCCTATTCGTAATATCTGTGATACAGCCACCTCAGCTTCGGTCCATACTTTTGTACGCCACTACTCCCTCGATTTTGTCCTTTGCTCTGCAATTTGATTGGGCATTCTAAATTTCTGTATTCTAAATTCTTTTCCCACCTCCTTGCATTGGTACCGCTTTGGGAGTCGAGATGGAATACGTCGTAGGACCCAATCCCCTCGAAGAACAAGTTACTCTCTTACCTGGTAACGTTCTTTCAATGGGATAGTCTGACGACGTATTCCCTTTTCGCTCCCTCCCTGCCTTCCCCGCTACAGAATTTCTTATGCGATTGCAGCTAACGTTTCAGCAAGGCTTTGTGTGGTCAGACTGGCAGAAGACTGGTGCCACACGTTCTGGGAAAAAAACTACAACTGAGGCTATGGGCGTCATGCATCCTACTTATAACATCCAGTGACGTCGGCCGTCGGAGGAGGTCCTCGAGGGCGGCGTATCGACGTCATCGACGCAGGACGCAGACGCCGAAGATTTTCCTAAGCAGCAAAGCTGTGGTGATTACTGTCATAGATATGTCATATGGAATATGTCGTCGGACCATCCCATCGAAAGAACGTTACCAGGTAAGAGAGTAACTTGTTCTTCTTAAATGCAGCAAAATCCCACAGAAATCTCTAAAGTTCTCAAAATCACATCAAACAACTCATCTTTGTTCTGATATCCTTGGATCACATTTAACCCTTACACTTAAGTCCACGAATAGCCTTTCAAATGACTCTCCAATGACTTCAAAATCATAGGCCTCTGCCACAAACCTTTACATTGACAATGTTTTGTGTTTCAAGGCAGCTACCTAAAGTCAGCTGCTCATAGCATAATGTGCTTGCACACCTGGCAGTACATGCATTATGGTGGATGATTCTTCTTCTCTACGCTTTGGAACTACACCCACCTCCTCCACATTTTTTTTTTGTATACGACTTCCTCAAATTCCAGATAGGCATAAAAAAGAACCTGTTCGGTGCAGTGTATGGTACTGACACTTTCCAACTAAGGTGTCAATTCTTGAACAAAGTTCAGCAAAAGGGTTAAACATAGCAATGAGCATATAATGTTACCAATTCAACAAGGTAGGTACAGCTTAATTCACAGAATGCATAGGTCAGATATGGAGGAATCACATATACAATGACTAGCAGCTATTGAAAGGCAAAGTAGATAACGTATGGCTATATACCGGGCTACTTGTGTCCCAAATTTTGCAGTTTCATCATTCTTTAAAAAGACTACCAAAAGACCCCACTTCTTTGTGTATCTCAGGAATGTATTCCAAATAATGGGCCTTATTATGGGTCTGGCGATAACCCTGCCAGTGCTACCGGGGGTTGCCGCCAGACCCGTAAAAAATTACTGGTGCCTTTCTTCCCGGTGCCACCGGGCTATTCCAAGTCCGGCGGCCGTGAAGTCAGGCGGCAGTAATTTTGTTAATCCCCATTCCCATAGTTTCCCATAGGACTCTATGGGAGTGGGGACACAGAAGCAACGGCACCATTGTTAACGGATAATCAGTGCACTCCTAGACCACCCCCACCATATAAAATATCCTGCATCGTGTGCCAAAATCCCTTGCCTTAAATTTCTGTTAGTTGGTGTGGTTATCAAAGGTTCTAGGTGCTGTCACAAGCCAGGTAATATTAGGCCCATGGACCACTAGAGGAGAATCTCCTCACTACCCCCAATCATACCACGCGCAGGAGGCAGGGGCTTGTCACATGCTGTAATAGAAACTCCTGCCCCTTTAGGGGTATCAGTTATGAGGGAAAGTTCCACATGGCCGGTAACATCTGCATGCTCGGCTACTCTCACGCAGGTACCCAAGTCTTATCCAAAACTTCTCAAGGGGAAAGAGGATCTAAGACAGAACATGTGGGAAGTTAATCACCTCACAAGGTCTCCAGACACACAGACCTGGGGCTTGCTGGGCTAAGGAAGTATTCTGTGGAAGGGGGAAGAGAGAGTGTGAGAGAGAGAGGGGAAAAAACAGGAGGTTAGGAAGAGGAAACCCCAGTAAACCGGGGAGAGTGAGACTCTGGAGGATGGTGGGGAGAATGGCCTACAACGTTGGAAGAGGTAGAGGTTAGCTCTGGTTACATAGAATCCCAAGAAGGAGTTAATAAGAGAACCTAAGGAGGTAGTTGGATCAGCTAAGAATACAGCCCTTAATATAGAGGTACCTAGAGAGAAGGTGGTGAACAGTGAGGCGTTGATTCACGAGAAAGATGACCAGAGTGGAGAGGTGAAGCAGAGCATCATCAGGAGAGATGAGGAAAAGAAGGCCAGGATACGAGTAGCAGAGCAGGAGGAGACAGAGAGGATGCAAGGGGAAGCTTGCTGTAGGTGGAGAAATAAGCCCACAGTGAAGTGTCAAAGAGGTGCAGGAGAAGCCCAAGGATATAGATATAACATAGGATGGAACAAGAGATGGGCCCCCAGGTAGGAGCTTGTGGCAGGACATTGCAAAGAAGGTAAACATTGGGGTGGAGAGCTACTTAACCGGGACCCCAGTAGAGACAGGTGTGTTGAGAGGCCTAGAGAGGACCCTGTAAAGACCAGGGGGTGGCCTAATTTCTTCCGAGTTGAAGTTCAGCTCCATCGTGACACCAACTACAGAATCACGAGACTTGAGACCTGGGAGGAGGGCTCCCACCCAGTTTCCGGTAGCACACGAACATTGCCAAGAAGATTGAGTCGCAATCTTTTTTATGGGTTGAAACAAGAGGGGTGTCAGATATTTTGTCAGATATTTTCTGGAAAATGTTTGTTTACTTTGGAAGTTAAGGACATAACCTCCACATTTGGTTTTGATATTTGATATTGGTATTTTATTTCTATCGCGCTCGTACACAAGTGTTTCAGAGCGCAACATTTTTAAGTTAAGTTGCTGGGAAGGACTAGAACTAAACCCCACAAAGAATTGAAAGAACTTTTGTTTGGACTTTTCTTGAAACATATTTTTATGCACACTATTGACCTTAAGAGAATTTCTTTAGTTTGTTGTAGTAACCCTAATAAAGCTGTTGGGAATATAGATTTTATCTGGCTCAGGTCCGATCTTAGTATGCATTATGACCGTCTTCATCAGTATCTCTCAACAGCACCACCAGTGGGTTAAGAGGGAGCTTCACACAAATACATTATTCCAGAATTTTTAAGCTATGAGGTGAGTTTCTCCACCTACTAAGTCATGTACCAATGTAAAGGGTGTTTGAGCATCAAAGCTACTACTCTATAAATAGAGAAGGTGCCGAATCTACAAGATTATATATGGTCTCTAGTTCCCAACTGGGAGACGCAAATTTGACATGGCCATAATGATACAAAGAAGCCATAGGGCCTCATTACAAGCTGGGCGGTTTCCCGGCGGTAATTGCACTGGGATACCTGCGCCGGATCACGAGTAGTGGTAAGGCGGTAAATCCCCATTTCGCATTGGGTCTGTTGGACCCAATGGGGATGGTGGCGCAATTACCGCCGGTGATAGCGCCCGAAAACGCCCATGCTGCTGGATCATTCACCTACAGCTCAGAGTTGGAGGTGAATGTGTTGAGGTAGGGCCATACTCAGGATTAGGCGGAGTGGTAAATGCGGCGGTAATAGCATTACTGCTGCAGTATTCCGTTCCGCCCAACTCCTGATGAGGCCCATAGTAATTTCAGAAGGGACTGCATCAAAATGTGGAATTTATGAGGAGACAAAATAAAGATTACCCAGTGATAATACAGCCACTGGTTACTGCAAGGGTACCAACTTTGCATCAGTAGTTTGATTGGCCTCGAATAGGAAATATCTATGTTGGAGACATTTAAACCATCCTTTTTTTTAATGATTGAAGTCTGTGCAAATTTGTCGGACCAAAAAGCATAATTGTATATTTGCCTTTGCAAATTAATCAAAACTTCCTTGGAATAACTACTAGGAGTTGTGGAGAATCCGATGGGATTCCCCCCAGAAACCTAGCCAGGGACACTTCTAATATGGCCAGGGCAAGGCTGGCACTCTCTGATCTTGGTCCTGGGGGTAGTGTACTGCGGAAGAATCACATGGGAGGAGGGGAATCAGACCAAGAAGACTGGGAGGAACCCTTTTTAACTTTACCAGTAACCCACCATTTTGATGGCCCTTTGTCATTCTAAAGATAGTCATAAGGGCTCGTACCTGAAACCAATTAACCCACCTGAGGGGCATAAAAGGCTGCTGCAAGGAGGAGAAGTAGAAAGAAGCAGGAGTAGGTATCCCAGTGCAATTGTGTGAATCTTTGTTTCTTTGGAACTTTTCTTTTCCTTGGAAGAATTGACTTTGGGACATTCCTGGGGGCGCAAGATCTGCCCAGAACAAGTAGAAGTCATCCAAGACTCTGGATGTTTGGTAACCTTTCATTTATGTTGTTTTCATGGTTATTTAAATGTTCATGTTGTTTAGTGTGAGTGTTAATATTGAGAATACTAAACATTGCTGACCCCTCACATGTAGTGTCAAGTTGGGATTGGACTCAACTGATACAATTGGGGAACCCTTCAATTTGAAACCCTTCAATTAAAAGAGCTTCTAGCCCAACTATAGCTACTGAACGCTACATTAGGTTTGACATTTGCAGTAGTAGGGAAGAATTAATTAATCCCAGGGAAAGAGTTTTGATCACCATAGATTTAGTTTGCACACCCCCTAAGGGTACTTACATTCCCCTTGCCTGTAAGTCTGGCTTAGCCTGGCGGTATGCCCTAGACGTGCTGGCAGGGATGAATGACCCAGATTATCGAGGTGCCATGAAAGTCATTATGCAAAATAACAGGAAAAAAGCTGATCAAGTTAAAGCTGGGAAAGAATGGCACAAGGCATCTTGGATTGTGCCTTATTCACAAAGCTTAAAGAAGTTAAGAATTCAGGGACTACATCAAGGGGAACCCAAGGGTTTGGAGAAGCAGATCAGCAGCCAAAGACCCCCTTGAATATAGATCAAGAAGAAGAGATTATGCCAGATTTAGCTTTGCCTAGCATAATGATCATCTCTTAGTTGAGGCCTTTAAATATTAGCAATGGAAAGGAAGGTAGAGAAAAGGGGGACCTTTTTTTCAAGCAGAATGGCTTGTTATATAGAGGTGATATAGATCGAGCAGGGAGTCCGGTACCAAGAACCAATAAAGACATCATACTAGAAATTGCACATTTAACAGGGGGACATTTTGGGATTAACAAAACACAATCCCAAATTGTATTTATGCTGATATTAAGAAGTATGTGAACACATGTGAACTTTGTCAAAAGACAAGTACAAATATTCCTCCCTCTGTGCTCTTACAACCATTACCTATTATTGATCTACCTTTCTCCAGAATCGGAATGGATACAGTAGGACCTCTGGAAACCTCCACAATGGATAAAAATATATCTGAGTCATTCTAGACTATGCCACTAGATATCCAAAGGCTCTTCCTTAAGGAATAAAACCTCTCTGCAAATCTTAAAGCATTTATTACCCTTCTTTTATCAGATTGGCTTTCCAAAAGAAAGTTTATCTGACTAAGGTTCCACCTTCATGAGTAAACTTATGTCTAGAGTAAAAGACATCCTCCAAATTAAAACACTCTGAACATCCATTTATCATACCCAAACAGATGAATTAGTGGAAACAGTCAACCAAACTTTAAAACATATTCTGAGAAAGTTGGTTGAAATTGATGGGAAAAACTGGGATGTTATGATACCTTGGGCTCTGTTTGCCATTCAGGAAACTCCTCAGTCATATACGAGAGTTTCACCCTTTGACTTGTTGTATGGAAGAGAACCTAGAGATGTGTTAGATATGCTGAAAGAAACATGTGAGAAAAGGGAGAGAGCTACCATTCAGTTGTCCCAGATGGCGCAAAGGTTAAAAGAACAAATAGCAGATGTTAAGAAAATTGTTTATTCCAATATGGTAAAGGCACAAGAACAGCAGAAGCAATGCTATGATAAAAAGGCAGTAATAAGATCTTTTTCCATTGGGCAAAAAGTATAGTGTGCCTTCCTTCGCCTGATATTAAAATGTTATCCAGATGGCATTGATCTCATGAGGTCATAGACCAGAGGGGGCCTTATAATGACAAGATCTCACAACCCGATAGGAATCTTAAAACACATATCTACCATATCTATTTACTCAAAGAATGGAGGGAGCCTATATGTAAAGATACTCCTATCATGCTTACAAGCTTTTCTAGGACTTGTGGTATACTATCATAGATGTATCCCAAATGTTTCCTCGATTTCCCGGATTCCTACCAATAAGCTTAAAAATGTAGCCCCTCAAAAACTACAGTGGTCATCTGCAGATCAAAGGTGTTTCAATAAATTGAAACAAATGTAATGTAGTGAGCCGGTCTTAAAAGTTGCTAGCCATATTGGCTTGGAAGCAATGTTGTCTCAAATGCATGATGGGATAGAACATCCAATCCTATATACAAGTCGAAAACGTTTTGACTGAGAAAAGAATTATGCCCCTCTGGAGCTGGAGGATCTTGTCATCAAATGGTCTATAAACCATTTAAAGTACTATCTGACAGAAAGTACATTTAAGTTGGTCACTGATCATGCCCCTCTGAAGTGGTTAAAGCTAAGAAAAGACTCCAACGCTACAGTTATGAGCTGGTTTCTGGCTCTCCAGCCCTATTGCTTATTCGTGGAACATCGGAAAGACAAAGAACAAGGGAACTTTCATTTCCTTTGTCGGTTCCCCTTATAGTTTGAAGAAACCAGTGACATTAGGGGAAGGCTATTTGGAGAATCTGATGGGATCCCCCCCAGAAACCTGGTCTGGGACTCTTTTCATGTGGCATCGGAAAGACAGGCGCTCTCTGAACCCGACCCTGGGGTGGAGCGCTGCGGGAGGATCAAATGGTAGGGCGGAATCAGACCAGGAAGACTGGGAGGAACCCCTTTTTAACTTTCCCCGTAACTCTGCCCTTTTGATGGCCTTTTGTAATTCTTTTTTTGTGCTATTTAACATTTATTAAGACATATTCAATATTGTACTGTAAACAATGACATGACTGTACATAACCAATATAGCAGAGGAGAAACCCTAATGCCTTATGAGGAAGCCAAGAAGAATCATAGAATCTCCACCAGTGCAGCCTAATACTACATGTAAAAAACAGAAAGACATTTTTAACATAATTAAAGGAAAACAGAAAATTAAAATATATATCCAAAGTCGGCCACATTGAATATTTTTATTTATTTATATTTGATTTAGTTGACAATTCAACTTTACAAATACATAAAATTCGTCATTTAGTGGTATCATATGAGTTAATTAGACATGAGTCACATACAAAGAATACATACATAAATATCAGTAAGCATTAAAATGTTTACATAATTTCATCGCGATGACTCTGCAATCACCTATGAGAAAGAAAATAAGGATTAAGAATATTTTACAAAGGATTACATGTAATGATAAAGCTTAGCTAGTTCATTTTCATTTTACAGTCGTGGTGGCCTTTCGCTCATACAGGAAAGCAGCATCAAGAATATGAATAGTTGCAATTCTAACTGAAATTTTCCCAGACCCAAAGATTTCAGCCGATATCTCATTGTCGTATCTTTGAGTATGCTTAGGTGTCATGTATTTGGCAAGTTTCAAACGGAGTGATATGAAAGCTTTGCATTCCGTGATAATATGACGAAGAGTTTCTGTATATGATGCATCTTTGCAGAAGCGACAATGGAATAGTTATTTTTTGAGAAGACCTCTTCTGGCCAGAATCTCATTCACAGGCCACAAATTGAGTCGTCGTCTTAGAATTTTCAGTCTCAAAGTTGAGGATGGACATTTAACAAGATAGTCAGCCATTGTGCGAAATCGTTTGTGACCAAAGAGATTCCTATCGAAATCCTTGAGTTTTAAGCATTTTTCTTGAGTTAGTGACCAATCAGACTGATAGAGTTTGGTCTTCGCTCTGGTCGGGTTCATAAGGAGGAGATCGATCGAGATATCAGCATTGGCAAGAGCATTCAAAATATGCGTTCTTCAATTCAGGGGAAATGACTGATTCGAGGTCAGCAAATGATTAGCTAGAATGGCAAGACTATCTCGGTTACAGAATCCCAGAAGACATTTCCTAAACAATGTGCACATTTTCCAGGTAACTTGTATATGAATTGAAAGAAGACCAAGTTTGTACCTAAGTAGCATAGTTGGAGTGCTTTTTGGTAGATTAAGTACAGTTTTCCAAAACTTTGCCTCTAACTGATTCCAAAATACATGAGTTCTGGGCAGCACGGATTCCATCCCATAGGTGATGACTGGTAAAACCTTTTGTTGATAAAAGGACATGATGGGCGTGCATGTAAACTTACCAAATTTAGCCAAGATAATTTTGGCCTGAGATGTCAACATTGTAAGTTTGGATATTGTTGCTAGTTCAAGCGATTTTTTAGAGATAAGATCGTTGAAGTTCATCTCTAAGTATTTATATTCGAAAACCACTTGTAGATTTTGACTAGCTATTGACCATTGATACTTGTTTGAAAAGGACGATTTTGGTTTTCCAAGTATAATGATTTGCGTTTTATCCTGATTTACTGTTAGGTTATTGAGGGACACATATTGATCAAGTACATCAAGAAGCTTTCGCAACCCAGGGGGAGTTTGGGAAATCCGTACCAAATCGTCCGCGTAAAGAAGCCATGATATTATTTGGTTATCTAATTTAGGAGAATCTGTTATAGCTGAGGCAAAAGCATCTGCTATGTCCAGTAAGAAGAGCTTGAACAGTGTTGAAGCAAGTATACATCCTTGCTTCAAGCCTCTTGCAGTTTTGATAATGTTAGAAAGAAGGCCTTCCATGGTCAGCTTGAATTGCAGAGATGTATTTGTATGTAAAAGGCTCACAATTTTTATCAGCGATTCAGGGCACTCGTATTTCACCAGTTTCCGCACAAGAAGCTCCCTATCAACTGAATCAAACGCCATGCGGAAATCAACAAAAGCCACATACAGTGGTTGCTTCCGCATGGTGCAAGAGGACTTGATAGCATTAAGAAGTGTTAAGTTGATTGCAGTGCCAAGTCCAGCGACAAATCCAGTTTGAAATGGGTCTCTTCGATGAGTTAATAGTGACCAGCATTCATGTCATGAAGAACCAGTCTACAAAAGATTTTTCCAGGCACATCTAAAAGTGCAATGGGCCGCTAGCTCATGGGATTGTGTCGGTTGCCTTTTTTATGAATAGGCACAATGATTGAATGAGTCCAAGATTTCGGTAGCTCTTGATTACGTAGAATTAACCGAAATGTGATATACAGGATGGAGGCCTAGAGGTCAACATTCTTTTTTAGTACTGCGTTAGATAGTCCATCAGAACCAGGCGCTTGAGACATGTTAGCCTTATTGATGTAGTAACAAATGTCGTCTTCATCAAACTTCAGATCAAAAGTGGTAGGCAGCAGGCTCGGAGCCTCCCGTGGAGTTGGGGCAGCATAGATTGCCGAAAAATGAGTTGTCCAGTCATTTTCCGTGACGCCATTTATTTGGGAAGTTAGTTGTGAAACCTTAGTAACCAAATTGAGCATTTGCCAGATTTGAGCAGTATTTTTACTTTGAATGTGCTTTAGCATAGATTCGCCATCTTTTTGTTGTTTGGTTAATGTATATTCCTGCATCCAATTTCTATAAGCAGTTTTAATAGTTCTCAAGGCTACAGCTCTTAGGGCCGGTGGTACATTTTGGACTTGTCTTTTCTGTTTTCTGAACACTGATTTCCTAAAGCGGACAGCGTTATCACATGCTTGAATTATGTTTGATTTAGAGTTTTGATTAGTACATATAACTGCATTAGATCATAAGGAGCAACATTGTTTGAGGGAGCAGTTTCCAGGCCTACCTGGTCACATACTTTTAAATGATCACGGTAGCGCACAAGTGATTTGTCAGACCATTTCAGCCAATTTAAGGAGTTATTTGTTTCAACCAAGCCTAAGAACAGTTGTCTCTGTGGGCAAGGGGAAGAGGTCAAGGTTAACTTGAATGTCAGCGGTCGGTGATCACTGTGTTCAGATGTTTTTACTGCAAAATCAGTTATATGATCAAAGAGACTTCTTGTTACAAAAATATAGTCAATGGTCGCACTCTGCTTCCGTCTAAACCAAGTTGCAAGAGGAGGGGAATCAGCCGTGCTCGTGCCATTCAGCATTACCAAATTCCAAGCTTTCACAAAATTGTTAGACAGTTCTTAGACAATTCTCCATTCACGAGATGTAGATTCAGATCACCTGCGACAATAATATGTATAATGCCATGTGACAGAATAATATTCTCCAAGGCGGTTGCCAGATTTTTAAGAAACAACATAGTCGAAATGCCCATAGGATTCCAGTATAAATTAATACAGGCAATTTTAAAGGAACTAACAATAACATATGAACATTGGATGAAAGAATTAACAGCAGGCAGTGGAAACAGTTGCATATTAGCTAAGATGTTTGTAGCGGTGAGCAAACCTGACATAGGCCTTCCTTTAGAAGCTCGTATTGCAGGTTCCAACTGGGTGTCATAATTATTTCAGGTAGGGGCAATTGACAGCCAAGTTTCCTGAAGAAATATGAGATCATAATCTCCCAGGATGCTCTGAGGATTATTGATGAGGTGATTAAATCCTCGAGTATTCAAACTAATTACTGACAGACACACCTGGGCATCAGCCAATTCTTGTTATACTCTTGTAATATGACTATATTCCTTGAGACCCGAGAACACTTCTGATGCATTATGTTTTGGAATATAAGAGTGAGAATTCTGAACAGTCTTAAAACAAGATTTTAAAGGACTTTTCGTATCAGCATTGGCTAAAATCAGAAAACCTAAATTGAAATGCTGCCCAAATAATATTGCGTATTATCAAAGATCGGGTCCATATGAGAGCTGTACCAAGGTTATTTTTATTGGGAAACTCTATTTGACCTAAATCGTCAGACCCGATTTCTCTGAGTGCAATAGTATGAGAGAAAAGTTTTAGGATGCTCTGTCGATTCATGATATAGGATGGTGCGGTTTCTGGGCAGCATGTGAGTAGCAAAGAGTGCCTTGTTTCTAATTTGGAGCTTCACTTTTTGGATATCGGTAAGGAACGTCTTGTAGGTGTCATGTTGGACGACACAAGCATGTGTCTGTTCATAATCTGAGAGTTTTTTTTATTATTATCTGGAGTTGTGCTTGGTAGGGACACAAGACCTTGTCTCGAGTTCAACTGCCACAAACGAGCAATAGAATCTCTGATTTCCTCAAGGTCAGTTTGAGAAAAGTTGCCATTGTTTACATTCGCGTGTGGTAAACATTCTGACGCCTGATCGTCTGACTCCACAAAAGATACTCGTTTGAGTATAGGGTCCTTATTTTTGTTGGTGGTCGCCACTGGGAAGGGTCTGGTTATGGTTACAGCAGCACATTTAGCCAGACCATTTGCTATGTTAGGAAAGCAAGGAGGTTCAAATTTTCTATGCTCTAGATATAGATCAATTTCGCGCCTTAGAGCTTTCCTTGATGCCACAGTATCATTGGGAAGCCCAGCATTTTCTTTCAGAGTAATGCTGCTGGGGCCCAATTGGAGAGGCAGAGATACGCACTTGGAGTTGGTTGACTGAGAGGACTGATGGACTGCAGCTAATTTAATCAATTCATCTAGAGGGGGATGATGTGTAATCACTCTCGGGGAAACACAAGACTCAAGGTGTTTATTTTTTTTCAAGTTCGCAAAAGCTACATATTTTTTTGTTATGGAGCTCGAGTGATCTACTATTAGCACGCGTTAAGTTATTGATGAATTGTTTGGTTGAAGACGTAGCCACTAATTTAGAAGACTTTACGTTCTTCGATTGTTTTATTTTTATTTTTTTTTTGTTTTGTTTTTTTGTTCCTGTGATTTCTTTGTCTTATATTTCAATTAAACCACTTGGTTTGTAGCTCTTGAATCAAAAACAGGATAGGTGGTTTTAGGATCATGCGCCGTGCACATAGATTTGTCAGTGTGACTGGAATATTGGGCAACATGTGGAGACGGGATGACATCCCTCGCCACATATTTTTCAGTTATGATTCCTTTGACAAACGGCACAGATGTTTTTATCTGGGCCGACTGTGTAGTTAGAGGGGACTGATCGCTAATTGTGGAATCGGAGATGTTTTCTACAATTTGGCAATCTGTGTTCATGATTGTTTGTGTATAGACATCAGCACAAATCATGTTGCTTTTCACATTTGCAGTTTGCTTCTGGGCCAGAGACTGGGCTAAATCCTTTTGTAGATTAAGTGCATTATTGAGTTTTTCATTGAGACCACGTTGCAATTGATCAATGGCAGTTGTCATGGTTATTTGTTGAAGTCTCATCATATCAAAATTGTCTGTGTGCTATCAACAGACTCAAATAGCTTTGCAAGAGCCATTAATGCAATATTCATCACCTCAAGGGGTCAATTGAGCGGTTTTGGAAGGCTCAGATGTTTTTGGTGAGATCTGTGTTTCTCTATTAGCTCGGCGTGGTGTCGGGGCAATGTAAGACACGGCTAGAGCTGAAATATTACAGCTAGAATGCTGGAACATGTCAGGCGACTGTGAGAGATTAGAGCCATCTGCTCTGGCCGAGAAACAAGAGTTAATAGAATCAAGTTCAATTACTGCATCTTCAATGGCATTTGGAATATCAGAATTCACGGGGCGCCAGATAGAGCATTACGTTGTATCATGCTGTCTGTAAGAGAAATAGCAGTGTTAGCATCTTTAGCATTTCCTTCAACCTTTGATTTTTCATCAGAAACAGAAGGAGCATGATCACATGCTCCTGTGGCACAGTCCGAAGCAGCATCGCCATTGATAGTGGATGGTTGTAAATCATGTGCAATTGGAATAGCAGCTGCAGCAGCAGTCCCTGCAGTTCCAAAACCATATCTGCAAATGTCAACATTGTTCGACACAGCCCCTTTCTTCTTATTAATCGCTTTGGTTTTAGCGCAAGGAATACGAGGGATTGGAGTCGAGCACGTATTGACAGCCGCCACGGCTGTCGGCAGTTCATCTTGAAGGGGCTGCGACTCAGACATAATCCGTTGGCATATGTTGGAAGGCATGCCCGTTGTGAGTCGGTAAGGACCTGCGGTTTAAGTGCCATGAGCTCAAGTAACAGCCCTCGGTTTTAAGCAGGGAACTTGTCTCACAACTGTGTTTACAAGGGCTCTATTCAGTAACAAAATAGAGAAAATAAAAACACAAGTGTGGGCGAGAACACCAAACCCGAAAACCCAAAAGCCACGAACGATGCGGCAAAGCAGGACTCCACGGGACGTACTCAGGTGTGCGTGCACCTGCGTTCTTTTATGGTCCTGCCTCTCACTTGGTAACCGCAAAACCTAAACAGATAAAAATATGTATAAAAGGCCAGTATATAATAATAGCAAACAAATACGCTATTCTTGATGAAAGTTCACCTTGTGGGAAAGGTAGTCCGCAATATGATGCAAAGTTCAGGCTTGTGCAAGAGAAGTCCTCCAGCAGCAGGATAGGGTACCACGGCAAAGCGGGACTCCACGGGACTCGCTCGGGTGCGCCCGTCTGGGTATTTTTATGGTCCCGCCTCTCACTTGGTAACCGCAAAGCCTTGTGGTAAAGGTAGTCCGCAATATGATGCAAAGTTCAGGTTTGTGCAAGAGAAGTCCTCCAGCAGCAGGATAGAGTACCACGGCAAAGCCGGACTCCACGGGACTCGCTCAGCCACATTGAATATAGAAATCTAAAGATATATTAACATGTGCAATATACAGTGCATGATGCCCTCCCAATCGCAAGGTCCAAATCTCTCTCCACAGGTTACGATAATGAGAAAGATGGCATCTTGTGCTGCTTGTGATGAATGCTGGGATTGTCATGGCCATTCACAAAAGTTATTAGCTGGCTCCAATCTGTTCGAAATTGCACCATTTCCCCCCGCAGTGCCCCATCAATTTTGGACCTAGTGACCACATACCACACCGGTGCCCAGCACTCCTTTTTAAAAATGTTTTACATTTTTTATTTTTTTTATTAATTCCAATATGAAAAACCATAAATGTTACAGCAGATATACATTCCAATTCTCGAGTACAGGTACATGTTGTTTCTCCCATCCCGAGCCTACCCCACATGGCCTTCATCTACCTCTATATCTGAGAGCGCCTCTACCTCAGTTTCCCCGGAAGAGTCTCCGTCCTCCCGGGGCCTCTGTTCAGACTCAGCCAGCATAGCTATTAAATGCCTCCAGGCTGTCAGGGTCTCAGCTTCTTCTCCCCCCTTTTGACTGCATCACTCCACACCACCGTTTCCGCATCAGCCCATTTCCGAAGATCATGCCAGCAGACTTCTACTTTCGGTCTAGTGCTTGCTTTCTAGCTCATAGCTATTCTGCGCTTAGCTAGGATATAAGCTAGATCTTTAAGTTTACTGACATGTTTCCGGGTATGCGGCCTGGGGAACCCCCCTACCATGCACGCCCACAGAGAGTTTAAATCCAGGCTTATTTCTTTACTCACCAAACGGTGGGCTACCTCTTCCCAGAATCTCTTTATTTCAGGGCATGCCCAGAACATATGTATCAATCCTGCATTTACCTCCCCACATTTAGGACATGCCTGTGTACTCGCATCTCTAAATTTAGCTATCTTCTTTGGGGTCATATATGCTCTGTGAGTTACATATAGCTAGATCTGTTGTAATCTCACATTCCTGGACACTTTTTTGTGGTATCCTTGTGCCCTCTTCCACAGCCCGTCATCGATTGATTCCCTGGCTTCCTCCTCCCAATCTCCTCTCAGTTGAGTCACTTCCTTTTTTAAAAAAAAACTATTTTTATTAGTTTTTACAACAACCAATCCACACAAACAAAATCGACAGTACATGTCATAATGCATCAAATATCACGTACAGTATGATGGAACATCCACTGTCTCCCCGTTCCCTCACCCCCTTAATTCGAGCCTACTCCACTTCGCCCTCTGCCGTTGTTCCTTCCAGGGGTTCTTCTGGGAGGAATCTTGTTCGCTGAGGCTGTTCTGAGTGAGCCCAGACAATGTGGCCACTAAGTGTCTCCAGGCCATCAGAGTTCCTGCTTCCTCCTCCTCCCCCTTATTGGCCGCTTTGTTTCATACCACCGTTTCCGCCTTTGCCCATTTCTGAAGATCGTGCCACCAGACCTCCACCCTTGGCCTGTTGTTTGCTTTCCAACCCATGGCAATTCTGCGCTTGGCAAGTATATATGCCAAGTCCTGCCTCCCACCATACATGCCCACACAGATTCCACATCTAACGTGATCCCCTTCTCAGTTAAGCAGTGGGCTATTTCTTCCCAGAATTTCCTGATTTCCGGGCATACCCAGAACATATGTATCATTCCTGCATTCACTGCCCCACATTTAGGACATGTTTGTATTACTGCGATCTTGAATCGAGCAATCCTCTGGGGGGTCGTGTATGCTCTGTGTGTAATGTATTGCTGGATCTGTTGCAACCTCGCATTCCTAGACACTTTTTTATGATATCGCTGGACCTGTTCCCACAGCCTATCGTTCATGGGTTCCCTGGCTTCCTCTTCCCAGTCCAGTCTCAGCTGGGTCACTTCTTTACCCACCCTGGACATCAGCAGTTCATAGATTCGGGAGACCTCATGCCCGCCCTCTGAGATATCATAGATTGTATCTATGGCCGTGTCGGGTTGGTCTTCCAGCACTATTTCGGGCCATGTCTCTTTCACCCGCTGTACTAATCTGGTGTAAGTAATATATTGCCTTGAGTGTAGACCAGTTTCTTCTACCAGTACGTTAAATTCCATTATCTTCCCTTCCTGCCATACATCTCCCAGCGTCTCAATGCCCACTGGTTCCCAATGCATACGAATAGTCTTCCTCAGTTGCACGTCTCCTCCGGTCTATGCCACCAGTGGCACTCGCAGAGAGCACAGGGTCGGGTTCTCCATGACCTGGCAAGCCTTATGCCACATCCTCCATCCCAGTTCCAACATCCTCGTGCACCCTGTAAGCTCTGGTTTTGGCAGCCATATCCATTCCTTCAAAAAGAACATGGCACATTCAGACCTCAACAATGTGGGCTCCGATGTTGAGTCTTCCGTTAGCCAATTAACCACGTATTGTAATTGGCTAGCTAGGTAATAAACCTCGAAGTTGGGCAATTTTATGCCTCCTTTGTCATACATATTTTGCAGTTTCCACAGGGCTATCCTATTCTTGGTGTTGGGCCATATAAACCCCCTACATATGCTCTGAAGTTTGACAAAGAATCGCTTGGGTATCATGTATGGTATATTCCCAACAAAATGTAGCAACCTCGGCAGTACTACCATCTTCAATAGTGCCACCCTCCCTACCATGGCTAGAGGGAGCTTAGTCCAGAATCGCATACTGTTCTCAATATTTGCCACTGCCTTCACTGTATTATGTTTATGTCAGCCTCCTCTGTATGATATACATCAATCCCCAGATATCTAAACGTTCTAGTCTCCCAGGGTATTTGTAATACTGGTAGGTTATCCGGCAATATCTCTCTATATCTCCCCAAGGGGAATACACATGACTTTTTCAGGTTGACTGTAATGCATGAGAGCAACGCATATCGCTCCATTACCTCTAAGATATATTGTAGGTGTTCCTCCGGGTCTCAAGTATAATAACATGTCATCAGCGTACATTGATATTAAGCGTGACCCTCCTTTCGTGTGTATTCCCACCTCCCCGTATTGTTGCCTCAGATATATCGCCAAAGGTTCCAATGCGAGGATAAACAGCATCGGAGACCAGGGGCAACCCTGTCTGGTGCCTCTACTGAGCTGCCACCTCTTCAAAATGATTGCTCCCATCTTAACCCTGGCTAGTGGCTTGCTGTACAGTAGTTTCACCCACTTCAAATATCCGGGTCCTATTCCGTATTCTTTTAGGGATGCCATCAGCCAAGGCCATTTAACCGAGTCGAAGGCTTTTACCGCATCCAATGAGACAATTGCCATTTCATGCGAAGCCCCTTCTGTTTCCTCTAACGCGGTGTAGCCTCCTGAGATTATCAGATATGCTTCTGTGCGGAACATATCCGGTTTGGTCAGGGTGTATAAGTTTGTTAATTACCTGTCTACTTGCCAACACAGCAGTGAGTATCTTGCTGTCCTGGCTTAGCATGGACAGTGGTCTGTTTGAGCCGCAGTCCGTGCTTGGTTTATTAGGTTTGAGAAGTGGGATGATAGTTGCCTCTCTCAGGGATTCTGGCAGTGTCCCTGTCTCGAACGCTTCGTTCAACATTGCCAGTAGCGGAGGGGAGCACTTCCGTCCTATACGTTTTGTAGAACTCACTGCGGAGTCCATCCATTCCCGGGGCCTTGCTAGTAGTTAATAGCTTTATTACTGCCTCTAGTTCCTCTGTTGTAATTGGGGCTTCTAAGTTCTCTCTCCCTTCAGCACTCAGTTTAGGTAGGCCTATATCTTCTGATGTCTCCATCATCTCGCTCCATTCACCCCCTTCAACGTGTCCATACAGTTGTTGGTAAAACTCAAGGAACCTCCTGTTCACGCCCTCCTGGGTATCAAGTATCT
Source organism: Ambystoma mexicanum (assembly GCF_040938575.1). Classification (NCBI taxonomy): domain Eukaryota; kingdom Metazoa; phylum Chordata; class Amphibia; order Caudata; family Ambystomatidae; genus Ambystoma; species Ambystoma mexicanum. The sequence continues at coordinate 1,259,847,556 of NC_090937.1, read as the reverse complement.
GTCCAGATTCCCCTTTTATTGCTCTAATCGTTGATCTGGGTGTCTCATTTTTATATAGCCATGCCAGCATTCTGCCCAGTTTAACCCCGCCAGCGTGCTGCCTCTCTATATATTTCTTATAATTTAAGTTGCATAGTCTCTCCTAGTGCCCTACACACTCTTGCTGCAATTGACTTATAGTTTCGGTAACCACAAGGGTGTTATCCCCTCTCTGCATAATGGCCTCTATTTTCGCCTCTGCCCTTTGCAACTCTTGTGTTATGCCTCCCTGCAACCCTTTCGATTTGGATATAGCTGCTCCCCTCACCACCACGTTAAATGCCTCCCACAGAGTGCCAGCCGAAACAACACTGCCAGTGTTATTTTCAAAGTATTCTTCAATTTCCTTTCTCAGGTCCTCCCTGAACATTGTGTCTTTCAGCGCTTCGGCCCTAAACCGCCACATTGGGATCCTGGCCCTGGGAGGCAAGTATTGCCATGTCGATATCAATGGTGAGTGGTCTGAGAGGTCCCTCGGTTTGTATTCCGACTGCACCAGTTCCCCGTCAGCCCTGGGGTGGCAAACATATAATCTAGTCGTGTGTACAAGTTTTGTGGAGCTGCGTAGTGCGAGTAGTGTCTTTCATGTGAGTGATGCTGCCTCCATAAATCCTCCAGATGAGTCTCCCAACAGGGCCCTCAAGGTTTTGGCTGCAGGGGTGGGTTTGTCTAGCTTCCCGTCTGATCTATCCATCCCAGGGTACCCCCTCCCAGGTTCGGGCTCACTTTACTATACAGGGTCTTGAAAAATGGCATAGTGTCCTGGTTTGGGGCATATGTATTAATGACGCACAGCTCTCTGTTCTCTATCAGTCCCCCTATCGCCACCATCCTCCCATCGATTCTACAGTGGACTGTAATAACTGAAAGGGGACATGCAGTGCTATCCAAGTAATCACTCTGCGGGCATATGCAGAATACGTTGCCCCTATGGTAGTCCCTCTCCATTTCTTCTTGATCACTTCCTGTTTCTCTTTTGTGAGGTGCGTTTCTTGCAGTAGTGCGATGTCTATCCTCTGCTTTCTTAGGTACATAATGATCTTATTCCTCTTTGAATAACTATTGAGTCCCCGGACATTCCAGGTTGCTATCTTAAGGTCCCCCATCTCTTATCCATACCCCATCACGCCTCTGTCCTCCCTTATCTTCCACCTCATGCGTAGTAGCGCGTGGATGTAAGCTCGTTCGCCGTCCCCAAATTCCCACCCGCCCCCACACTCCCCACAAAACACCCCCACTCCTCCCTCCCTAACCGCAGCCTCCTGCTATATGCTTTTTTTTGTACAGGGGGGTGGTCCTGTCCTCAAACATTTGTACTACAGTGGATTGTTGTAGTGACAATTCTAACACACCTCCATATTAGTGTTAATGCATCTACATAAGTATGCATCATTGGAAGAAAGTTCAAATCCAAGTACTGGAAAACAATTAGTGTCCTTTATTAATTAGGCCACATGTATGAGCATTGACAATTCAATGTAGAAAAAGGAAAATTAAACATAGAAAAATAGAAATATAGAAAATAAACCTTGTCACCAACTCGATGAGTGGTGTAAAGAGAAGACACATGTATTGTAAATATTTAGTGCATATTTAAATAACATTACATGTTCAGTGGTGACAGGTGGTCACTGAATTTAGCCTGTTTTTTGTCCATACAGTCCAGAATTCTGAAGTCACTTTTAGAAATGTACAAAAAAATTCAACAAAAAGGTACATTTACAAAATGAGTACAGTGTGTTGCCTACAGACTACTATACTCGTGCTGTGTTGTATTGCCTGTGTACAGTGTAGCAAAGTATTATATTATATTTGCCAGCCAAGCAATGTATTATCACAGTCACAACCAACATATGCAAAGCACAGTGCTTGTAGCTTAAAGAAACCTAAAAATAGGGTCTGCTAAAAGGCGACGTCAACATAAAGGTGGTAATGAAGATTCAGGTCATCGTTCTGAGAGGTTTAGGATCAAGACACAATGACATAGGATGTTTCGGCTGTAAGGGGGTAGCAGCCTTCTTCTGGTGCCAGGTAAAGCAGGTCTCCCTAGCAAATAGATGATGTGGTTCAAGAGCATGTTGATAGAAACAGCATGGTTGTGGTGGACGTTGTCCTGGTTTCACAAAGGTGTGGATAGTCACTGTGCGGTGATCTTATGTCTGCAGGGAACCCGGGCGCAGTTCTGCGGCGCTCACGTGGTGCGGGTAGAATCTCGGGGACAGGAGATTAGTTCCAGCCTGGAGGTCTCGGACTCGGATAGTGGTTCTTGGGGCTCTGTGCGAGCCGCGCGTGCTGCATCCGATCAGTCATGGAGCTCCTGCTATATGCTGACAACTTGTAGTATGAGCTCCGTGCTCTGCGCCAACCGTACCATGTGCAATTTGCTATAATCTAGTCCCATTATCGGCATATCTGTTGTACTTATCACTGTGTGTAGTCATCTGGTGTCTTCTGTGGTGTCTACAAGGTTCTGGGTCACATCTCTGTCCCACTCTCCTGATCTGTCGCACCCGTCAGACAATTCCTCAAGTCCAGCCATGTCGTCACTTCCTCTGGTGAGGAAGCTAATTTAATCAATTCATCTAGAGGGGGATGATCTGTAATCACTCTCGAGAAACACAAAACTCAAGGTGTTTATTTTTTTTCAAGTTCGCCAAAGCTACATATTATTTTGTTATGGAGCTCGAGTGATCTACTATTAGCACGCGTTAAATTATTGATGAATTGTTTGGTTGAAGACGTAGCCACTAATTTAGAGGACTTTACGTTCTTCGATTTTATTTATTTATTTATTTTTTGTTTGTTTTGTTCCTGTGATTTCTTTGTCTTAGATTTCAATTAAGCCACTTGGTTTGTAGCTCTTAAATCAAAAACAGGATAGGTGGTTTTAGGATCATGCGCCGTGCACATAGATTTGTCAGTGTGACTGGAATATTGGGCAACATGTGGAGACGGGATGGGATCCGTCGCCACATATTTTTCAGGTATGATTCCTTTGACAAACGGCACAGATGTTTTTATCTGGGCCGACTGTGTAGTTGGAGGGGACTGATCGCTAATTGTGGAATCAGAGATGTTTTCTACAATTTGGCAATCTGTGTTCATGATTGTTTGTGTATAGACATCAGCACAAATCATGTTGCTTTTCACATTTGCCGTTTGCTTCTGGGCCAGAGACTGGGCTAAATCCTTTTGTAGATTAAGTGCATTATTGAGTTTTTCATTGAGACCACGTTGCAATTGATCAATGGCAGTTGTCATGGTTATTTGTTGAAGTCTCATCATATCAAAATTGTCTGTGAGGCCTTTAAGTGTGCTATCAAAACACTCAAATAGCTTTGCAAGAGCCATTAATGCAATATTCATCACCTCAAGGGTCAATTGAGAGGTTTTGGAAGGCTCAGATGTTTCTGGTGAGATCTGTGTTTCTCTATTAGCTCGGCGTGGTGTCGGGGCAATGTAAGACACGGCTAGAGCTGAAATATTACAGCTAGAATGCTTGAACATGTCAGGCGACTGTGAGAGATTAGAGCCATCTGCTCTGGCCGAGAAACAAGAGTTAATAGAATTAAGTTCAATTACTGCATCTTCAATAGTATTTGGAATATCAGAATTCACGGGGCGCCAGATAGAGCATTATGTAGTATCATGTTGTCTGTAAGAGAAATAGCAGTGTTAGCATCTTTAGCATTTCTTTCAACCTTTGATTTTTCATCAGAAGCAGAAGGAGCATGATCACATACTCCTGTGGCAGAGTCCGAAGCAGCATCGCCATTGATAGTGGATGGTTGTAAATCATGTGCAATTGGAATAGCAGCTGGAGCAGCAGTCCCTGCAGTTCCAAAACCATATTTGCGAATGTCAACATTGTTCGACACAGCCCCTTTCTTCTTATTAATCGCTTTGGTTTTAGCGCAAGGAATACGAGGGTTTGGAGTCGAGCACGTATTGACAGCCGCCACGGCTGTCGACAGTTCATCTTGAAGGGGCTGCGACTCAGACATAATCCGTTGGCGTATGTTGGAAGGCATGGCCGTTGTGAGTTGGTAAGGACCCTTCGGTTTAAGTGCCATGAGCTCAAGTAACAACCCTTGGTTTTAAGCCGGGAACTTGTCTCACAACTGTGTTTGCAAGGGCTCTATTCAGTAACAAAATAGAGAAAATAAAAACACAAGTGTGGACGAGAACACCAAACCCGAAAACCCAAAAACCCTGAACGCTGCGGCAAAGCGGGGCTCCACGGGACTCCCTCGGGTGCGCGCGCGCGTTGTATGCGCCTGGGTTCTTTTATGGTCCCGTCTCTCACTTGGTAACCGCAAAACCTAAACAGATAAAAATATGTATAAAAGGCCAGTATATAATAATAGCAAATAAATACGCTATTCTTGATGAAAGTCCACCTTGTGGGAAAGGTAGTCCGCAATATGATGCAAAGTTCAGGCTTGTGCAAGAGAAGTCCTCCAACAGCAGGATAGAGTACTACGGCAAAGCAGGACTCCACGGGACTCGCTCGGGTGTGCGCGCGCGTTCCATGCGCCTGGGTTCTTTTATGGTCCCGTCTCTCACTTGGTTACCGCAAAACCTAAACAGATAAAAATATGTATAAAAGGCCAGTATATAATAATAGCAAATAAATACGCTATTCTTGATGAAAGTCCACCTTGTGGGAAAGGTAGTCCGCAATATGATGCAAAGTTCAGGCTTGTGCAAGAGAAGTCCTCCAGCAGCAGGATAGAGTACCACGGCAAAGCGGGACTCCACGGGACTCGCTCGGGTGGCCGCGCCTGGGTTTTTTTATGGTTCGCCTCTCACTTGGTAACCGCAAAGCCTTGTGGTAAAGGTAGTCCACAATATGATGCAAAGTTCAGGCTTGTGCAAGAGAAGTCCTCCAGCAGAAGGATAGAGTACCACGGCAAAGCCGGACTTCACGGGACTCGCTCGGCCACATTGAATATAGAAATCTAAAGATATATTAACAGGTGCAATATACAGTGCATGATACCTTCCCAATCGCAAGGTCCAAATCTCTCTCCAAAGGTTACGATAATGAGAAAGATGGCATCTTCTGCTGCTTGTGATGAATGCTGGGATTGTCATGGCCATTCACAAAAGCTATTAGCTGGCTCCAATCTGTTCGAAATTGCACCATTTCCCCCCGCAGTGCCCCATCAATTTTGGACATAGTGACCACATACCACACCGGTGCCCAACACTCCTTTTTAAAAAAAATTTATTTTTTTTATTAATTCCAATATTAAAAACCATAAATGTTACAGCAGATATACATTCCAATTCTCGAGTACAGGTACATGTTGTTTCTCCCATCCCCCCAACCAACCTCCAACCCCATCCCGAGCCTACCCCACATGGCCTTCATCTACCTCTATATCTGAGAGCGCCTCTACCTCACTTTCCCCGGAAGAGTCTCCATCCTCCCGGGGCCTCTGTTCAGACTCAGCCAGCGTAGCTATTAAATGCCTCCAGGCTGTCAGGGTCTCAGCTTCTTCTCCCCCCTTTTGACTGCATCACTCCACACCACCGTTTCCGCATCAGCCCATTTCCGAAGATCATGCCAGCAGACTTCTACTTTCGGTCTAGTGCTTGCTTTCTAGCTCATAGCTATTCTGCGCTTAGCTAGGATATAAGCTAGATCTTTAAGTTTACTGACATGTTTCCGGGAACACGGCCTGGGGAATCCCCCTTCCATGCACGCCCACAGAGAGTTTACATCCAGGCTTATTTCTTTACTCACCAAGCGGTGGGCTACCTCTTCCCAGAATCTCTTTATTTCAGGGCATGCCCAGAACATATGTATCAATCCTGCATTTACTCCCCACATTTAGGACATGCCTGTGTACTCGCATCTCTAAATTTAGCTATCTTCTTTGGGGTCATATATGCTCTGTGAGTTACATATAGCTGGATCTGTTTTAATCTCACATTCCTGGACACTTTTTTGTGGTATCCTTGTACCCTCTTCCACAGCCCATCATTGATTGATTCCCTGGCTTCCTCCTCCCAATCTCGTCTCAGTTGAGTCACTTCCTTTTTTAAAAAAAAATATTTTTATTAGTTTTTACAACGACCAATCCACACAAACAAAATCGACAGTACAGGTCATAATGCATCAAATATCACGTACAGTATCATGGAACATCCACTGTCTCCCCGTTCTCTCCCCCCCTTAACTCGAGCCTACTCCACTTCGCCCTCTGCCGTTGTTCCTTCTAGGGGTTCTTCCCCCTCTGTATTCTGGGAGGAATCTTGTTTGCTTAGGCTGTTCTGAGTGGGCCCAGACAATGTGGCCACAAGTGTCTCCAGGCCATCAGAGTTCCTGCTTCCTCCTCCTCCCCCTTATTGGCTGCTTCGTTTCATACCACCGTTTCCGCCTTTGCCCATTTATGAAGATCGTGCCACCAGACCTCCACCCTTGGCCTGTTTGCTTTCCAACCCATGGCAATTCTGCGCTTGGCAAGTATGTAGGCCAAGTCCTTGAGTTTACTTACGTGTTTCAATCTACGCAGTCTAGAAAAGCCTCCCACCATACATGCCCACACAGATTCCACATCTAACGTGATCCCCTTCTCAGTTAAGCAGTGGGCTATTTCTTCCCAGAATTTCCTGATTTCCGGCCATGCCCAGACCATATGTATCATTCCTGCATTCACTTCCCCACATTTAGGACATGTTTGTATTACTGCAATCTTGAATCGAGCAATCCTCTGGGGGGTCATGTATGCTCTGTGTGTAATGTATAGCTGGATCTGTTGCAACCTCGCATTCCTAGACACTTTTTTTATAATATCGCTGGACCTGTTCCCACAGCCTATCGTTCATGGGTTCCGCTGCTTCCTCTTCCCAGTCCAGTCTCAGCTGTGTCACTTCTTTACCCACCCTGGACATCAGCAGTTCATAGATTCGGGAGACCTCATGCCCGCCCTCTGAGATATCATAGATTGTATCTATGGCCGTGTCGGGTTGGTCTTCCAGCACTATTTCGGACCATGTCTCTTTCACCCGCTGTACTAATCTGGTGCAAGTAATATATTGCCTTGAGTGTAGACCAGTTTCTTCTACCATTACGTTAAATTCCATTATCTTCCCTTCCTGCCATACATCTCCCAGCGTCTCAATGCCCACTGGTTCCCAATGCATACGAATAGTCTTCCTCAGTTGCACGTCACCTCCGGTCTATGCCACCAGTGGCACCTGCAGAGAGCACAGGGTCGGGTTCTCCATGACCTGGCAAGCATTACGCCACATCCTCCATCCCAGTTCTAACATCCTCGTGCACCCTGTAAGCTCTGGTTTTGGCAGCCATATCCATTCCTTCAAAAAGAATGCGGCACATTCAGACCTCAACAATGTGGACTCCGATGTTGAGTCTTCCGTTAGCCACTTAACCATGTATTGTAATTGGCTAGTCAAGTAATAAACCTCGAAGTTGGGCAATTTTATGCCTCCTTTGTCATACATATTTTGCAGTTTCCACAGGGCTATCCTATTCCTGGTGTTGTGCCATATAAACCCCCTACATATGCTCTAAATTTGACAAAGAATCGCTTGGGTATCATGTATGGTATATTCCCAACAAAATGTAGCAACCTCGGCAGTACTACCATCTTCAATAGTGCCACCCTCCCTACCATGGCTAGAGGGAGCTTAGTCCAGAATCACATATTGTTCTCAATATTTGTCACTGCCTTCACTGTATTATGTTTATGTCCAGCCTCCTCCAGATGATATACATCAATCCCCAGATATCTAAAGGTTCTAGCCTCCCAGGGTATTTGTAATACTGGTAGGTTATCCGGCAATATCTCTCTATATCTCCCCAAGGGGAATACACATGACTTTTTCGGGTTAACTGTAATGCATGAGAGCAACGCATATCGCTCCATTACCTCTAAGATATATTGTAGGTTTTCCTCCAGGTCTCAAGTATAATAACATGTCATCAGCGTACATTGATATTAAGCGTCACCCTCCTTTCGTGTGTATTCCCACCTCCCCGTATTGTTGCCTCAGATATATCGCCAAAGGTTCTAATGCGAGGATAAACAGCATCGGAGACCAGGGGCAACCCTGTCTGGTGCCTCGACTGAGCTGCCACCTCTTCAAAATGATTGCTCCCATCTTAACCCTGGCTAGTGGCTTGCTGTACAGTAGTTTCACCCACTTCAAATATCCGGGTCCTATTTCGTATTCTTTTAGGGCTGCCAGCAGCCAAGGACATTTAACCGAGTCGAAGGCTTTTACTGCATCCAATGAGACAATTGCCATTTCATGCGAAGCCCCTTCTGTTTGCTCTGACGCTGTGTAGCCTCCTGAGATTATCAGATATGCTTCTGTGCGGAACATATCCGGTTTGGTCAGGGTGTATAAGTTTGTTAATTACCTGTCTACTTGCCAACACAGCAGTGAGTATTTTGCTGTCCTGGTTTAGCATGGACAGTGGTCTGTATGAGCCGCAGTCCGTGCTTGGTTTATTAGGTTTGAGAAGTGGGATGATAGTTGCCTCTCTCAGGGATTCTGGCAGTGTCCCTGTCTCGAATGCTTCGTTCAACATTGCCAGTAGCGGGGGGAGCACTTCCGTCCTATACGTTTTGTAGAACTCACTGGGGAGTCCGTCCGTTCCCGGGGCCTTGCTAGTAGGTAATAGCTTTATTACTGCCTCTAGTTCCTCTGTTGTAATTGGTGCTTCTAAGTTCTTTCTCTCTTCAGCACTCAGTTTAGGTAGGCCTATATCTTCTAATGTCTCCATCATCTCGCTCCATTCACCCCCTTCAACGTGTCCATACAGTTTTTGGTAAAATTTAAGGAACCTCCCGTTCACGCCCTCCTGGGTATCAAGTATCTGTCCAGATTCCCCTTTTATTGCTCTAATCGTTGATTTGGGTGTCTCATTTTTATATAGCCATGCCAGCATTCTCCCCGGTTTAACCCCGCCAGCGTGCTGCCTCTCTATATATTTCTTATAATTTAAGTTGCATAGTCTCTCCTAGTGCCCTACACACTCTTGCTGCAATTGACTTATAGTTTCGGTATCCACAAGGGTGTTATTCCATCTCTGCATAATGGCCTCTATTTTCGCCTCTGCCCTTTGCAACTCTTGTGTTATGCCTCCCTGCAACCCTTTTGATTTGTATATAGCTGCTCCCCTCACCACCACCTTAAATGCCTCCCACAGAGTGCCAGCCGAAACAACACTGCCAGTGTTATTTTCAAAGTATTCTTCAATTTCCTTTCTCAGGTCCTCCCTGAACACTGTGTCTTTCAGCGCTTTGGCCCTAAACTGCCACGTTGGGATCCTGGCGCTGGGAGGCAAGTATTGCCATGTCGATATCAATGGTGAGTGGTCTGAGAGGTCCCTCGCTTTGTATTCCGACCGCACCAGCTCCCCTGTCAGCTCTGGGGGGGCAAACATATAATCTAGTCGTGTGTACAAGTTTTGTGGAGCTGCGTAGTGCGAGTAGTGTCTTTCATGTGAGTGATGCTGCCTCCATACATCCTCCAGATGAGTCTCCCAACAGGGCCCTCAAGGTTTTGGCTGCAGAGGTGGGTTTGTCTAGCTTCCCGTTTGATCTGTCCATCCCAGGGTCCAGTGTGCAGGTACGGGCTCACTTTACTATACAGGGTCTTGAAAAAGGGCATAGTGTCCTGGTTTGGGGCATATGTATTAATGACGCACATCTCTCTGTTCTCTATCAGTCCCCGTATCGCCACCATCCTCCCATCCGATTCTACAGTGGACTGTAATAACTGAAAGGGGACATGCAGTGCTATCCACATAATCACTCTGCGGGCATATGCAGAATACGTTGCCCCTATGGTAGTCCCTCTCCATTTCTTCTTGATCACTTCCTGTTTCTCTTTTGTGAGGTGCGTTTCTTGCAGTAGTGCGATGTCTATCCTCTGCTTTCTTAGGTACATAATGATCTTATTCCTCTTTGAATAACTATTGAGTCCCCGGACATTCCAGGTTGCTATCTTAAGGTCCCCCATCTCTTATCCATACCCCATCACGCCTCTGTCCTCCCTTATCTTCCGCCTCATGCGCAGTAGCGCGTGGATGTAAGCTTGTTCGCCGTCCCCAAATTCCCACCCGCCCCCCACACTCCCCACAAAACACCCCCACTCCTCCCTCCCTAATCCCAGCCTCCTGCTATATGTTTTTTTTGTACAGTGGGGTGGTCCTGTCCTCAAACATTTGTACTACAGTGGATTGTTGTAGTGACAATTCTAACACACCTCCATGTTAGTGTTAATGCATCTACATAAGTATGCATCATTGGAGGAAAGTTCAAATCCAAGTACTGGAAAAACAATTACAGTGTCCTTTATTAATTAGGCCACATGTATGAGCATTGACAATTCTATGTAGAAAAAGGAAAATTAAACATAGAAAAATAGAAATATAGAAAATAAACCTTGTCACCAACTCGGTGAGTGGTGTAAAGAGAAGACACATGTATTGCAAATATTTAGTGCATATTTAAATAACATTACATGTTCAGTGGTGACAGGTGGTCACTGAATTTAGCCTGTTTTTTGTCCAAACAGTCCAGAATTCTGAAGTGACTTTTAGAAATGTACAAAAAAAATTCAACAAAAAGGTACATTTACAAAATGAGTACAGTGTGTTGCCTACAGACTACTATACTCGTGCTGTGTTGTATTGCTTGTGTACAGTGTAGCAAAGTATTATATTATATTTGCCAACCAAGCAATGTATTATCACAGTCACAACCAACATATGCAAAGCACAGTGCTTGTAGCTTAAAGAAACCTATAAATAGGGTCTGCTAAAAAGCTACGTCAACATAAAGGTGGTAGGTTTAGGATCAAGACACAATGACATAGGATGTTTCGGCTGTAAGGGGGTAGCAGCCTTCTTCTGGGGCCAGGTAAAGCAGGTCTCCCTTGCAATAGATGATGGTTGTGGTGGATGTTGTCCTGGTTTCACAAAGGTGTGGGATAGTCACTGTGAGGTGATCTTATGTCTGCAGGGAAGCCGGGCGCAGTTCTGCGGCGCTCCCGTGGTGCGGGTAGAATCTCGGGGACAGGAGATTAGTTCCAGCCTGGAGGTCTCGGGGCTCGGATAGTGGTTCTTGGGGCTCTGTGCGAGCCGCGAACGCTGCGTCCGATCAGTCATGGAGCTCCTACTATATGCTGACAACTTGTAGCATGAGCTCCGTGCTCTGCGCCAACAGTACCATGTGCAATTTGCTATAATCTAGTCCCAGTATCGGCATATCTGTTGTACTTATCACTGTGTGTAGTCATCTGGTGTCTTCTGTGGTGTCTACAAGGTTCAGGGTCAAATCTCTGTCCCACTCTCCTTCTGATCTGTCACACCCGTCAGACAATTCCTCAAGTCCAGCCATGTCATCACTTCCTCTGGTGAGTCGAATTATAGAACTTTGTTCTTTTGGAGCACCTTCATTTTTGCTGGGTATAGAAGCATGTATCTGTATGCTGCCTCACGCATCCTCCTCTTCACTGCCGCATAGTTTAAGCGTTGTCTTTGTACCATGAGTGTGTAGTCTGGGTACGTGGTGACCGCTGCTGATGCTCTATTGATTGTTCCTCCCTTACGGAAGTGCTCCAGGACCTTCTCCCTGTCTTTATAGTTCAGAATCTTCACAATAATCGGCTGAGGTGGAGCCCCCGGCAGCGGTTTCCTTGACAGGGCTTTGTGTGCTCTTTCTACTGCAAACCCTTAGCTTAATGTTCCACCTGTTATTTCCTGCAGCAACATATTCTCGATGTAGTTCGTCGGGTCCGATCCCTCCTCTCCCTCCGGGAGCCCCACAAAGCGCACGTTGTTTCTGTGGGCCCTCCCTTCTGCTTCTTCCGCCCTGCTTTGGAGGTTTCGAACCTGCTGTCACAACACATGGACATCCGTTGTGTTGGCCTTACTTGAGCTTGCAACATCTTTGATTTCCTTTTCCAGGGTCCCTGTGCGTTCGGCCAACGCCCGTACATCTTGCCGTAGTAGATTCGCATCGATACTCAGAGCGTCAATTTTAGATTCCAGCGCAGTCCTGAGGTCCGAAATGGCTGTGTCCATCCTACTTCCCATCAATGTCTTTAGTTCTGCTATGGCGTCTAGTATTCGTTGGTTGTTTAGTGCAGTTTTATCACCTTCTGTAGTGCTTTGTCCTTTCCAACTGGCTCCCTCTATTGTCTGTGATGATTTAGCATATTCCTCGATGATAGGTTGTTTCCCCTTGCTTTTGGGTAATTTGGACCCATGCTCCTTCTGTGTGTGGGCTGCAGGTGGGGAACCGCCTTAGGCTTTGGCGCACTCCGTTGTCCAATGCTTTTCCTGCTCCCTACAGGGCCGCCTCTCTTCAATTGTTGCCTCTTCTGTCGCTGAAGCATCACTGGTTCCCTTCAATACTGGGGTGAGTGCGCTTCAGGGGTCCGCCTAGTCTCAAGTGTTCTTCAGGTCCAATTCCACTCCTTTGGTTAGTGTGTGTACCCCTGAATCATCAGTTTGGGTAACTGTGTCCAGTAGTACATCTTGCTTGGTCCCTGGACTCCTTTATGAGGGCTTGATCTTTCGCTGATTCGGCCGCACTCTGCTCCAGTCTTTTTGGCCTGTTACTTGGGCATGATATACTCTTCTGAGCGGGCCACGGTGGGGACTAGCATTATTACCCAGTCTATGCCCGTTCAGTCCTTGGCACTGCTGCCTCGCTGGCAACCCTTACTGTGGGTCACCACTGCATGCCCTTCAGTGCTTCTTGGCAGCCCTCTCGGTTTTGGCTGCAGTGGAAGCTGCTACTGCAGCAATTCTCTCCCGGTGTGTGTGGCACTGCTTTGTGTATGCAGACTTCAGTGTGAAGCTCCCTGGCTTAACGGGTACAAGGTGTGAATCCAGTCATTGGCGTGTTCTTCTCCGGTCTCTATCAGTCTTTTCTCAGTTTATTGCCAGGCACATTCTTGGGCATTTCAGTGCGTTCTCCATTAGTCCAACGTTTCTGGTGCACTTCCTCCCCCTCCGTCGGTGTGTTTTGTGGAACACAGCGTGTCCCCTTTCCAGTGGGTTTCGACTCCCCAGCTACGTCTGTCGTTCGGGAGCCTCGTTTCTATTGCCCATATGCTCTTCCGCTCCTCCTCGCTCCTTCGCTTAGGGCTCCAGGGGGCTAGTCACACACACCCGCACCCGTTCTTTCGTGTACTCATTAGTTATGCAGTGTCCTGAGGGTGCTTTCTCAGTCTGCCGCCCGCTTGTAAGCCACGCACACGCTTCTCTTGTACTCGCTTAGGGGGCCCGGGCACTCTCACCAGCTTCTATTCACTGCCGGTCTCCTTCGCCTGTGCTGGGCTGTCAATGGCGCAATGCATCCACCACGGTGCAGTGTCAGAGCCCTCCTTCCACCTTCGCCGCCTACCAGTGTCCCGGTCCCGAGCGGCTGCTCGTACTTTCTCCAGCTGTGCCGTATGACCTCCTTCACAATTGTCATTCTCGTATAGCCCTTTGTTCTATGTCGCCGGCAATTTTGTATTTCTTTCTTCGGCTGGATACATTCTCTTCATCTGTCCGTTATTATGTATCTTCAGCTTCTTCAGTCCTTAGATTGTTCCTGTGCATGCGCCTGTCATTCATGCCTCAGATATGCCGTTCTGAAGCATCAGCAATCAATTTTTGCACTGTTTCGTCCAAGGATCATTGCGGAACAGCAGGAGCCCCACAAGAGACACGTCCGCTAAGATGGCCACATAGCCACGCCCCCTGTGAAGTCACTTCCTTCCCCACCTTTGACATCAACAGTTCATATATTCAGGAGACATCGTGCCCCCCGTCCGACATGTCATAAAAAGTTTTTATGGCCGTGTCGTGCTGTCCAGCTAATTCTATATCTGACCATGTATCTTTTATCTTCCGCACCAGCCTGGTATAGGTAATATGTTGTCCCTTTGAAAGGGGCCCCTAGGGGACCCTGACATCTATGGAAACAAGCCGAGTCACCACACGCGATAGATACGCCAGACACGAGGTTGTATTCCCAAAGCTAGGGTTTTATTGCAAAGCAAAAGTCTCAGTTGGCCAAATCGGTCTCACGCCCCGCGACGTGCATCTCTAGACCTGGAGGGACGCAAGAGCCATGAATTACGTACATCAGTTACATATATACAAAATGCACATCAAACAATCAGCTATGACATGTTTAACACCCCCCTTTATTGGGTTTCTTTGAACTTGGTGTGATGATGGACATCTCCGACCACTATGACCACTATGACACCTTCAAACATCTATTCTAGTAACCATTTTCAATTTGTGAGTGCAAAGGCATCTTTCAGTTGTTGAATAGAACACAGCGCTTCTGTTCTTGGAAGCGAACCACATACGGGGGGAGTTGCATTCCGGACCTTGCTATCCATCAGGTGCTATTTGCGTCTTGGGAGCCGACATGCTCTAGCGGGCTCAGCAAAGGGGGGCCGTAAGAAAAGCATAATTCAAGCCTTTAGCGGTATTATTCTAACATATTCTACCATATAATGAGACTGGCTGGCAGCTGTGCAATGATTAGATGCCCTGCAGCTCTGCTTCAAGGCTACATTCGGAAGGGAGCCGGGCATTCTTCCTGGCGCTGCCTACGTTTGTGTTTCAGCGAACTCTTGTTATCCTCATGGCCCTGCGGCCTTGTCCTTTTCACATACAGACAACAATGTTTCACAGTCGAGCAGTGTAAGCGGAAAATATACTGCGAAGCAATAGGAACAGAAAGCAATGAGCAATGGTTAGAAAACAAAATGGCGATTCTGGTTACATCAAAATGGCCGTTCATTGGCAAACTCGAAAACCTATATTTTGTCATATCGTGCATGAGACAGTTGCCCCACGTCCACCAAAATGCGTTTGCGGTCTCAAAGTAGAGGTATGCGTATTTCTAGACTGACAAACCCTCCTTTGGCCGTATGCCAAACGTCTCATCTATTTATTGAAACCTCCTCTAGTGATGATGAATCTGAAGTTCTTATGTCTGAGTCTTGCATGCTATCGTGGACATCATTGTCTTCATAAATATCTATTGCCATCAACTCTTTTGCTGCTCTCATCTCATTTGGGTCTGGGCCAGTTCGATCATGAGGTTGTTTTTTCTTTGTTATCATATGCATGCATCCTTCCGTACATCCCTCAGTTACCTCAGCGCAAACTATGGGTAAACTATGTATACAACAACAGCACGTTAGGAATATTCCGAACACCACTACTAATATTGAGATCAACTTCCATCCCCAAGATCGTAGTATTCCCCAAAACCAAGATCCTATTCCCCAGCTCCCTTCTTCAGTAGGGAGTTCAGAGCTTAGAATGTGCATTTTCTTTATTGTTTCAAAGATCATGGGGGAATAGTCATCGACATAAACGCAACATGCTGATCCCACTATTTTGCAAATTCCCCCACGATCAACCAGGATCACATCGAGAGCCATTCTATTTTGCAGCGTCATTAACCTGATTCCTCTTTCTTCCAACGTCATGTTAAATAATATATCTGTTGTTGTGTTTATTGTATTCTTTAGGATTCTGGACAGTTGCCTTATATTATAGGAGTTCACTATCTGCCCTAAGAATGGAATGAATGATTGTGCTACATCAGTTGCTATTAAAACACCTTTGTCAGTCCTTTTGACTCTAGTTCTGGATAATCTGGCCATGGCTGTTGTTTCTAAGAGGAATACTCCTGGGAACAATAGCCCTAGGTAACATGTACCTCCCCAGTTTCTGGGCAACCAAGGGTATGCTTTCTCTCCACATATAAAATAAACTGGATCACCTACGTATACTGGTTCTATTTCCCATTTTAGTACCACTGTATTTATACAACCAGCATATGTTCCGACTAAAAAAGAGCCTTTCTTTTTTAGACAAAAAGGGACAGTTCTTGGGCTATAATTCACCGCGTAATATGGGGGAATTGCATCTTTGTCCCCTTCTGTTCTTACACGAAACGTCATTACAGATGTTTTTTCTGGTGTGGACAATCTATCTCGTCTATTTTGTCGTGTTATCTTTCGTTTACTTTTCCTCGTGGGCTCTGGGGCTATTACTTGTGCTTTATGGAAAATGGAACAACCCACAGGCTTCATTATTATCTCCTCAAACTCATTCATGTTGGTTCTGTCTAACTGACCCATATTACTCTCATTCCATTTCCCATAGAACATTGCACCTACAGATGCACTACATGCAGAACTTAATGGTAATGGCTGCACATACCACCCTATTCCTTTCCCGACATGCTGTGGTAAATGGGCACATACCCAGCAGTTTGTTTTCTTCAGGATTGCATGTGTCATGTTCATTGTCAGTAGTAAGGTGTTATTTCCAAAACCTTCCCTGTGTTTTTCTTCCATTGGGGGTAGGGTATAAGTGATCACCTGAACCGGGCTTTCAGTAGTGGATATATTAATTATTGGTAAAAACATTTCTAATGGGTGTATTGTTTCTACCCACCATAATATCAGGGCTGTCGATATTGGTGCTACCACGCTCATAAAGCACATTATTATCGTTAGTACCAGCAAACAATTTGTTTTACCATGCGTTTTTCGTAAGCTTATAGTCTTTATAATTGACTCATTCTCAGCGGTGGTGATGCAGGAGGAGGCTGGAACCGGTCCCGGCATGTTTCTCGTCATCCTTCTTTTTTATCACAGTTCGTTGTGGATATCTCTCTTCATCGCGCTTGCTCTGATATTAATAAGTTCAATGGAATTGTCACAGTTCAGTTCTGCCTGTCCTTTTTAGCCTGGATTCGATTGTTCGTTTTGAGGCGAGATCTCTTGTCCCTTCTTATACTGCTCAGAGGACCTTCGATCAGTTATCTTATCGCCTTAGTATCATGTGCGCCCAGCTTGTCCGCTCTGGTTCAGGACACATGTACTGTTAATCGGATATCTCACTTGCCATAGTACCATGTGCGTCCAGCTTGTCCGTTCTGGTTCAGGACACATGTACTTTTTATGATCGCACCGAGGAGCCGCGAATCTTGAATTGTCTGACTTGCACAATTCTCACGCTTCTCTCCTCTACACCTCCGGTTCCTTCTCCATCCATGAGCTGAACCAGAGGTTGACATAAACACCAGAAAGAACTGCGGATCACTTTGGGCCTCATTACGACCCAGGCGGTAAGTTACCGCCTGGGTTGTGACTTTACCGCCATGGCGTAAACTATGTTTACGCCATGGCGGAATGGGGATTTACCGCCCCATTCCGACCTTGGCGGGGCGGTAAATCCCCATGTCCCATTTACCCTTCCCCATTCCCATTTTTGCCCCATAGGGCATAATGGGAGTGGGGAAGGCGTTAATTACGCCACCGTAAATTACGGTGGCGTAATTAACTCCATGGTCCCTTAGCGCCATGGATTTTAACACCTGCTAAAAGCAGGTGTTAAAAGCGCCATGGCGCTAAGGGACCTCGTAATTGGCGGTAAGGGGTCGGCGCAGCTAACGCTGGCGTAAACCCCTTACCGCCAGGGTCGTAATGAGGCCCTTTGTCTTCCGAGGCCGCAGGTTGCATCGCCTTGCTCCTGGTATCGTATGATCCGTGAACAGTGCCGGTGCACTTTCAGATTCAGGCTTGAAGTCAGCCTGTGGCACTACTGCAGGTGCTGGTGTGCGCCGCGCCAATGATGCAGATCCGTTTTTTGGTGTGCTGGCAAGTGCTGGTGGGCGCCAAAGGGGTACACGATTTGGTGTTGCTGGTATCTGCAAGGCAGATTTCGCGTCGGTCAGCAGTGATGTCGATTCTGCTGGGCAACGTTGGGGCACTCTTTGCCCTTCCCCCTCTTTGGCAATCGTCTCAGGCTTTGTTTCGAGTTTCACTTCTCGTTTTGGCAGATTAGGTGGCTGCTTACTGGCAACAGTTTCTTTCGTTTCTGGGACTGCTGTCTCTTTCCGGTCATCAGTGTCAGGCAAGTCTTTCAGTGCAGTTGGAATCTTCTTGGCATGGGTGGCATGGATCCACAACTTCCTTCCATCCACCCGTATTGCCGTCTACGTTGCCAAAAGTACTTGATGGATCCCGCGCCACCTGGGTGCTAATGATGACTTTCTTTCAAAGTTCTTTAGCAGCACCCAGTCTCCTGGCTCCAGTGCGTGCCCCAGACCGGTGTATCTCACTGGTAATGCCTCCTGCACCTGCTGATGAATCAAACGCAATTTCTGCAGTAAAAGGCCTCAATAAGTACTAAGCACAGGATGTTCTATCTCACTTAGTGGTTTTGGCTGAGGTGCGCACCAAACATTTGCCGGCCTCCCCATTACGATCTCGTATGGGGAGAGCCCAGTTTTAGCCTGTACAGACGTACGCATGCATAATAGTGCTATTGGTAATGCATCCACCCAACTCAACTTGCTTCCCGCACAAATCTTGCTAATCTTTGATTTAAGAATCCCGTTGTGCCTCTCCACAAGACCGGCAGAACTCAGATGCCTTGAACTATGGAATCTCTTATCAATCTGGAGACCAGCACATATCTGTATACCACTGCACCCACAAAATGCAGTCCATTATCAGACCATAGGACTCGGGGCAAGCCAAATCTGGAAAAGTACTCCTTCAACATTACTTTTGCCGTACTCATTGCTGTGCAATCTTTCAAAGGATATGCCACCACCCACTTACTGAATGCACAGATCACCACCAAGACGTATTTCAAGTTTTGGCACCTCTCCATCTCTATGAAGTCAAAATGAATTACCTCAAATGGCATGGAGGGCGGGCCAAAACTGCCGGTTGGAGTCACTATTCCCTTCCCTACATTGTGTTGCAAACACATGATACAGTTCTGCACCAACCTCTCTGCATTCTTTTTTATGTTTACATTCTGCCAAACTGTAGAAAGGTGCTGTATTATTTTCTTTGCACAGATGTGCGTAGGGCTGTGGGCCATTGTGACCATTGCAGTCACGTACGAATTTGGCAACATCCAGTTCCTAGTTCCCTTGTCCACCCAACAACCCTCCAGATCCAACTCAGCAGATCCCTCTGCCCATCCCTGTATTTCATCCGCCGTAGCCTCGGACTGCATTTCTTTGACAGTGGCAACTCCATTTTCTATCATACAGGGTACTTCCTCTGTCTGAACCGTCATCATTTTGGTATTCAAATCGGTGGCAGTTTGTTTCGCAATTCTGTCTGCAAACGCGTTTCCCTCTCCTACTTTACATGTTACTTTTTTATGTGCCTCGCATTTCACTATTGCTAGGCGCTTTGGAAACGTGAGTGCAGACAGCAATCGTATAATCAAAGGGCCATGTTGAATACTGGCGCCATGTGATGTCAGAAACCCTCTCTCAGCCCAGAGTCGACCAAAATTATGAACCACTCCAAAAGCATACTGACTATCAGTATATATATTCACATTCAAATTTTCAGAAATATCACAGGCTCTGGTCAATGCTATTATTTCTGCGGCTTGTGCTGAATTATAGGGGATTCTTTTACTTTCTACAACACTCTCTAGGGTAGTGATAGCGTATGTGGCAGTTGTCGTGCCATCTGGTAATTTAAAACATGAGCCGTCACAAAATAACTCTCCATCCGGCTCTTTCTGTGGAATATCACTTAAATCAACTCTTTCCTTGGTTTCTTCCTCAGTGACCATTAAGCAATCGTGGGGGGGGTGTTTCATTCTTCCCAATTTCTTTTATGGTTAGTGGCATTAATTCTGCAGGATTCAAAGCGCTACACCTCATAATTTGGATATTGGGCGTGAACAAGATAATCTCATATCTTGTCAATCTAGCAGAGGTGAGGTGTTGCGTCTGTGTCCTATTTAATAGAACGTCTATGGCATGTGGCACCATCAGAATTAAAGTGTGCCCCAATACCATACCTTCCGTTTGTTTCACTGACGCAGCAGCCGCCGCCACAGATCGCAAACATCGTGGTAGTACGCGCGCTACAGGGTCCAGCGCAGAAGAAAAATAGCTGCAGAGCCTATTTCTTCCACCTTGTTCCTGTGTCAAAACCGCCAATGCACATCCTTCACTTTCACACACAAATAGTCTAAAAATGTTCTCATAGTTCGGCGTACCGAAAACTGGAGCCGAGCATAATGCAGTTTTCAGTCCATCAAATGCTTTCTGACATTCCTCATCCCACTGCAAAGGCATAACCTATTATGGCTCTGACTCCTTTTTGTGTCTTTGGAATAGGCATACAAGAAATACTTTCTATGCGTTCTAGCGTTAGTCTTCTCCCTCCTTTCGAAAGTAGGTAGCCCAAATAAGCCACCTCCTTTCGATTATACTGAAATTTCTTCAAACTAGCTTTATGGCCATGTGCAGCTAGGTGTGACAGTAGTAATACAGTGCTTTCTTTACAAATCTCCTCTGTGTCTGCAGCTAGCAATAGATCGTCTATGTATTGCAAGAGTACACAACCCACGGGTAATTCTAGCATGTCTAGCTGCTCTTTTAATGCTCTACTGTAAATACTTGGACTTTCCGTGTAACCTTGCGGAATCCGCGTAAATGTAAATGATCGTCCTCCTAATGTGAACGCGAACAAATATCTACTGTCCTTGTCCACTGGAATACTAAAGAATGCGTTTTTCAAATCTACTACACTAAAATATTCTGCTGAAACAGGTATCATTGTCAATATTGTAGTGATGTCTGGCATTAGAGGAAATTGCGGATCTACTACCATATTCAATGCGCGTAGATCAATTGTGAAACGGTATGGTACCTCATTACCTCCTTTTTTATAAACCGGAAGAATCGGGCTGTTGCATGTACTGCCTGTGATTTCCTTGATTACCCCTAATTTCACCAATTCTGTAACAATACTCTTCAATCCTTTCTCACCTTCAACCGAAATTTTGTATTGGGGTATTCACAGTAGGGTAACACTTTCTTTCAAAATAATCTTTACTGGCTCTATCTTTAAACAGGGGCATCGTGTGGCCATATCGTTAGAAACACTCCGTCTGCCATACAATGTATAACAGCCTAGTTTTTTCAACAAGTTTAATCCCAACAAATTTTCTTCACAATTCTCTGTTAGAAGGAAAGGACAATGTTCTGGTCCTATGGTAACTGGTCCTATGGTAACTGGTCCTATGGTAACTGGGACTGGTTTGGACACTGGGTTTATGACTGGTGTACCTGCGAACCCTACGGAAATATTCTTTTGCCCTGACAGTGGTATATCCAGAACCAAGTGATGGTCTATTGAACACTTCTGTGCTCCTGTATCTACAAGAAAGCGGTGCTCCTCATTCCCGACTCTCATTTCTACATAGGGTCCTCTCTGATTCACGGGAATAGACACTGGTTCCGACCCCTGTCCTGGGCTGTCCTATTGGGGAAATAACACATCGTCCGATGTGTAATCATTACTATTACTGTAATACGTGTTTGGCTGTGTATCGAAAACATTTCCACTCTTCCCTCTATTTCCCCCACTCTGATTTCCATATTGTTGATTTTGCTGTCCCTGACTCTGGTTTGGGGCATTTTGGTTTTGATTACCTCCGTTATTATGATGCTTCTGCATACTATTCCTATTTGGTCCATTTGCTCCTGGGTGTCCTCGATGCTGTCTCCTCTGACCAGACCCATTTCTATTCTGTAGATGCGAACATTGCGCTCGCCAATGTCCTTCCTCTTTACAATATGCACACTGATTCGGTCCCACTGTTCCCCCATGCATGTTCGAATTACTCCTTCCTTGTGCGTTACCTCGCCCTCTATTATGTCCTACTACTTGCTGCATTAATACTCGTGTCTTTAGATTTACCCTATCCCTCGCTTCTTTTTCCTTTCCTGCAGTCACTCTGTGCTCATAATATTGGGCCATATGCAGTACTTCGCCCAACGTTTTTGCTTGCCATGCACTCTCTGATGTCATTATTAGATCCTGAATTGGAAGTTTTAACCCCCTCACATATTTGTCAACAAATAACCTATTTCCTGCTTCCGAACCCACATCCTGCCCACTGAAGTCTGTGAATACTTCTTCAAATCTATTAAAATAATCTGTAGCCAACTCATCCTTGCCTTGTACACATGCAGTCAATTTGTCCCATTGGATTCTTTTCTCTGGGACAATTGTTTTTAAATTCCGCACTATACGTGCTGGTAACGCCGCCAGGTTCGCTCCTGGTGTCCCTCCAACCGCTTTATTTTTATCTTCTATTATCAAGTCCATCCATGTGGCGCCAAAGGCTGTTGTGTCATCTACCTTCCTTATTTGTTTCCATATGTCTGCTGGCAGGATCACTGGGAATATTAGGTCTATATCACCCTTGGTAAGCACGGATGATTGTAGGCAGGACTCTACTTCCTTGTAAAACCCTGCAGGATTCTTTCTTATATTAGGAATTGTCTGCTTTATGTTGTTCACCTCCTGTCTGGAAAAGGGAACATGCACATATTGGGCGGCGTAATGGGCTGGTGTTACCTGTACCGCTGCACTGCCCACTGCGGGAACCTCCACTTTGGGCACAAAGGTAGGTGGGACGTCTCTCATAGGAAATGCCCCACTTACCGTCCCCCCTCCTTCTCTTAGATATAACAATATTCCCAGATCCAATGATAGGGCTGTTTCTCCTGTCCCTCGCTCTAGAGCTCTTCTATATACTGCCATTATTTCGGGTGGGCTGGCCTTATCGTTTTTTATATCTTTGTCTAATAAATGTTCAGCCATCGACTGTAGTGCTTTTCTTTTCATGGGCATGGAATATTCATCAAATATCTCGTGTATCTCCATTGTGGGGATACTAGGATCCGACATCCATCTAAACGCTTCTCATATACATACTTTTAACTTATCGCCCCTTTGTACTGACGACATTGAATGTCGTCGTTGTATATATGGCTCTACAATTTCCTTCCTATTTCTCTCGATATCCCTACTCCTGTACCCAGGTTTAGCAACCATTTCGGCATAATCATTATCTAATTCATCTTTAAGCTCAAAAAGTCTATATACATGTTCTCTCACTTCTTTATCCCTCTCCCTACAGCGTGCTAATGCATTCAAATCTAACAATCGCTGCAGTGGTAATTTCCCAATTAGCTGTTTCCATTTCCCCACCAAATATTCACCCATGCATTCCAACACTACCTGTCTTTCGTTGATTCTACGGAAGTCATATATCGAAGCCACTGCTGCTGTCCCATCATTCCCGTCTATATACATCTCTGCCTGTTGCTGCAATTCCACCTTGCTTTCTTTGCTGATTGCACTGCGGGTTACCCTCTTGCACCCTCGTTGGTCAGTCCCGCCTCTTCCCCCCGCGGTTTCAACTTCAACCCCGGGAGGAACGGACGGTACCGAGTCTGTGCCTGAGGCAGGAGGTGTGGATGGGACAATTGGAACAGGGAGTGTCTGTTGTAGGCCTGGTTGGCTAATAGGAAGTGTTACGCACGTGGTCTGTGGCTGTGGGAGGGCTTGAGCTACCGGAGGGGGAGCTTGAGCTACGGGCAGGGTCTGGGCAATAGCTACTGACGTGTCTGGTCTTACTTCTGATCTTGGGCCTTGTTTTGTATGGGTCAATATATTTTCTATCAATTCATCTGCTATGTGTAATTCTCGTTGTGGGTATATCTTTTCTATATTCAACTGTCAGGCCTACCTGCCCTTCTTAGACTCTCAGTCCACTCCTCCTCTTCTTTTTCTTCCTCTACTTCACCTTTCGATGTATGCCTGCGCCCATGCTTTGCTCTGCTTTTAAATCGGAGCATTGCTTCTTTTCTCCAGTCTTTAATAGTCTCAAATGCTGCAGGAGGCGCTTTCTTTCTTATCAAAACCCTTTCCAGGTTATCTATCCTCGCTATCTCAAAACTACCATTAATCGGCCACTGATGGTCTTGTTGCTTTCTGGTTTGCCTATGCCAAGTCTCACAGAATATTATCGCACCCACTCCATACTTCACATACATCTCATACGCCGGCGTTCCCCCAGGTGGTACAATTTGGCCATCTTCCAAAGATTGTCTACCACAGTGGAAAAACCCTGCTGAGGTGGACCATACCCCAGGCATGTTTCAACCTTCCCCCTGGTTAATCAACCTTACCTAGGGCGTTTGATTTTGCAAAGTCAACTCTCAACCAATATCAGGATACTTTGAATTGGTGAATGACTCACCTGATAAATCAAATCGTCTGTATACTGACGCACCAAAGGACGTCGTGTCTGCGTTTCTTGGCTTCCGCCTCGTTTCGGGACCCTCGCCTCCTTGTTCTCTAGCCAGGCACGTCGATCAGGGATCAGATGTGTGCAGATCTGCAAAGGAGTCTCATCATTTTTACAGGATGCCCCGAACACCTCTCGATCCCGGCTCGATCGTCCCGTCCTCGCCATTCTCTGCCTTCCTCAATTACAACGTTACGCGATGGAACAAGTGGGGGAGGGTCCCTATTCGGGCGCCATCTTGAAAGGGGCCCCTACAGGACCCTGACGTATATGGAAACAAGGCGAGTCACCACACACGATAGATACGCCAGACACGAGGTTGTATTCTCAAAGCTAGGGTTTTATTGCAAAGCAAAAGTCTCAGTTGGCCAACTCGGTCTCACGCCCCGTGACGTGTATCTCTAGACCTCGAAGGACGCAAGAGCCATGAATTACGTACATCAGTTACATATATACAAAATGCATATCAAACAATCAGCTATGATATGTTTAACACCCCCCTTTATTGGGTTTCTTTGAACTTGGTGTGATGATGGACATCTCCGACCACTATGACCACTATGACACCTTCAAACATCTATTCTAGTAACAATTTGCAATTTGTGAGTGCGAAGGCATCTTTCAGTTGTTGAATAGAACACGGCGCTTAGCGAACCACATACGGGGGAGTTGCATTCCGGACCTTGCTATCTATCAGGTGCTATTCGCGTTCTGGGACCCGACATGCTCTAGCGGACTCAGCAAAGCGGGGCCGTAAGAAAAGCATAATTCAAGCCTTTAGCGGTATTATTCTAACATATTCTACCATATAACGAGACTGGCTGGCAGCTGTGCAATGATTAGATGCCCTGCAGCTCTGCTTCAAGGCTACATTCGGGAGGGAGCTGGGCATTCTTCCTAGCGCTGCCCACGTTTGTGTTTCAGCGAACTCTTGTTATCCTCACGGCCCTGCGGCCTTGTCCTTTTCACATACAGACAACAATGTCTCACAGTCGAGCAGTGTAAGCGGAAAATATACTGCGAAGCAATAGGAATAGAAAGCAATAAGCAATGGTTAGAAAAGAAAATGGCGATTCTTGTTACATCAAAATGGCCGTTCATTGGCAAACTCGAAAACCTATATTTTGTCATATCGTGCATGAGACGGTTGGCCCAGAGCCACCAAAATGCGTTTGCGGTCTCAAAGTAGAGGTAGGCGTATTTCTAGACTGACACCTGGTGTAAACCAGTGTCTTCCACTAATGTGTCGAACTCCATCATCCCCCCGTCTTGCCGCCCATTCCCTAGAGTTGCTATACTGACCGGTTCCCAGTGCTTATCCACCCCATTTAGCGCCACCAGCGGCATCTGGGGGGACCACGGAAATGGGTGCCCCATGACCCGACAGGCTATCCGCCACATATTACAGCCCAAATCCAATAATCTCGTTTCTTCCCCCCGCTGCACTCTTGGCAACCATATCCACTAATTCAGGAAATACGGACCACATTCAGCCTTCAATAATCTGGACTCCGGCCTAGTGTCCTCCGATAGCCATCTTGCCACATATTGAAGTTGTCCAGCCAGATAGTAAATCTCAAAGTTAGGCAATCTAATGTCTCCCTGCTCGTATGCATTCTGTAGTTTCCACAGCGCCACTCTGCTCCTAGAATTGTGCCATATGAACCCCCTACAGATACTCTGAACCTTAGTAAAGAAACGCTTGGGTATCATATAAGGAATGTTTACAAAAAAGTGCAGTAGTCTAGGCAGTGCTACCATCTTTAGCAGAGCCCCTCTCCCCATCATAGTCAAAGGGAGCTTAGTCCAGAACCTCATGATATTTTCAATACTGGCCACCGCTTTCGCTGTGTTTCTTTCATGATCGACCTCAGCACTATGGTACACATCTACCCGCAAGTATCTAGTGCCCACCACTCCTTCATGTTGGGTACAACCTGGGATTTCCAGGCTACTAAGAAATGAGTAATCAATCTAGAGCTTTGGGCATTTAGCTTATAAGCAAAACTAAGGGATCCATCTCAAGCTCAATCGTACATATACCCCTGATCTGATCGACCACCGCTCGCCAGAATACCTGAATTTGTAAACAACCCCACCACATGTGGAAATAAGAGCCCTAGCATACTGCACACCGCCAACAATGGGGGGGAGGGAGTGCAGGACACATTTTATGCAAATGTACCAGGGTGAGATACCATCAGCATAATAGCTTGGAACTATTCTCCCTCAGTCGGTCGCACAGCCTGGGAGGTTGTTTTGGCCCTCGTCTAGATGTTGTACAAGGCTAGGTCCTCAATGTCCTCTTCCCACTTAGCCATATATCCATGTGGGGATTTGAACTTAGTCGCATTCAGCACCCTATAGAGTGATGCCAGTCTAGCTGCTGGTGGGTCACGTATAAATGGATGCTCAACGCGCGTTGTGTGCCGCCACCCTTGAAATGTTGTCTTCGCTTGAGATGCCCAATGCCGAAGCTGCAAGTACCATAAACCATCCATATCCTCAATCATGTAGGGCTATTTGCACTCTTCAAGCATGAGAAGATGGTTGTCCCTGGACCGCTGTCCCAACCTGTATAACCATCCTTCCTTCCAGCGCATAAATCTCCCCTTATCCACCCCCGGAAGGAACTCCACATTCTCCCAGAGACTTGTCATAGGCGAGGGAAATGTGGTTGTGGCATAACTACGTGCTGCCTTATTCCCGTACTCCAGTGTAGTTCTAGCCGTCAGAAGCCCCTGCTCCCTCAGTTTCCAGGTCCTCAGGGAATGCCAACATCTACAATGCAGGGAGGGCCCTATGGTGTCCTGCTCAATAGCTACCCAAAGCTTGGGTTTCTGCTCATTTGACTCACTCTCCAGAATGGCAGCCAGCTGGGCTGCATAGAGGTAGCTCTCAATATCTGCACCGCTAATCCCCCTGTCAGTAGTGTGTGCCTAGCTACCCTCTGAAACTTTCTGGACCATATGAATTGAAACCCATGCGACTGCAGATCTTTAAGCACCGACTTCGGAATCGAGACCGGCAAGGCCTGGAATACGTAAAGCAGATGCAGCACCAAGATAATCTTAACAGCTCTTATTCTCCAGCAACCAAGATATTTCAGAGTCCCCCCCCCAACGTGCCAGGTCCTGTTAGACTTTGGCAAAAAGAAGCAGAATATTAGCCGCTCACAGATCTGTATATTGGGCTGTCAAGTTCATCCCCAGATAATTCTGGGGATGAAATTGTTGATTTCGTAAAATTAGTTTTGAAGTCTGAGACCATGCAGAATGTTTCCAACAATGAGACGATATGGGGCAACGTGATACTGGAATCTCGCATATAAAACAGGTCGTCATTTGCGTATAATGCCAATTTGTGTTGATGACCCGCTATGTCTTACTCATGATGCATGCACTAAACAGGGACAGGGCGAAAAGGATTGGGGACAATGGGCATCCCTGACGAGTTCCTCTATGTAAACACATCAGGTCCGAGAGGGCCCCGTTCACTTTTATCCGGATGGACGGGAGCACACAGTTGGCGAGTACCAATCTGCGGAACATAGGGCCCAAACCAAGCCCCTCCAGCACCCTGGGCAGCTATGCCCAATTCCACCCAGTCGAACGCTTTCTCAGCATCGAGTCCTATTAAGAACCGTAATCGGCCTAAAAGAGCAACGTAGGCCGGAATCCTTACCAGACTTAGGGATTAATGTGAGCATGGATTCCCCCATCGTGGATGTTATAGACCCTGTATCGGCAAAGGAGTTGAACAATTCGGCTAATCGGGGGGGGGGGTTGCCAGATAATTATTTGTAAATAAGAACCATAAACCCATCAGGGCCTGGGTACTTTGTAACTCTGAAGGGAGCACTTAGCTTGAACAACCTCCTCCACCGCTATAGGCACATCTAACAAATGTCTCTGATCCTCCAATATGCGTGGAAGGCGAGCCTCTTGAATAAATGTCTCCTGTTGCTGGCTGTCCAGGGGATTCACCACATACAGGTTGGAATAGAACTGTGACAGTATTCATATTTTCTCGGGTTCAGCCTCATGTAGTGTGCCTGCCTCATCCCGCAAACCTCCATTGTGGTGCTATTCTTTTGGGGCTGGAGTTTGCAGGCTAAATGTCAGGACGCTTTGTTAGATGTAATGTAGTAGAAGTTCTTTGTTAAATGTCATTGGCCCCATAGCGCCTTTAACTCTGCTCTCACTACTTGAAGCTGCCTATAGGTTTTCCTTGCCCCGTCCCGCTTATATTGGGCCTCCCACTCTTGAACCCTCTCCTCAGCCTGGTCCCGACTGGCAGAAAGATTCTTTTTTCTGGCTGAGGCTATACTAATTAGCTCCCCACTCAGTAGAGGTTGGAAAGCCTCCCATACCCCCGATACTGAGACCTCCCTTTGAGATTCTCCTGAAAGTACTGCATGATCCTGTCTGAGATAGTGGTGCAGACCGCCTGATCCGCCAACAAGGAGTCGTTCAGCTTCCACCCCATGAACTTACTTCCCTCTCTGGCATATCCGATTAATTGCAAGGTGATGGGAGAGTGATCTGATACTGTGGTGGCTGACGTGATCCCCACTAGCAAGGAGTGAGATACCAAAAAGTAATCAATCCTGGAGTAGGTACGATGAACATGCAAGAAATGCAAATAGTCACGCTGATGGGGGTGAAGATGCCGCCACATATCGACCAGCTGTTGCATATCAGCCAAAGGTAGTTTTGAGAGGGACCGTCCTAGAACCTCGGCTGGGACCCCAGGGCCAGATGTATCGCTCCCACCACCCAGCACCACAATAAAATCCCCCCCTACCACTAGTTCACCCTGCTGGAACTGCCCTGTGTGAGCGAACATTCGGGAATAGAACTGGTCCTGCTGCTGATTGGGTCCAGATACAGACACCAGGGTAAGATCCTTCCCTGTTATACATAGATTCAGCCCAATGTATCTGCTCTGGGCATCTTTTACAACCATCACCCATTAGAAATGTAAGGATCTGGCAATCAAGATTGCAACCCCTGCTTTTTTAAAAGGTGAGGAGGCAAAATACTGATGAGGAAACCAGTGGCATTGCAACCACACCCAGTTCCACTTAAAGAGGTGGGTGTCCTGGAGCAAGGCTATGTCAGCCCCAAGCTCAGCCAGCTTGGACAACCCCTGGACTGTTATCAAAACAATGTTCAAGTCAGCCATCGTAATACTGCAAGCAAACTGTTAACCTCTCATCAGCCTGCAACCAACCCTCAGAGCCCATATTCAAATTTTGTGCACCTGCAATCGCAGTGCGCCAGCTCCTCCTCCCACCCCCACAAGGACATCTCCCACCACACCAGCCACCTACTGCATAGCACCAAACACAATGACATTGGATATGAGAAACAATAAAAATAAGAAATGCAACAACCTCATGCGAGGTAAAAGAAAAATCAACATCATATCAACCCCGTTTGTGGTAATCATAAGACCCAACAGCCTGAAAGTGGGCATGTACTCCTGATGCCCCTCAAGCTATGTACAAAAATTAAAGCTTATGGGATGAAGCTGCATCAAATACTGCTATAGTTGCTGCTCATTACAAATTCAGAATAGTGAACTGTGAACAACCCAAACGTAGCAGAGACCCTGGTGATATCAGATTACGACGTTCTCCTATAGAGACCAATCCCTCCTCCTACACTTTCTGGAATGCATTTGAGACTATGCAGCAGTCAAGGTTTCCAAGGACCTCGGTTTAGGCAAATGTATCTCTGCTTCAGGAATTTTCTGGGTTTCCACAGCTGCCCGAAGAGATGTAAATTGGTTTTGGACTTCATCTATTTGGAACAAGATCCGGAACGGGTATCCCCACCAATACAGATGCTCTTTCCTGATAGCCAGTCGGTCAAAGGTTTCATTTGTATGCGTTTTTTAATTGTTCCCTTAGAAAGCTCTTGGAACAGTTGGAGAGAAGATCTTCTATATACCAGGCTGTTCCACTCCCTGGACTTCTGAAAAATAAGGTCTTTAGTTTTAAAGAAGTGGACTCTTACTAATACGTCTGGGAGGAGGTTTTGCCGCATTTGGAAGTTGGAAATCGCTGTATGTGTCCGGTTAAGCGTAAGGTCGACATCCGCATCTCTCAATATGTCCAGGAACAGCCTCCGGACATATTCCTCCAGGATCTTGTCCTTAATATCTTTTGGGATTCCCCTGTTCCGGATATTATTTCTGCAGGATCAGTTTTCAGCATCCTCCTTTTTCTCTTCCACTGTGTACCTATAGGCTTCAAGCGCTTCCACCCTCTGGTTCTAGCTGATCATGAGTGTGTCTGGTCACGGAAGGCTGATTCTAGCTCCCCAGGCCTGGATTCGTTCTTCTTTACATTATGAGATAGATCCTTAAAGGAGCTTTTTAATTCCTTCACTGTCGTCACCATTTCTTTCTGAATGGATTGAAATAGATGTAAACTGTCCCCCTTCATGGCCGGTTGTGCTTTGTCATCTGCTACAGGTGCTGTATCAGCGACCACCCTTGGTTGTTGAAGCATTTCTTTAATTGTAGTCACTGCCTTTTCCTTAGTCTTTCCAGACTTTATCTTATGCATGGATAAGGGGTGCTACGCTACCAGCACTGACGAGCCCAGTGGCCAGTCGATACCAAAGAGGGTGTGCACTCCAAGTCAATCAGGGCTTTCTGGGACCACTTGGGCTCTGCAAAAGTGCCATCTGGTTCAACCCCAGTTAAGCTCGCTGATTTCTTTATCAGGAGAACCCTACAGCATTCCATCACTTCTGGCGGAAGCCAGACTCTGGGGTGTAGCTTAACAAGCCAGAGACGCTCAGTTCTACAGTAAGGCGCCTCCTGATGAGTCAAGAAGAACATAAATCAGGTCCCCCGATCGGTGCAGAGTCCAACACATGGTGACAGTAGTGTTATTGAGAAACAGCAATATGTGCCGATAGCCTCTGGCCTCCTGCCGCCAGCTCCCCCTTTTTTTTTTATTGGGACACCCATTATTGGGTTGCGTCCAGTCCAGGTATATGTCTCTGCATGCACTCCCTATTGCTCGAGAACTCGCACGCCCCAGATCCACTCAGGACACCTCACCTTCCAGTGCACGCATTCCTGCTGTTGGGGGAAGCTGGCATGCTGAGATAGGGCCTTCTCACGGTCCTGGATTTGTCTGCACTATGGGATCCCTTACCGCTCCCTGTGTCTGGGTAAGAAGGATAGGGGCAATGCTGACTGGAGCCCAAAGGTCGTTCGGGCCGCTGAAGGCTCCACCAGCTCCTGGCGCTGCACTGATCAGGGATGCGCCATAACTGCTGCCGGACCACTGGACTACACCTTTGAGCCTGACGTTCCCCACTTCCCTCGGCACCAACTTGCGGGCCCCCCCTCACCAGGGCAGGCCCCGCTCATCTCAATGTCTGTTGCTGGGCCCAGGCTCTTCCTCGCCCAATCGAAGTCCTCCAGAGCCCTGGGCAGAATAGGAGCCACCTGGGCACTACTTTCAGCAGCCGTGCTACACTGCTCCAACGTCCCCCGACTTCGGGGACCGTCCTCTTTGGGCAGCAGTCTGCTTATCCCTCAACCAGGTCCCAGGCAGCAACCCTCACCTATCCGCTGCTGCAGTCTGCCCTGTACTGCTCTGGTCACTGCGTTTAGGCACTGGCTCATTAGGAGGTGCCTAGCGGCATGCGGTTCATTATGTCATTGCCTCAGGTGGCTGCCATCTTTCCACACCACCACGAGGCAGGACCCGGTCTGCTCCTCGGGTAAAATATGCAGCAATTTTTGGTGGTTAGGCTCTGGTGGTACAATATTCGGATTGGCCACCTCCTTCAGGGTCCTCCAGCTCCACTTTGCAGCGTCAGATCAGGCATCAGGAGGCTGCTGGCACCGTTATCGCTTTTCAGGGTTATGGGGATTAAGCCGCCATTAGCTCCCAGCCAGGCCCCTGCCTTTTGTACTTCTAAAAATGTAGCCAAGGACTACATGTCCCAGAATCCCTCAGGTACTGTGAAGAAGAAGACTAAAGAGGCATGCAGGAGCTCAGGTCAGGCAGGCAAGCCTAAAAGCTCTTGGTAAGGTCAGGCAATTAGTTCTAAGGTCTTGCACCTGAAACCAATTAACTCACCTGAGGGGCATAAAACTATGCTACAGGGAGGAGCAGTAGAAATAAGCTGGAGTAGGAGCTGGAAGGTCGCAGTAGCAGAAGTAGAAGGAGCAGAGCACAAGGCTGTCAGTTCACAAGGAATTATGACCACAGAAGTGGCGTTGGAGCAGAGGAAGAGCAGATTTCACCGGCAGGCTCTGAGTTTGTCCTGTGATTGCAAATCCTGTTTGGCTGTGGCAGCATTGGAAGAGACTGGAAGAAACGGGCAGTCTTTCCAACTGCGCCTAATTGCTGTGAATGCAGAACTAAAGTCATGTATCCACCCAAGGCCCTTGTGCAGAAGCAAGCCAAGGGCAACTGGAGAGGAGAGGTCTCTCGTTTGGTGAGGCCGGATCGACACCCGTGCAGCAGAGGGGCGTGGGTCACAAGAGTGCCTGCAAAAGTAGTAGTTGAAGCAATGAAGCTGAGAAGCAGGAGCGACCCGCAGTCGCAGTGATTGTGGAGTCGGGAAAGAGAAGCAATCAAAATACCTTGCCGGTAATGTAAGGAAGGCATGGTATCAACAGTAAGACAAACACAAGTGACCACAGTTCCAAGGGTGTTTATTGAACTTTCACAAGGGTGAGATACACACCTATCTAAACCTAAATCTACAGATGGGAGCAAGCTACGGCCAACAAATAATAATAATGCAGTCCTAGTGGAGTCTTCTCAACATAAAAGGGCCTACACTAAAAATTACTATTGCCAATCCTTTCCACTAATTTACAATTTAAGGTAGGGTAATGTTCATAAAAAAGAAAAAAGTGTTCTCAAAATAATAAGTCAGGATGTTTGGACCACTGGCCTCCCTTCCCCACGTTTTCAGCACAGAACAAGGCGGTTCACTCGAGAAAAGCACACACTCTGGCTTCTGCGGCTCAAGGATACAGTTCCATTTTCACAGTTCAAGACCTTCTGTGTCCAAGCCTCTTTACTTCTTGCAAGCCTCTTGACTCAGAGGGCCTGGTATCCAAAAACAACACGAAAACGTCCTTTTCCTTTGCAGCACTCAATTTGGGTGTTCACCCTGGATCACCCTCAGATGGACTCAGATCTTTTTCAAAACAAAAAGTTCAACGTTGGATCCCCCTCTTCCAGGCTCAGATCCCTTTCAAACTATGTTCAGATAATTCTTTCTCGGATGACTTGTGGTTCACCCCAGAGTCCCCTTCAGACCCCTTTCTTTCAATCAATTAGTCTCCCTCAGACTCGGTCCTCAGGCTCGGTCTAATTGTGTTGTACTTTAAACTATCGAAGACTTTCAAATGTGCACAGGGTTTAGCTTGACCCGTTTCGTGACCACTTCGATCTCAATATTCCTTTTTCTCACACTCAGCATCAGTTGGATACCTAACAGAGACTTTTGAATGAGCACCCACTTGGTGAAGGGCTGCTCTGTGTATGGTATCTTTTCTCCCAAAGTTCAATTATAAAGTTCAACTACTCCTTTTGGTTTCCAATTATATCTGCGCTGCTCTATGCAAAGGCGTCACACACTGTTCTCTTTGTACAATATTGCCGCTTGCAATCTTGGTTCAAAACACAAACTGGTTTGGTATCAGTTTCTCCGATTCATCGGCTGTGCTGTCTTTTCTGATGCCGCTATGTTGTAGGAGCCAAAGACAGTACCACAGCGGCACTCGCTCCTCCCCGCCTTAGTTATCGATGCAGGAGAGTACCTCTGACACACTGTGCCGGTTTGATCAGCCTTAGTTCTTGGCCTTCGGTTTCTTACTTTCCAAGGCTCATGAAAGTAACAGTCTTTAGAGGTCACGGGTACTTCCTCCCTTGCGACTCTCTCTGGTCTCGCCATCTTTCTCCTTGTATTAATCTTGACCTTGCCTGTCCATGGTGTTGGGACATGTCAGGTATACGGGTCTGGTGTTAGTCTGTTGTTGCTCATGAACTGTCTGTGAGAAAGTGTTTGTGTTGGAAAGGGGGCGGGGGGGGTTGAATTCCTAGTTATCCTACCTGGTAGGATGGGGAAAATGTGTTATTGGGAAGGGGACACCATGTATCACCCTCCGCTGTCCCACTTCCCCCCTCCGAAGACCCCTCATCCAGGTGATCCTCCCGCACGGGTCCTCCCCCTGGAACTGGATCCAAAAGCGATGGCCGAGTCCTGGCCACCTGGATGACAGATCCCTGGTGACACATTTACCTCTGGTGCCCTGCAGGAGTGCCTGGTCTGGTCTGTACCGATGTGTAGCCCACTCACTGGCTGCCTTCACCCTGACGCTTGCCGCAGCCACTCCTTCCCCCACTGGTCAACTGGGGATTAACTCCCAGGGGACCATGAGGTTGGGAGGGACCTGGGTGGTTTCGGGACTTTTGGGCTGTATCGTTCTGGGGGTCAGGGTGACCTTAAGGTAAGTACAGGGTACAAGTATAAGTGCTGTACCGTCCCTTCTGCCCCTCCCCTTCAGACCCTGGGTTTGCTGGCTGGCGCGAAGCGAGCGCTGCTCATTGTAATGGTTGCAACTACGGTTGCGGTCCTCAGGTCCGTATCGTCCTCCAGTTACTTCCCTAAAGGTGCATGATCCAGGCCGGCTGCGTCACACAGGATACAACGGGGAACAGGTAAGTCTTGATTTAAATGTGATGTGCAGGTAAGTCTTGATTAAACACGAGTGTCCAACTTGCTGTGCTTGCAAACTTGTTCTGAGCTTACTTTCACAATGTCTTTGTCTTTCTTCTTCACAGGAGCTGAGCGACTGAAGGCCGACACCACGATGAGATGCTGACAGAACAGTGCTGGACTCAATGCGCAGGTGAGCACACTAGGCACTGGGACGGGCGGTGGTCGAAGAACAGAATGGGATCTCTCACACTGTTGCTTTGCTTTTCAAGTCCTCGGATGCTGCGGGAATGACAACAGCCGGAGAAAGGAGGAAGAACCAAGATGAGCGGGTGATGAAGAACCAATGTCCAAGATGAGCAGCCCCTCCGGTAGACTGTGTGCTGTTCGGGAAAAGACCAAAATGAACACAGAGACAAAGCCTTTACGCAAGGGCGTGGATCCTTGTTACAGGTGAGTTTCTTCAGGTGAGTTTCCACTGCTTTCCATCCATGTAGTCGTTTGTAGATAGATGCACTGAGAGCAGGAGCGGTAAGCGAGACACTGTTCTTGCAAAGAGCTGAATAAAGGCTAAGCAAAGGGTGCGGTCAGGGGAGTGGTTTTATAGCCTTAGGACACGCCCTGTCAGCGTTAGATTGCCAGGGGTGTTGGTTCTTCGCACGCGCTCGGCGCTCCTTTGCAAGCGCCGGGCGTTCCCTCTCTCGTAATGGGCTTGCTGGTGCAAATTGTGGCCTTGCTCCATTCTACCCGCTTACACCAGCCTACCACCATACCTGTCCACCACCTCCCTACACTATCACGGGGGAATACCCTTCTCCCTTGGGCCCGAACACGCTGGGTCTGTAATAAGATCGTGACACCCGGGGACTAGTGGGTGAGACACCTTCCGGTTTCTCACAGTAACAGTAGCCAGGTTTATTATCACTTGCGTGAATATTTAAGCGAGATATATTTTTTCGTAGAAGTGAGTCCTATTAACAAGGGAAATGTAACATGTAATGAAATTATAGCTGAAACACCTGCGTGTAGTGAAAGCCTTTTCTTTTCCCATTGTTAAGTATAACTCTATGCCGAGCAGTCGCGTGGCTCTTGTTAACACGGAGAACGCTGCCAAGTAAAGCTACTGAATCTTAATTGACGCTCGCGAAGCGTTACAGGCAGTTTTCTCATCTTGTTGAAGTTGCCTAAATAAGTTATAGTAGTAGGCCCTCATTACGACCCTGGCGGAGATCCATGGTGCAATTTGCACCATGGTCCATGGCGCAGAGCTGCCAACTCCGCCATGGGGGTTGGCGGACTTACCGCCCCATTCCGACCTTGGCGGGGCGGTTAGTCCCCAATCCCCATTTACCCTTCCCCATTCCCATTTTTGCCCCATAGGGCATAATGGGAGTGGGGACGGCGTTAATTACGCCACCGTAAATTACGGTGGCGTAATTAACAAGAGGTCCCGTAGCGCCATGGATTTTTCCGCCCGGAAAATCCGGGCGTAAAAATCACCATGGCGCTACGGAAAGTCGTAATCTGGCGGAGAGGTACGCCATGCATTACGCTGGCGTAAACCCCTCTCCGCCAGGGTCGTAATGAGGGCCGTAGCGGTATAGTTGGGATTGGTAGCTACAAGGCGAAAGGAAAGGCAAAGAGACTGCCCTCTCTTACCACACAAGAGAATAGTGCCTTGCCAGCCTGTAGAGTTCAAAGAAGTCTTGTGGAAATTGCCTAACCTTATAAATTGTAGTAGCAGCAGAAATGTGGTTGCCAATACAATTGTCAGAGTTGTAGTAGTTGACTGTAGCAGAAGTCAAAAGTTAACTGTGAGGCAAAGGAGCCTGCTCGCATAGTTTCATTAAGGGAGTTGCTGCAGAAAGAGCCAGCCCTAAGCCGAAGCATCCCGACAAAACTTTATATAGGAGATGCTGCAGAAGTTGCAAATATAAGAGTTGTTAAGCAGAAGTGGTACTTTTGTCTTCAACCCATCATTTCCTGGAGAAAGCCTATACAGGAATCCCATTGGTGCTATTGTTTTCGTTGTGGAACTTGGAAAGGGGGAATCTTTTAATCAAGCAAAGAAGAACTGCTACCAGTGGATTTTTATTTGTGTGAACATTTGTTTCTTTGGAACTTTTCAAGACTTTCATTTTCCTTGGAAGAATTGACTTTGGGACATTCCTGGGGGAGCAAGATCTGCCTAGGACAAATAGGAGTCATCCAAAACTCTGGTTGTTTGGTAACCTTTCATTTATGTTGTTTTGATGTTTGTTTGGTGTTAGGGTTAGTATTATGAATGCTAGGAGGATTTCCCTTAGATACTAGACTAGGTCTCCGCGCCCTGATGCTCGCGGGCTTTCGGAGCGTTATAAACACATAGACATAGGCATAGGTAGGGAACCCCTAGTAGAGTAGGTTTAGTTAGGGTTTATTGTGGTTTAGAATAAAATATTGAACCTTGAGAATACTAAACAAAGTCTTGAGTCTCGCATTTCAGACCCCTCACAGACCGCCCACTATGTATATAATGACCTTGAGTGAATATTAATTTTACTGAATCTGTGCCCCCAAACCGCGACACCTCAAGATCTTTCCACCTGCTAAGGTCTTCCTGGATCTTGATAGGGAAATCAGAGATGTTATCCTTATAAAAAGAGCAATAGTTTTTGGCTATATTGATCACAAGATACAGTAACTTCTCCTCAACACATTGATAGTCCACAGAGGTCTGCTCAACATTGAGGGCCATTGATTTTATTATTATATAAACCTGACACCGTAGCTAAAACTTTGAAGATCCCTGCACTCTTTATGCTGCTTTTCACTTACTCCCATTCACCTTTGGAACAGTCTCTAGTGTCGCCTCAATGCATCACTGCATCCTCCACTCTTCTATTCTTATGATGAAAGTGAGTAATATTGGATCATGGCATGGAAGGAGGCAGAGCAAGTGTAGCGCTCCAACTCTGAGATTCAATGTGAAGAGACCCATGTGACGATGGGAAAAGGTGTACGCAGACCCTGGGGTCTGCGGGCTACCGGAGGAAGGGGAAAAAGAGAAAGAGGCCGGAAATCTAGGAGACTGAATACTCCATCCCCAAAGACTTGAGGTTGGGCCAAAGTGTTATATGGTGGGAATGGGAAAGTTGAAGAAGCTGGGACTAATTGACGTCTGAGGGAAGTGGACGGCAATGAGGAGCAAGGTTTGAGGGGGATACTCGAGATACAAATATGGGGAATGCTGGGAAGAGTTCTAGAGGCGAAACACATGGAGAGGTTGAATCACCATGCCGTTGCTATTAGAGTTGTTGTTTTAGAGATTAATAAGGAAAGGGGGAAGAAGGAGGTTTTGACATGAGTTGACCTGCAGTTACAATAGGATGTCTCGACGGGGGGTGAAGAAGAAGGGCAGGATTAGGCGAAGGGGGATGTTGTGGGAAAGGGGGAGTTTGGGCAGAGGGGGCCTGAGCCAAGAAAAGTTCTTAAATCAAAGGGGACTCATGATTGTTCAAGTTATGATACAGCTCAATATCTCACTGTTGTCCTATTCTTATTCTGTGTATTTCCTTGTACCTCTTTCTCCTCTCTCTTCCTCCACTTGGTGCCTACTTAATATCCATAGGATCTGCTACCCCCCCCCACCACCTAGAAATGGTCTTCTATTTGCTCCTCCTCACAATTTTTTTTGTCTACTTCTTTCTTTCGCCCAAATCGAGGGTCATGCCATGTCACCTTTTCTTTTTCATTTGTCTTATCCTTTTTACTTCCTCATACCTCTCTTATTCCCCTATGCAGATTGTTTTACTCTTATCTCCACCTCCTATCTTGCTTTCCTTTATCCAGCGCCTCACCTCACTCAGAGTGGTCTTTTTTCCCAGGTCTCTTCCACTCTTTCTTGCTCTTCTCCATTCACACCCTCTTTTTTTGTTGGTATTGCTTTTCTTTCTTCTGCTCTACATACCGTCCCTCCTCTAGAGCTTTCCTCTTAAACACCTCCTTTCTGCTTTCTCCCCACCTTTATTGGTTGCCACTCCTCATGCAATGCTCCACTCTATTGCTTCCTCCCGCCTCTGTCCTCCTTACCTTTCTATAACACTTTATCACTCCCCTGCACACTCCAACTCCTAGCTCCCATGTTTACTAAATGTTCCTAGTACTTTGTATCGGTAACCATCTCACCGCCAGCTATCCCTAATCACTTGATTATCCACACATGGATCTCCAAGGTCTCCGATTGGCCCCACAGTGTTTGAAATCTGGTTATGGCAGGGGTGTTACATTCTGCTCTGCCCAGTGATACGGGTCTATGGGCTGAGCCTTTATTAAGGTCGAATACCAAGTTTGTTTCCACTAAGCACGGACTCATGGAAGCACTGACGCATCCAAGCTCCATTGAGCCCACACAGAACATTAAAAATCATCTGCACTGGAATACGGCTCAGAGAACTCCAGCTCCTTCAACCCACAAACTGGTGAGGTTGGCACAGTGCATGTGGGCAGCATCTCTGAACAAACCAGAACCTGACGTTTACTGGCTTTTGCACACTGATGATAGTGGATTTACAGTATCCACAATCTACCTGTCTTAAGGAAATTCCTTGTCATAGTGTTCTCTCCACATTGGTTGCCTTAAGCATTGTGATGAATCTGGGGAATTCATCCTTTCTTCCTAGGGGGGGAGACACCCCCTATGAGGCTAGGGAGATGAGCTAACTCAGCAAAACGCACCCTAGTGATTTGGGAAAGCGGGACCTCACTGGGAGTGATTCCTCTCTAGGGGACAATTCCTATCCAGAACTCCCTATAAAGCATACCCCATTTGCCTTAATGGGATTAGAAACAACTGATGTTGTTTGTGTTCAGTTTATCCACATTCCAAACACACAACCAATACTTCCCTAATGTTGGCTCAAGATAATGCTGGATCCTTCACGAACTCAGCAGCTGATGGAGAACAACACGCCCCTTTTAAACACGACGGCGAGAATAAAGAGATGAGGAACCTTAAATGCAGAAAGAAGAATCCGATGCAGAGGTGAGCCTCTGACATAAATAAGTCCTGGCAGGGTGGAGCCACGATACACTGCGGAGCTAGCAGTGGTGTGGAGTTTTAAAAGCTCAAGGGTAACTATATATCAAGATCTAACAACATTCGCACTGACGAAAAGAAGAGAATGCAAGACCCTAACATCATGACTGAGGGAAAGAGTGGTGAGAAACAGATGGTGATATCCAATTGCCCTGAATTTAGAGATGAAAATGAGGAATATCGGATCACAGCAGGGAAGGAAGCAGAGCAAGTCTTGAGGTCCTGCTTTGAGACTCAACGTGAAGAGACCCATGTGACAATGGGAGAAGATGTACAAAGACCCTGGGGTCCACGGGCTACCAGAGGAAGGGGAAATGGAGGAGGCCGGAAATCTTGGAGACTGAAGAGTGCAAAGACTTGAGGTTGGGCCAAAGTGTTGTATGGTGGGAATGTTGAAGAAGCTGGGACTAATTGATGTCTGAGGGAAATGGACAGCGATGAGGAGCAGGGTATGAGGGGGATACTCCAGAGATAGAAATATTGGGAGGCCATATATACTAGAAAGTAAGCAGTAAACTGGGGAGTTCTAGAGGAGAAACACGTGGAGAGGTTGAATTACCATGCCGTTGTTGTTAGAGTTTAATAAGGAAGGGGAGAAGAGGGAGGATTCAACCTGAGTAGCCCTGCAGTTACAACAGGACGTCTCGACAGGGTAGGTGGGGGGAGAAGAAGGGGCGGACAAGGCAAAGGGGGATGTTGTGGGAGAGGGTGGGATTGGGGTAGGGGGCCTGAAACAAGAACAGTTTTTAAGTCAAAGGGGACTCAAGATTGTTCAAGTTATGATACAGCTCAATATCTCACCACTGTCTACTGAAAAAACTCAGAGTACATCTTCATGGGCAGTGATGATGTGACGTTTGGTACATTAAATGTGAAATGCCTGAACTCTCCAGGAAAGAGGGCAATGTTGCTGAGATTGTTTAAACAGGAAGCACTAGATGTACTTTTTGTGCAAGAAACTAGATATAAAGAAGGGGATGTATTTGACATCAAGACAAATTGGATGGGGGGCTCTATGTAGGCATCGGACACATGTAAGAAAGGGAGGGTGGGCATCTTATACAAGAAATCTCTGGGGTTGGAAATACAGGACATCAGGAGATGGGTTGGGCGGAAGATGGCTAGCGGTAAAATGTAAGAGAGGGGATCAAACTCTGACGGTATGCGCAATATTTGCTGCAAATACAGCACAAATTGGATTCTGTGTGACAGCCTTGGACAAGTTGCTTCAATGGAAGAAAGGTCTACTGGTTTGCGGAGGGGACTTCAATATGATAATTAACCCCCCCAAGTAGATAGATACTATGTCCAGAAAAGAATGGGTGGTAGGGGGAGAATGTGAGAAGCTCCCTAATGAAGACAATGAGGAACCGTTTCCTATGTGATGCATGGAGCGAAGCAAATCCACGAGGAAGGGAGTACACGTTTTTTTAATCCCACACAAAACATATACACGCATTGATCATAGTTTTCTGGAAGAAGGTCAGGAATATCTCATTAGGGGAACCTCCATAAATGTAGTATGGTCAGACCATGACCTGGTAGAGGTGACGATTGCTATGGGATATAAGATACAAAGATAAACACAGTGGGCGTGTAATGATACTGTATTTAAAGATGCCATTTTTGAGGCGGAAATGAGGGAACATATAAACAGTTTTCTTCGGATTAATGACATGGGAGGTTGGGCTGGACATAGTATGGGAAGTGGGGAAAGCCACTTTTAGGGGTCTGATTATGTCTGAAAGCACTGTGACAAAGAGGGAAAGGACGTTGATGGAAACCAAACTGAAAGGTGAGATTAGGACATTGGAGGCTAGGGGTAGAAGTACCACCACTGGAATGGAATCCCTCTTACAAGAAGTAATAAAGAAAAACAAAACCCAGAGAGATATGGTCTGGTAAGATGTTCGCTAACCTCCACTACTTTAAGCAATTCTTTTATAAGAAAGATGACAAACCGAATAATGATGGCATGGAATGCAAGCACAGGGCCATCAGCATAAAGGTGGTGGGCGGACCTAGAAATATGGACAATAGCGGAAACGTCAGTGTGGACCAGAGCGACATGGAGGGGCGAGGGAGAGACCGGGTTTGGACTACTGGCATGGAATTCTCTCATACTAGATTTATTTAACAACACGGAAGGGCAAGACACGACAGGCTCGAGTAACCCAGAGGAGGATTGCACCTCCCGAGGACGATGGGAGAAACAGAACCCAACGAGGGCGGTGGACATGCCGTAAAGGCTTGATGGGAGAGCTGGCGAAGTTGAGAACTAAATGTGATGATCAGACAAGGAGAGAGCCTAGCCGGGATGCCAAGGAGACAGAGGATATAG
The DNA here is from genome assembly GCF_040938575.1 of Ambystoma mexicanum. Taxonomy (NCBI): domain Eukaryota; kingdom Metazoa; phylum Chordata; class Amphibia; order Caudata; family Ambystomatidae; genus Ambystoma; species Ambystoma mexicanum. The sequence continues at coordinate 1,259,805,209 of NC_090937.1, read as the reverse complement.
CGTGGAGCCCGACACAACGTGCCCGTTGAAGAGTGATGTTTGTTAATGTTGTTGTTAGTTTGTTTAGTGTTGGAAATTAATAAAGAATAAAAAAAGAAAAAAAAAGAAAGATGACAAAGCTAATGCTATGCTGGCAAGCTGGCACGGAGATAGTACAACAGGCAGAGAGGAGGGTAGAAGAGATTAGGGATGAAGAAGGAAGCATAAGAATACACCGTAAAGTGGTGGCAAAAAGGTTTGGGATGTTATATTGTGAACTGTATAAGGTGGAAGAGGAGAGAGATGGGAGGGTAAGCACGATCTTTTTAGATACTTAAAAAAAATCTCTTTATTCAATTTGTATAGGAAGATATATAAAAACAAAACACGTCATGTCCAGTCGCAATCTTCAATATCGTCAACATAGATACTCCCCTCCCCTTGAGATCCTACTTCCTTACGCCAGTTCTCCCTTATGTCTTATCCTCTCCCCTACCATCCCCTCACTGTTCAAAGTACCCCAGCAACAGTACGTCAGTGCCATATCATTTCCTCAGATATTTATCTTAAGGACGCTTTAAGCCAACTCATTTAACAACTGACCCAATCTGTTGCCACTCCCTCTTCCTCATTCAGCTGTTTGTTTTTCATTAAGCATTCCAACTCTGCCATTCTCCATTGCTGTACATCATGAAGTCACTATCCGATAGTCGGACCCAATGTGCTCTTCCACGCCATTGCTATCCTGCATTTGGCTAGAGCCTTTAGGCACCATGCCTTTTTGCATCAGGTTTTTTGTGACTTTTTCCTGGGTATCAAACCCAGCAAGCAAACTGTTGGGGAGCATTCGTATGATGATCCATCACCCCCTTCCAGTAGGCTCTGACCTTTGGGTATTTCCAAACCATGTGCCAGAAGCCAGCAAAGTCTTAACTGCACCGCAGACATTCATGCAATATTGATGGATTCATTTTATGTAGACTATCCAGGGTCATATATACCCTATGCAGATAGTGAAAGTGAATCAACTGAAAGTGTGCGTTTCGAGAACTTTTTTTACTGGCCCCCAGATCCTGGACCACTGCTCCTCCGTAATGGGGTAGACTACATCTTGCTCCCATTTACTTTTCAGCACTAAGTCCTCTTCCGTTCAGGTACCCTTTAGGGTGGCATATAGCCTAGCAATTCGGTGACCCCCTTGCCCCAGTGTCAATAGTGTCTCTAACAATGACCTTGTTTCTGGTTCTTGCAGAATACCATCCCATAGTGTTGCCAACCTTCGACATACCCTTGCATACGCAAGAAAAGCACCTGGTAACATGCCAAAAGTAGTTTTCCATTGCTCAAATGCCATCAGTTGACCACATTCAAAGAGATCCCCAGCACTCTGCAATTGCAGCCTTCCAATGCAGCTAACCCCATGGACCTCCAAGATGCCATCATCAACAATTCGGCACTATAGAGCGCTACTGTGAAGATGACAAAGGTTCCCTTAGCCCCCTTGGGGTACCACAACAGTTCAATGCCCTTTCTGTAGCGTGGTATGTCCCTCATTAAACCCACTATACCCCTCCCAGTGAGGTATCCCATCTGACCACAGATTGTAGTTGTGCACCCAGGTAATACATTTCAAAAATCCAGCAGGTTCAACCCCCATCCTCACATCGACGCTGCAGCGTTTTCAACGCTACTCTACCCTTCCCTGTATTCCACAACAATTTGCCTATTTTTCATCTAACATTTTGAAGAAAACTTTCTTGATAGGATACGGATGTTGGTGAAAAAATAGAACTGTCTGGGGAGCACCACCAGCTTACACAGGGCCACCCTCTGCTTCAAAGAAATGGCTAGTGTCTTCCAGAATTGAATAGCATCACCTATGCCTGATAGTGCTTTCCCCGTGTTATATACAACATATCTTCTATCCTGTGGAAAATCTGAACTCCCAAATACTTAAATGATTCCTCTTCCCATTTAAGACCCCAATCTGGTAATTCACTCTGCTGCTTTGTACATAACTCTGCCAAGGGGAATAGTATTGATTTATCCTTAGTGACCTGAAAGCCATATAGCTTCCTAAAATTGTCCAAGACCTACAAGAAATTCTCCAGTGGGTTGTTTAGCTACAATAAAATATCATCTGCATAGAGCAATACATTATGCAGCACCCCTCCTACTTGTATGCCTGTCTCTCTTATGTATGTCCTAAAGTGTCGGGCCAGTGGTTCCAATGCTTGACTCGTGCATTGGGCCCAGTGTATAGAAGCTTCAACCAGCGCTCTATTCCTGCCCCAAAGTCGAAGGCACTCCAAAACCTTAAATAATCACGCCCACTCCACGGAGTTGAATGCCCTGACTGCATCCAGTGATGCAATGGCCAAATCCTGACCCAACTCTCGTACTTGATCCATAACATGATGCAGCCTGCGCAGGTTCATGGTCTTATTGCGCCCCTCTATGAAACCACACTGGTCTTGATGTACCAAATTGGGCATTCCCCAGACAACCTATCATCTTTTTAGATAAGTTGAAGATTCTAATGCTGTCGATAACAAGTGCTCAGTGCAATAAGGTCAATGAAACGTGGAAAGGCCTGAGAGCGATGGGTTTACATCTGGTTTCCACAGAAAATATGACAATACTCTTTCTTCAGAAGCTATTCAATTCAATATTGGAAGAAGGGGCTTTACCAGACTACTTTTCACATGCAAGGGTGATTGTACTCTATAAGGAAGGCCGTGAAAGATGGAACTGTGAATCCTATAGACCTATTTTGTTGCTGAATAGTGATGCAAACATGTTAACCACAATCCTGGCATCTAGACGTAGTAGTTGCTTGCCCAAACTGATTCATACGGATCAAGTGGGCTTCATTAAGGAAAGAAAAGGCTCAGACAAGACACTGGATCTAATGACAGCCGTGAGGAGCCGGAATGAGCATTCCTTGTTTTCATTGGATGCCGAGAAAGTGTTTGACAGGGTAGGGAGGAGTTTCATGTTTGCAACAATGGAAAGGATGGATTAATTTTATGTAGACTATCCAGGGTCATATATACCCTATGCAGATAGTGAAAGTGAATCAACTGAAAGTGTGCGTTTCGAGAACTTTCTTTACTGGCCCCCAGATCCTGGACCACTGCTCCTCCGTAATGGGGTAGACTACATCTTGCTCCCATTTACTTTTCAGCACTAAGTCCTCTCCCGTTCAGGTACCCTTTAGGGTGGCATATAGCCTAGCAATTCGGTGACCCCCTTGCCCCAGTGTCAATAGTGTCTCTAACAATGACCTTGTTTCTGATTCTTGCAGAATACCACCCCATAGTGTTGCCAACCTTCGACATACCCTTGCATACGCAAGAAAAGCACCTGGTAACATGCCAAAAGTAGTTTTCCATTGCTCAAATGCCATCAGTTGACCACATTCATGTGGTCAACTGATGGCATTTGAGCAATGGAATGGATGGTGTGCAAGCTCTCTATAAGTGTTTAGCTTGGAAATAGGCACACAGAAGGGATGCCCTCTCTCCCTGTTCGCTATTTCAATAGAGCCGGTGGCCATAGCCATTGGATCTGAGGAAGGGATACAAGTTATAACTCTGAGAGATAAGGATTACTATCTATGTTTGCGGATGACATACTAGTATATGTAACAAAACAGGAGGAATCGGTGTCAAACTTGTTGGAAATATTAGCTATATATGGGGGGCCTCCGGATTCAAGATCAACCTGTAAAAGTCAGAGGCCTCTAGTAAAGGGTGGGGATCTGGGAACAGTCCAAGACCTGTTGTCCGGGTCACAGATGAGTGTAGCGACAGATAGCATTCATACACAGCTAATTACAGCTTTTATGGTCACAGATCCTGAATGACATGAAAAGATGGGAACGGTTGATGTTGTCTTGGGGTAGAAGGCTAACCGCAAGATGAATCTACTGCAGAGATTGTTGTTCCTGTTTCAAATGCTACCAGTGGAAATACCTTCCCTAATTTGTTATCACGCCAGAAGAGCACTGGTGAGATTTGTATGGAAATAAAAGAGAGCCTGGGTCGCTTATGACACATTAACACGCAGCAAGGAGGCGGGAGGAGCAGGGTTACCACACTTAGAAAATTACTATAAGGCAGTGTAACTTAGGGTGCTGGTCGACCACCTTAAAGGCAATAAAGACAAACAATGAGTGACATTGGAAAATGAGTTACTATCTCCGGTTACGATAGTGGAAAGGTTATGGGCACCAGGGGCAAAGGTTCCAAAAAGATTCCTCACACATGCAGTATTAAGGGCACTATGGGCTATTTGGAAAAGGGAGGGAGATAGGAAAGGGGTGACAACATGGCCCTCACCCCTAAGCTGTATATGGGCACCACCGATTAGAGATCAGATCTATGAACCCCTGAGATTCCAGTTGTGGTATGAGAAATGCCAGGTGAGAGTTGGTCAATTGTGGACAGATGGCAAATTCATATCTATAGAAAACCTCCAGGCAGAGTTAGGGATTGAGTCAATATCTACGTTCACGTTCATTTAGTTGAAAGGTGTGTTGCTAGATTCTAAATGGGTGGGTTATCTGGATAGGCCTTTGACTAACTTTGAAAAAGAGTTTTGGACATGCATACATCGTCCAAATGGCTCATATCGAGCATGTATGGGGCTCTCATGGCCACGGGGAGCACAACAGTAAGTCCCCAGAAGGGACAGTGGCAAAGGGACATGGGCATGATTCTTAACGAGAAGAGCTGGAGACAAAACTGCGCTCCTTGGACTTTTACGCTGCCTTTGATGGTGGATCACAAGACCCTCTGCCATCACCTCTCCACCGCAGCTAACTTCTCCCAGAGTGCCTGTGCATGGATAACTTTGTTCCTACAGGAAAGAGTGATGAAGGTTTTCTCTGAATCTTCATGTGCCAACCATAGTCTCATTAAATGTGGGGTCCCACAGGGTTCATGCATAGCTCCCACACTCTACAACGTCTTCACGAGGCCTCTGTTCAAAATTTTGGATGCTCTGGGCATCTCATACACGAACTATGCAGATGAAACCCAGGTGCTCATCCTTCTCTCGGGTGATTATTTGTCTGACCTGAACACCCTCAACTCCATCTACTCAACGATCCAATCCTGGATAGCAGAAAACTGGTTATGCCTCAACAGTGAGAAGACCAAACTTCTCTTAATTGGATCCCCGTCCACCTTGGGTAAATTGGACAAGCAATACGGCTCCTTCACCGTTGATAACATCTTCATCGCTATCTCACAAGTCTTTAAGACATTGGGTGTATATCTGGAACCTAATTTGACCATGAATAGACAGCTTAATGCTAAAGCATCCTCCTCAGCGTACCACTCCAAACTGCTTAATGCTTTCAGACCCTTCCTATAGCAACAGAATTGCCTCACCATTGCTAGGGCAATAATTGGGTCATGGCTGGACTACTTTAATACCCTCTTTGTAGGGACCTCCTGTAAGAATCTGGCCATACTTCAACTAGTTCAAAACAACGCTTTGAGGGCCGCAACTTGCCTCTCACGAAGGGACCATATCTCTGAGGTCAGAAGGATTGTTTTCAAAACCCTCGCCTTGATGCACAAATGTCTCCACGGCCTGGCTCCCCCTTCCCTAGCTCAAAGGATTGCCAGACACACTCCATCCAGACCTTCCAGCGCGGCATATTCCAACAGAATCACTGTAACTATGACCCGCAGAGTGCGTGTGGGCAGTACCAGCTTCCCAACTATGGCCACCACTTTTTGGAACACCCTCCCTTCTCAGATAAGGCTGATTGACTGTCATGCAGCCTTCCGGAAAACCATCAAAACCAGGCTCTTTGTTTGACAGTGCACATGTACCACCTGTATGTATCTTTGTATATGCAACTAAGCCCGGTGCGCAAAGGGCATCGTTTGTTGTGTATCGAAGGAGCTGTTAAGCTGTGGCTGCGACCCCTCTTCACCCTCTTCGCCCCCCTCACCTGCCCTCTGACAGCCGTTGGAGGATTTGAGGTGCCTGCCTGCGAGGAGAGGGCCGTGCAGGCTCGAGCGCTGTTGCGCTAGTTGGCTCCGCCCCCTGCCCGCCCTCCGTGACGACATCAGGAAGTGCTATAAGACCTGCCTCCGGACACCCTTGCGGCGCTAAGCCCGGCGCGCAAAGGGCATCGTTTGTTGTGGATCGAAGGAGCTGTTAAGCTGTGGCTGCGACCCCTCTTCACCCTCTTCGCCCCCCTCACCTGCCCTCTGACAGCCGTTGGAGGATTTGAGGTGCCTGCCTGCGAGGAGAGGGCCGTGCAGGCTCGAGCGCTGTTGCGCTAGTTGGCTCCGCCCCCTGCCCGCCCTCCGTGACGACATCAGGAAGTGCTATAAGACCTGCCTCCGGACACCCTTGCAGCGCTAAGCCCGGCGCGCAAAGGGCATCGTTTGTTGTGGATCGAAGGAGCTGTTAAGCTGTGGCTGCGACCCCTCTTCACCCTCTTCGCCCCCCTCACCTGCCCTCTGACAGCCGTTGGAGGATTTGAGGTGCCTGCCTGCGAGGAGAGGGCCGTGCAGGCTCAAGCGCTGTTGCGCTAGTTGGCTCTGCCCCCTGCCCGCCCTCCGTGACGACATCAGGAAGTGCTATAAGACCTGCCTCCGGACACCCTTGCGGCGCTAAGCCCGGCGCGCAAAGGGCATCGTTTGTTGTGGATCGAAGGAGCTGTTAAGCTGTGGCTGCGACCCCTCTTCACCCTCTTCGCCCCCCTCACCTGCCCTCTGACAGCCGTTGGAGGATTTGAGGTGCCTGCCTGCGAGGAGAGGGCCGTGCAGGCTCGAGCGCTGTTGCGCTAGTTGGCTCCGCCCCCTGCCCGCCCTCCGTGACAACATCAGGAAGTGCTATAAGACCTGCCTCCGGACACCCTTGCGGCGCTAAGCCCGGTGCGCAAAGGGCATCGTTTGTTGTGGATCGAAGGAGCTGTTAAGCTGTTTGGCTGCTGGCGGTGGCGGTACAGGTACTGCTTGGACACCAGTTGCGGGAACTTACTGCGCCGAGAGATAACGAAGATCCCTTCGAGAGAATGAAGTCAATCCCGGTCTCAAAGGGTACGCAAGGAACAGGATTAAGAACACGACTGCAGGTAAGAGAGAGATTCGCTTCACTCCCAGAAATAAATGGGAGCCCGGAGCAAACCCTGAGAACTACGATGCTAAAACAAAGCCGACTACCATTTGGTATTGACAAAAGGAAAAGCTTATCAGTAGGAGACAATCAATCAAATATGGAAAAATCGCCCTCACAGTTGGCGGGAAAAGGTGATAAGCTGTGGTTGGCACCCAACTCTCCAGATCTACCTATGGCATGTACCATCTCCACGGAAAGAGAAACCATAAAATTGCTTTCCCCATCAACATTTCCATGCCAGGTAGAGGTAGTATCAAAGAAGAATTCTGAGAGGGATGTAGCAGGACAAAGCATTCTGGAATCCAATGAAATAGCTGAAATAGCAATTGAGGATATTTGCGAGGAGATAGTAACTCCACCTGAAGAAGTGCCAGCAGGTAAGAACTCTAACTCCATACAGGAGAAGGAGATGACAAAATTAAACCTACTATCAATTAATCCACTTGAAAACATGGTAGGAAATCAGATGACGCTACAAACAGAGGACGAGGCCCTCGGAACAGTTTATAAAGATGGGATAGGAGTGAACCTCAGTGAATCAGTAATTCAAGAAACTATGGAAAGAAGTCTAGAAAACCCTACAAGGCCAATAATGGCAGAACTTACTTCTGGCATGACTAGTATTGTTCATAGCCAGCAAACAATAGAAACATCATGGGATCAAGTTGACAAATGGGATATGCTGGATTTGGGACAGGTCGAAGACGCTCTGAAGGACTCGATAAACCAGAATAAAAATACTGACACCAGAAGGCTATCGATGATAGTGAAAGAGCCCATAGACATTTTCCAACCATATAGGGAAGAAAGAATTAGTCCCACAAAGGAAAAGGAGAATCGATCCGTAAATTCCCTAAATGAAATAAATAAAGGAGCTTTTACATATGACTACGACATAGCTTCCACTAATCCCCGCCTGGGAGGGCAGAGGCCTTTAGAAAGATCGAACAACAACAGAACAGTAGATACCGCACCGGCTAGCCTAAGTAATCTATCCTTGGCAGATAAAATTATGCAAGACATCACTACACTGACGGATAAAATAGGAAGAGAAAAAAGAAGGAGTTTTTGCTTGATCAATGAAAAAATGGCTGCCATAGATAAAGAACAGCTTGAGAATACCGCCATACCTCCTTTTGGGCATAGGGAAAAGATATCAACTGTAAAAGAAACTCATACGCCACTTTGGGACGGGAGAAACAAAACTCTGCCAGTGGCTAGGGTGAATAAAGGCATGGAAAACGTACAAGTAAGGAAGGATCATATGGGAAGCAATCTAGCCAGCTGCTTAATCTTGGATGAAGAAAACAGGCCTACAGAAGACATATGGAATAAACAAATTCTAAGGACAATAACTGAGGCCTGTAAAATTGAAAGAGAAAAAGACTTGCATCACATTGAAAAAGTGGTTATGTCCTCGCTAACTATAACAATAGCCCCTTTTCTCAAACTCTATGAGGCAATTAAAGATTCGGTACAAGAGGTAACTATCACCAACTCTCAAATAAAAGAGAATCATGTAAATATGACCTCAGCCCTACAGAGTTTAAATGAAAGAACAAACAAAGAAGCTGAACTAACTCAAATTTGGCAATCTCGCCTTAGTGATCTAGCTAGGCGAGACGCGACTGATAAATCTGTGCTAATGGAGGCAGTCTTAGAAGACTGTAAATGGATGAGAAGCACCCACAAATATAATAACCAAAGGAATAAGGAGGATTGTACGGATATAAAACTTAAAGAAGGCAAAGGACCAATGAAATTGAAAAAGGATGCACCAAATCTCCCAAATCTAAAGGAGCAACACCAAGAAGAAGTGACCTCGATCCCGACTGGGATAAAGGAGACTAATAAACCGACCTCTGTAAATTTAGAAAGATCCTCCTTTGCCATATTTGCAGGGGCAACACCGAAGGATCCGACCAACCGAAATGGTAAGGAGACTGTAAGTGCATTAAATGAAAAAGGGAAAAAAACTAAAAATGAACCCCTTAAACGCAAAGTAAATGGTTCAAGAGCCTTTTTGAGAAACTTGAGAACTCCACCAAGAAGAGAGAACTCACATTGTACTAAGAAACCTAGAAGAGAGATGAGTATGAGTGGACATGTAGAGACCGAGGGACTAAAAGATCAAGAAAAGGTGTTAAGGGAAAAAAGCAGGGAGGATCCAGAACAGCAAGCAAATTTGAGTGATCTCATCGAGTTGTTGGAATCCGATAGTGAGAAGGAGGACTGGGATAGCATAAGTATCTCGGATTGGCAAACTCTAGACAATTGGGAAACAGTAGATCTAACCCAAAAATCCAAGGAAGATCTGAAACCAAAGCCCCACAAGAAAATCGCCCAAGAAAACATCAGGGAAAAAGAAAGAAAACAGGGCTCAAAGGAAACTGAAGTGGATTCTGACCAGGAATCTATTATATTTAAGACATTGGAACAAAGAAGAAAAGAAATGACGAACGAGGGGAGGTTGGGAAAAAAAATCCGGAATAACCCCTGTCTTAAAGAACCAACTGATAAGGAAAAAAAAAAGGACATTGAAGTCAAGAAAAGGAAAGTGCTACCACTAAGATCACCCCCGAAGAAATCCATTCTACCCAAAGGACATCATCTAAAATTAGAAACAGCTGCAAATGGACCGAGAAGGGTGATCTTAAATAGAAGATACGTGGTGGAGCTCTGTAAGCAAGCCCTGTCACCAAGGACGATATCAACGGAAGATATAAAAATAGTGGAATTCCCAAAGGAACACAGGCTAGACCAAGTCATCTTGCACTTGTCATCTAAAAACACAAAGCAGAAACTTCTGGATGTGTCAGACACATTAAGGAAAAAAGGGTTCCTACTAGAAAACTTGGGCGAGGAATCTAGACAATTAAAAGATAAAGCCCATACAGAACAAAGAAAGGAGACAATGAACGAAAACCCAGTAAGAACTAGATTAGCAATTCCGGGTGAAAATTTGAAGAAAAACAATGAAAACATGAAGAAAGAGAAAGAATCTGAGGAGTACGAGTCTTTATTAACTAAAAAGAGTAAGGAGATATTGAAAACCCTGAAGTTCACAGTGGATAACTCGGAAAACTTAAGGAGAGATATGAACAAACCTACTGAAGTAGATAATCGGAGAAAGGAATGGGCCTGGATGGCAAATGCATTGAATTCCAAGAAGAAACAATAGAGTACGGAGAAAGAGCAAAACCGGATCCTTTGTGCTTCATGGAATACAAGAGGTTTCAAACATCTGCTCTCTAGTAAATGTGATTTCCTGACCCAATATGACTTTATCTCAATGCAAGAATCATGGCTACGTAATACCCCTATATGTGAGGGCTATGAAGTCTACTCAAACCCGGCTAGAAAGGGGCCAAAGGGTAGACCGTTTGGAGGCCTCTTGATACTTAAGAAACTGGAATGTCCACTAAAAGTAAGGGAACATCTGACACCAAACCCTTATGTACAAATCCTGAAAGTAACATCTGAAGTGGAACGCCCAAAAATCCCGAAAGAAATGGTCCTGATCAATGTCTACTGGAGTGAGAACATGCAGGGTCAGACGAACTTCATAAAGTCAATCACGGAGATAATTGATCAGTCCATGATGGAGGAAAATGGCCAGCTGATAATACTAAATGGAGATCTGAATATCAAAATCCTAAATAAAGAAGGTAAGATCAAAGCAACTGAACACCTGCTAGGAAAAGAAAAGGTATGGATGCAAGAAATGAGAATCCGTGAGATGAAGATGTTAAATGGCCAGACTAAGGGAGATCTCCAAGGGGCTAATACATGGCACAGTGGGAAATCAGGTGCTTGCTTAGACTATTGCTTTGTGGGAGGAAACATGTTGGATCGGATACTTTCTTTTACAGTAAAAAAACAAACGAGTAGCGACTACTGCCTGTTAGCAACTGAACTCATCTGGGAAATAAGGACCAATAGAGGAACGGAAAGAACAATGAAAACTGAGGCTACAGGGGGAAGAAACCGTTTGAGAATCAAAAATCGGGCAAACCCCAATCTAATATTAGGATATAAAAAAGCGATAAACAACAATGAAGAGCTAGTGGACTACAAATGGCTGTTGGAAGCCCATGAGATTAAGTATGATCCAACTAAAAAAAAGAACATTAAAAAAAAACATGTGTATGATGAACAACTAGTGTTAAGAAGGAAACAATATAGGTCAGAAATGAGACTCATAAAAAGGAAAAATGGCCCGGAAAGACTCGAACTCCAGAGAAAATGTCAACAATCATATAAAAATTGGCTGAGACAAACTCGGTATCTAAGACTGCAGAGGGATGCGGAAAAAATGATAGCAGCCATATCGACAAACAACGCTAGAAGTACTTGGGACTTACTTAACGACAGAGAGCACAATCAATCTGCCGTAGGTATCAATCAAGTCTCAGAAGACAAATGGTTCGAACACTACACTGCCCTTTTTGAAGGCGAAAGCCAGGAAAAAAGCATAAAAGAGATCTCGGACTCAACTCCCTGGGCCTTGAACTTTGACAAGGATGATATCCGAACCCTGATAAAAAAACTTAGTACCTCAAGAGCAGCTGGTCCAGATGGCATTTCAAACAAATTACTAAAAGAAAACTGTGAGTCCTGGACGGATCTAATATATATACTATTTCAACAAATCATGAAAACCAAACAAATACCAGCCACATGGACGGAGGCTTATATAGTACCGATATATAAGAAGGGAGATCGGGAAAACCCTAGGAACTATAGGCCCATAGCACTCCTAGACTCAATCGGTAAGCTATTTGCATCATTGCTACTGAGAGATCTAAAAAAATGGGCCACTGAGGCGAAAATCCTAGATGAAAGACAATCAGCCTTTGTAAGTGGAGTTGGCACTGCCTTGAATCTTTTTTTGATCAATCTATTAAAGGCAAAGACACTAGCCGGGAAAGAAAAACTTTATCTTGCATTTATTGACCTCGAACAAGCTTTCGACGGAATCAATAGAGAGCTCTTGTGGTCAAAGTTGAGAAATTGGGGATGCCCAAAGGATCTGCTTGAAGCTATTCAAACATTATACACTGATACCTCAATTAAAGTCCAAATTACAAGCAATGGGGGACTCTCGCGGAGGATTAGAACCTTTAGAGGAATCAAGCAGGGCTGTGCAGTATCCCCATTCCTCTTTGTCCTGTATATGGCCGATATGAATATAGCTCAGGAGAAGATTCGTGCATTTCCGCCGAAAATAAATGGAAAAGAAATACCTTGGATGCTGTACGCCGATGATGTGGTATTCATCGATCAAACACCAATAGGCCTACAACGACGGATTGAGTCCTTTAACAACTACTTAAAAGAAAATAGCATGAAGATGAACATTAAAAAATCCATGATCTTAACAATGGAATCTAGTCGGGGCAGAAGACAGTCTGGAAAAAACCATACGATGGTCATTAGAAAACCAGAAGTTGGAAGAAGTAGAAATGACACTCTACCTGGGGATAATGATAAACAAAAACTGCAACGAACAGGCGCACTACTCACTGATCCGGGAAAAACTAGTGGCTCTGACAAATCAAGGGATTTGTTTACATCGCAGATATGGAAAGTTTTCTTTTACTCCAATTGTGACTTTTTACAAGCAAAAAGTGGTGGCAGTCATCACTTATGGAACAGAAGCACTCTTAGCCCTGAGATGGGAGGTTTGGAATCTCTGTGAAGCGTATTTTTGGCGTAAAATTTTGCGCCTACCAACCTCACTACCTGTGGAGCTCATTAGAACTGAGCTCAGACTCCAATCAATAAACTCTGTCGTACTTTGGAAAACCCTATCTTTATATAGAAAGTGCATTTTGGATATACCACCTAAACCAGGGGTCTCCAACCTTTACGTTAGCTAGAGCTACTTGTAGTGGATGCCAACCGTGGAGAGCTACTAGCGGACGATATCGGGGTGGGGATATTTATAAGCCTCAGAATTTTTACCAATATTTTTTGGGCTTGATTATTTCCCCTCTATAAACAGATGGAATAACCTATGCCTTCACGAATATATTAAGAACTTCAAAAACCTATTTGTTGCATTATTATTTATTAGTAGCTGTCTCAAAAAGACAGATATTTGTTGGACTACCATACAAATATCCTGTAATTTTTGTGCCCCTTCCTTTGCGTTTTATGCAGGCTTTCTACATGCTAGGCACACTATTATTTTCCAAATTAAAAAAAAGTAATTTCCAAATTGAAAAATGTTGCTTGCGTTCAAAAGTTTTCTTTGAAATGTTTTTTTTTGTCAGACACCACACATACTCTGTTATTTGCCGGTAAGATAGCTTAGCGGGTTGAGCGCTCGCTGCTGCTATGTGAGCGTGATCTGCAGGTCGCAGGTTAAAATCCCAGCAAGGCCAACTCAGCCTTTCATCCTTCTGAGGTCGATACACGTACCTATTTCAGTTGGGTGATATTGCATGTAAATATGTGCTCTGTAAAGCGATTTGGATTAAGGCGCTATATAAATAACACATCATTATTATTTGTGTGCCCCTCTATGTTTTAGCACAGGTTATATTAAAGATGTTATATGCTTGTCAAACTGGTTAATCACAAATGCTTCTGTTATGCTGACAGCAGTTTTTAGGAAATTAAACTGTGGGTTCATGGGTGCCAACTTTTGATTTTCACAGGGGCAGAAATAACCTCACCTCAGCCCTGAATATAAGCAAGCAACCAGCCCACCCATACCCTGGCCAAACACATTGTATAGCACTTTGTTTATAATGCATTGCAAAAAGTCATACGATTAACAACCTGTAGTTTTGAATATATAACATCTCAGCATCGGTCTGTCAACCTGCTGAACTACCCTGGTAGGCTTCTACTGTACAGCGTGTCTATGGATTGCTTAATGTACTAAAAGTGGGTGTACTTGTGTCATGGAAGTGATTTAAAGTGGAAATGTACGGTGTGGAATTTGGAAAGAAATTGCACCATTTTTTAAAATATTATTTTGAACATTTCCAGGCGAGCAGCAGTGCTACTGTGATATTTTCATTGCGTGGTCACAATGATCCTGATCCTGCCCCAGCCCCTCCAACATCTCTGGCAAACAAGAGCAGCTTGCTTAAGAAAGACTGTCGTGGGGGCGCACGAGGCCAACTGTGGTACTACAGGCAGCCGGCAGAAGCATAACGTGATACTGACATTTGTCAGTGATTTTCAAGCAGTTCCAAGTGGCACAGTAGCCAAGCTCTCTGCCTGCAATTGGGCCAACTAGGGTTCTGATCCTGAACACAGAACATGGCTCCAAAAATCACCATTAAATAATATAACTTAGGATAAATGTTTATTTTTCGGTATCTTCAGCGCGGGCGACTGAAAAGGCTCAGGCGAGCTACTAGTCGATCGACTGTTTGGCGACCTCTGACCTAAACCATTTGAAATCCTAGCCCGGACGAACATCCTGAATGAAGACAAAATGCTTAATGATTGGAAAAGCAGATGTAAGGCTCAGTTAGAGCAAGTAAATCTGGAGGAGGATACCCTAAAGAATAACCCGGACAAAGCAAAAAGAGTTATTCAGGAAAAAGATTGGGAGGAAACCCAGGAACAAAGACTGAGAAGAAATCTATGTCATAACATCATCTGGGAAAGAAAAGGCTTGAACAACTTACCGCCATATCTGTTGAAATTTCCAACTGAGCACTACCGGGACTTGCTGCTGCGTTGCAGACTCAACATTTGGAATAGCAGAGAAGTGAAATGGAAAAGAAGACAAATTGACAGAACAGCTGCATATTGTCGGTTCTGTAAACGGAAGGACCAACTGGAAACGATAAGACATGTTATGTTAATTTGTCCAGCTTTAAAAAGCAAAAGAGAGATCTATATGGGAAATTACGTATTAAATATCACCCAGGATACGGAAGAACAATATTGGGAAAGAATTCTCACTGTGGAAAAAACTGGCAAAACTCTCGATGCATTGAAATTTGTTGAAATGTTGAACTTGAATCAAGAGGAGGTCAGTAAGAGAACGGTAACTACCCTGACTGATCACACCTTGAGTTAATGGAGCAGTGGATCATAAGATAACAGAGAGGCTAGGACAATGACTGGGCAATCATTACCTGATGACAATTGGACTTAAGGAAGTTTTTTTTTTTTTTTTTTAAAAAAAAGGAACAATGCTTTCATGGAAGGAAAAAAAAAGGATGTAATGTTTAAGGTTTAACTATACTTAAACTATACTTAAACAATAAAAAAAAAAAAAATATGCAACTAAGCAACCTGTACCAAATTATTCTTGTTGGGCAGCATTCTTGGAACCCTGAATGTATCTTTGTATTTGCAACTAAGCAAAATGTACCAAATCATTCTTGGGCCGCATTCTTGTGACCCTGAATCAAGCCTTCTTATGTTCCTTCGTAGCGCCTCGATGCCTGTGGGCTGTAGTGCACTCTGTAAATCAAAAAAGAAATAAAATATATGTAGGGGGGCTTGGAATGCTTCTATACCAATGCAGTATAAGTTACATAACTATAGGCTGTTAACAGGGTAGAAATTCACACCCCATTGGCTGGCAAAAATGGACACAGGAATCAGCCCAGATCGCTGCAGAGGCTGCGGTGGGGATGCACAAGGGTCCAGACGTACTGGAAAGAGGTCCTGGGGTAGATGCGAGACGTAGAAGGGATAGACAGACCCCTAACCTCAATGTTGGTGCTTTTTGGAATGGTGGAGGAAGGGAAATGCCTGGAGGAGGTCTTGCACATGCCTAGACATCTGCTGCTCGCAGCAAGAGCATGCCTTACGATCTACTGGAAAAGGTCCAGACTGCCCAAGTACAAAGCATGGGTAGGGAAAGAGAAAGAGATTTACCAGATGAAATCAATCACAGCACTTTTATAGGAAAGGGTATGATTGCTAGGGCAGGAATGTCTAACATTTCAAAGTAAGTTCTTAGGGAGCAGGCAGTGGGACAGAGTAGAGGAGCAAGACTTGGGATGGTTGTGACACTTGCAAGTGGTAGATGAATAATCTGCAGTGGAAGGCAGGGTGCAGAGGGGGTATTAAAGATGGGAATATGAAAGGGAAGGGTGGGGTTTAAAGAAATCGAAATAGGAGTAATGTTGCCAAGGGAACCAGGAGACAGAAAGTGGACATATGGGCAAATTGTGGGTTGTATTTATACTTGCCTCCTTGGTAGCCAACCAAGAAAGGCATCAATTGTGAAACGTAGTGGCAGTTGTAATTGTGATGTTAAACACTGTGAAAAGTACAATAAAGTACAATAAAAAAAGTTGCTGAATGTGTGGTGTGATTGGTCAGAAATGCGAGACAAATAGCCATTTTATAAAATAATAAGGGTGTGATAAACGCGCTGCTTTCCCCTAACCTAATGAGGATTTCCCTACCTGTCAAACTAAGACTAAAGGAAAACGCTAATATCAAAAGGTATCTGTCCCTCACACTTATACATACAACACAATCACACAGGTATCATATGGTCATTCAATCTCAACAAAATAACTGTTATATTCAAACATAAACTTTGTAACCATGTATCCTTGTAAACCGGGTTGAATCCTCTTCCCCAGGATTAATGCAGGATTTTCCAAACCAAAGTTCCAATCAAGAAAGTTCTTGTTTAATAAATTCTGCTCCAAATGCAATACAAAGTTCTTTTCCCTCCTTAAGTCTTTCACTTGGCACTTGAATTATCGTATTCTTAAACAAGATTTATCGCTCGTCAAAAATGATTGTCCAAAGTTTCCACAAGCTCTTGCCTAATAAACCAAAAAAAGGTTATCTTCACACTTCTAGTCATTATTCAATATAATTGTCATGACCACTGGTCCAAGAACACACGTACCACACCCACAGGTAGTGGGTGCCGTTAGTTATTACACTAAATCGGGTCATGTAAGCCCTTCTAGGGCAAATATACACAGGCTGCCCAGCTGGGCTCAGTCCTGGTGCCTCTGGCGCCAGGCTCTTATGCAGAAGTAAGAGGGACTCCTTTATTTTCCATTTGGGGCTGGTTATCCATGGGCCAGCCCCACATGCAGGCTACTAGGCGTGGCTGGGTGTAGCATGTACGCCAGGCTGATGGGCGGGGTTAAGCTGTATATAAGCTGCTCTGTTCACGAGGATCGTGCTTCGCGTTACTTTGCACTCTGATTCAACAAGATGCTCACCGACGCGTGAACCTTTTGACTGACTCACTTCCGCTACGGTCCTTGCTACTCACCTTCAGAATCTGAATCACTCATTTCTGGCATCGCTCTGTAGTTTTCCTTTTCCTGGCATCTTCGACCACTGCAAGAGAAGAACAAGACAAGGTTAGGACATTTCTGAGAAGACTGCGCTGCATTTTCAGCATGCGCGCTGCCCAGCGAGACTACTTACCATCCGCCAGCAGATACGGATCCCGTTCTCCTTCGCCACTCTGCCAGTCACCTCGACCTCAGCCGCTCCACGGGTCTGCATCGCCCCCCTGCAAGAAAGAGAGCAAGAACGGGGTAAGATAAGAGCGGGCAACATAAAACAGAACAAACATTGCTACAAGAAAGCTAATCAGTAGCAGGACAATACAGAAGACCAAAACTGAACTAAAATATTGCTACTTACCCAAGGACTAGTGAAGCAACTCGGCCCTTCACAGTCAACGTCTCCTATCACGCAGGACCAGTGCA
Organism: Ambystoma mexicanum; assembly: GCF_040938575.1. Lineage (NCBI taxonomy): Eukaryota > Metazoa > Chordata > Amphibia > Caudata > Ambystomatidae > Ambystoma > Ambystoma mexicanum. Next base: position 1,259,787,405 of record NC_090937.1, on the reverse strand, counting down.
GGAACTCAGTCCCCCTCCATTAATCGCCCCTGACCGAAGTAGCAGGACGGAGAGCCCATGCACCCAATACACCAGGTGAGCTCCTCGCAGCAGGGCCGTGGAATCCACACCACGGGAAGAGCGGGAGAAGGGAGAAAGGACCCTAAGCTAGCATACTCACGTCCCATATTCCACGCAGGTGCGGCCCTTAAGAAGCACCTTCTCAGCATTGCTAGAGGCACAGAGGGAGAATTCCAAGACCACCCACATCCCTGGGAGGGCTGCAACTGTGCCCCAACGTCCCCGCAGATACCAGGTAAGCGTAACAGAACGCGAAGCCTTCCAAGAATCTCTGCCTGGGTGTGATGGAAAATTCAAAAACCAATCAGTTGACCACTTTGTTGGGGGAATTACGGGTGGAAGTGCATGCCTCAAGACAAGAAACCAACGCTCTGAGGCGGGAATTGATTGTAAATCAGGAGCGCACAGATGGCCTTGCAAGACAGATGCTCCAGTCACAGGCTGAGCAGACGCCGCTACCTAGCCCCACACCGTCTGTTGCAGTGTCACAACCTGCACTAGTACAAGTAGTTCATCCTGGGGCGGTTCCTCCGGCCCCACCAGAGGGCTTCACAGGCGACCCCAACAAGTATGCCATCTTTATGAACCAATGCCGCCTGCACTTTTTGTGTCGACCTGGAGCTTTTCCCAGTGAACAATCAAGAGTGGCGTTTGTACTCTCGTATCTAGAAGGTAGTGCAGCAAATTGGTCAATACCTTTGGTGAACCGGGATGATCCATTGCTTCGGGACTTTGGGGGTTTTCAGAGCGAAATGGAGAAGTTGTTTGCTCGACACACACGAGGGCAGGCCCTTGACAACGAATTGCTATCACTCCGACAGGGTGATCAAGACCTATTGACGTACATTGCCTCTTTCAACCGCCTTGTAGCTGAAGCCAATTGGCTGGAGGAGAAGAGGACAACGCTGTTCTACCGGGGCTTGCAAGGGAAACTAAAAGATGTGTTAGCCCAAGTTGTAAATCCCCCCCGAGAGATGTGCAGAATACTTCGACCTTACGGTGCAGTTAGACCAGAGACTACACGATCGGAAAAACGACAGAGTAAGGTCGGAGGGGCGGGCGGTCTACAACCGGCCCCGTGAAACACAAACCAAACTACATGATCAGCCAGAACCCATGCAGATCGGTCGGAGGACTGCTGAGTCCTCTCACCAAGACCGAAAGAGAGAAAAGGAGGCAGCAACAACTTTGTCTATACTGTGGCAAGGCTGGATTGCCCGGTGAAACTACCCAGAAAAACTCTCGGGGCAACCGATAAAGCTGAAGACATGCAACCCTCGAAAAACTCCAGCGTCCGACAAGCGTAGTGGTCCACTTGTCGAGCGGTACAAAAGAACCTTTACAGACATCGCACCTAGTCATACCTGTACTTTCGGTTAGTCACGCAACCGTCAAAGATACATGACTTGGAGGGGTTCATACAGTGAAGCTGTGGGTAACTATATTGACCAACATCTCGCCAACCGGATTGGTCTTCCTATTCAACAGAAGCGGATGTCGGAAAATGTCACGGCAGTGGATGGGTCCCAGCTATCCTCAGGTCTAGTGATGCATTACACTGAGAGGGTCACGCTTCTGTGTCAAGATGGCCCCCGGGAGGATCTTACCTTTGACCTCATCAGCGCCCCTCAATTCCAAATGATATTGGGGATGCCCTGGTTAGAGACCTACAATCCTAAGATTGACTGGCATGCACAAGTTCTAACCTTCCTTCAAGATTGTGCCAGCACCTGTTACGACAAGAAATCTCCTCTGCAAGGTTTAATGAAAGCAGGATCGAAAGAAAGAATCATACTGAGCTTAACCGGCTCCCTACCACCCGAGTACATGGACTACCTGGATGGCTTCCAGAAGGAGCAGGCGAACACTCTACCCCCATACAGGCCATACGATTGGCAGATAGACCTAGTACCTGGAGCACAAGTTCCCTGTAGTCGAATATATGCCTTAACGGAACAAGAGAACCAACATCTACAAACCTACCTTGACCAATACTTAACAAATGGCTTTATACGCCCATCCAAGTCTCCTGCATCCTCTCCCCTCTTCTTTGTACCTAAGAAAGAGGGAGAAGTGAGAACTTGTATTGATTATCGCTCACTTAACCAAGTCACGGTGAAGAACCGGTATCAGTTGCCACTCATTCCGGAACTTCTGGATCAAGTTAAAGATGCCCAAATGGGGCGTGGCCTGGCAGCCATGGATTAGGCTGCTCTCTGGAAGAGCTCTGTGGATCTGCATATTCATCCGTAGAAGCACGCCGACGTCTAGCAATAAATCCAACGACACGACGACACCGGGGCTGTATGAATGCATGGAGCCTCTGATCCGTGAGGCCATGTGAGAAACAAGTGGAAATTGAAGGCTTTATGCAACATTGTTGCTCTCGGCGGGCATCTTGAGCTGGCAACAAAATGGTAGCCGCTCAGTGATTGAAGAAAGGAATAGAGTCTGCCGAGGCTGGAGCAGGGGCTGGCGAGGACAGTGTAACTTGTGCCCCTCATGCAAAGCGCTGCAGCTGGGGGAGGACAGCGCAGACCAGAAAAGTGCGGCCCAGGAACTCGTCTGTCCCAAATCAGCAGCCTGGGTGTGCCCCGGGCCCAGTGTCAGAGGTGAGACGTCTCGGTGCACTCGTGTGTGCACCGAAGTAATTCCTCTTGCGCCCGAGGCACGAACAAGGACTGACATTGCCCACAATAGGACATTGGAGGCCCTACTAGACCACAGTGGGCCAATGGTGCACTGCTCAAATTGGATCACACTGGCATGATGCCACACTGCCTTGGCGCGTAGGGCTAGATGTGGGACCAATGATTATTATACATGATGGCACATGGCGCATGCGGTGCGCACAGGAAACTGCCCCGTGAGCACTAGAAGAGGATTCCGCCACTGGAACAGTGCAGCGCCAGAGCACAGACTGATCCAATAAACAATGCACTCAGGAAGCAAGAGCTGCAAACCCCCCCATGCAGTGGACTGGAACATCATGCAAGCAAGCATACGACGGGCAGCGCAATAGGAAGCCTGCAGCCACGGAGAAGAGGCTGCGGGGGGGCAAAGGACCTGCACACCACCGGTGAAACGTATCCTAACATAAAGACAGGGTGGGACAATGTCTGCAAAAGGAGATAAAACCAAGGGCAAGCAGCCCACCATGGACATATTTGCTAAGTCGCAGCAGCCCCCACAACCCCGGCACAAGGAATGGCTGCCACACCTGCAGACAGCCATCACGGAATTGAAAACCTCATGGCGACTAGCAATGGCGGACCTGAGAATTGCACTAGAAACCAAGATCGACGCAGTGGGGATAGAGATCAATCTGCTGAGACAGGACGTGAGAGTGCTTGCGGAAAGAACGAGCGGCCTAGAGAGCGCTGTGAAAACTAACACGGACACCAGCGCAAATAATGCCAAGGAAGTCCACATACTGAAACAGGTGACCAACCAGGAGAACCGAGCGGAGGATGCCGAGGGAAGAGCAAGACGCAATAACATATGCGTGGTCGGCCTGCCGGAGGGAGAGGAAGGCCAGGACCCCACAGACTATGTGGAGAACATGATTATCCAGGAAATAGGAGTTAGCAAGCTCTCCCAAGGGTTCGCAATCAAACGCTCGCACAGGGCCCTGACGAGGAAGCCGCAACCCGGAGCCCCCCTCGTGCAATTATAGGGAAGATCCTGAACTACAGGGATAGAGACAAGATCTTTGAATTCTTTCTGAAAGGAGGGACGATAACAAGGGCGTATGCGACCATGACCGCATACCCTGATTACACCATGCTGGTGCAGAGACAGCGCTATAGCTATGTGGCGATCAAAAGGAGACTGCACACAGCCGGATTCAAATACATGCTCTTGTATCCCGCAAAGCTCAAGATTTTACACAAAGGCAAAGCGCACTTCTTTGACACCCCGGAAGACGTGGCGATATGGGTGGACGCACATGGCTGTCCGGAACGAGATGAGGAGCAAGGCCGAGAGGAACACGATAAGTGATTAAAAAGCCACGCACGATATGGGGTGGGGAGGGGGGCCTAGGGCAGAGACTGTAGAAAAGGATAACAATGGCACCGCTAGAAAAGATAGCAATGGGAAATTGTAACATGTGACACTTGAACACGTTGGACTGGAATATAAATTGTAAAAAGCAAAATGGGCAGCGTTAAGCACGCTTAGTTTGATCATCAAAATAGGAGTTACAAGATGGAGACAACCTACCCCCAGGAGGTAGAGTAGTAGGACCGCCACTAGGGCGATATCTCCGTGAGCCGTGAGTACAGACAATTGCTGGAAAAGGGCTAGATGCGGGGGTGCCCGATATCCAGAGATGGAGCTGGGCAATAGTTGGGAAGGGAAAGGGATAGGAGTGGGTTGAAGTGTAAATTGGGGCAGGGGAGAAACGGGGGGTGTTGGGGAAGGGGAGCAGGTGGAGAAGGGGGAACGTTGGGAGTTGGGAAGTGTTTTGGGGTTGGGATGGGAGGAGGGAGGGAGTGTAACACTCACCTGATTCCCGCAGAGGCGCCGGTCTTGACTGGGTGAATGCCGTATCTTCAATGTAACACACGGTTGGCTCTTTGGGTTGGACCTCTGTGCACTGTATGTCGGACTCGAAGAGTAAGATGTCTGCAGATAGAAAATATGGGATTAATGAACTGGGGTTATTGGGTGCCTCTCTCCTCTTCCCTTTCTCTTCTCCTGTAGAACCCCAAAGGTTAACGCCCTCACCTTAGGTAAGTGAACGCCGAGCTCTCCATCTGCCTCGGGGCAGGGTGCCGTAACCAGTTTCTTCACTGGATAAGGGTGCAGGCCTCTTGACCTCAGAGGACTGCTGTCCGTTGTTAACTGCACGAACGGTAAGTTCTGGGCACTTCAAATGTCTTAAAAGTCTTTTGTAATGATATCTCTTGTTTTGCAGGGTTCCGGCGATGGCGGATGGCGGGCTGATGAGAGTTGAGGATCGAACCCGCGTGAGGAATAGAAGCGCCTGGAAGCACGTAAGTAAGCGCTTGTAGCCTGCTTCACGATGCGCACTAACTGTCCCTTTTATCTTGCAGGTACAAGTTCGGAGCTTTAGAGAAGCTGAAGGGTGCTGGAATACCCACTGGATTCGGCGTGGGAAGGAGTAATGACACGTGAGTAATAAAGTTGCCCAATGTCTTTAAACGCACCTTCTTTTGTCTTTCAGATGCGGGATGCAGCGCCGAAGGCCTCCGGAGCGTGCGAAGAGCTGGTAAGCTTTTGTCTTTCAGATGCCGGAATGCAGTGCGAAGACCTCCGGAGCATGCGAAGAGTAGGTAAGCCTTTGTCTTTCAGATGCCGGAATGCAGCGCGAGGCGTTGGTGACAGCCGATGGACCAGGTAAGAGATGCGCTGCCACTGAAGACCGTAGTGCTAACCTGTTCTTTCTTTGTCTTTACAGGTGCTGCTGAAGACTGGATTCCAGGATGGTAAGCCTTTGTTCCCTTAGGCCCAGGATCAGAAGCAGAAGACACGATGAGCGTTCTGCTGCAGAGAATGCAGAATAACACAAAGCAAGATTCATCCATCGGGTGTGGTTTAAATAGCCTCCTGTAGTGCTTAGGTGTCTCCTTCCACAGCCACGCCTAGGTAAGAAAAGAGTTCCTGCTTTCCAGAAGAGTTCCAGTATTCTGAACCTAGGGAGTGGCTCCTGCCCCACCCAACAGGAAAAGTAGTCCCAAACAGAAGAGGATCAGGGGTTCAACTGGCAGGTAAGTAAGCAGCATGGTCTGCTGCAGGTAAGTCCACCCAAGCATTATGAGCCTGGCACTTCCAGCGCTGGGACTGGGCATCTTTATGAGCCTGGTGTCACTGGCGCCAGGACAGGGTCCAAAAGGTCCCAATTGGGACTGGCTGGCACTCGGAACCGGGGTTATGGGTCTGCTTCCAAGGGAGTCGGGCAAGTCCTGATCTTTTGGAAGCAGAGATCATGACAGCACCCCCCCTCAAGGCCCCTCCCAAACCGGGCTTCTCCGGGGGTTTGGGCTTGTTAGGAAATGTTCGATGAAATCTTTTGATTAGACGAGGCGCGTGGACATATTCTGCAGGTTCCCAGGATCTTTCTTGGGGACCGCAGCCTTTCCAGTCAATCAGGTAAAATAGTTTAGATTTGGAGATCTTGGAATCCAGGATGCTTTTGACTTCAAACTCGAGTTCTCCATCAACTAGAATAGGTTTTGGAGATGTAGTTAGTCAGGTTTGAGGTTGCACGGGTTTTAATAGAGAGACGTGGAAGACCGGATGTATCTTCATGTGAGGGGGCAAGTCCAACTTGACCGCTACTGGATTTACTATGGTAGTGATGGAATAGGGACCAAGGTATCTTGGGTTGAATGTGCGTGGTCCTTTTAGAGGTAGATATTTGGTGGATAACCAGACTTGATCTCCTACTTGATATTGGGGGCTTCCTTCCGATGTTGGTCTGCTCCTTTCTTGTATTGTTCTTTAGCCCTTTGATGGTGAGAAACGGCTTCCTTAAAGGCTTGGGTGATTGTAGAATGCAGGTGGTCTACTGCTGGTGTTCCAAGATCTTGGAGTGGATCCAACTCCGAGGTTCGAGGGTGACTACCGTATAAAAGAAAAAACGGGGTCTTCCCAGTTCCCGAGTGGACAGAGTTATTGTAGGCATATTCGGCTATCCAAAGGATATCTTTCCAAGTTTTTTCAGTTTGTTGTAGCATGCAGCGCAAATACTGTTCCAGAGTTTGATTGGTCCTCTCGGTTTGTCCGTCGGTTTGAGGGTGGTGGCTGGTCGAAAGTCTCACATCAATTTGAGCCGACCGGCAGCAACTTCGCCAAAAATGAGAAATAAATTGACTACCTCGATCCGAAATTAGAACTGAAGGAAAACCGTGCAGTCGGACGATGTTTTCGAGAAATTCTCGGGCCAGAGTTGCTGCTGTTGGTAAGCCTTTGAGTGGAATGAAATGCGCCATCTTGGAGAATAGGTCCACGATTACTAGGATCGTATTGTATCCGGAGCATGGAGGTAGATCGGTGATGAAGTCCATAGAAAGCGTATGCCAAGGGCGAGGCGGGATGTCAATAGGGCGTAAGAGGCCGGCTGGTTTTTCCTTTTGACTCTTGTTTTGGGCGCATACTCCACAGGACATTATAAAGTCTCTGATATCTTTTTTCCAAGACGGCCACCAGAAGTAGCGCTTGATCTTTTCCGAGGTCTTGGTCATACCGGGATGTCCTTCCATTAAAGAATCGTGATAACAAGAGATTACCTTTTTCTGTAAATCTGTGCTGGGCAGGTATAACCGTTCTTGGAAATATAATAGGTTGTCCTTCACCGTAAAGTCCTTTCCCTGCAGATGCCAATTCTGTATGTCTGCTGGAGTTACCAGTAGCCTGGCTTTATCCTTAACTTCCTCTATGGATTGTGTGGCGATTACACCTAGAATTCTTTGTTCGGGAATGATAGGTACAGGTTTAGGATTGATCAAATGTTCTTCCACTCCCATCCGAGAAAGGGCATCAGCTTTACCGTTTTTTGTACCAGGTCGATAGGTAATTATGAAGTCAAACTCGGCAAAGAATAGTGCCCAACAGAGTTGCCTAGAGGATTGAGCTTTTGCGGTTTTCAAATATTGCAGGTTTCGGTGATCTGTAATCACAGTAACGGTGTGTCGGGCCCCCAGAAGATAATGCCGCCAAGCCTTAAAGGCGGACTTGATAGCTAGAAGTTCCTTATCAGTAATAGTGTAATTGATTTCAGGAGGCGAGAATTTGCGGGACCAAAATGCCACGGGATGCAACTGATTGGTTACTGGGTCCTTTTGTGATAGAACTGCCCCCATGGCAAGGCTCGAAGCATCAGTTTCAACGATGTAGGGGAGTTCTGGGCGAGGATGTTTTAAGATCGGTGCAGAGATAAATCTAGTCTTCAAATTCTGGAAAGCTTGTTCCGCCTCGGTAGACCATTCAAAACGTTTGTTTTTCTTTAACAAGGCGGTGATGGGCTGGGCTATTCGAGAGAATTCGGGGATAAACCTGCGGTAAAAGTTAGCGAAGCCTAACATGCTTTGAGCACCTTTTACGGAGGATGGCGATGGCCATTTGAGAATTGCATCGACCTTCTTTGAATCCATACGCACTCCGCTAGGTGATAATATGAATCCCAAGAATTCAACTTCAGTCACGTTGAAAACACATTTTTCCAACTTAGCGAAAAGTTTGTGTTGACGCAATCTCTCGAGGACCATTTTCACGTGTTTCCGATGTTCAGTTTCCGATGAAGAATAAACGAGGATGTCGTCAATGTAAACAACACACACATCTATGAGCTCTCTGAGGACATCGTTCATAAAATATTGAAAGGCGGCCGGGGCATTGCAAAGTCCGAAGGGCATGACCTGATATTCAAATAGCCCATACTTGGTGCGGAAGGCCGTCTTCCATTCATCGCCCTCTTTTACTCGTACCAAGTGGTAGGCTCCTCTAAGATCCAGCTTTGTATATATGCATGCTTTTCTGACTTGGTCCAGGAGTTCAGGGATCAAAGGTAACGGATATCTATTCTTAACGGTGATCTGGTTCAGGGCGCGATAATCTATACAAGTTCTAAGGTCCCCTTCTTTTTTTGGAACGAAGAACAAAGCTGAGGAAGCAGGGGACTTGGAAGGACGAATAAACCCATTCGCTAGGTATTGATCCAGGTATTGTCGGAGGTGAAGATTCTCAGGCTCGGTGAGGGCATAAATTCTACTACAAGGAGGAGTAGATCCAGGTATCAGGTCTATCTGGCAGTCATAAGACCTATGAGGAGGTAGAGAGTTAGCCTGATCCTTCCGGAAAACATCTTGGAATTCTAGGTATTCAGGAGGTAACTGGGGAGCCTCCGAGGAAATTGCTGCCAGTGCAACACCAGGTCGAGGGTGACAAGTAGAGACACATTCTGGAAACTGAACCGTTCTTGCTCGCCAATCGATCTGAGGATTGTGCTTCTCTAACCAAGGAATTCCTAGAATAATCTGGAACTGAGGGGCCTTGATCACATCGAACACGATCTTCTCATGGTGTCCATCTTGACTTACTAGCGTCACTTCTTGGGTGGTATGCGTTACTGGTCCGGAGGCTATCTCCGTACCATCCACCGTAGTAATGACGTCCTTTACAGCCTTTGGACAAAGAGTCAGATTCATCCTCAAAACCATTTCATGATCCACATAATTGCCGATGGCACCGCTGTCGACGTAAGCTTCAATCGCATGTAATCGATCCGGATGTTCAGGGCTAATAAGGACCATAGGTATCACGAAATGCGAGGTCACTGAACTGGTTTTAACGCTCGGCAAGAGGACCTCTATTCTTGTCGGGCGAGGTCGTTTCCCTGCTCAGAGTTTGTGACCCTGGTAACTGCAGCTCCTACTGCCTTCTTGGCTGGTTTCACCGGACAGTCTCGAAGAAAGTGCCCCGAGTTTCCGTAATAGAGGCATAATTGCAGCTGTTTTCTCCTTTCCCGCTCCTTTTGTGTTAGTGGTCCTTTCAGGCCCCCTATTTGCATGGGTTCCCCGGAGTCTACTCCTTTGGTAGGAGTTGGTGGTTTGGAAAATACTCGAGCATCAAACTTGGAACGATCGGCCTTCCTGTTCTGCAGTCTGTGGTCAATTTGAACGACTAAGTCAATATAGTCCGAACAGTCTTGCGGGGGATTCACTACTTGGGCTAACACATCTTTGAGCTCTCCACGTAGACCTCTATAAAACAGCGTAATCCTTTTGTCCTCAGGCCATCGAGTTTCCACTATCAGTCTGTTGAAAGACGCAATATAAGCCAAAAGGTCTTGATTACCCTGTCGCAATGAAAGGAGCTCATTGTCCAAGGCCTGCCCCTGTGAATGTCTTGCAAACAGTTTTTACATACTGAGCTGAAAAGCTTGAAAATCATGGAGAACCGGATCATCTTGATTAACTAGAGGGATCGACCAGTCTGCCGCATTGCCACTAAGGTACGAAAGCACGAAAGCTACCTTAGCTTGATCAGTTGGAAAGGCTGCTGGCCGGCATAAGAAGTGCAACCGGCACTGATTAATAAATACTGCAAACCTCTTTGGGTCACCAGAAAATCGTTCGGGCAGAGCCAGAGGTACATTCCCAGGTAGGTTGATCTGCACTGGGTTCGTAGAGGATGTTGAAGGAAGATTTGCCCCTGATGCGGGTAACAGAGTTTGTCCGGCTTGTGACTGTAGCAATTGTCTAGCGAGATCGTCTGTTCACTCCTTGGAAATAATCAGTTCCCTTCTTAGAGCATTCGTCTCCTGACGGGCTGCATGCACTTCTGCTCTTAGTTCCCCAAGTAACTGAGCTAGCTGGTCGGTATCCGAGGTTTCCATAGCGCCTGGGTGGGAGTTTTGCGGTAGGCTTTGTGTTCTGTAACGCTCACCTGATTCCCGCAGAGGAGCCGGTCTTGACTGGGTGAATGCCGTATCTTCAATGTAACACACGGTTGGCTCTTTGGGCTGGACCTCTGTGCACTGTATGTCTGACTCGAAGAGTAAGATGTCTGCAGATAGAAAATATGGGATTAATGAACTGGGGTTATTGGGTGCCTCTCTCCTCTTCCCTTTCTCTTCTCCTGTAGAACCCCAAAGGTTAACGCCCTCACCTTAGGTAAGTGAACGCCGAGCTCTCCATCTGCCTCGGGGCAGGGTGCCGTAACCAGTTCCTTCACTGGATAAGGGTGCAGGCCTCTTGACCTCAGAGGACTGCTGTCCGTTGTTAACTGCACGAACGGTAAATTCTGGGAACTTCAAATGTCTTAAAAGTCTTTTGTAATGATATCTCTTGTTTTGCAGGGTTCCGGCGATGGCGGGCTGATGAGAGTTGAGGATCGAACCCGCGTGAGGAATAGAAGCGCCTGGAAGCACGTAAGTAAGCGCTTGTAGCCTGCTTCACGATGCGCACTAACTGTCCCTTTTATCTTGCAGGTACAAGTTCGGAGCTTTAGAGAAGCTGAAGGGTGCTGGAATACCCACTGGATTCGGCGTGGGAAGGAGTAATGGCACGTGAGTAATAAAGTTGCCCAATGTCTTTAAACGCACCTTCTTTTGTCTTTCAGATGCGGGATGCAGCGCCGAAGGCCTCGGAGCGTGCGAAGAGCTGGTAAGCTTTTGTCTTTCAGATGCCGGAATGCAGTGCGAAGACCTCCGGAGCATGCGAAGAGTAGGTAAGCCTTTGTCTTTCAGATGCCGGAATGCAGCGCGAGGCGTTGGTGACAGCCGGTGGACCAGGTAAGAGATGCGCTGCCACTGAATACCGTAGTGCTAACCTGTTCTTTCTTTGTCTTTACAGGTGCTGCTGAAGACTGGATTCCAGGATGGTAAGCCTTTGTTCCCTTAGGCCCAGGATCAGAAGCAGAAGACACGATGAGCGTTCTGCTGCAGAGAATGCAGAATAACACAAAGCAAGATTCATCCATCGGGTGTGGTTTAAATAGCCTCCTGTAGTGCTTAGGTGTCTCCTTCCACAGCCACGCCTAGGTAAGAAAAGAGTTCCTGCTTTCCAGAAGAGTTCCAGTATTCTGAACCTAGGGAGTGGCTCCTGCCCCACCCAACAGGAAAAGTAGTCCCAAACAGAAGAGGATCAGGGGTTCAACTGGCAGGTAAGTAAGCAGCATGGTCTGCTGCAGGTAAGTCCACCCAAGCATTATGATCCCGGCGCTTCCAGCGCTGGGACTGGGCATCTTTATGAGCCTGGTGCCACTGGCGCCAGGACAGGGTCCAAAAGGTCCCAATTGGGACTGGCTGGCACTCGCAACCGGGGTTATGGGTCTGCTTCCAAGGGAGTCGGGCAAGTCCTGATCTTTTGGAAGCAGAGATCATGACAGGGAGATTGGTGAAGTTGAAGTGTTTATAGTTAGGGGAAGTTTATGTTGGGGAACAAGCCTACACGCAATAGGAAAAAACCTAGATATGGACTGCACTTGCAGAGGGAGAAGCGGGATGCTAATAGATCATGGGGGACCTTAAAGTAATTACTTGGAATGTTAGAGGGCTCAATAGCTATCTAAAGAGGAATAAGGTTATGATGTATTTACGTAGACAGAAAATAGACATAGCCCTGATACAAGAGACTCACCTCACACAAGAAAGGTTGGAGGTGATCCGGAAGAAGTGGAGGGGGACCGTTGTAGGTGCAACATATTCGGCTTATGCTAGAGGGGTGATTACCTGGGTGGCACCGCATGTCCCATTCCAGCTACTACAATCTACAGTGGCAGCAGACGGGAGGATGGTTATAATAAGAGGGCTGGTGGAAAACAAGGAAATAAGCATTATAAATACATATGCCCCGAATCAGGACACAGTGGCATACTTTAGGACCCTCTACAAAAAACTCAGCATGTGCTTGGGGGGGGCGGTGATTTGGGGAGGAGACTAACTGCGCACTAAACCCGAAAATAGACAGATCAGATAGCAAATTAGATAGACCCACCCCAGCTGCCAGGGCATTGTAGTCACTGTTGACGGATTTCGGTTTCGAGGCCACCTGCAGGACAGACAATATTCACATTATTCGGCCCCACAAAATTTACACACTAGGCTGGATTATGTTTGCCACACAGGGGGTGTGGCTAGCTGCCATGTAGAGAACACGTGACTCTGGTGAGCTCCGCTTGATGTGCCAAAATAAGCTGTTTTATAAGACTCAGAGGTGCCCCTGGACCCTGCGAGCTGCACTACCTGCTGTGGACCCCATTTAGCAGCTCTGCAAGCCGTCTCCCAAGCCTGGGTGAGCCGGCAAGCACTGTAACTTTGTGAACGAAAAGCGGCAGAATGAAGCCCAAAATGGCGGCTCCTGCATGCTGATCCCCTGGAGGGGCTGGAGAGCATACGCGCCACCAAAGATATCGCCCGCCATCCAGAGAGCGGACCTCAGGCTGCCGATTCGGCACTAGCACCGGAGTGCCTGGGCAGACCAGCCTGACTATTAGATTGGAGCGGCTTGCCCTAAGGCCTCCGCCGAGCAGCGCCCTGCCTGAGGGCTGCGGCGGACCACGAAGAGCCACTTGGATTCCTACTGAGACCAGAGGCGAGCCAGCGCCACGGAGGTAAACGGGCGCGAGGGGGGGCCAGCCCAGACACTAACACACGGGCATAGGAGACCCGGAGCCGTGTGCCGTTCCACCCCACTGTGCCCTGCTCTGCCACCTGCACCGACGAAAGAGCACTAACCTGCTTAGCCGGGAAAGGAGTGGCTTCGTTTTTCTCCTCAGCCCGCACAGATCACCTTGGAGAGGCGGAGGGCGCGGGGACCACAGACGCCGGCCTGCCGCGCCTACGTCCAACTGGGCTGTGGGTAGCCCCTCATGAAGAGCCCCCACATCCTCCCCCAACACCGGCTGAGGAACCGCCCCGGGGATACCTACTGGCATCGGTGATACGCCGTCAGGCGCACAGTGCGCCCGCTAGAGCAGCAGGACCCTGAACTTCCCCATACCAGCCTGGCCCACGCACTGGAACCTCTCGCACGCTTACACCGGCGGACCGGGGGAGACAGACCTGTAGACCTCCCCAGCCTCGCTACGCTGGATGCCACAGATGCACAGGACGCCAACCATTAACAGTAGGCAACGCAGCTTAGCCCGCACAACATACTCCTCACAGCGGATGTGATCAGCATACAGAACGGCGAGCAGTGGAGACTCGCTCTCCGGATCCCACAGATAGCACTCAATGCTGAACCATTACACATTAACCCACCCTGCCGCCTGAGACCGGTGCAGCCAACTAACGGGACAGTGCCGGTGTTCCCTGTGTACCCAATACCAGCACCCGACAGCGCCCGGCTGGGCCCATACTACCACCTCATTCCTACACAGTGCTACCAAAGCCAGTTCCGCAGCTGCAGACACAAAACACTGCACCGCATACCTCACTAGTGGCCTCCCACCCACGCCATCTGCGCCCGGAGCAAGGGGATGTCACCGCCTGACAAAATGTCCGGGAAAGGTGCAAGGTCCAAACAACGCCAGAGCACCATAGACACTTTCACGGCCAGCGGACCTGCAGATCCCGAGAGCTCAAACATGGTGGCGTCAGATACTCAACCTGACCCCACGGAAGCAGCAGCCGAACCCAGCAATACCCAGATTCTCAAAGCCATTAATTTGTTCCAGGCAACAATGGAGAACAAAATCGATGCCGTGGCCACAGACCTGGGCCTCCTGCGCCAGGACGTCCGATCCCTGGCCGGCAGAACTGAAGCACCAGAAACCCAAGTCCGGGAAAACACAGAAGCCAAAACTCATCTCCTTCGAGACGTGGATGCGCTTCAACAAAGGGTCAAGAACTTGGAGGACAGAGCTGAGGAGGCAGAAGGGAGGGCTCGCCGGAACAATATACATCTTCTCAGGCTGCCAGAGGACATTGAGGGCCCCGACCCTACTAACTACATTGAGAACCTCCTGCTGCAGGAAGTCGGCGCAGAGAAACTCTCTCAAGGCTTCACTATCGAAAGGGCTCATAGATCCCTAGCAAAGAAACCACCGCCAGGGGCCCCACCCAGGCCGGTGATAGCGAAAGTACTCAATTACAGGGATGGGGAGGTTTTACTGGCCTTTTCTCGATCAGGAGGTCAAATCCAAAGAAATTCTGCAAAAATTGCTGTCTACCCCGATTACACCTTCCAGGTCCAAATGAACAGAGCGCAGTTCATACACACAAAGGCCAGACTGAAAGCAGCTGGACTGCGCTATATGCTCTTGTACCCTTCTAGACTAAAAGTGCTACATAACAATAGGGCCCACCTGTTTGACACACCAGCACAAGCCAGAGACTGGATGGACGGACAACAAATCCCTGACGTCGAGGAGAAGAAGCGGAGACTGCGCTAATGATTTCCTAGCCATGCATAGCAAGATTCCTTCATTTTCAACTGCCTGCCAGCAGACAAACCGAGCCTCAACGCAGCTGAATGGATCCTCTGCACGGAGACACCGGAGCCAAAGGTCACTCCACCCCCTAGAAGTTTCCTTCTGGGTATATGTACCCGCCCGTAGAGCACCCGGAGACCAATGTCTGGTCAAAAGGAGCGGAAACGGGCCTGTCATAACGAGGGGAACCTCGCTGGACCTGTTCTATGTTTGGGGAGTTCACAGTTAAAGAGGGGGGGAACGGGGCGTTAGCACGAAAGTTGGAAACATATACTGGGGAATATTGAGACCACGGGAAAATCCCACATACAACTCATCACCAGCAGGACCTCGAGCACCACTTGAAGCTTACGATAAACCGCACGATACCCATGGCTGACACAATAAAGGTCGTAACATGGTACTTCAGAGGCCTGAACAGCTTTGTTAAACAGCGCCGAATCCACGCCTACTTAAAAAGATGCAAGGTCGGAATCGCCTTGCTCCAAGAGACACACCTAACTCCAAAGAAACTGCACGCCCTAGACAAAACATGTCAAGGAACCCTAATTGGGTCCTCCTACTCCTCCTATGCCAGAGGGGTCTTCATTTGGATTGCTCCGACTGTCCCCTTCAGGCTAACTAGCACAAAAACAGACAATGAGGGTAGGATGGTATTGGTATGCGGTTCCATCGAGGGTAGGGAGTTATGCCTAATCAGCACCTACGCACCCGACCATGATGCAACTGCTTTCTTCCATTTCTTTCTTCCACTCCCTATACACGCGACTCAGCCCTTATATAGACCGAATCATGATGTGGGGAGGCGACCACAACTGTACTCTTGACCCTTTAAAGGATAGATCAGACAACAAGCACGATCGCCCCTCCCCTCCTGTCAAAATACTATTCAAACTAACTCCCTTTGGAGGGACCAGCACCCTGAACAACGTGAATACTCCTTCACCCCACCACACACTGTGGGTGCTGTCCGACCACACCTAGGGTGCTGTCCGACCACTCCCCCCTGCTAGTCACCTGGGAGGTGTCCCCGCCTAAACCCCCGGTACCCACGTGGAGGCTGAGAGCAGAGGCCTTGCTTGATACAGCGTTCCGGGAACGCATAAGGGATAGCACTGAGGAATATTGGCAAAATAACTTGCATAGCATAAACTACATGAGCACAACATGGGAGGCAACAAGGTGGTCATGAGGGGAGAGATGATCGCAGCAGTTGGGGGTGCCCAGAGATCCATCACAACCTCTTTAGAGCGTGCAGAGAAAGATCTGAATGTGCTTGAGGGCAGGGCTGACCCAACCCCTGAACATCAACATGAAATCACCAAACTCAGACAAACCTGCCTAACTCATTGGGAATCCCTTGGGAAACTGAGCTACGCTAAGCACACAGAAAGAACCCATGCCCTGGGAGACAAACCCGGGAAACGTTTAGCTTGTCTCTATAAGAGGGAGGCTCCCAGGTCACCCATTTGCCACATACTTAAACCAGACGGCACCACCGCGCACACTCAAAAAGAAATCAACTCGGTCTTCTCTGACTATTACCGCAACCTCTACTCTGAGCCCCCACCCCCTCCTGACACCGAGATCGAGAGACTATGGCTCTTACAGGCCCCTCTCTCTGTTAAATGTAGATAGCAAGATCTAACCGCCCTTCTTGCAAACAGATTGCGCAGAGTAATCTCCCTGCTGATCCATCAAGACCAAACAGGATATGTCCCAGGGCGCTCCATCACCGAGAACCTGCGCAGGCAACACCACGTCATATATAGCATGGATCGAAGGCCACAGAAACTTGCAGCTGCGTCATTAAACGCCACCAAAGCTTTTGATTCGGTAAGGTGGGCGTGGTTATATGCTACCATGGCGAAATTGGGATAGGCCAGTTTTTTTTAAAGTGCACCCAACTGGTTTTTACCAACCCGAGGGCCAGAGTGCGCACTAACGAAACATACTCCGACAAATGGTCCCTCCACAGAGGCACCCGCCAGGGATGCCCACTGTCCCCCATGTTGTACATTATTGCCGCGGAAACGGTGGCTGCCTACCTAAGACAGGAATATGGAGATGGGAGCATCGAGATAGACGGGGTGACCCACCTCATCTCTATGTACGCAGATGATACCCTATTGTACCTACATAACCCTGAGCACCTATTGCCCTACATCTTAGAGACCCTGGACTGTTTCCACAAACATAGCGGGATCCAGATGAACAGGAGCAACTCCTGCCTCTACCCTCTAGCGGCACTACACAATGAAGATTATAGGTCCCCCCCTAGATCTCGAATGCCAGGTGACCTCCTTCAAATACCTGGGGATTACTATACACCGCAATCCCAACACAGAACACATCCTCAACACGGTCAGGGCCAAAGACTCTCTTGTTAAATCCACAGAATTCTGGGGGAAGCTCCGTTGTCAATGGCTAGGAGGGCTGGTCTCCTCAAGATGGTGGCTCTCCCCCGCCTGCTACACAACTTCACAAATGTTCCCTTCAACATCCCCCCCTCATTCTTTAATGACATCAACAAACTCTGTAGGGGATTCCTCTGGCAGGGGGGTAGGCAAAGGGTGGCACTGGAGACACTCCATAGACCCTACGAGAGGGGAGGATTGAAGGTCCCCAACTTCGAGCTCTACTTCCTTGCAAGCCAGCTGAGACACGTGATGCGATGGATGGCCGACAAGGACACGACAGATACCTACCTCCTCCAACCAGCCCTGCCTCATCTGCTACTACGAGACTTACTGTGGGCCGGGGAGGGAGCTTTGAGACACAGCTCATACCTTGCCAAGCTCGGGACCCGGCTCTGGAGGAGGGCCTGTAAGCTAGTTGGGTCGGCGGATCCTTATTCCCCGGAGATCCCCATTGCAGCACTTATGGCAAAACACTCATGGGGGCAACTTGAAACACGCACCCAGTGGGAACCCTACGGGAGACTTGATCCAAGAACAAGAGACCTTAACATTCATGGAACTCAGCGAAGCCACAGGCCTTCCAGTAGGGCAGTTCTTGCTCCATAGAGTAGTGGTGCAAGCCGTGAAAAACAGATGGCCGGAGGCTGTCGAACGGACCTCGGAGAACAAGTGCATAGAAACAATACTAGACACTGCCCAGGGAGGCCACGAGACCTCACAAATCTACGAGGCCCTGATGCTGGGCACGACCAGGGACGAACTCAAATGCAGAAAGAAGTGGGAAATCGAACTAGGCCTCGTATTCGAAGACAAAGGCTGGGGGGGAAATAACTTATCATAAAAACATCTCCAGAAACGCCCGCTTGCAGCTCATCCAACTGTATATCATCAACAGGGCTTACCTCACACCTGAAGTCATATCGAGGTTCACGGGCGCAGAAATCCAAATATGCCCAAAATGCAGCGAGTCCAGGGCGGGAATGACTCATATGTTCTGGGGCTGTCCAGTGATAAGAGATTTCTGGACACAAGTGAAGGACAGAGTGGCTAACGCAGACATTGAAGTGGAGGTGCATGAGCCTACGACCTGTATCCTGGGCAGATATAGGCGCAATAGGAAAAATAAGCCCTTAAACAAACTCAGAGACCTCATACATATAACGGCAAAAAGACGCTTAGCCATGGAATGGAAAAGCCCCAGGAGTCTGAATGAGGCCCAGTGGTGGGGTGATTTTACGAAGTGGATCACTGCTGAAACTGCAGCATGGGAAACTGCAATTCAAGTGCAGAGACTGGATTCCAGTGAGGAACTGCACTGTTGGGTAGCGCTAACGGTGCCCCTGCTCCATCCCAGGGCAGCAGATAGCGCCTCAAGCAGTGTGGGCAGCCCAGACCAGGGTACAGACTCGAGGAGAACTGGGAACTAAACGTGGTCTTGGGAGTGGGTGGGGAGGGTGGGCAAGGGAGGGGACTTTTATTTTTGATAAAGTATACCTTTTGATAAATGATAATGGCTTTGTTTATGTTGTTAAAACCAATAAAGACATTTTAAAAAAAAGAAAAAATGTTTGCCACACATGAGCTATTGGCAGAAATAGCGCAGACAGAATATAAAGCGAGGGTCCTATCAGACCACTCGCCACTGGTTCTGGTATGGAAATACCGACCCCCAAGAGCAAGGATACCGACGTGGCACCTCAGAGCTGAGGCGTTGAAAGATACAATTTTCAGGGAGGATTTGGGAGAAGAAAGAATAAGCTATTTTGAGAACAATACTAGAAGTGTTGAGACAGCGGGTATGCTCTGGGAAGCCTTTAAAGTGGTAGTGAGGGGGATAGCCATAGCTAAGTCCAAGGGACTACAAGGAGGGATATTAATCGAACTGCAAGATGCAGAAAAAGAATTAGAAACAGCGTTAAGAAGGGGAGGTAATACCAAGGAAGAAAATGAAGCAATACTCAGGCTGCAACAGAAATGTGCTGGACATTGGGAGAGATTGTGCAATCTTAACTATAAAAAGTACATCGAGAGACAGCATGCTGGAGGTGATAAACCAGGGAGGGCCCTGGCATGGTTATATAAAAGTGAGACCCCTAGACCCACAATCAGAACAATAACGAAGGAAGATGGGCGCATAGTGGACACCCAAGAAGGCGTTAATCAGGAATTCGTAGATTACCACACCTGTACGGAGATGAAGAGGGAAGTGATTGCAGGAAAATAAGAGAAACACTGGGAGATATAGGTTTGCCGCAAATTAGTGCAGAGGAGCGAGAGGAGCTGGATGCTCCAATTACTTTAGAGGAACTAGAAGAGGTAGTGGTGCAACTACCCACCAGCAAGAATCCGGGGGTCGATGGACTCGCTAGCAAATTTTATAAAATTTATAGAAAGGAGGTGCTCCCCCCGCTTCTAGCGATGCTAAATGAGGCATGCTAAATGGGAAGGCTGCCAGTGTCATGAACCATCCTCTGCGTCCCTTCTGGTCTTCCTGGTCCCTGACCCATAGGGGATTCAATACAGTGATCCTTCCAACATGGCCTCTCGAAACGGAATGCTCCTGGCCAGTCTCTACACTCCACGCTGCACGCTCTACAAAACAGACACGCCCCCGCGGCTCAGCGCATCTCAACGCTACCGCTTGCTGTAGTCAGACGTGTGTTGCCGGAGTTCGCTCGGGGCTCTCTTTTGATTCCTGGTTCCCAGTTCCTTGAATCCCCCGTCCTTCCTCCTATTCCTCTACATTACCTTTGATTTTCCCGGATTTTCTTCTGCGCTCGGGTCACGGCGTTCCATGCCTCTGAGTGCAAACTTCATTCCTTCCTGGTATCCACCCTGGACCTCTGAACGCTCCCGGAAGTTGGATAGTGAACCTCATGCTGGAATCCGAGGACCAGCGTTCGGGTTTGTACAAATCCCGGACCGTGAGAAAGAAGACATCACAGAAGGTCGCAAGCAAACAACAAAAGCAGGTGAGAAGGGGAGAGACTTGTGACAGCCAGAGTCCCTAAAAGAGGCGATTATCATACCGCTCCCTTAACCCAATGAGCCTGGCAATGATTGCGTATCATTCAGACCGCTGTCAATGCTAAATCAGGATAGCAAAATTCTAACAGCGGTCCTAGCAAACAGAATGAGGAGGATCATTAATAAATTAATACACCCCAACCAGACTGGATATGTCCCAAATAGGAATATATCCAACAACCTCAGATGACTCCACCGAGTTATTGAACACGCGAATGGGGATGCGGGCAAAATGGCAATTGTATCGCTGGATGCAATAAAGGCCTTTGACTCAGTCAAATGGCCCTGGCTGATTGCAGCCCTGATCAATTATGGGATAGGACCTGAGTATCTCAAATGGGTCAAACTATCATATAGCGCGCCGCTGGCCAGGGTTAAAACGGGAGCAATAATATCAGAGAGGTGGCAACTCAGTAGGGGCACTAGACAGGGATGCCCGTGGTCCCTTATGTTGTATATCTTAGCCCTAGAACCCCTGGCGATATACCCGAGGCAGCAGTATGACATAATAGGAATAACCATGAAAGGGTTGTATGCAGACGATCTGCTGTTGTATTTACGTTACCCCGAAGAAAACCTCCAATATGTTCTGCAAGTGATGGAGCGATTTGCAGGGCTGTCTGGCATAGCAGTGAATCCTAAAAAATCTTGTCTATTTCCACTGGGTAGATACAAAGGGATCCCGCTAGAACAATTACCTGTTTTACAGATACCATGGGAGGTCAACACGTTCAGATATCTTGGGATAGATATCTATCATACGGTGGAGCCAGAGCACCAACATAACACTGAGAAAGCGATCAAGAGTATTGAAAATAGTATGAAGTTCTGGGTAAAGCTCCCCTTGGCGATGATGGGAAGAGGGGCAATGCTGAAAATGGTGGTCCTGCCAAGACTACTGCATTATTTTGGGAAGATACCATACCTGATACCAAGGTGATTCTTTGCTAGGTAACATAGCATAT
Organism: Ambystoma mexicanum; assembly: GCF_040938575.1. Lineage (NCBI taxonomy): Eukaryota > Metazoa > Chordata > Amphibia > Caudata > Ambystomatidae > Ambystoma > Ambystoma mexicanum. The sequence continues at coordinate 1,259,766,029 of NC_090937.1, read as the reverse complement.
GTAGGGAATTCCTTTGGCATGGGACGAGGAACAGAATTGCTCTTTGGAAGCTACACAACTCACATGATAGAGGGGTATAAAACTGCCAAATTATGAAATCTACTATCTAGCAAGCCAGCTACAATATGTAGCAAAATAGCTATCAGAAGAATCAACCTCAGAATCCAGGCTGTTTCGACTGGACTGTGCACCATTCTTCTTAAAAGAAATGATGTGGCTGCCCAAATCAGATATGGAAGGGCGCCCAAAGAAGATGATACTAGGGTGGGAGATATGGCATAGGGCCTGTCAGGTAATGGAGAACCCATCCCTGTGTTCCCCGCAAGTGCCATTAGTCGCACTGACGGGAATAGAAAGGCAACTAATGATGATGATTAGGAAGCATTGGGAACCAG